>NC_059179.1:19038494-19663494 GCF_019923935.1 Bubalus bubalis
GTGTAAACACTCCATACATTTTAGCCTGGGGTATTTTTATGACTATTCTAATCATTAATGCCATGCCCCACAATTTCTGTTCTCCCCCATCTCTAGTCTTCCTCTTTCCCTGTTAGAGAACCTTAATGAGGCCTGAGGGTCTTTTGCATCAAAAAGTCAGCAACAAAAAATCTTGTCTTCCGTGAGACTGAGATGAGACAGAACTTTGCAAGCTTAACATAACAGCTGCTGGAGAATAGTAAGAGGAGATCTCAGTCTTTCCTGCCTCCCCACCCTTGTGACAGGATTCTATCCAGTTGATCACAGTATCTGTCACTATGGAAACGGGGCTTACAGTTGTGCTAGAGCTTCAAATAATAAGGCTCTAATTCTCACTTGATCACTATCTCTGCTCTCTGTTCCTACAAGGTTTCAGGTTATGAGAGTTTCATTAGTCATAGGGAAAGAGTGGTTAGTTACAAAAATTGATCAAAATAAATCTGATGAGGGAAAGTGTGGTATATGTCTTGAGAACAGGGTTTTCATCATAGAAGCTGGCAAGATAGTCTTAAGAAAGCCTTTTTTCCCGTTTGTTCTTGTGCCGATGTTTCCAGATTTGTAAGGTAAAAAGTGCTAACCTATAATACATCTTGGCACATCTGTTTTCGGTACCATATTAAAACTGGGTGGATGGATGGATGGATGGGAGCAAGGGAATTACTTTATGCTATCTCTAAGGTTCAAGGGCAAAATTAGTTACTTGTAATGAATTTTACAAGGCTTAGGAAAAGAAAGAATTTTCTTATAAATTTTATTTTTGGTATTTATATACTAAAACTCAGTGCTATCTGAAAGAAGCTTGTAACTCATTCATTCATTCACTTAATGAATAGGCATATGCTGGGCACTGTTTTGTACTCAGGATGCTAATGTAAATAAGATGGTTCTCATCCACCCCACATTTCATTAGTTTTAAAAAACGGATAATCACGAGACAGTGTGGTTAAGTGTGATAACGGATGTCCAAATGGATTATGGATTATCGTGGTATCTCTGCAGTTTGACAATCAAGTGTAATATTGGTGTTCCATTAAAAAATTTTAAAAAGTAATGCATGCATCTAGTGCAAAAATTAGAAGGCACAATAGATTAAACAAACCGCCCACTCTCATGGCTCAGCAGTTAAGCATTGGCCTGCAGTGCCGGAGACACAGGAGACTTGGGTTTGATCCCTGGGTCAGGAAGGTCCCCTGGAGAAGGAAACGGCAACTCACTCCAGTAATCTTGCCTGGGAAATCCCATAGACAGAAGAGCCTGGTGGGCTACAGTCCATGGGGTCACAAAGAGCTGGACACGGCTGAGCACACCCACATACCTAAACAAAGAAGAGTAATCCAGCTTCTCTCCCACCCCTGTCTTCTAGCCACTTGATTTCCTTCCTCAGAGGCAGATGTTATTACTAGTTTCTTGCTTAGTATTCCAGATATAGTCTATGTAAATACATAGCAATGCACTAAAAATTAAAACCAATTTTAACGTTTGTTTAATTTTTAAATGTAAATTATGGCACACAGTATAGAATTCAACAGGAAGTAAAAAGGTATGGAATAAAGTGCAATTTATTTTTATCTGGAGAGAGAATAGCTCCTGGACCATCTTCTCCTAACCCAGGAGCTAGCTGTGGTGTCAGCGTAATTCATTCTAGATGCTGTAACAACCCCTGGACTGCAGTGGTTAACATAGGAGTTTATCTCTTGCTCACATCAAGATCCATGTTAGTTAGGCAGCTCTCCTAGATCCATGTCACTTTATATAGCCACAAGAGATCTTGGATCCTTCCGTGATGTGGTTTTACCATCTCTGAGCCCTTCATTTCTTCCAGCTGCACAGATTGGGAAATGTGAACTAAGGATCATGGGAAATTTTAGGGGCCAGGCCTGAAAGTAATGTGCATACATCACTTTGTCAACATTGCATTGGCCTGAACTAGTCACATACTGTCTCCTACCAGTTAGAAGTGCTGAGAAATGTATCCTTTCCATATGCTGAAGAGGAACAGTACTGGTGAGCATCTAGCTATTATTCTTTGCCATTCTGGTATAGTTCCTTAAACTTCATTCTAACCTTGGTATCTCTTCTATTTCCATTGTAGGTAGTATACCTGGCCAGTGAGACCTTCAACTATAGTGCCATTGACCGTGTGAAGTCCAGGGGCAAGCGGCTTGCGTTGGAGAAAGTGCCAAAAGTTGGACAGCGGTTTAATCGCATTGGGCTACCACCAAAGGTATAGACTGCACCTAGGTGGCTCATCAAAGGTGGTGATTATAATGGCATAACCATCCAAGAGGTGAAATAAGGTGTCTGCAGACTCACCTTTGGACACTTGAATAGCCTGCCTGAGGCACCAGTCTTATTCATTTCGTCGAGGGCCTAAGGTGTGAGGAGTAATTCTCCAGAGAACAGAGACTATAACTTCCTTACTTGACTCCTCTGGACCATTTAACTGTGCCTTTTGAATTTGGATGAGCAATTACTGTCACCACCCTTCTCTAATATGAACTCTATAGGGCCTTCGTGGGTACCTGGCTTACTCCTGGGATCTTTGGACTTGGGCTGTAGGGAAATACTTCTTCTGTTCTTCCTTTTTGGTTGCAGGTTGGTTCATTCCAGCTCTTTGTTGAAAGCTACAAAGATGCAGACTACTGGCTACGGCGTTTCGAAGCGGAACCCCTTCCTGAGAACACTAACAGGCAACTGCTCCTGCAGTTTGAGCGGTTGGTGGTCCTGGACTACATCATCCGCAACACTGGTGAGCAGCTGTGGGTGGTCCTGTGCCCTGTGCCTGGCTGTGAGGAGCCACAGGGCAGACATGGAGCCTTGCTTGCAGAGCTTGGTATCAGAGTACCCTGTCAGGATGAGTTTTTAATAAGACAGAAGGGTTATACACATTGGAGAGGGTGCTGAAAATACTTTTTTCTAGACCAGCTTTGTCTAGGCATATCATGTGTAATTATCAGAGGCGGTGAGTACTTATGTTTCATCTTCGCCTCTCTCCCAGTCTCGTACAGAAGACACTTTGGCTCTTCTAAAGCAGCACAAAGAGTGCTCTCATCCTTGATCCTTAGTCATTCGTGGTAGCCTAGCCTAGTACAGGACAGTTTTGTCTTTAAATACCACATCTAAGTGGACTCATATCTTCCCAGGTGGCGCTAGTGGTAAAGAGCCTACCTGCCAGTGGAGGAGATGTGAGAGGCCCTAGTTAGATCCCTGGGTCAGGAAGATCCCCTGGAGGAAGGCATGGCAACCCGCTCCAATACCCTTGCCTGTAGAATCCCATGGACAGAGAAGCCTGTCAGGCTACAGTCCATACGGGGTCTCAAAGAGTCGAACACGACAGAAGCAACTTAGCATGCATGCATTCAAGTGGACTCATACAGTATTTTCATTCTGTGACTGGCTTAGTCACTTAGCATAATATCCTCAGTTCTTCCATATTGTAGGATGTGTCAGAATTTCTTTCCTTTTTAAGGTTGAATAATAGTCTTTGTGTGTATATGCCTCATTTCACTCATCCATTCATCTGTAGACAGACATTTGGGTTGCTTCCACGTTTTATCTATTGTGAATAATTCTGCTGTGAACATGGGTGTACAAATATCTTTGAAACCCTGCTTTCAGTTCTTTTGGGTGTGTACCCAGAAGTAGAATTGCTATATCATATGGTAATTCTGTGTTTAGAACTTTGAGGAACTGCTATACTGTTTTCCATAGTATGGAAAACATTTTACAGCTGCATCGTCTTACATTCCCAAGAGCAGTGCATGAGAGTTCCTGTTTTTCCACATTTTCACCATCAGTTGTTATATTCTGGGTCTATATATAAATATATATGTATAGTAGCCATCCTAATGCTAATAGGTATGAGGTAGTATCTCATTGTAGTTTTGATTTGCATTTCACTAACGACTAGTGCGAGATCCAACCAGTCCATCCTAAAGGAGATCAATCCTGGGTGTTCTTTGGAAGGACTGATGTTGAAGCTGAAACTCCAATACTTTGGCCACCTGATGCGAAGAGCTGACTCATTTGAAAAGACCCTGATACTGGGAAGGATTGAGGGCAGGAGGAGAAGAGGATGACAGAGGATGAGATGGTTGGATGGCATCACCGACTCAATAGACATGGGTTTGGGTGGACTCCGGGAGTTGGTGATAGACAGGGAGGCCTGGCGTGCTGTGGTTCGTGGGGTCGCAAAGAGTCGGACATGACTGAGCGACTGATCTGAACTGAACTGAATGACTAGTGATGTTGAACATCTTTCCGTGTGCTTTTCCCATACGTGCTAAGTCGCTTCAATTGTGTCCAACTCTCTGAGACTGTATGGACTGTAGCCTGCTGATGGTCGTTCCGTCCTTGTCAAACTTTGTTTGATTATATATGCAAAGGTTTATTTCTGAACTCTGTAATCTAGTCCATTGGTCTGTCTCTGTGTCAGTACTACACTGTTTGATTACTATAGTTTTGTAGTAAGTTTTGTAATAAGTTTGTAAGTTTTGGAGGAAGTGTGATTCCTCCAGCTTTACTCTTTTTCTGGATTGTTTTGGCTCTTTGGCGGTCCCTTGAGATTTCATATGAATTTTAGGATAGGTTTTTCTGTTTCTGCAAAAAACATCATTGGGATTTTTATACAACTGCATTTAATCTCTAGATTAGTTCATCTTCAGTAGTATTGCTGTCTTAACAGTATTAAATCTTCCAATCTGTGAACATGAGGTATCTTACCATTTATTTATGTCTCTCTAATTTCTTTTAGCAATATTGTATAGTGTTCATTATACAAGTCTTTTACCTCCTTAGTAAACCAATTCCTAAGTGTTTTATTCTTTTTGATGATATTATGAATGGGTTTGTTTCTTAATTTCCATTTTGAATTGTTCATTGTTATTGAATAGAAATGCAGCTGATTTCTGAGATTGACTTGGTATCCTGATCCTGACTTTTGTTGAGTTTATTAGATCTAACAGTTTTTTGTAGAATCTTTAGGGTTTTCTGCATAAGAACATATCATCTATAGAGATAATTTTACCTTTTCATTTCCAATGTGCATGCTTTTTCTTTCTTTTCTTGCATAATTGCTCTATTCTTTCAGTACTATGTTGAGTAGAAGTGGTAATATTGGGCATTTTTCCTTTGCACTAGATCTTAGAGGAAGAACTTTTAGTCTTTCAGTATTGAATATGATGTTTGGTCTGGATTTTTCATATATGACTTTTATTTTGAGGTACTAGTCTGGTGGTGACAAATTTTCTGCTTTGTTTGTCTGAAATTGTCTTTACTTCAGCTTCATTTTTGAAGGATATTTTTACTGTACATAGAATTTGAGATTGGCAATTATTTTCTTTCAGCGGTATTTAAAAAACATTTCATTAATCTTCTTGCTCCCATGGCTTCTGTGGAGAAGGAAGTTGTCCATATGGTAGCTGTATTTTTCATTTCCTGAATTTCTATTTTGATTCTTTTTTGTAGATTATTCTTTTCTGCTGATACTCTTATTTCTTAAACATATTAAGGATTTTATCTTGAACATTTCAGAGCATATATCTTTCTTTGGGGCCCCTATAGATTTATTTGAATTTTCTGTTGTTTTCGTGTCATCTTGTCTCTTTGTATACCTTGTTATTTTTAAGTGTCAGATATTGTATATCAAAAACTGTAGAATTATTTGGAGGTCAAGGATATTGATATCAGTCCTGTCTGGAAGAAGATGTTTGCCTCTGGCAAGCTGCTGGGGTCATCAGAAACCTAGGATCACATTAATTTTAGGTATTGAGAAGAAATTCTGCTTACTTCCAAGGTGTTAGCCCTTTAGGTTTCAACGCAGAGCATGGATGATCTACCAGGGTTTCCTCCTCCTTGCCAGTCACCAGGCCGTAGTTTTGTCTCCCTAGCTCCCTGGGGCTGTTAGCATACTGTTCTACCTCTCAGCCTCGTAACCAACTCTTCCCAAATCAGCAGCAGGTGCTGTAAGAAAAAAGAAGCCACAAAGGGTGGACTCCCCTCTCTGGAGTCTTTTTCTCCCAGATCATGACAGTCTAATTCTTAAGGGTCTTATAAAATCTCCAGTGCCTTCAAGAAATTTTAAAACATTTTGTCTATAATAGTATGATTGGTTTCCATGTGTCAGAATGTCTAATTCACCACTACTGAATGTGGAAATCACCCCAGTTTTGTCTATTAACTTCATATTTCTGTTCACAGATCGAGGCAATGACAACTGGCTGATCAAATACGATTGTCCAATGGATAGTTCTAACTCTCGGGTAAGTGGTAACTCGGTATCCTTTTAAGGAGAGGATGAGGTGGGGTATATGCATAATATGGAAGCACATAATAGTGTGATATTTAGGTCACATAAGTTCAGAGGAATCAGGATAGCACACGTCTTTAAAATTGAGGTTAATATTTGGTAGTCGTTGTTCAGTTGCTAAGTCATGTCTGACTCTTTGCGACCCTGTGGACTGTAGCCAGCCAGGCTTCCCTGCCCTTCACTGTCTCCTGGAGTTTGCTCAAACTCGTGTCCATTGAGTCCATGATGCCATCCAACCATCTCATCCTCTGTCACCTCAATTTGTTTTTTTAAGGAATATCCTGCTGGTTGATTTTAAGAGAGAGAGAAGGAAGAAAAGTTCAAATAAATTGGGAACTTGTTGCATACTCTGTGCCTTCTTTGAAGATTCACATTGTGTGGGAGCATAGTAAAGGTCTGAGCAATAATGCATCAGTGCACCTGTGTGATTTCATTTGGCCTGGTGATTTCTAAACCTTTGACCATGGAATACTTTTCTCACAAGACTACAGTTCCACAAAATATCAGTTTAGAAAAAGCTGCTTCCTACAACTTTCTCTACGCTCTCATTGCTTTTCTATTCCACCACACTTCCCCTGTGCATTTTAAAAACTTAGCAGGAAGGCTGCCTGGAGAAGGAGAGTAAGATTGACTTTTATTCTTTTTAGTGTTTTTTCCCGCTTCCAGTTTTATTGAGATATAATTGATAAATAACACTGTGCAAGTTTAACATGCGCATTGTGATGATTTGATGCACATATATACTGCAAAGTGTTTCCCACAGTAAGGTCAGTGGTTCTCAAATTCTGTACATCAGAGCTTATTAAAAACAGTATAGATTCTACAAGACTTTCCTCCATTAGATCTCAGGTAACACTGAGGATCTCACACTTTTAGTAAGGTATCCCAGAGGATTCTGGTACAGGTATCCTGAGCCCACCTGCCCTGTTCTGTGTTGGCACTAGTTAACCTGAGCATGGAGCCAAGTACACAGTCATGGGAGGGTCTGACACGTGCTGTCCCAGGCAGCCTCTTGCACTCTCTGCACTCAGCTCTCGTCCTTTTCCTCTTAATGCCTCTGTGAAGCAGAGGAACAGATTCCGTTGTGCAAATGCAACCGGCTGTTATCATCCACGGTTCTAGTATCTTGCTGGAAAATGTCACCACCAGTGAAGTGGCCACTGAGTCAAAGGTCCACATGAAAGGACCTTGACTGACTTATAACTGATTTTTCTTCCTTTTTTTTAATGGGCTTCCTAGGTAGCTCAGCTGGTAAAGAATCCACCTGCAATGCAGGAAGAGACCCCGCTTCAATTCCTGGGTTGGAGAGTTCCCCTGGAGAAGGGATGGGCTATCCACTCCAGTATTTTTGGTTTTCCTTGGTGGCTCAGACAGTAAAGAATCCACCTGCAATGTGGAAGACCTGGGTTCAATCCCTGGGTTGGGAAATTCCCTGGAGGAGGCTATGGCAACCCACTCCAGTATTCTTGCCTACAGGATCCCATGGACAGAGGAGCCTGGTGGACTATAGTCCATAGGGTCGCAAAGAGTCAGACACAACTTTTTGTCCTTTTTTAGACCCTTAGGGTTCTCACTGCCTTTCCCTGTGAGAAATGGCTTATAGTTCTCTTTTGTTATTGTCATTTCCTGTGTTACCAAGGACTGTGACAACTTTTGAGGAAGTGTACCTTTTCTAAGAGAAAGGGACTCTGAGAACCTGGAATTAGCCAAATCAAAGTGTCATAAATATAGTAAGTCCAGGTAACAATTTGGAAACCAGTTCAGAGATTGAGTAAGGACCGGTGCCTGAGCAGGTTGAGATGGGAGCCTTTGCTGCTACTTTAAAGTTCTGGAGGAAGGTGGGACTCCCTAAATATTTAGTCTTCCCTTGCTCTTTAGGACACAGACTGGGTGGTGGTGAAGGAGCCTGTTATCAAGGTGGCGGCCATAGATAATGGGCTGGCTTTCCCTTTGAAGCATCCTGACTCCTGGAGGGCATGTAAGTCTCAAGACCACTGTGGTCTGGCTCTTTTCTTGCTCTTTCTCAGTGTTCTTATCTGTGCAATGAAGAGAATAATACCTCTATCACAGGATTGTTCTAAGGACTAATGCAATAATGCAGCTCAGCCCCTGAGCACAATGGCTGGCGCACGGCAACTACTCCACAGTGTAAACTGTTAGTATCCTTTTCCCCATACATTATTCCCACCAGAAGCACAGAGCTGAGTTTTCACATCTCTATGTTGCATTTTTCTTAGTCTTTCTGAAGACTGTCTTATCATAATTTATTTGATTTGTGTTTCTAAATATAAGCTGCTGTTCCTGTTCTGTCTTCCTTGTCGACATCCTGGAAACCAACCCCTGGCCCCATTATAACTGAGAAACCTTTAGAAAGAGAGAGATACAAGTAGGGCGTTACTAGTCCCTTTGCAATACTTGTCTGTCTTTTGAGAAGGAGCGTCTCAGTGTTTCAGTGGCAAGTATTGATAATTGCTTCTAGATAGGCTTGCATCTTGAAAAGTCATATAATGTCAGGGAAAGAGCACAGGCTCAGGGATTAGACAGACCTGGGTTTGAATCCCGGTTTCTCCACTTAACTGTTTAACCTTTAGGGTTAGCAACCCCTGTAACTTTAATTTTCTGTTGTATTTCAAATAAGAGGGATATCCAACTTTACCCGTGCTCTGATAGGTGGAGGACATAGATGGACAGGGACTTTTTCAACACTAGCTTTGATTTTGACTTTTCCTCTTTTCAGATCCTTTTTACTGGGCCTGGTTGCCCCAGGCAAAAGTCCCGTTCTCTCAGGAGATTAAAGATCTGATTCTTCCAAAGATATCAGACCCTAACTTCGTCAAGGACTTGGAGGAGGATCTGTATGAACTCTTCAAGGTTAGCCCTGGGAACCTTAGCCTTAAAACCATATGGAAAAAAGAATTCCAGCGGTTTTCCTAATTTGTCCGGATACAAGCCAAGATAGAATGGAAACATCCTCTGGCTTGTGTTAGCCAGTGGAGAGCACGGTTTCCTCCCTGAGGACAGCAAGACCTAGTTTGGGTTGGTGTGAAAACAGTTGGCAGCTGGGCGGAGTCACACTGGTTCATGTCCTGTGTGTCATGCGGCTGCAGTGTGTCTACAGAGCTCTCATTCTCAGATGGAGCCCCAGAGCCTGGAGTTCTTCAGAGTCAACCATGAAACTGAGGACAAGATGGTTACTTGTTCTCTATTTTGCTGTCTGTGAAATAGGGAGTCATCGGGGTTGGGGTGAACATCACTAAGTCGCCTAAACTTCCTGAGGGTTTTCTAGTTGGGGGAGGAAAATGGGTTCTTCTGAGGCATTCATGCAGGTTATATCTCCTTCTGCCCTTCTTTTGCAGAAAGATCCTGGTTTTGATAGGGGCCAGTTCCATAAGCAGATTGCTGTCATGCGGGGGCAGGTAAGCCTGGGACGTCCTCCTGGTGTCATCCCCAGGGTTTCTCTGAGAGGGTCATATGCTCATGTTGAGTGAGTGTGTAAAGGCCGTATGTCACACCCATTTTAGTCTGTGCCATCCACGCTTGTGACTCTGTCTTAACACCTAAGAGGAAAGGTAGCCATCTCAGATCTCCCACCTCTTCCATGGTATCAGACATTTGGTGAAGTACCTACTATGTGCTTGGTTCTGTGCCACTTGCTTGATAGTTCATTGGTGGATTTAGCTGGTGGTCTGGGTCCTCAGGTTGCTCAAGGCAGCTGTAACCCCTGGTGGTTAAGAGCTAGGCTCTGGAGTCAGACTGCTGCTTCACCACTCCCCAGCACTATGGCCTTAGGCAGGAGCTTCTGCTTCCTTTTTATAAAGTAGGACAGTTACCCGACTTTGCAGAGTTGGTCAGAGAATCACATAAGATTATGTGTACCAAGTGTTTAGTAAAAACCATGCCTGGCACATGGTAAGCACTCAGATGCTGGTCATGGTTATAATTTTTGTTGTTATAGTTACAAGCCACATTATTTCTTCTTTCTCCCCTTCATCTTCAAAGAGAACCAAGGAAACCACCAAGGCATTGTTGATCTTCCATAGCAGAGCAAAGAACAGCTTGAAAATTGCCTAAAAGCTCGAGGACACTGACATTCTGCATATCACTTTGAAGTCTTAAAGACAGCTGGAATAGCCTAGCAGTTAGGGCACAAACTGGTCAGGGTGCATGATTTGAAGCCTGACTCTGCCATTTATTAGCTGTGAGGTCTCATTGAGTTACTTAATCTCTCCTCCTTTTAATTTCTCCACCTGTAACATGGGATTAATAACAGCACCTATCTCATACGGTTATTATGAGATCAATGATTGAAAACAGTTGGAGTAGTGCTGGTATATTGAAGTACTCAATATGGGTTAGCTATTTTACTAGGGTTTTGTATACAGCTCCTCACATCTTTCGGAGAAGGCAATGGCACCCACTCCAGTACTCTTGCCTGGAAAATCCCATGGACGGAGGAGCCTGGTGGGCTGCGGTCCATGGGGTCGCTAGGAGTCGGACATGACTGAGCGACTTCACTTTCACTTTTCACTTTCATGCATTGGAGAAGGAAATGGTAACCCACTCCAGTGTTCTTGCCTGGAGAATTCCAGGGACGGGAGAGCCTGGTGGGCTGCCGTCTCTGGGGTCACACACAGTCGGACACGACTGAAGCGACTTAGCAGCAGCAGCAGTCTCACATCTTTGAAGGACAGGAAGCTTTTCTCAGTCATAATTATCCAGTTAACCTCTTTCCTCCATTTAGCAAAAGGCTTCTGTTGAGGGCAACTCTTGAGCTTACCAAACCCGTTTTCTCTAGAAATGGGACAGACAGAGGATGTAATAGCTGTAGTTATTAGAGCTGCCTGAATACCATAATGTGGTCTTCCTACATTTCCCAAATAATGTAAAGGCCCAGTTAGGCTGGCAGAATTGTTAGAAATCTTAAAAGCCACGTGACGTACTCTGGTATTGTGAAACTCAGCATAAAGGAACAAACTTCTTCTCTAGTTTGTGTAGATTGTACCTCTGTCCCTATTGTACTGTCTTCTCTAACCCCTTCCCAGTCTCTTGCAAACACAGCAACTTTCCTCTCATTATATTTAGTTAAGGCCATTATCTAGAGTGGCAAAAGGCAGAGGGGCGGGGGTTGAGAGAGAGACATTTTAGCTTTCTTTCCATCATGTGCTCTTAATGTCCTTTGAGAGCGGGTGGCATTTTACAACCTAGAGTGCCTACCTCTGAAACTGTCAGGATGAGTCATGGATGAGTGTCTAGCTCCTCCTCCTAGCACATGGGTAAAAGGAACGCACCACCTTCTATCTGCCTGAGCCGCAGTCATGGAGTGGACTGTACAGTGGCCTGGAGCCAAAGGGGAAGAATGGGGAACCCTGGAGAGATGGATTCGGGTGATAGAGTTGTTACTCACCATAAAGGCTTCTAACCAGACGTGAGATAAAGAATGCAGGGTCTGAGGGAAAACTTTAGGTAACATCTTCAAAGGCAGTATTTCTTTTTTGGCATTATGTACCTGCTATAAATTTTTCTTCAACTTTTAAATTAGGAACATTTCAAACCTCAGTAAAATTGAAAGAGGGGAGTCATCTAGACTCACCAGTCATTACATTTAATTAGCCACGTTTGCTTTATCTCATATCTCTAAATGTTATCTATCTGAATATTATCTATACATCTGTATAATTTTATCTCTTTTATAATTTGTCTCTCTCCCTAGATAGATAGATGTAGCCACGTTTGCTTTATCTCATATCTCGAAATGTTACCTATCTGAATATTATCTATACATCTGTATAATTTTATCTCTTTTATAATTTGTCTTTCTCCCTAGATAGGTAGATTTTGTTTGTTTGCATCTGGCCAAATCTTTTGGAAGTAAGTTGTAGACAGTTTGACGTTTTACCCCAAAGACGTAAATGTACTTGAAAGGTGGCTTCTAACCTGAAGACCCAGCCAGAGAGGTAGTAAAATCCTGTGTCATAAGCTGGATGGTCTCCTGCATGGTCCACTCTAATTCCATTTGAACCTCCTCTTAGTTCTCTGCCCTGATCTTGTACTCAAGGCTCTTTGAAGCAGTGTAGGGTGCTCACAAATACGAAGACAATGAATTTAAAAAGGAACTCATTACTGGTAGGATCCACTTCTGACCTCTGATCCAGGTGAACTCTGCCTCTTTGAGGGTAGCATTTGTAGGCCAAGGATCGTTATGGCTCAAGGCCTGTGTGTCTGTGTGACTGGGGGCAGCCGCCCAGCCACCCCTCTCGTGTGTCTCCGGCCTGGCTGTGGAGATCTTCAGCATCCAGCAGTTTAAAGGCTGTGGGAGGAGCACCTCAGCCTGTTCTTTCCTATCAGAAGATGCATGCTGGTGGCTGCGATTGTGACAGGGGAAGGAAATGTGCCCCTCTGCTCACAGGCCTGCAGTGTCTGCAAAATACAGGCAAAACTGTGACGAGCCAAACATACTGTGGTATCCTGGAACAGAAAAAAGCAGTACTGGAAAAGCTAGTGAAATCCGAGTCAGGTCTGGAGTGTGGTTAATACTTATGTTCCAATGTTGATTTCTTAGTGTTAGTAAAGGCACCATGGTTATAGAAGATGATCAAATTAGGAGAACTTGGGTAAATGGTACATATGTTTGTAACTTTTCTGTAGGTATAAAATTATTCTAAAGTAAAAATTTATTTAAAAAAAAGATGACAGCATGAGAGGTCGAGTTCAACTGAAATGGCTTTTATTTTTTAAATACATAGTCTTTGTAGGAAAATCAGAAAATAAGGATAAACTAAAATCACTCTATCTCTAGGTCACCTTTCTTGACCCAAAAATAATCACTGCCAACCTTTAAGACTTTTTTCCTCTGTAGATAAGAAAATAGGATTTTAGAAAATAAAGGTGGGGATCACACTAATACTGGTTCCTTATCTCCTTTCTTTTCTGTCCAAGACATTGTGATCAGTTTTCCATGCCCGCAGAATATGTTTTTTAATTGCTTGTTTCTAATCCCTTAAATTATTAACTGATCCCGTACTCTCGGGCATTTATATAATTTTCAGTTATAAACCATACTGCACTGTATAGATTGAAACTTAAGTGTTTTGTGCATGTCAATGATTGTTCCCTTAATCCTTAAAAATGAAGTTGCTGAGTCAGAGGGCTTGTCCACTTTTAAGCCTTTATGGTCCACTTGCCTTTCTGAAAAACTGTTCCATGATCTGAACACTCCCCAACTCTGAGTCGGTATCTTCTGTATCTTTACTAACTAGACAGGCGAAAGAGGAGGTATTTGTTTTCATTTGTATTTTTTTTTCATTTGTATTTTTTAAAAAGGTAGAGAGGTTTCCATTTTCTGTGATTGCCCTCTTACATTCTTACTTTAGTAAATAGCCTATTGGTACAGTTTTCCATTAGTGTCTGGTTTATTTTTGTATTGATTTACAGGAGCACTCTGCCTGCAGGTCTCCCTTCGGAGGCAGACCAGGATGCCTAGGCACTGCTCTCACTCATCTCCTTTCCCCCCCTGCAGATCCTAAATCTGACCCAGGCCCTGAAAGACAACAAGTGTCCCCTGCACCTCGTCCAGATGCCGCCTGTGATTGTTGAGACGGCCCGTTCCCACCAGCGATCTTCTAGCGAGTCCTACACACAGAGCTTTCAGAGTCGGAAGCCCTTCTTCTCCTGGTGGTAGCCCCAGAGACAGACAAAGGCATATTGTCTGAGACTTGGGCTGGGAGGAAGCCTGGGGAGCTGGTTGCAAGAAAGCCAGAGAAGCTGGTGGAGATCAGTGCTCTTAAGAGCCCTCCCTGTCTGCTCACCACTCCCTCCGAGCTTTCCCAGGCCCCGGGAGAAGCATGAGCAGAGGGAGAGGTGCTGTGGGCCCTCCTGAGCGCGGGGGAGGGCTGGCGCTCCATGCAAGCCGTCCGGATGGGGGGAAAGGAGCATCTCCTGGGGGCAGGCTGGGAAAGTCCCTTCCCTCCTGGACACCCTGCTCTGTTGCTATTCCTTGTTATATTCTGCATCAGAAAAAATACAAATACAAATTTCAGTACTAGTAGCAAAACCCAGGTAGAATCCCAGACCCTCTCATGGCAAAACCTCTGATCCAGACCTAAATGTGCATGGACCCAAACATCCAGGTGTCTCACAGTTCCTTACTGTGCGGACCAAGGCAGCTGGGTGACTCGCAGTGCCAGGACAGACAGAAGCCACACTTCCCTTTTGTGTCTTGCCAAGTCTTCTTTCTGTCTTCCTCCCACCAGTGCAATAGGTTGACTCCAGACATGATTTTCACAGTGGGGGGACATCTGCTCTGGAACTCCCAGCAGTTTTACAGCGATTGTCTACATCACCTCTGCTCCCTTCCCCGCTGGGGACCCAGCCCCTCTAGGCCAGGACTGTAGGTTGCTTATCACTCAGGCAAAGACAGGAGGGAGGAAGTTACCTCCCCAGCATGGGAACATGATCCATACCACTAAGTATATGCTGGAAGCTGTGATGTTCTGTGGGTGGGCTTACCCCTGCCTTGCTCCCCTAGTCCTTGGCCCTGGCTAGAGACGACAGACTTTTCCAGTCTGCTGATTTATTCCTGTTGTTTTTGATGTTTTTTCTCAACTCTTTTGACTTGATAGGTTCGGTTCTGGGTTCTGGAGTGGCTCTCGATGAGGGTTCTAGGGTGGGTCTAGTTCATGAGAGGACAGGATATTAAGTCCTTGGGTTTCTTTGTGTGATACCACTGCTGCTGGGTGGAGGCAGCGAGACTTGTATTCTGCCTCCTAATTAGCAGCTTCCCTTTGCTCCCTGACTTCTTGTTCCAGGCCAGTTTTTCTATGGCTTCTCGAGAAAGGTGGGGCCCTAAGGAGAGAGGTGTTCCCACTGTCCCCAGTGCCTGCCCAGCCCAGTGTGCACCTTCTTGCTTCCATGTCTCTTTCCGCTCAGCTCTCCCCCTTACCAGCTGTCCGAGCCCTTTCTACACCAAAGCAAAGAATGGCCTCAGTGGGGAGTACAGAGGGTGCCACCCATGGCTATGGGGCAGCCCTGGACGGTTCAAGTTTCTGGCACCCTGCGATTGGTCAATCAGCCTTGGAAAGAAACTATCTTGAAGGTTTGAAAACCAACCAAAGAAAAGGAGTGGGGACTGTTGCTGTGTGCCCTCTGCTTGCCTAGCTCCCGCTATTGCAGGAAGCAGAGCGGAGGTGTGCAGTCCTCTTGTCTGCTGGGCTGGTCCTCTTCCAGTACAGCCCCCAGGAGCCAGCTTACCCTGGGCTTCCGCCCCGCCAACAGAAGTCTCTGGAGCTGGGTGTGCATACCCTGTGGACAGAGGCGCTGCTCTCCGCCAGCCCTAGCCCTGACAATCCCATTGAGCTGACCTGGACTTTGGCCTTGGGGACCATGTTTGTGAGAACTTGGGAGCAGCAGGGCTCCCAGAGGCCGGAGGGGACCAGGGTATATTTAGCTCTCCACAGACATCTGTTTATAAATGTGTTGTTGAATTGCCCCACCTGGGGTGGAGAGAGCCTGAGCCATCTAAAGGGCTGGTTGCTTCCCCCACCGAGCAGATCTTCACGTTGCCCTCAGCCAGACCAGCTCTGGGATGCAAAGGAAATTGGGTCCAATGTAAGAGGGAGCTGGTCCCAGTCCTGGCAGGTGAAAGTACGGGGCATCCTTTCTTGGCCCACATCCATTCTCCTTGAAGCCTGTACTCAGGTTGCCTTGAATGTGGACTTTGGGAGAGCCCGGGCCCTGAGTGCCAGGGCAGGCTTTTGGGTGGCCCTCACGAAGCTGCCCGGCCCAGCCCTCTGCCAGCCATCGGCCCATCTCCCAGTGTCAGGGAGTGGAGGCTGGGCTGTGAGAGTGCCGCTGCCTCTGTATTGTTCTTCTAATGCACTGTAGAAATTGTATATGTAATGTATTTAAATCAATGCAAATGTATGAATAACAAGTCCAATTCCGACCTTTTTTGTCTAGCTTTCTTTGGTGGAAAGAAGACAAGGTAGGATGCCTTTTTAAGGACAGAGAACCCTGTGTTGCCATGGAGTTGCCGAGATATGGCTCTTGAATCTGTTTCCCTCTAGTAGAGGAAGGTACAGGTTCTCATTTCCCAAAATATTGTTTTAACCCATTTGACACCAACACCTAACTTGAACCTACATTGATTGATGCAAAGCTGTTTATAATCATCATGTATCTTTCTTACCGTGAATATTTCTTGCAGAAATATTAGTGTTTTGTTTTGAGATGTTCCTCTGATAGGGATTTTACAGTTTTTGCAATGTCTGCTTTCTAAAAGCTGAAATAATTCTAAATTCCAAAATCATCTTTGCCCAAGGGGTTGGGATAAGGAATGTGGACTGGGTTTTCTTCTTGGCCACAAGAGGGCAGCCCTGCTCTGTGTGTGCATCCCTGTCCACCTGGAGCAATTTGAACCCTGGTTCCTCTAAGTGAGGATAATCAAGCAGATAGGAATGGCAAGAGGGAAACTAAATGCTAATGGCTTCTTTTGAGCCAAAGCCAGAATAGCAGGCAGAAATCCTCACCTCAGGGGTTTTCAGGAAACTTCAGTAATGCAAAAGGCATGGTTGTTGCAGCTGCGGAGCCGCCTCAGAATGGTTTGCCCACAGGGGTGAAGAGGGCAGCTGAGGCGCAAGCACCCACTGCACTGACCGCACTCGTCCCACCCGGGCCTGTTGCCCGCCATGCAGCTCTGACTGTACTAGGAGCTGGTGGGGGGGCCAAAGACCCTTCTCCTCTCCTTGGACCAGGAGGCCAGCTCGATTTTCTCCTTCCTGGGAACTGCCCTCTCCTTGCAGTGGGCCTGAGCCTCACCCCCGGCTCCAGAGTGTCCATTTCCAGATCTTCCCCTTGCGTGACAGACTCACATAGCTCTCGATGCACATGGTTTATTTTGCCACTTGCACTACGTTTCCCTGTGCCGGCCTGAGGGGCAGGGGTGTGGGACGAGCTGCCGGACTGTGGGCCCCAGCTGTAGCAGGAGTAGTGGGGTGCTGCGTCACAGTGCCTGTCGCTTGACTCCCAGGAAGACTACCCTGCAGCCCAGGCAGTGTTCAACTGAGAAGCACTGAGGCAGAAACGGGCACTGCTTTTCCTCAGTCTGGTGAGGAACGGGTCCCCTGTGACAGCTCAGTGGAAGCCTCCGGGCCTGTTCTGGCCTGCGCAGGCCAGTGGCAGCAGTGAGGCTGTTGTGAGGCTGTCTCTTCTTTGCCTTCCCCAGCCCTTTGGCAAAAGTCTCTGTGAATCCTGGGGAGGATACAGCCGGTCCCGGCCCCTTCCCCGGCTCAGTGTCTGATCTGATGGAGGTAGCTTGTGGGTCCTGGCTTCCTCCAGTTCCGGCGGATCCGGGCACTGGCCCTCCTGGAGTTCACATGCTGCTCACTGGAAGCCGTCTCCGTGGCACTGCTCTGTGGTTCGGCCGGCGGAGCGCAGGGCTCTGCAGTTCTGCAGGGAACAGTCATGTTAAGCCAACATCAGTAAGGAAAGAAAGAACAGGGACTGAAGAGATTTTGGTCCTGATGAACTATTAAAGCACACTGTTCAGAGCCAAATGAGACCAGGGCTCTGGTCTCATCTCTGCCCCCAGAGAGCTGCATGACAAGGCAAAGCTTTCAGACTGCTTTTCTGTAAGGGGAGTTGGACTAGATCGGGGGTGTGACACTCTTGTGTTTCTCCACCCTCCTCATCCTGTCCTGTACAAGACCAGAGGGCAAGTAGCCTTCTTAAGATGATTCCAGCAGGGATTACTGATCAACTGAAATTCATAGGAGCAACAAAGCTGATCTGCTGCCCTGGCCCTGATGACCTCTGAAGGCCTGTTCAGATCTCGTGTTCTGACTGTGGGCACAGAGCATAACCTAGAGTGACTGCTTAGGCCACCTAGATGGTTCAGCTTGGTCTCTTGGGGGCTTGCTGTTCCTGAGTGGGCAGCGACCTAAGCGAAGAGGCGAAGGACTGGGGGAAATTTCAGGTGAAGTTTCTCAACAGTTTTTAACCCTTGATGCCTCTATGGTACTCCCCTATGCTATTTTCTTAGTAGTCCCACAACTCAGATTATCACCCAGCTTACTTTTGAATGTTACCTGTTCAACAACAGGTAAATACGATTTTTTTTTTCCCTTCCAAACCATAGTCCCTCCCTGGCTCCTGGTTCGGAACCTCTGTGAAATGAGGTGGCACTGAGGGGACCCAGGCACCCCTTCCCATGGGAGTTCACAGGGTCATAGGTGACCCCAGCAGTAACAGTCTCTTAAGTGCCAACCACACGGTAGGCACTGTGTAGACCTGGCAACAACCCCAATGGCAGGTACTTCACAGGGAGGCCAGGTGAGTGGCTTCAGGCCACACCAGCCGGGAAATGGAGGAGCGGGCCTGTCGTGCCCCGTGGCCTACCTGAGCCTGCTGCAGTGGTGTACCGAGGGGCCTAGGGGCTTCTGCCGAGGGGGCCTCTTCCTGCGCAGCCTCTTCAAGGCCTCGGCCACACGATGGTCCCCTGCACACTCCCAGACGATCTGTGCCCGTTCCTCGGCCAGCTGGTCCCCGCTGCGCTGAAACAGGCCCTGGATCTGCAGCAGCTCGGCATCCTGGAAGATGTTGGCTGCGGCCTGCTTGCGGCCCCGGACCTCCGGGGGGGCCCGCCAGGGGGGTGGCTCGCTGACCACAGATGCAGGGGTGCCCATCCTGGGTGCTGAGGAAGGAGCAGGGAGGGACGTCAGCAGCTCAGTGGGTCCTTCCCAAGCCTGGGGGTCTTGACCAACGCAAGGGCTTCTGGTGTTTCTGTTCTCCAGTAGCTGAAATAGAGTAAGTCTTGACTTGAAATCACTGATTTCCCGGGGCACCTTGGGGAGATAATAACGATAGTCACACTTTACAGTGTTTACATGCCTGGCCTATGTATTAAGGGTCACAGAAGGTAAGGATTGTGCATCTCCACTTTAGAGATGAAGATGCACACCTCAGATGTTAAATGACTTTCTCATGGACACAAAGCCATGTGTAAGTGCATAGCCAGAAGCAGAGGCCAAGTCTCTCTGGCTCCAGAGTCCACGCAGACCCCAGGCCCGAGTGATAACACCCATAGCAGCTGAAATGTTTTAAGCACTCAGGTTGCAGGTACCCCCATAACAGGTGTACTCATATAACATCGTTGAATCATGAACGAGCACAACTGCCCTTGGAGGTAGATACTTTTTAACCTCCTCATGTCACAGGTGAGGAAACTGAAGAACAATACTCTGACGCTGAGACCCAAGCTGCACAGAGGCAAGAGAGGGGCTGTGGCCTTGGGCTCCACAGCAGGAATCCGGCTTCCAGCCGCCTCTACCACTTACTGGCTAGGTGATCCTCCTCGTCTCCACTACTTCCTGTGTAAAAAAACTTAATCAGCCATACAAGTACCTACTTCTTAGAGTCGCTGTGAGGACTGAGTGAAGACACAAAGCATTAAGACCATGCAAGATGTCCCACCAGTCTGCTTTTCCATCTGTAACACTGAGAAGAGCATCCTGTCTTCTATTTTCAAGCTCCAGGGGGACAGGGGGGATGAGTCAAGTCCATATAATTTAGTTAAACAGCATGAAATAGACCAATCAGATCTAACCACAGTCCAAAGAACCACAGAGAGAAAGGTAGGGGCAGAAGAAGGGGCTACGGGATTGAAGTATCCTCTCAGTGCAAGAGGCTGAAATCTATGATAAGTTCAATAAAAGTTAGGCTCGGGCCAGTGCCACACCCCACCCCCATATGCAAGAAATGAAAACAGAATTATCTCAGTTCTACGTAGTTCTCAGTGAATGGTAAAGGGATAAGTGGCTTACCCACCTTATCCTTGTCTTCACTACAGCCTGAAATGGCTATGGGATTGGAAAATAGACTGGAGACCAGAAGACCAAAGACTTGGTATTATACAGAACTCCCCGACTTCCCAGTTAGCTCAGAGGGTAAAGAATATGCCCTCAATGTGGGAGACCAGGGTTCAATCCCTGGGTCAGGAAGATCCCCTGGAGAAGGTAATAGCAACCCACTCCAGTATTCTTGCCTGGAGAATTCCATGGACAGAGGAGCCTGGCAGGCTACAGTCCATGGGTTGCAAAGAGTAGGACACGACTGAGCAACTAACACACCCAAGCTCTTCCTGGCTGTGACCTTAGGCAAATTATTCAATCTCTCTGGGCCTGCTTGCTCAACTAGAAAATGGGGCTAATAACACTTCTCAGGATTATTGTAAGGATTAAATGGGTCTAGTGTGTATCAGGTCCCCAGTGGGAGCTAAATAAATACAAATGCCCCTCTTCTTGGCCTTCTGGACTTTTTCACTTACAGCAGGGGTGTAATGTGGACCCTCCTTTTCCTCTGAACAGTCTGGCCTGAGCCAGCTGAAGGCCTTGCCTGTGCTCCCTTCTCCCTGCACAGTCCTGAGCCTAATGAGGAAGGCCTGGTTGCTAAGTCAGACCCCACTACAGAGAGATCTAATTACAGAGAGATCTGTCAGCCAGCAGCCAGCTTAAAAAAGAAATCAAATTTGAAATAAAAATTTAAATAAAAAATGTACAAACTCAACTGTAAAAAGTACAAAAGATCAGAATCATATAAATAAGAGCATTACCAGCTTCCTATCCTCAACCTACCCACCTGCAGAGGTAACCCTTACTCTCACCTGCCTTTGATGCTCTTGAGAATTTGAGCCATCTCTCCCTCCCATTCAGACTCCTCAGATATGACTGTTCCCCACCTGCCCTTGCCCTGGCCTTCCCTCCTCCTCACCTCAGTAGCCACTCTCCTTCTAATAATTTCTACACTCACCCTGTTTCTATCATAACCCGCTCTCTCTTTTGAAAAGATTTAGTAGCTAAAATAAACCTGCAGAAGACTTTCAGATAAATTAATTTAAAAAAAATTGTGCTTTTTATCTGGAAAATGGGGATTTTAAAATCTGCCTCTCTGTAGGCACAATTATGGGAATCCAGTTAAGACCTAATATGTGTGGTAATTAAACCTCCAGAACTGGATGATATCCTGTGACCAGAAAACAACAGTCACCAAGTCACACTTTCAGGCTGATAAAGAGAAGTAAAAGCTAACTACTATGGGGTGTTTGTCTTGCCAGGTGGCGCTAGTGGTAAAGAAACCGCCTGCCAGTGCAGGAGACAAAAGAGACGCTGGTTCGATCCTTGGGTCAGGGAGATCCCCTGGAGGAGGGCATGGAAACCCACGCCAGTATTCTTGCCTGGAGAATCCCATGGACAGAGGAGCCTGGTGGGCTACAAGTCCAAAGGGTGGCAAAGAGTCAGACATGACTGAAGTGACTAAGCACGCATGCCGGGGGTGTTTATTCTGAATCAGCAACGTGCATGATACCATTTCATCCTCAAAACCATTGTTAGGAATCAGGCACTGTTAACCTCATTGCCATTCATAGGGGACTAAAGAGGAGCTGAAATACATAGCCCTGAGCCCGAGCGCACCCTATCCTCAGGTGAGCCCTAGTCTAAGTGACTGCGGCCGGAGCTTTTGAATCACCAAGTTGCCCTCACAGCCTGGCAGCTCAAAGCACATTTCTTCCCATTATATCTGTGAAGACTGTTTCACTATTCTTTTCCAATTCATGTAGGGGAAAACTCGCCAGTAGAAAGGGAAGAAGGATGAATGTCCCACACCCCAGGCAAGAGTCGGGGCGTGGAATTTGTTTTAATCTTCACTAGTGCCAAAGTTGTTTACAGGGTGACAGGCCGCCCCCAGCCTTGAAGCCGTGAACCCATGGCACTCTGATGGGGAGGAGCCCCAGCCTCCACAGAAGGAACCTGGAGCTGCTATGCAGCCCAGTGCACAGAGCTCTGGCTTGAGTCAGAGGACTAGCTTCAAGCCCTAGTGCAGCCACTCACTGGCTAAGACACCTCAGGCACTTCACGTGGCCTCTGTGGGCCCTTCCTCTTACAGTTGAAAGGAAGGGTTTATTCTTAGAGTCTCCGGGGCGTGTGCTGGTGTTGAGAGTCAATGATTCCATGACAAGGCTGGGTCCACACAGAAGTGGAGATGAGTTAGCTTGTCTGCCAGGGCCCAGGAGCAACATGTGTGGACATGTCTGTATAGTTAGGTGCCAGGGGACTCCCCTTTTCTGCCCTCCTTAGTCTTCCTTAGAGGCCAGACACTGTTGGGCTGGTGTGGGGTTAGGGTCTGGTAGAAGAAAGAACTCACTGCTCGAAAGCATTCTAGTGACCCAGGCTGGCTGTGGCCAAGCCCAGAGTAGACTCCTAGGCTGGTTGGGGTGGTGGGAGAAGAGCTGATAGTCCTGCTCTGGGACTCAGGCAGTCTCACCTGCCCTTCAGAGAGACGGGTCATAGGATCAAATAGCAGCAGCTGTCTTAGGGAGGAAATGGCTCAGAGCCTGACTTTCCAGATGGTCCAGCCACCCACCTCTACCAGGGCTGCAAGGCCCTGCCTCCAGCAGTCAGTTACAGAGTTACAAACAAACCAACAAGGAGCCATGCGGGCAAGTCTGAGCCCCCAAGCCTCAACCATATCCTCGTGAACCTTGGGGAGGTCTTGGCAACTCCAGATTTTGAGGTCCCTCACTCCTGGCTTGGCCTCCCACCCTGGAATTCAGACAGCAGAGTGAGGCTGGGAATAAAAATCAGTGGATTCCAAGTAGGATTAGATGGTAAACTTTGAGAAAGCTGAATCAGAAGATTCAGGAGAAAATTTACTATCAGGAGAAAATTTCCTGTCTCATTCAATGTGTTACTTTCCCACTGATTTCCTGGACAAGACCTGAATCCAGGGAAGTCAGTGTGTACTTGAACAATGGCCCTTGTTTAAACTGGGAAATGAAACCATGGGGCTATTAAAAGATTATAAATGGATCTTTCATTTCAGAGCTGGCATAAAAGATAGGCATGGATCTGTGAGCTAATGAGTAAAGACTAATTGCAAAATCCTTCAATTTGATCTAAACTAGCTTAAAAATGAACTCCCAAAGTAAATATCAAATGTTGAAATTGAAGTTCAACTTGTTTTGCAACAGGCAATAAAGGAACTGCTAAGCTCTGACAAAGAAATACATTTAAAAAGTGACTCACCATGCACTGAATTTGCAGTACACAAATATGGTGTCCAACCGAGCGTTTTTTGTAATGTATGAAGCTCAGTTCAGACAGCTTTTCACACTGTGGTCTCGGGGACGTGCAGGGAACTATGACAGGCACAACACACTCATGTGACCTGGCCGGCAACTGAGCCCTCACTCATTCAGCTCACCCCCTTCAGATAGCACTGGTGATGATGATAATCTGTAACCAGAGGCCAAGGGCCTCTTAGAAAAAGAAAAAAAAAAAACAACCTGGAGGCTCTGGCCCAAGGCCCATATCAACATTTGTGACCTTGGCCTGTTTCCCTGCCCACTGGACAGCAGCCAAAATCCATGGCTCCTTCAAGCAGGAGGCTCAGTCCAAATGGCTGTGTGGGTCCTGCCTCCCACAGGGCCTAGCTCAGGCAGTAGAGAACTAGACACAGGTTGGTCTACAATTCTGCGTCCCAGAAGGTAGAGAAAGGAAATGGACCCTTTTCCCAGGTCAATTCTCAGATATGACCTGAAAATAAACTCCTGCTAGATCTAGGAAAAACTCTTTTGTAGAGTCCAAGAACCCTGAATTCTGGTTCTGCCATTGATAACTGAATACATTGGCAGGTCTTGGTTTTCCCCTGTCTCAATTTGCTCTTCATCAAAATGGTGAAAATAGATAACCCTTAGGGGATAGGAAGATTAATACTTTAGTATGCCAAGGACCTATCCCAGCACATTACATCATGAATGAATGATGGAAGGGAGTTGTTATTGCTGTTGTTTAGTCGCTAAGTCGTGTCCAACTCTTTTGTGACCCCATGGACTGTAGTCTGCCAGGCTTGTCTGTCCATGGGATTTCCCAGGAAAGAATAGTGGAGTGGGTTGCCATTTCCTTCTCCAGGGGATCTCCCTAACCCAGGGACCGAACCTGTATCTCCTGCATTGGCAGGCAGATTCTTTTACCACTGACCTACCAGGGAAGCTGATGGGAGGAAGACAGGCTATTTAGCCTCCAGGGACTATAGAATCTCTGCCATTTTCATTCTCACTACTGTCATGAAACTCCCTCAGAAAGGGCCTTCACTCTTGGGAGAAGAGAGTAAAGGGAGATAGGTTCATCTGTAGACTTTTAAATCATACCTGCAGTAGAGGCTCCCTGTCAAGCTTGCTCCCTGTCAAATGCAGAACAGCACTTCCTGAGAAGTAATATCTTTAATCATCACAACACCCCTATGAGGAGGCACTATCCTTGTTACACCCATTTTACAGATGAGAAATCTGAGCTCAGAAAGGTTTGGTAACTTCCCAAAGTCACACAGATGGGTAGGTGATGAGACTGGGATGGGAACCCTAGTCTGATCCCAGCGCCCACACTCTCAACCACTGCTATTTTTGTTCCTGCCAGATGGCTGAGGAAGTCTTCATGGGGAGGAAGGACCCAGGAGGCTTTGAAATCTGCTATCTGCTTCTCCAGAGTTTGGATGGTGCAGGGATCAAAGGCAGGTCTCCCAATACTGTGTGTCTGTGCCCTCAGCACTCCATGGTCCCGTGGGGAGTTAGAGCGATTACTCACCACGCAGGAGCGCAGAGCCAATAGACCTCAAATCGGGATAGGGTCAGCTAAGATGCGTCCACTCCAACCCCTTTCAACGCTTTCGAAAGGGCGAGCGCAGCTCTGAGCTTCCTGCCGTGATGGTGCTCACAAGGACCAGACGGCGTTCATCAACAGGACAAGACCTTGGGAGCGGGTATCCTGGCCGAGGTCACACGACGACACCACCAGAACGGGTCTGCCCCTAAGTCTTAGACGCGGCCGCTTCGCATGACGGGCCCTAACTGGACCTGGGAGTTCGGGTCTCAGCGACATCTCTGCTCTGACAGCCCTCCCACCCGCCTCCACCGCAGCAAAAGCTTGGCTGCCGACCTACGTACCTGGCCTCCCGAGGAGGACCACCTCGGTCGCAGCCGCGGCTCCCCGGAGAAAGCGCTCCCCAGCCCCGGAACAGCCAATCCTCAGCCGAGCCTAGGTGAGAGCTCCCGGCGAGCCTTCCAAAATCGAACGCGGAGACACGGTGAGCCAATCGGCGGCCGTAATGAGGCGAGGGGCGTGTCCCGGCTCCGCCCCTTTCTCTCCACTGGCCTGGAAATCAGAGTGCGAAAGGGCCCCAGGTCCAATTAGCGGTGGAGCGGCAACGAGGGGCGTGCCCTCCCAGCCCTTTCCCTCCGCCCACTGCCACCCTCGCGCGGCGCCCGGAGGTGCCCCTTTCATTGACGTCAGTCCTCCAGGAGAGCGCGGTTTTGCTGGCTCCGGAGTGGGGGCGGGGCCGCATTCCTGCCCCGGGGTGCGGCGACGGCTGGCCCTGCCGGGTACACGTGACGGATGCCCCCCTGCTCTGGACCCGAGGCCTGTGCGCGCGGCGCCGTGTTCCTTGCTGCTGCGTGTGGCCCTCTGCAAACAGACTTGCAGCTCTTTGAACTCTACTCCACTTGTCTTCTGGCTCCAGCTTTGAGGGAGGAGAAGGGACAGTTAGTGCGGTAGTCAGACCTTTGGTTTCAAAGCCAGAATGTCGTGGGTTCTAATCTTGAAATCGGGTAATTTACAGTTTAGCAAAATATTGAAAAACTAAAAACATTTAATTGTTTATTACAGTTGTGATAAACATTAGGAAGGAACCTAAGCTCCCTTGGGGAGGTCCTAGAGGCAGAGTAATATTTTTCTGTGAAGGAGGTGTTGAGATTGAACAGATGAAGAGGCCTGGATCTGAGAAAAGAGGAGGGCACATGCTAAATAAGGCTAAGGTCAGGAGGTAACTTGATTGAGAAAGTCTTGAATGGAGGCCTGGAGTAAGGTCAGTGAGAGAGAGAGAGAGAGAGAGGTGGGGAATAGCACTGTATGTGTTTATTTAATAGACACTTTATAGCACTTACAATGTACCAATGCCAGTCAGACTTTACAAATATTAACTCATTTCATCCTCATGACAAATTTGTGTTTTTAGAAATTCACTTTGACTACAGCTTGAAACTGGGTTGGAAGGGCAGGAGTGGATGTAGGGTGTCCAGTAGGCCCTTGATCAGTACTTGTTTGCTTCATTGGAAGACAAGTTATTTGTGCACTGGTTTAAAAATGGTCACAAAGGGAGCCTGGGAGTAGGCAGCTGGGTCTCCCTGACTTCTTTTTCACTTCAGAGCTGACCTTTGTAGTCATTTGAGTTCTCTTCTGTAAGAGTTGCAAGGGGGGAAGAATAAGAGCCAGCACATGGGACTGTGGGGCCCCTTTGGCTAGGTGGAGGGTATATTTGGGAGCTGTTCTTCCTCATCCCGTGGTCTCCAATTCTTGTGTCCTGCACAAAAACATTGGCAATTGCTTTGTTGTAGTTTAAAGGGTTTTAACAGTGGTTTCTCTGTTGTTCCTGAAGCCCTGTGGAAATATTGAAAAGAACAAAGAAATCAGCAATGTTCATCTTCAATACAAAGTATTGCAAAACCTTTCAGTCAACTGCTTGGCTAAGGAGGGTACCATGCAGACATTTAAACCAAGAGGCTGGGCTTCTGAACCAGGAGCTCCTTCTACCCCATTCTCAGCAATAGGAAGGCCAAACTCTTGGCATATTTGTGCTTGAAGAGCTTAGGAACTCTGATGCCATGAGCTCTGATGAGCGTACCAGGATAGGAATTAGGAGCTTGTGGTTTCTGGGTCAGATGTGACTAAGGCTGGGTGGAGAATATCTGGTGTCTCCAAACATCTTTGCAGGCGTGTGACCATTGTGTGCTTACCGTACAATGGAACAGTTTCCATTATTGCAGCTTTATGATTCAGTATTTCTGATGAGAAGATGAGGCGCTTCCATAATCGTGTGGGCATGCAAGAGTGGGGCATCTGGGATCCACAGAATGCCTCTGGAATCCACTCCCCAACAGAGCTCTGTTTAAAGAGGGAAAGAAGGACTACTACTCTGGGGAATGGAGTCTTGGGTAATTCAGACCAACATCTGGTTTTACCAGGGATCAGATTAAACTGAGACAATCTTAACTGGGTAGAATCTCCTTGGGAGAAATATTTGAGGGGCACCAAGAAACGCCATAATCGAGATAAATATTTTAATGCAATATCTTTAAAAATTAATGCAAAATATCTATGATGAATAAAATATCAACATTTGATGGCAACCCACACCAGTACTTTTGCCTGGAGAATTCCATGGACAGAGGAGCCTGGTGGGCCACAGTCCATGTGGTCACAAAGAGTCAGACACGACTGAAGCTACTTAGCACAGCACAACCTAAAGACAGGTTGTTGCTTGTTTTATGACCCTGCCTCATTTTTCATCGAGAACAGTCATTTCCAATCAGCCCACGGTTGCCAGGCAGGTCACCACTGTGTCCCCTGCCAATTGGATTTATGAGTGTTGACAATAGTGTCGGAATAGATTGGCAACACGGAGATTTATATATGCTTGTGTTTTTTAATCATAGAGCTTTAATCCACTTTTTTCATTCGGTTCAAAATATGGAAAGATGTTTTGACAATTGTATCTAGGGATGCACGTTTTTCCTTTAGCCCTGAGCTCCAGTATGGCTCAGCAAGGTGCTCATTTTTAGGGGAATAGAGCCTAGGAAAGGGATTCTAGCTGCTCAACCTTAGGCAAATGACTTAACCTCTCTGCTTCTCTATTTTCTCATCTATAAAATGGAAATCATTGTATTACCACCTCCGAGCATTGCTGTAAGGATGAGGTGAGTGCTATAGGCACAGTGCTTAATATAAACCTTGCTACAGATACTAGAGCAGCATTCAGTGTCTACCCTCTCTATCCTGCAGGAATTGTTCCAGCAGCTGTACAGTCACAAATGGTCCCCCAGTGGGGTTGAGGCTTATTCCCATGGGTTTGTTGTTGCTGGATGTT
Organism: Bubalus bubalis; assembly: GCF_019923935.1. NCBI lineage: Eukaryota > Metazoa > Chordata > Mammalia > Artiodactyla > Bovidae > Bubalus > Bubalus bubalis. Next base: position 19,066,804 of record NC_059179.1, read on the forward strand.
CTGTTCTGGGGAGAGCAGAGAGAATTTCCACACTCAGCTGACAAGCAACAGTGACTCTTGAGTCAACTCCATTTTTCTTGATAAATAATCTGGTCATTTTAAACTTTTTAAAAAATGCCCTTCTGCTTAGGGCATTACACGAAGCAACTTATTACAACTTTCTTCTCTGAACTAACAGTCTGAAGAGACTGAAAATAACAAAGTCCTATAGGCAAATGGTGCATTATAGAAACATCTTTTTAAAAATACACCACTCATGTTAATCTAACATTCAAGGTCAGTATTGTATTAGTCTGCTTGGGAGGCAAAAACAAAATACCACAGTGTCTGGGTGACTTAACAGCAAAAGTTTATCTTCTCACAATTCTGGAGGCTGAGAAGTCCAGGATCAAGGTTCTGACTGACTCAGTTTCTGGTGAGATCTCTCTTCCTGACATGCAGACAGTGCCTGCTCACTGTGCCCTCACGTGGTGGTGAGAAAGAGAAAGATGCCTCTCTGATGTTTCTTCTTGCTGCTGCTAAGTCGCTTCGGTCGTGTCCGACTCTGTGCAACCCCAGAGATGGCAGCTCACCAGGCTCCCCTGTCCCTGGAATTCTCCAGGCAAGAACACTGGAGTGGGTTGCCATTTCCTTCTCCAATGCATGAAAGAGAAAAGTGAAAGTGAAGTTGCTCAATTGTGTCCAACTTTTCGCGACCCCATGGACTACAGCCCACCAGGCTCCTCCGTCCATGGATTTTCCAGGCAAGAATACTGGAGTGGGGTGCCATTGCCTTCTCCGGATGTTTCTTCTTATAAGGACACTAATCTTATCAGATCAGACTCTGCTCTTATGGATGCTCCCAGCTAACCTTAATAAATTCATTACTCTAAACACAGTCACAGGTTAGAGCTTCAGCATATGAATTTGGGACACAAGTCAGTCCATCAGTTCAGTTCAGTCACTCAGTTGTGTCCAGCTCTTTGTGACCCCATGGACTGCAGCACATCAGGCCTCCCTGTCCATCACCAGCATCCAGAGCTTGCTCAAACTCATGTCATCCAGGACTTCCCTGGTGGTTCAGTGGCTGAGACTTCACACTCCCATGTAGGGGGCCCAGGTTCAATCCCTGATCAGGGAACTAGATCCTGCATGCCACAACTAAAGACCAAAGATCCTATGTGCCACAATTAAGACAGCCACATAAAGAAATAATAATAAATAAATAAAAATATAGATAAGTAGATACAGAATAAATATAGCTATAAATGTGTTTATATGCATACACGTATGCATGTGTATATGTGTACACATATATAACCATGAACATACACAAACATACACATTTCCCATCTGTCTGCTGAAAGGGCCTAGAAGCAATGACACTCGAAGAGGAATAAGCACACTTAGCACCAGTTATTGATTTCTCAATATCATTCTCCACAAAGGGTTCCTTGGATAAATGATTAATTCTACTTCTGGGATTGAGAAAGTTCAAGATGACCCTACACCATCTTGTGCAAAAAAATAAGGAAGTACTCACAGAATGATGGGGATGTGTCAAAAGGACTAGGAGTCAGATTGTAAGGGCTCCCATTAGCCAAACGTAGAACATCAAGATAAAATAGAACAGTAACAGATTATAACCCAATGAGCAAAAATAAGATTATATGTTTATAGTAATATAACTATTAAATAAGTAAACAGAGGAGAAGAGAAAGCTTATAGTAGGATGCCAGCTAATAAATGTAGAGGGAGCAGTGCAGTTGGGAAATCACTAATGCTTTCTAAAACAGCCATGTGGCCAATTACAAAAACAAGGACTATAGTAGTTTTGGGTGTTTTCCCTCTTATATACATGGTATCTTTGTATATACTGACATTTTTTTCTTCCTCTTTATGTTTTCATTTTACAAGTAAGTTGTTGGGAGTTAAGGTTACAATTTAGTCCTTATGTAACACTATATTTTCCAAATTATTACAAAATCTGAGAAGTATTTAGATTGGTTTTGGAGGGAGATGAGAATTGCTCATTTGTAAGAAAGATAGCTGTAATTCATTAGGTGGACATATGGAACTGTTTTATCATTGTATGGAACTCCAGATGTAGACAGAAGGTTGCATATGGAAGTTGAGTCCCTAAATACATACGTAACTGCCTGCGTATTGCGCCAGTTACCTCTGCGATAAGTGAGTCCATTAGATATTTCTCCTTTTCCGGCTGCTGCAGTGCTCAGCTTTGCCGGTAGAGGGAGCTGGCAAGACACTCCAGGAGGAAGGCCTCTCCTTGGTTGTGGAGCGCTCTTCACAACCCGCTCCTTCAGGTTGAGTCTGCTCCAGTGCCGCACAGGTGGAGCACATGGGGACTCTTCAGGGCCAGGTCCCGCTCAGGGGCTCCTGCAGCGTGGGGGGCTTCTTCATCACTTGTATCCCACAGCACATGGCAGCCAACAGTGCACAGTGGCCAGCAGCTTCCCTTGGCCCCCACTTGAGAGGCTCTGTAGTGAGTTTTGAGGTGCAGCAGCTCCTTGTGAAGAACTTCCCCCAGTACCACAGATGGCAGATTTCCAGCAGGTTCTGCAAGGATGCATTGGTTTGCCTATTAAAGAGGTACTCACAGACAAGATGCCTGCTATTTCTAGAAATTAGCTAACTCTGGGTGGTGTGCGTGAAGTGGGCAATCCCTCCCTAGGTTTGCAAGGTCCCAAATGTCAAAACATCATAGAAACAAAACAATACAGCAAATAATAAAACATGATAGATACACAGGAATTCAGAGTCCAGTGAGAGTAGCTTGTCTGTACTTCACAATGTTAGGACTTCATCTGGAAGTATTGAATGCAGAGGTTGACCAGATAGCTGAGGGTTGGAAGTCTTCCTTCTTTCCTGATGGCTCAGGGCTACCTGAGTTTTGGTGAGCAAGGAAGAAACTGCCTTGTTTTTGTTGACAAAAATTGGTGGTGGTTTGGTGGTTTAGTGGTTTAGTCTCTCAGTCATGTCTGACTCTTGCGACCCCATGGACTGTAGCCCACCAGGCTCCTCTGTCCATGGGATTTCCCAGGCAAGAATAGTGGAGTGGGTTGCCATTTCCTTCTCCAGGGGATCTTCCTGACCCAGGAATCGAAACTGGGTCTCCTGCATTGCAGGCAGATTCTTTACTGACTAAGCTACAAGAGATTTGACATAAATTAGAAGACCCTGAAGAGAGACTTCACTTTCACTTTTCACTTTCATGCATTGGAGAAGGAAATGGCAACCCACTCCAGTGTTTTTGCCTGGAGAATCCCAGGGACGGGGGAGCCTGGTGGGCTGCCGTCTATGGGGTCGCACAGAGTCGGATATGACTGAAGCGACTTAGCAGCAGACTTAGCAGCAGAAGACCCTGATGTTGGGAAAGATTGAAGGCAGGAGGAGAAGGGGACGGCAGAGGATGAGATGATTGGATGGCATCACCAACTCAATGGACATGAGTTTGAGTAAACTCCAGGAGTTGGTGATGGACAGGGAAGCCTGGCATGCTGCAGTCCATGGGGTCGCAGAGTGGGACACAACTGAGCGACTGAACTGAAGAAGTCACAATGTCATTTCTGCCATTCCCTTGTGTGTGCTAAGTTGCCTCAGTCATGTTTGACTCCCTGCGACCCCATGGACTGTAGTCTGCCAGCCTCCTCTGTCCATGGAGATTCTCCAGGCAAGAATACTGGAGTGGGTTGCCATGCCCTCCTCCAGGGGATCTTCCCAAACCCACGTCTCTTGCATCTCCCACAACCTTGAGAGACAGGTCAAGGTTATCTCCATTTGACAACTGAGGAAAATGACAGACTAAGCTAGGAACCAAATTTAGATTTCCAGGCCACTAGAAATGCTACAGCTATCTTAAAGTCCCTGAATCTACCTTAACTGTGAACTTTCCCCAGTCTTACAGAAGACTCTTTATAAGACATGGCCCACTCAAACCACACAGCCAAAAAAAAAAAAAAAAAAAGCAAATCTGGTCTCTCCTCCACTACTGTTTGGGTCTCCAACCTCCCATTACCACTGGGGCCTCTTAAGGTTATGATGAATCATGGAGAGTTCCCCTGATGCTGCTTCTTTCAAAGCTGCATGATATTCGATAAGTCACATAACCTCCCTGTACCTCCATTTCCTCATTTTCAAGCAGAAGTAGCTTAACAGCCCCTGCCTCCCAGGGTTGTTAGGGGAAGTATTGAGACAAGTGGTGCGTGGCTGCCAGATAGTGCTCTGCAGCTGTTGATTCTTGTTGGGCCATTTCCAATTTTATCCAAGACTAAAGGGCAGTGGTGGGATTGACTTGGGCCATCCTGGCTCAGGGGTCCATCCTCACAGGTGAGGCCTCTCCTTTCCCCCAGAAACAGGGTTCCCTGTGGTCTACACATTGCATCACAGATCCCAGCAGGAGGGGGCAGCCCCTCAAGGGTGTGGTCTCAGGGCCACCCACCTTGGCAGCCCACAGTCACTTAGCCCTGGGGAAGCAGCCTTTTGAGCCAGTGTCCTGGGTGGCTTCACACAAAGACCAGCCTCAGGGGGGCATGTGGTTCCAGGTCTGATCCTGGCCAGCCTCCCCTGGGGAGGAGGGCTGAGCTTTGCCAGAGTCAAACGCCTTCACTGCTGGCCCAGGCCTAGTCCATGGCCCCTTGCTTCTGCTCAAAGATATCTCACGTCTCCTGCAAAGGCCTGGGCACTCCTTGAAAGCTAGATTAACAGGTTCAAGAACCTCCAGAATCCCACCTAGCTCCATTCAAAGGAGACCCCCCCACCCATCACCCCCATGCCCCTTGTTCCTGCAGGCTGGTGGGAGCCATGTGGAGAACAAGCCTAGAGACCCACAGGTGAGAATGTGGGTTCTGGCCTGGCTCACAGAGCTCCAGTAGAGCCCCCTGTCCTGCAGCTGTAGGGGACTTCCTGGTTAGGTACCATCCCAATGGTGTGACAGGCTGGATTGTGAATCAGGAGACCTAAGTTCTAAATTTGGTACTCATTTCATCAACCAATTGTGTGACCTAAGACAAGTCACTCACTCTCTCTGAGTCTCAATTACCCCCTCCAAAAAATGAGAAGCCTGGAGCAAATATTCTTTAAGTTCTCTTCCAGCTCAGGCATGCTCTTGTAGCATAATGCCAGTACACAGTACATGTTCAGGAAATGTTTATCTAGTAATTTAATTAGATTTAAGGCAGGATTCTCTAGGTCCCTGCACCCGTGTACTTTCTTACTATGCTTTTTGTCTCTGCTGTTAGCTGATTTGGGTCAAGTGCCAGCTTAGGGCTTGGCACACAATAGGTGTGAGTTGAGTCTATATATACGGCATGTTTACAGTCGCCCAGAGACTGAAGACAAAACAGAATCTGACTGTGAGCAGTAAGAGCTAGTCCTAGGATGTCAGGGTGGGCTCTGTGGTCCTTCTTGTCACAGGTCGCCTCATTGCTTCGGGGCTCAGAGCAACTGTTAAGTGTCACTACGTGTTCCCTAAACAATCTGGCCTTACTTTGGCTCACAGTGCTCCTTCTGCCTGGAACACCTGTCAGGACCTATATACCCAATTTATAAGCTAATAAGCTAATCTGCTGTTGTTTCATGTATACCGGCAGAAGACACAGGATTCCTGGGTCAGAGACAAAGGATTGACCGCCGTTGGCATAGCAAGCAACATTCGCACTGTTGTTACACATCTTTCTCTGGTTTTCAAGTTTCACGGGGGCACCACGGAGGGGCCCAGGTGGATGTTACACATGCAACAGGTTTGTGTCATAGCTGAGGAGCACTGAGCTTGGAAAACCCACCACTGTCCCCTCCTACCTCACCACTTTTATCATAAGCAATAAGCAAGTCTGCTCTGTGTCTGGGAGAAGATGTTCCTTCATCCCTCGAAATTCCTGACTGCAAACACAGCACTGAGAAATGATGGGGGAAAGAGCGGTCATGGCCTTGCATTCTCAGCATACACGCCTGGTGATAACATTCAAAGAGGCTCAGGACCTGCCTGATGGGGAACTGCCTCGTCCAAGACACCTATCCTCCACCTCCGCTTGTCAAAATCCCATCCATCCTCAAATGACACTTTGTTTTTGAATCTTTCTCCAGCCCTCCCACCACCAACACTTTCCGTTTTGTATTTTCCTTATAATTCTTGTCTACGCCTCTTTGTTGTGTCCACAACTGTCCTTCTCCTACCAACAGAGTGTAAACACTTAGAGGGCAGGCCTTGGTCCTCTTCATTCCTGTATTCCACACCCAGCTCGTTTGCACCCATTGGGTGCTTAGACTGTACTTGTTGTGTTGGAGGTATCTAGATCTTTGGGCATGGTTATGCTTCTGCAAAGTCTGATGGACTGCCTTTTGGAATATTTTCAACATTCCAGAGGCTAAAAATACCTCCTCAAAGCTGTCAAGGATGTTTCCTTGTAAGGAGTAGGATTTGCCTTGTGAAGCCCAAAGTTTATGTCCACCAGGTGGCGCCCCATCCCCAACTCTCCAGATGACTTTTTTAGAGGGAAGGGATTCTCTTGTCTGCCTCTAAATGTTTGTTGGCTTAGGTCCCCCACTTACAGAGAGAGTTTTGTAGCGTAATTCCCTGTCATTGGTCCAGCACAAAGATTCAGCGTTCAGCTGTGCATTCTAGTCCCAGCCCCACTCAAGACTGGCACCCTGAAGACACTGAAGGATGTCTCTCCAAGGGTTGCTCAGGGATGTTGAGGGGAAAAACCTGAAATCGGGGCTAGAAGACCTAGGTTTGAGTCCCCACACCGAGTAGCTGTGTTTCTTTGGGCAAGTCCCGTAACCTTTCTGGGTCCCTGTGAGAGTAGCTGAGAATTAAATATGAGAAACTATATAAAAGCACACTGAATGTGGACCTGGGGTCAGCCACACCTGGGCTGCTGTTTAAACTGTCACCCATTAGTTCTGTGACCATGGTCCTCTTCCTTATCTCTCTAAGCTTTGGTTGCCCCATCAGTGAATCAGAATTAACACCAGTTATTTTACTTATTTTATAAAGTATGTGTATTTGGCTGCATTGGGTCTTAGATATGGCACGTGGGGTCTTCAGTCTTTGTTGCAGCAGGTAGGAGCTGTGGTTGAGGCATGCTAACTCTTAGTTGTGATGTGAAGGATCTAATTCTCTGACCGGGAATTGAACTTGGGCCCCCTGCATTGGGTGCTAGGAGTTTTAGCCCCTGGACCACCAGGGAAGTCCCAATACCAGTTATTTAAAGAGTTGGTATAAGGATTAGGTAGCGCAATACATATGAAGTGCTCACAATAATGCTTAGTGTATAGTAAGCATTCAGTTCATAACAATCACATATATATTATGTATCCCTAACCCCTCAAATAGTACCGAGCATTACTAAGTGCTAACACCCATCTGCTGAATAAAAGGATTTCACAGATGAGGAAACTGAGGCACAAAGAAGTTAAATCACACACATACACACACACACCACCTCCCAGCACTAGGGAGTGGTGAGGCAGTGAGAAGTAGTCCGGCAGTCTGCCTCTCAGGCTTGCACCCTGAGGGTCTATGCCATGCTATCTTACAAAAATGTAAGTGGTATACACACCATTTTTTAATTTAAAATTTACATTCGGAGTTTTCTCAGGTACCTGTAGGTGGGGCTGAGTTGGCAGTGGGAGGCATTAGCTCCCTGAAAACCATGTAGCTTTTCCCTCAAGGGGAGCCAGGGACCAGCAATCTCATCCCATGACTGAGATGAGGGACAAGCTCTGCAGGGTAGATAAGCTGGAGGTCTTATCCAGGCACACTTCCCAGGACAACAGGTGTCTTCTCACTTCCACTGCCGTGTCTGCAGCTACCCAGTCATCCACTCCATGGATATTTACTGAATCTCCTATGTGCCAGGCACAGGCAAAGATGGATAAGATGGAGCTGACTTAGAACTATGCTGAGGGACCCTCCAATGAGGTGCCTAGAAGAGCCAACAAACCAGAGGAAAAACATTTAAACTGGGCATTGAAGGTTAAATAGGAGTTTGTCAGCCAAACGGGGTCTGGGATTGAAGCGCTGCTGCTTAGTCGCTCATCCATGTCCCACTTTTCGAGACTCCATGAACTGCAGCCCACCAGGCTCCTCTGCCCATGGGGATTCTCCAGGCAAGAATACTAGAGTGGGTTGCCATGCCCTCCTCCAGGGGATCTTCCCAACCCAGGTCTCCTGCATTGCGGGTGGATTCTTTACCATCTGAGCCACCAGGGAAGCCTAAGAATACTGGGATGGGTAGCCTGTCCCTTCTCCAGGGGATTTTCCTGACCCAGGAATTGAACTGGGGCCTCCTGCACTGCACATGGACTCTTTACCAGCTGAGCTACCAAGGAAGCCTGGCATTGAAGAGCCTATTCCGGAACCTTAAGAGGTTTGATGGGGTTGGCATACTGAATGTGAGCATGGGTAAGAAAAGGAAGAGGGAAACCAGGAAATTGGGAGTCCCTTGGGGCCAGATTGTGAAACATGTCCATAGAAGAGATAGAACCCTATATCCTGTGGTCAGCAGGAAGCAGTGTATATACACAACCAGGTCTGTATTTTAGAAAGATGCCACAGTGCATGAAGGTTAGTTCATAAGAGGAGGGAAGAAAGACAAGCAGTAATTACCAGCTTCGTAGTCTTAACACCTCTAGGCTTCCTTTTTCTCCTAAGCAAGATGAGAAAAATAATGGTATGTATCTTATGTGCATGAGTGCTAAGTTGCTTCAGTTGTGTCTGACTCTTTGTGACCCTATGGACTGTAACCCACCAGGGTCCTCTGTCCTTGGGATTCTCCAGGCAAGCATACTGGAGTGGGATGCCATGCCCTCTTCCAAAGGATCTTCCTGACCTAGGGATGGAACCCATGTCTCTTATGTCTCCTGAATTGGAAGGTGGGTTCTTTACCACCAGCGCCACCTGGGAAACCCCTGTACGTATCTTTGGGGGCTGTCAAATGAGACTTCATAAATGAGAATTCCTGCAAAGCACTGTAATAGCAATAATGTAAAGCATTGTTGGGCTTTGCTATCTCTTAGAGCTGGGTTTGTGTCTTGATCGTACTGGGAAGTCTACTTTTAGTACACTTGATGGCAAAGAAGGCTGGAAAAGAGACTGGACTAACTCGGACTTGGCTTTGTGCAGTGGGAAGCAAAGTGGAGGCCTGGAGTGGGTGATGGTCCCTTTCAATGACAGAAGGACTCAGATGGCTGAGTCCAAGTCTGAGCCCAGCTTTAAAGAATAAGTTTGAGTTGAGCACTAGCAGGGTATGATACTCCGATGTCCAGGTGAGAATAGGTGGCAGCTTAAGCCCAGCACTGCTCTGCTCGCTCGCCAAGGAAGGGCCGGGAGGCCCCAGCGGGCTGCAGGACAGGAGAGAGGAGAAAGAAAAGGGCCCAGCCTAAGGCTGGGAGTAGGGGCGGGGGTGGGGGGTTGGGGGTGGACTGGGGTGGGGGCGGGGTTGGGGGGTTGGGGGTGGACGCTCCAGCTCCAGAAGACAGCTCTCTGCTCCGAGGCTGGACCGGAGCCAGGGAGGCAGAGAGCCAGGGCGGGCAGATGTGGTATAAACTTTTCCCAGTCGGACGGAAAGGAAGACTTGCGTCCTGCTGGGGCTGCGGGTGCGCTCCGCCCTGCCCCGAGGAGAAAGGAATCCGAGTTGGGAGTTTGGCGACTGGTGGACGAGGCCCAAAAAGAGAGAAGGCAGGAAGCCGGGAGGAGCGCGTGGGGGTGGAGACGAAGTGGGGGAAGAGAGAGGGCGGGCAGGAGGGGTGGAGAGAGAGAAAGGGAGAAAGAGAGGGCTGCGGGGAGGAGAGCGGGGAGGAAGGGAGGGGAGAAGGGGAGAGGAAGAGAGGAGGACTCAGAGAGGAGCAAGGAGGCCGCAGCGAGCTCAGGGGCACGTCCGCCGGGCCATCCCCGCGAGCCAGACGCCGCCATTCCGCTGCTCGGGGCCCCGCCGCCGCCGCCGCCGCGCCCGGGGGCCATGCTCCCGCCGCCCCCGCGCCAGCCACCGCCCCAGGCGCGCGCGGCCCGCGGCGCGGTGAGCCTGCAGCGGGCCTTTCTGCGCGGCCCGCTGGGCGTGCTGCGGCTGCTGCAGCTGCTGGCGGGCGCCGCCTTCTGGATCACCATCGCCACCAGCCGGTACCAAGGCCCCGTCCACTTCGCGCTCTTCGTGTCCGTGCTCTTCTGGCTGCTAACCTTGGCCCTCTACTTCCTCACGCTGCTGGGCAAGCAGGAGCTGGTGCCGGTGCTGGGCTCGCGCTGGCTGGTGGTCAACGTGGCGCACGACCTGCTGGCGGCCGCGCTCTACGGCGCAGCGATGGGCATCATGATCGGGCAGACGCAGAGTCACAGCTACTGCAACCTCAAGGATTACCAGATGTCCTGCGCCTACCACGCCTTCCTGGCGGCAGCGGTCTGCGGCGGTCTCTGCCTCGGCCTCTACCTGCTCTCGGCGCTCTACGGAGGCTGCCGCCACTGCCAAGGCGAACGGGAGGTGGCGTGAGGCCGCCGCGCCGCGGGGCTGGGCACCCGTCCTTCCAGCTGCCGCCGCCCCGCTCTCGGGCGCCCCGGCACCCTCCCTTCGCCCCGCGTTCCCGCCGCCTCCCGTACCCCAGAGCCCCGATCGCAGTTCCCGCCCCCAAGGCATCGCCGCGGCCCAGAGCCGGGACAGCTGCGCGGTCTCCTGGGACCCCATGGGCTACATCCGAGGGGGCGGACACACACTCGCAGACGGGCCGCCCTGAGGCGAAGCCTCGCGGTTCCTCTTCCCCTTCCCGGCTGCGAGCAAGACGTGGACAGGCGCCGCGTAGATCCGGGCGAGGCTCCCAAAGTGGAATCTGTATACTGGCGGCGCCACTGCCCCCTCCCTTCCTCCCCGCTTTGGGCAGAGCGCCCCCTCGCCCTGGCCCTCCTTACAGCCCCGAGTGCTGAAAAAAGCAGGCACGCCGCCGCGGGCGGAGCCGGGGACCGGCCTCCGCTGGTCTCAACTTGAGCGACGGGTGTGGTTTTAGTCTGGGATTGCGCGGGTACTCTGCGCAGCCCTTTGGGGCCGTCCCTCGGTGCTTTGATTTCTTGCGGTGGGGCCCATCTGCAACGGAGAAGATGGATAGGAAGTGCCCGTGGGTTGTGACTTTCTCCTCTGCCTGTTCCGCCTTTGTCGTCGGGGTTCAAGGAGGTCAGGCCCTACCGCCCACTAGCTTTCCTGGCCTCACCTTCCCAGCCTTCCTCTCACCGGCTTCTGTTCCATCCCCACCTCCCTGTATCTTTTTTCGTTAGGGGTCCCACGTCACTGTCAAGGAATGTTGGGCGAGCCCCACCCTTTTTTGCAGATGGAGACTAAGATAATGCCCTTGGGAACAGCCAGAAAAAGATTGTAACCCCATCTTCCCACCCCAAGTCAAGAGTTGTCTAGCAGTGTTTACTTTAAAGTCTTGGATGTTTCCGGGAATCCCGGCTCTGGAGCTAGTTAATGGATGGTTTCAAGGCCAGGGGGGGTTGTCAAAGGTGCTTTCTCCCTTTTTTTGAAGATTCACAATGCTCATTAGCATATCAAAGGCTCTGAGAAGTCCTGCACTGAAAGAGGCCCCTGAGTAATGGAATTTACAGTGTTAAGTGCCTCTGGACTGGGATCAGTTTCTCCCACCTTATATTCCAAGTAGTCCTGACTCTCATTTATCAGCAAGGGGCCCAGCCCATTGGCTGTGGTCTGTTTGAAGAGGTGGGGCACTCCCTCTCTTCCCAGGGAATTTCTATAACAGAGAGAACCCGCGACCCCCTGTGTAAAAGATAAGATAGCCACCCCTGCCAGGCCAACGGTAGCCTGGGGGACAGTGGATTTGAACATTCCTTTACGAAGGGAAACGCTACCCACTCCAGTATTCTGGCCTGGAGAATTCCATAGTCTGTGGGGTCACAAAGAGTTGGACACTACTGAGTGACTTTCACATTACGTTTTTTTGGGGAAATGAAGCCAAGGTTATCCAGATGGTTTCCCGGTTTCCCAGTCAAAAGAAATATCACCCCTAAGAGATGCTGACATTGACCATGAGCAACTGGCAGCAGTGGGTCACACCAAACAGAGAACACTCTGGATCTGGGATGAACAGCTGGCCAGCTGTAAGGTAAGATGCTTCTTGGCTTTCTGGAGAGATCATAGACCTTTGAATAAAAAAGCTCAGAGACCCTTCCTTTTCTAAAAGCTAAAGTTTTCATTCAGAGAGCAAGTTGAAGGGATGTCAGTAATAACCACAATTCAACTTTTTTGCCAAGTCCTCAGAAGTCTGCTCTTTGGAAAAGTTTTGACCGTCTCTGGATTAGAAACTAGAATAGAGGAGGTCAGAATATGTTTTTGTGAGCATGTTTGTGAAGCTTAGTGGAGATGTCTTAGGTTTCTCTGTCACAGTGATGAAGATCTAAATGAGGATGTGGAGTGCTTTTGTAAGTTTTACAGAGTCACCACTTTGCATCTTTCCAGCCCTACTGTGTGCCTGGCACTACTCAAAGGACTCAGTGTATTTATTTCATTCTCTCAATAAGCCTCTTGAGCTGCGTTCTATTCTTATTTCCATATTCTATATGAGGAATATGAGTCTCAGAGAGGTTAAGTAACTTACCTAGAGTCTCCCAGCTGGTGAGTGGTGAAGCTCAGATTTGAAACCTGGCAGCCTGACCTTTTCAGAACCAGGCTGTACTGTATTACAATAGGGTGTCAATACATGTTAGATACCATTAACATGGTTATCTTGATTTTTGATTTACTTAGTTTTAAAATTTTTGACCAAGCCACGTGGCTTGCAGGGTCTTTGTTCCCTGAACAGGGGTTGAACCTGTGCTGTGCCCTTGGCAGTGAAAGCGCTGAGTCCTGGCCATGGACTGCCAGGGAATTCCCCATGGTTATCTTGAGAAAAAAAGTTTTTGTAATTGTGGTAAAATATTTCTAACATGCAATTGATCATTGAAACCATCTTTGAAGCCAACAGTTCAATGGCGTTAAATACATCCACATTGTTGTACGACCATCAGCACCATCCATCTCCTGAGCTTTTTCATCTTGCAAAACTAAAACTCTATACCCATTACAATTGTGGTTGTTCATGTTATTGTTGTTGCCCTTGTTTTCTGTCCTCTGGGAAATCCTGAGCCCTTCAGGGTCTCAGGCTGGAGTCCTGCTGCCAGGCCTGCCGCACTGTCCGCCCCCCCACCCACCCCACCTCCGCCCGTTTCCTCAGATCCCACCGCTGGTGCCAGCCAGGGCCTGAGGGTGGGCTCTGCTGGAGTGCTGGGGGTGTCTGGAAGCCCAGCGACTTTGTTTCTTCTGTTGCGAGTTACCATGTTGCTGAGGCCATGGAGACTCCCAGAGCAGGTCATGCCGATGTCTCCTAGGGCCTACTTCCCTGGGCCAGCAGAAGGTTTCAGTGTCTTCACTGGCCATGGAGGGATGAGGGAAGAGGGAACAGTCTTTGCTCAGCAGCTCCCTTTCCTAGGATATGACGTATTCAGTGGAAGAGCAAAGATGGTGAAGGTTCATTTTGCCTTAACATAGAGAAATCCCCCTTCTGCTTGTGTCTGTGACTTGGCACAAGCTTCCAGACACCTGGAACTGAGCCATGCACCCCTGAACCCTAAACAATGGCTTTTAAGCTCCAGCACATGCTGCTTTTCTCTATTTTAGATCATCACAGCTCATCTGCAGCTCAGATCTGGCCCGCTGAGGACCTCTTCTTAGCCTCAAGCCCATGGTGCTCTGTCTGTGATCAGATGACCTTACTCAGGAGCAGACGTCTCCCTGGCCTTCATGGTACCTTATCCAGCCACACGTGCCTGAAACATTCCAGAGCTCACCGGCTCTGCTAGCTGTGCCTTCCTGCTTGGCCTCCCACTGTTTCTCCAAGATGTGGGAAGGACCCGAAGACGGCCCCACACCATCTTCTGCTCCCTTCCAGGACCCGGGCCATGGGCAAGGCCATCTGAAGTTGGTCTGGAACTTTGAGTTCTGGAGGCAGCCTCCTTGGCCTCCCTCTCTGGACTCCAGGACTCTATCCATCCTGAGATTGCTGTGGGCTGTCCCCAGCCCAAAAGTCTGGGACCACTTGCAGGCCCAGGAGAGGATTTCTCTGGTGTTCTGCGAAGGCCAAAAGAGAGGGTGGGTGAGGAAGGGTAGGGAGTGGGGACCGAAGTGCCTCATTCAGTAGTTTAGTGATGATGACGGATACGCTTTTCTGAATAAACTGGTTTGTCTGATCTGAGTGTATGTGTCTTCTCTCCTGCCCACTCTGTGCCAGGTCCCCCAGCCTCCTTTCATCATCACATTTTGCCACACTTGTCTGCCTCCTTTCTGCTTTCCTGGCTTCCCCTTCTTTCTGGGAGGGAAAGAAAAATGAGGTCATAGGTTTCCAGTTAAGGCAGGACACAGGAATCAGAGGAATAAGACTATGTCTGTCCCTGATTGAGGCTGGAGGGAATTCCAGAAGCTCCTGCCCTGGTCTCAATGGGCCCTCTGTTTGGGGAGCTCCACTGCCTGATGGACTGGCACGGAATAACTGTGCTGACAGAGCCAGAGGGCCCTGTTCTGGTGCAAACGCATCACTTTACAGAAGGGGGAGTGAACTCCAGGTGGAGTGGAACCTTGCCTAGCATTACAGAGCTGACTGGGGCCACAGTGGGGTCTCCTAGAGCCCAGGCTCTGGGTGTTTCCTGCAGGCCACTGTGCCTGGTCTGCTGTTGCCTCCTGGACACACCCAATCTGGTCCCCAGTCTCTGCCTTCCAGCCACAGCCTGCCGACTGAGGTGCCCTGGAAAGGGCTGGAGGGTAGTTAACAGACTTCCTTGTTGGCGCCTTCCTCCTGTGACCTGGGCTTGAAGTCTGTAGCCTGGACATAGAGTTCTATTGGCAGAACCACCTAGAACAGCTCCAGGCAGAGACTGGATGATACTGTGTGTGTTCCACACCCACTCTCTTCCGAAGCACCCACCTCAATATACAGCATAGTCTGACTCTCTCTGATTCTCTCTCTCTTTCCTCCTCCTCTCCATGGTTTGGATTTCCAGATGGAGGAAAATGCTACCAGTTGCCCAGGATCTTCCTTTTCTCCCCTCTTCCCTCTGTGTCAATTCATGAATATCATGAAAATAAAAAGTAGCCTTTATGCAAAGGCAGGTAAGCCCCTGCTCTACTTTAGCTTGGTGGAGCATTTGCTATTGAAAATGTGCTTTTACTTGCATTACCTTATTTGATCTTGTCACCAGTCTAGAGGTTGGCACTGCCTGTTCAATAGAAGCAATAGAGTCCCAGAGAGAAGGGCCTTATCTATGGCCACTGCTGCTGCTGCTGCTAAGTCGCTTCAGTCGTGTCCGACTCTGTGCAACCCCATAGACGGCAGCCCACCAGGCTCCTCCGACCATGGTATTTTCCAGGCAAGAGTACTGCAGTGGGTTGCCGTTGCCTTCTCCAATCTATGGCCACACAGCTGGCAAATGGCAAGACTGAGCCTAGAAGGTAGATGCTGTTTTACTACCCTCTGTAGGCAGCCAGTTGCTAAGCCCCATGGGCCTCTGGCAGGCTCTGAGGTGGAAGGGGAGTCTGGTTTTCAATTGTGGAGATCAGGTGTGCAGGAATGGCCTAATCTGATATTTCCTGTTTAATGCCAGGGGCACTTTTAAATAAGACACTGCTCCTAGGGGACTTAATTGAGACTATTTGGGTCTGGGGAGTCTGAGAGATTTGTTCATTTCTATTATCTTTCCTGATTTTCTAGGGATAGGGAGTGGGATGGCCAGTGGTGAGTAAGAATTAAGAATTTCTTTCCAAAAAAAAAAAAAGAATTTCTTTCCAGACATAAAAGGAAAGAGCAGGGATATGAGAGAAAAGTCTTGTTAGCAGTATTTGTATTTTTATTGTTTTTGTTTGTTACAATTGCTATTTGTAGAATAAAATAGCAATATATACCTATTAATTTTTTTTAAGTATACAAAGTAAATGAAGTCATTCGATCATCCTAATCTCATATCTGAGAGATAAGCTATTGTTGACTATTAAGCTTTCTTCCTTAATTTTTATAACTAATTAAACATATGGATGCTTACTCACATACATACACACACACACACACACACACACACACACATTTAGACTCTTCCACAGCTTGCTTTAAAAATTAAACAATAATAGAGTTCTAACCCTTTCTACATGTTCTATAAATATAATCATATAGCTCTGTGCATGTGCTAAGTCGCTTCAGTCATGTCTGACTCTTTCTGACACCATGGACTGTATCCCGCCAGGCTCCTCTGTCCATGGGATTCTCCAGGCAAATACAGGAGTGGGTTGCCCTGCCCTCCTTCAGGGGATCTTCCCAACCCAGGGATTGAACCCGCGTCTCTTACAGCTCCATCGGCAAGCGGGTTCTTTACCACTAGTGCTGCCTGAGAAGCCCTGCTGCTGCT
Source organism: Bubalus bubalis (assembly GCF_019923935.1). Lineage (NCBI taxonomy): Eukaryota > Metazoa > Chordata > Mammalia > Artiodactyla > Bovidae > Bubalus > Bubalus bubalis. Next base: position 19,083,224 of record NC_059179.1, read on the forward strand.
AAGTCACTTCAGTCGTGTCCGACTCTGTGTGACCCCATAGACGGCCTCCTACCAGGCTCCTCTTTCCCTGGGATTCTCCAGGCAAGAACACTGGAGTGGGTTGCCATTTCCCTCTCCAATGCATGAAAGTGAAAAGTGAAAGTGAAGTCACTCAGTCATGTCCGACTCTTAGCAACCTCATGGACTGCAGCCTACCAGGCTCCTCCATCCATGGGATTTTCCAGGCAAGAGTACTGGAGTGGGGTGCCATTGCTAGCCCTTTTTAAATGTCTACATAAATAGTCAGAAACTGCAAGAATTTGGGGGGCTTTCAGGATCCTTTGTAACATTCTAATATTGGCTATTGCTTCTCAGCCTTTTGTCTAAGGTCAAGTGTAGTATCTGATATTGGCTAACTGTTGCTCCCTAGGCTGCTTTCCATGGATATCATAGTATAAACTGGTCCTTTTGTTTTTTTCAAACCGATGAAAAATTAGAAACTTGGGAGGGACCTGACTTGCCCAGCTCTATGTTCCTTGTGCCCAGAGTGCCAAGAGTAGCAAGGAGGGGAGGGAGCAGAGGGTTGGGCATATTCCACTTCACGGCCAGACCTGGGGAGAAGAGCACCAGGGATTGGGGTGAGTAGGGGCAGCTGAAGAGAGGTGAGCAGGGCCTGGCCCTCTCTGGACCGTACATGGCAAAGGGGAGGTATGCTGGGGACGTGGCCAGAACCTCAGGGGAGCACTCTGGGAACAGCCCGCAGGATGGTGTGGGCCTCCACACCAACTTCATCCGCCTGAGGAAATTCCAGTAAGCCCTTTTGCCCTCCCTGTTCCATGACCCCAGTTCTTTTTGAACTGGGGGGCTATTTGGGATCTTGTAGGCACCAAGGCTGTGATGTTCCTTCCCCAGCACTGCGGTGAGGGCCAGCTCCCAGAGGCAGTCCCTCTGCCCCTTGATGCCAGCGTGGTGGGACAGAGCGGAGGGATGGGTGTGCAGGTTGTTCTTGCTGCCATCTCCAGGAGTCCAGAAGGGGGCTCTCTGATGCCCCAGGTAAAGCACTTATGAGAAAGATGAGAAGGGGGAAGAAAGTGAACTAACTTTACCAAGTGTTCGCAATGAGCCGAGAACATGCTGGAGAAGGCATAGGCTTCCCACTTCAGTATTCTTGGGCAGCCCTTGTGGCTCAGCTGGTAAAGAATCTGCATGCAATGTGGGTGTCCTGGGTTCGATTCCTGGGTTGGGAAGATGCCCTGGAGAAGGGAAAGGCTACCCACTCCAGTATTCTGACCTGGAGAATTCCATGGAATAGTCCATGGGGGCACAAAGAGTTGGACAGGACTGAGTGCCTTTCACTTTCACTTTTCAAGAACATGTTGGATGCCTCATGTAACATCCTTATCATTCTTACCAGCCCGTGTGGTATTAAAAGCTCCCATTTAACAGATATGGAGACAAGCTCAGAAGGGTAAACTGATTTCCCCAGGGCACTTGACTAAGTAACAGAAACAAGATGCAAAGTCAGGTCTAAGCTACCACGCTCTGCTGTGAGGATTTCCCAGCAGACTATTTCTCCTGGCCATCCAAAGACTTCACCCAGAGCGGCACTAGCTTTTGTAATAGTTCTGTCTTAAGCTAAGGCAGGAAGGAAAGCTATATTATTACAGACCTGAATTATCTCAGCTCCTCTCTTCCTGCTTTAAAATGAAGTTGGATAATGGCCTTCAGGTTTGATCAGCTCACTGGGCTGAGGTCACTCTCCTAAGGCCCTGGAGACAGTCCCTCTGTCTGCCGGACAGATGTCAGAAGCATTTATAAAACTGCTCCTCCACCCAGCCCTTCTCCCTCTCAAAACCTCGTGCCATAGGTCTGATCGTCTGACCCAACCCTGAACTTCTGTATACTGAACTCTGTCTTTTACAATCTTGTCCTGTATTTTGGGTTGGAATTCCCAATCTCACCAGCCATAGATTGAATCCTCTACCTGTTTTTTCTTGTATCCAGATTTAAGTTTTCTTGAAAAGATGGCATTGAAGTGTTAAAAAATTATTGCTACTTTCCTGAAGTTCAGGACTGCCTTCTTTCCTATGGAATCTGAGATCCTTCTTGCTCTCCTTTTAATTCCTTTTGGCAGTCTCCTGGCTGAGCCCCTGTGCTGCAATCAGTTCTGACTCCTCAGCCTGAAAGGACTCTCTATTTTCATCTTGTTTTCTGGGGTTCCAGTCCATCTGGAGAGACAAACTGACCATGAGTTTTCAGGTGTCAGCAGTGGGACATTCACAAACTCTCCTCATTACGTGTCTGCAGGATCTTCGATGATTGCATTCAAGTCAAAATCAGCCCAGGAACACAGGACGTTTCCAGCAACAGTTACTTGCTTGACTTCCCTAGCCGTTGCATATCTGGGCATTTCACAACATTTCCTCACATCCTGGTAAACTCTTTTGCATTTTTCAGCTTGTTTCTATCTCCTGCCAGCCATCCCTAGGAACTAGTGAACTTGCTGAGTTTGTTTTTCCTTTTAAGTTAAACCTGATGAACTCCATCAATGATCTTAAGATAGTGGGCCAGAAGACTGAGGTGATGGGGTCTTTTTTTGTAGTGACTGTGATAGGGATAATAAAAATGATGATTTTGTTACTGATAATGGCATTAATAGTAATAAAGACGACACATGTCCCAATCTCTTCATAGTTTGCAAAGATGTTTTTACATTATTTATATCTCATATTCATATGACAAGATAGCATAGATAATAACCACATTTTGTAGATGAGGCTCGGAGAGGTAAAGTGGTTGCCTATATGTATATATATATGGCTTCCCAGGTGGTGCTAGTGGTAAAGAACCCACCTGCCAGTGTGGGAGATATAAGAGATGCGAGTTTGATCCCTGGATGGGAAAGATCCCCTGGAGAAGGGCATGGCAACCCACTCCAGTATTCTTACCTGGAGAATTCCATGGACAGAGGAGCCTGGCAGGCTGCAATCCATGTAGTCACAAAAGAGTGGGACGTGACTGAAGCGACTTTGCGTGCACATGAGCACATGCGTGTGCACACACACACATATATGTATATATATATACATATGCACACAGATTTATTAGGGTATACTCATACATTAAACTGTACATGGTTTAAATGTACATTCTGGTGAGTTTTGACATGTGTATTCTTGTGAAGCCTTCACAATTAAGGCTATGAACATATCCATAGTTCCCCAAAGCTTTTTTGTGTCCACTTGTACCTTGTAATATCTTTTTCCCTTTCCCATCTCCCCACCCCACACACCTACTCATCTCTGTCCCGTGATGGTAGATTAGTTTATATAAATGGAATGTACAATATGTGCCTTTTCTTTTCCGGTGGAGGGGGCAGTCTGACCTCTTATACTCCATCATTTTGAGAGTCATTCATGTTACTGTTGTAATAATAATAGTTCATCTATTTTTAGCTACCACTGAGTATTATTCCATTGTATGGATATACTATAATTTGCTTATCCATTCACCTGCTGATGGATATTTACATTGTTTCAAGTTTTTGGTTATTGCAGATAAAGCTACTGTGAACATTCATGCACAAATATTTGTGTGGACATATGTCTTTGGTAGATACCTAGTGGTGGAATGGCTCAGCTATGCGGTAGGTGTATTTTTGTTGTTGTTGTTATTTTTATTGGCCTTGTTCCAGGTGTAATTTGTCTATTTGTGTGTATGTGCTCTTGCCTGACATTTGTATCAGGGATGGTCATTCTAGACTCAGAATAAATCGGAAAGTTTTCTGTCTTGTTCTGTTTTCCAGAATAGTTTATATAATTTTACTGATGGGTTTAATAAAATTATCTACACATTAACCTGAACCTGATGCCTTTTAGAAAGCTTTGGGGTTTTTTTGTTGTTTAATTTTGCCTGAGCTGCATGGCTTGCAGGATCTCAGTTCTCCAACCGGGGACTGAAAGCCTGGAATTCTAATCACTAGGAAACCAGAGAAATCCCTTTAAGGAAGTTCTTGGTTAATTTTCTCAATGTCTTAATGGTAGCTGGTCTTTGCAGGTATTTTTGTGGGTTATCTATTGCTCTTCCATTGGTGGCACTGTAATTTAAGTCATCTCTCCCACTAATTCTCTCATCTAATTCTCCAATTTACTGATGAGAACTTGAGGGAAGAACTCTAGGCTATTCTTCTCTATATTCCCATGAAAGGCACATAATAAGTGGTCATTTGGTAGGATGAATGAATATTGGTTTTAAGTTGCTGTAACAAACACACCTCAACATTTCAGTGTCTCATGCGAAGAGTTGACTCATTGGAAAAGACTCTGATGCTGGGAGGGATTGGGGGCAGGAGGAGAAGGGGACGACAGAGGATGAGATGGCTGGACGGCATCACTGACTCGATGGACGTGAGTCTGAGTGAACTCTGAGAGTTGGTGATGGACAGGGAGGCCTGGCATGCTGCGATTCATGGGGTCGCAAAGAGTCGGACACGACTGAGTGACTGAACTGAACTGAACTGAACTGAAACTATAATAAAAGCCTATTTATTGTTCACATATAATTCTATTTCTTCCTCACCTAGCTGTCCACTGTGGATATTCCAGGCCAGTGGGAGGTTTCCACCGTGCAATGATTATTCAGGGACTAAGGCTCCTTCCACCTTGTGGCCCAGCCATCACTTCTGCATTGAGCTGGCATTTGGGAGATTTCTGAATTTACTAGAAGTGGCATTTATCACTACACTCTTCTTTTGGGGAGTCACATGACCTAATCTATATGTAAGGGGGTTGGAAATGTAGTCCCTCGTGGGGCATCAGCTGCTCAGCTCCAGCTCTATACCCTGGAAGAGGGAAAGGAACTTTCGGGTGGACACTCCACAGGTTTTATTGCTGAGGGTTTCACTGCCTTGCTCTGTGAGACTTTTTTTGTGCCCGTGTTTGATGAATGGTTGTTTTCATGGCTGCCAAGAGCTGTTGAGTAAGAGCGTAACAGCAGACATTCATTTCCTTGCTGTGTTTGTCCGACAACTCACTGTGTCACAGCTGGAAAACTCATTACTCATGAGGACTTCTTTCCCAGGTACAAGAACATAAAGATATGTTTATTGAACACTTTTCAGAGTAATGGTAGTGAGCTATTAATCCAAAAATATACCCAAATAATAAGTTTAAATACTAGAGAAAATCCAAATAGTAAAGAGAATCTAAAAATACATACCAGTCAAATATTTCTTTCCTTTATTTGTTTATTTAAAAAGTTGAAACAGTTCCTTTAAGATAAAATGTCACAAAGAAGTTGTCCATATTAGAGGGTACAATTCAGTGGTTTTAGTATACTCACTAAGATGTGCAACTGTTACCACTATCCAGTTTCAAAACATTTCCATCCCAATCCCCCCAAAAAGAAACACTGTACCAGTTCCTTCCTCCACCAATTCCTTCCACCCAATTCCTTCTTCCGCCCAGTCACTGGCAGCCTCTAATCAATCTACTTCCTGTCTCTATGGATTCTCCTATTCTAGACATTCCATATAAATGGAATTAAAGAATATGTGATCTTTTGTGTGTACATAGCATAATGTTTTCAAGGTTCATCTATGTTGTAGCACGTATCAATATTTTGTTACTTTTTATGATAAATATAAATAATAGTCCACTGAATGGGTATGTCACACTTTATCATTCTTTCATTTAATTTTTTTTTAAATTGTGGCAAAATACACATGCCATCTTAATCACTTTTTAAATGTACAATTCACTGGTTTTAAGTATGTTCATACTATTGGGCGACCATCTCCAGAACTCTTCTGATCTTTCAAAACTGAAAGTCCATGCTCATTAAATAATAAATCCTTATTCCTCCTTCCTCCAGCCTCTGAAAACCACTATTCAATACCTTCTGTCTCTATAAATTTGACTGCTCTAGGTACCTCGTGTAAGTGTAATCATATAGTGACTGGCTGATTTCACTCAGCATTAATATCTTCAAGGTCCATTCATTGTAGCCTGTGTCAGAATTTCCTAACTTTTTAAAGAGAAGTAGTCCATTGTATACAGATACACTGCATTTTGTGTATCTATTTCTCCCTTAAAGGACACTTGGGTTGCTTCCACATTTTAGCTTTTGCGATTAAAACTGTTATGAACATGGGTGTACACATACCTCTTTGAGACCCTGCTTCCTCCTTTCCTGTGTGTATACACAAAAGTGGCATTGTTGGATCATATGGTGATTCTATGCTTAATTTCTTATGAACTGCCATAAATTGTTTTCCATACAGTCTGCACCATTTACATTCCCGCCAACAGCACACAAGGGTTCTGCTTTCTCCACATCCTCATGAACACTTGTTGTTTTCTGTTTTACTCATTTATTTTAAAACAAGTATTTGTTGAGGACCTGTTACGCCAAGGCTGTGCTCTGTACTTGGCAGAAAGTGGGACTGGCAAGATGTTAAGTCATAGTCTCCCTTGCTCTCAGGGTCTCAGGGCACAATGAGGGAGATAGTCATGTTCAAGAGAAATATTGAAATGCAAGCTGAAGGACTTCCTACGGGCTGTCCAGTGGTTAAGACTCTGCCTTTCCACTGCAGGGGCCTGGGTTTGATCCCTGGTCGGGGAAAGAAGTTCCCACAAGCCGTGTGGCCAAAAAAAAAAAAAAGAAGAAGAACAAGAAGAAAAGAAAAAAGAAATGTAAGATGATAACGGCTCTATAGAGATGAAAGAGTCTGTGCCAACACAGAGGAGGAAGTGAGAAATGATACCGGCAAGTCTCTACAAAGAACCTGATATTCAAGCTGGATTGTTAAAAGGTGAGCCTGAGGAGTTGAGGTGGAAGGGAGTGTAATTGAAGCCAGCAGAGCAGCACATAGTAGCCAGCCTCCAAGATGGCAGCGAGGACGGCCCCAAGTAGCCGCCCTTCCTGGTGGTTATGCTTTCATATACTCCTCCCTTTAGGCACTGGACGTTGACTGGTTCTGACCCGCAAAGCCAATGGGATGCTGTGAAAGTGACAGTGTGTGACTTCTGAGGATATGACACAGGAGACCTTGTGGCTTCCTACCTTGCTCTCTCTTCAATCTCCTGCTCTAGGGGAAGTCAGCTGTCATGTCGTGGGGATGCTCAAGATGCCTCCTGTAGAGTCCCAGGTGAAGAGGAACGGAAACCCCCTGCCAGCCTGTCAGCATAAGTCTGTCAGCACCACGTGTGAAAGTAAATCCCGCAGTGCCATCAGATAGCAGCAGCCCTGGCCAACATCTGACTACAGCCTCACAAAGCCCCTCAGCCAAAACCACTCACTAACATGCTGGTAATTTCCAGACCAAAACCACCCCAAAGCCAAATAATATATATTTATTATTGTTTTGGGACTTCCCTGGTGGCTCAGACGGTAAAGCGTCTGCCTACAATGTGGGAGACCTGGTTTCGATCCCTGGCTCGGGAATATCCCCTGGAGAAGGAAATGGCAATCCACTCCAGTACTATTGCCTGGAAAATCCCATGGACAGAGGAGCCTGGTAGGCTACAGTCCATGGGGTAGCAAAGAGTTGGACACGACTGAGCGACTTCACTTTCCTTTCTTTCCTTTCCTATTATTGTTTTAAGCCACTAAGTTTTGAAATAATCTGTGACACAACAAGAGATAACGAATGCAGCTAAGAGCATGAGAAGATCTGGTATATGTAGAAATGGTGGCATGAGAGACCACCGCCAGAAACCTCAATTTTAGAAAGGCTTCTGAAACGTCTGTGTAAGAGTGGGTGAGAGTGCCACCTGGTGGAGAAAGCTGTGCTTAGCCATTCCTTTCTTTTAGCATCTATTTTTCTAGCAATTAATAGTTCTACCTAACGTTTCTCCAAGGGCCGTGGGCGTGTGTGCTTAGTCGCTCAGCTCTGTCCCACTCTTTGTGATCCCATGGACTGCAGCCCGCCAGGCTCCTCTGTCCATGAGGATTCTCCAGGCAAGAATACTGGAATGGGTTGCCATGCCCTCCTCCAGGGGATCTTCCCAACCCAGTGGTTGAACCCATGTCTCCTGTATTGCAGGTGGATTCTTTATCATCTGAGCCACCAGGGAAGCTCAAGAATACTGGAGTGGGTAGCCTATCCCTTCTCCAGGAGATCTTCTCTACCTAGGAATCAAACTGGGACCTCCTGCATTGCAGGTGAATTCTTTACCAGCTGAGCTATCAGGGAAGCCCAAGAGCCACAGTGAAGTCCAATTATGTGGGTCACATACACCTTTGCTTATAGATGCAAAGATTAACCTTTAAAAAATGTCATGTTAAGTATTAATTGGGCTTCCCAGGTGGCATTAGTGGTAAAGAACCCACCTGCCAATGTAGGAGATGTAAGAGACAATCCCTGGGTTCAATCCCTGGGTCAGGAAGATTTCCTGGAGGAGGACATGGCAACCCACTCCAGTATGCTTGCCTGGGAAATCCCATGGACAGAGGAGCCTGGCAGGCTATGGTCCACGGGGTTGCAAAGAGTTGGACATGACTGAGGCAACTTAGCACGCACACACAAGGTATTGATTAACCTCTTTTTCTATTTTATTTTCTCCTTTGGTCTCTTCCACCTCTCAGCTATCCAGGGGAAAACACCAATGGCACCAGGATTTGAGGCAAAAAGTGAAGACTCAGAATGCTGGTGAAGGCAAAGAAGGAACCTGGAGAACTTGATTATGAAAAATGAGAATCAGGCTCCCAAAGAATCCAATTGACCAGGGGAAGTCTTTGATCACTGATGTTGGCTGTGGCTGTTTTCCCTTTTTGATCTCTAGAGCCTTTTTTTATCCTCCAATGTTTTCCTCAAATAATGTCCGGGAGTTGATACCCCTCAATTTCATAGCTGCCAAGAGAGAAAACCAATAAAACTGCTAGCTACAGTCAGCTTCAGGCCAGTGGTCCAGACAGACCCAAGGAGGAGGGATTGTAAAGAAACTGAAATCTACCTTTGGAGTAAATTACTGGTGGTGGAATTTCAGGTAAAGTTACTGTATAAAAAATATTCTTTTCTCTGCTTTTCCTAGCCTCATTCTAAAGAAGGACAAGTAGAGTCCAGCAGAAAAGCCTGGCCCAGCCACAAAGCCTGGCCCATTCCTCTAAGAAGCAGGAGCAGAGAGATTTCTAAATACAGCTTAGTGGTCAGTGGGGGATTTGGATCTGTCTACCTTCTGGCTGTTTGGAGGGGGATGTGATTACTTCCGACTGGGGCAATCAGGGAAGGAGTGCAGCATCTGACTCCTGCTTAGATTAATGGGCTTCTCTGATGTCTCAGATGGTAAAGAATCCATCTGCCAATCCAGGAGACGAAGGTTCCGTCCCTTGGTCTGGAAGATCTCCCTGGAGAAGTGAATGGCTACCCACTCCAGTATTCTTGCCTGGTGAATTCCATGGCCAGAGGAGCTTGGTGGGCTACCATGCACAGGATGAGGAAGAGTCGGACACTGACTTAGTGATGAACACTTTCACTTTTCACTTAGATGAATGGGTTGGATTTGGACCCAAGCACAAGTGGGAGAAAGGCATTCCTCCCTGAGCTCACAGCACAAGCAATGTAAGATCAGAGTGCAAGGGGTGCTTGAAGGTAACAGTGGAGGAGTTCAGTCTGATGAAGTGAAGAGGCCTGGGAAGGGGAGTAGCAGGGGATGAGGCCAGTGAATACAGACTAAGGAGGTGATGGTATAGTTGGGGGGTGGGCAGGATCAGATGACCTGTGAGGTTAAAATTCCAGCTCACAGTTGCATACTAGCTGAGAGACACTGAAGTTCCTTGACAAATCTCAGATTCCTCATCTATGAAATGGCAATAACCCTAATAATTGGGTTGTTGGAAGAGAACTAGACAAGATTGGGCCTTCCCTGATGCCTCAGTGGTAAAGAATCTGCCTGTAATGCAGGAGTGGAGAAGGAAAAGGCAACCCACTCCAGTATTCTTGCCTAGAGAATTCTGTGGGCCAAGGAGCCTGGTGAGCTGCTGTCCATAGGGTCTCCCAGTGACTTAGCATGCGTGCATGCATTGGAGAAGGAAATGACAACCCACTCCAATATTCTTGCCTGGAGAATCCCAGGGTCAGAGGAGCCCAGTGGGCTGCTGTCTATGGGGTCTCACAGAGTCCGACACGACTGAAGCGATTTAGCAGCAGCAGCAGCAGTAATGCAGGAGATGCGGGTTCAGTCCCTGGGTTGGGAAGATCCCCTGCAGAAGGAAACAGCAAGGCACTCCAGTATTCTTGCCTGGAGAATCCCATAAACAGAGGAGCCTAGCGTGCTAAATACCATAGGGTCGCATAGAGTCCGATACGACTGAAGTGACTTAGCAAGCACGCACATAAAGAGCTTAGTCCAGTACCCGGCGCCTGGTTAGTCCTCCGTAAATAAAGGCTAATGTTATTATTAATGCAAAGGCAGCTTTAAGGCGATTAACTAGGCAACACAGTGAGAAGTGGGTTGAATTGGGAAGGGCTTGCCCAGGACCTTGTACACAGTAGCTACTCAGGAAACACTGAACAGAATTGCATTCTCTGCTAGGTATCGGGCATGCAGGGGTATGGTTTCTGCCGTTTGTAAGCTCATGGTCCACAGGGAGTCAGGTAAGTACCAAAGTTGGTGGGGAGAGGATGCAGACATACATTCTTCAGATTATCTTCACTTCAACTGTTCCCTGCCAGAAGCGACGCGGGGGCCACGAGGGGCAGAATCCCCTCGCAGAAGCTCCCAGGGTTTAGCGAACCGCGGGTAAGACTAGAGGTAAGCCAGGACCCCGGGCGGAGAAGAAAAATTACGCAGGCGCAGTGGGGCTGCCGGCGCTCACCTGTCCCAGAGTGGGCGGAGTTAAACCGGGAGCGGAGCGGGAGGCGGGGCGGGCGCGCTGACGTCAGGGCTCGGCGCCGGAGAGCAATCGCGTCCCGGAAGTGGCGGCGGCGGGGGAGGCGGAGGAGGGTCTCTTACGACTTCAGAGCGGCCTTGGGAAGAGGTTCGTCGTCGGGGTGGGGCGGGCCTGAGGAAACGCTCCGGGGTCCAGTGGCCCTATCAAGTGCCTCCTGGCCGTCCCCGCCCCCTCCCCACCAACGCAGCGACCGGGTAGGTGAGGTGCCACCCCCTCCCCACCCTGGCGCGTCTGCCAACTGTGCGGAGTTGGGCGCCAGAACGCCACGGGGGCCACCACCTGCTGGCCCAGGGACCTTGGGTGTGGCCTTCTCTGGTTTGGTCCTCTGGGCCGCGTCAGCCTCCCTGACCTGCAGAGATGATGGCCCGGCCCCTGCCGGGGCAGACTTGCTTCACCTCCTCCTTTGCTCCTACCTCGCGCCCGCCCTGGGCTCTAGCTCCGCCTTCAGGGACTTCAGGTTCCTGATGGCCCCTTTGTCACCCTCCCCTTCAAACACCCGCTTCCCCCCCACCGCCGTCCCAGATCGTACCCCTACCCTTGGACTCCCTATTGTTGCTGTGCGCCAAGGCTCTGCCTCCTTGTTTACTTAAACTTAGCGTTTGGGTAGAGCTTGAGATTAGGAAAGAGAATGAGAGCGCCTGTGGCTCTCCGCATCCGAGAAGGAAGGGAATGGAGTGTTGTGGAAGGTAATGACGGTCGCGTGGGGTTCAAGAGGGGAAAAGGGGAGGAGGGTAACGGGCAGGGTTGGTTCAGGAAGTTGTTGGTAACTGAAGGGAGCGGGGGAAAGGTTAGGTTGGAGCCGGGCAGAAGAAAGCTCTGGGTTCCTGGAGGATGAGCAGTTGGTTCCTTCATTCCGCGAGCATTTATTGCATGCCCACTGTGTGCATAAACAATGGAAGACAGTCTCTAACCTAGTGGAAGTCAAGGTTAAGAGGGATGACTGCAAGAAAGCACGGAGTTTTGCTTTGGTGTATGGTAAGTGCTGTTAGGGGTGAGTACATGATCTTTTGTGAGCATGGTAGGGTCTCCCAGTCCAGACTGGGGATGTTGGCAAAGTCTTCTCAGAGCCAGAGAGTGATGCTTAAGCTGATACCTGAAGGATGAATAGGAATTAACTAACTAAAAAGTGGAAGAACATTATTTGAGGACATCGTTTCTCTTGAGACCCCAGGCTGCCTCCTACCGGTAGCCATGTGTGTTTGGTCTTTATGGCTTATACTCTTGACTGATCTGTGGAGGAAAAGAACAGTAGATGGAGAGTCAGAAGAGCAGGATTTTATACAGTTGACCCGTGAACAATGCAGGGGTTGGGTGCTGACTGCGAAGTCAAAAACCAGAGTATGACTTAAAGTAGGCCCTCCTGCCATTCCTTCGTATCCACCATTCAACCAACTGCAGATCATTTAGAACTGTAGTATTTACTATTAAAAAAAAATCTGTATGTAAGTGGATCCGTGCAGTTCAAACCCATGTTTTCAGGGGTCAGCTCTCTCTGGGTAACTCACTTCGCCTTGCTGAACGTCTTTCTCTGTGAAATGGGCTCTCCCCCTGTAGCCCTGCCTATCTTATAGGTTTGTTATGGCACCACATGAAATAATGCAGGTAGAAATGTGTTGAGCATTGCAAGTGCAGTGCAAATGTCAGGAATTCTTATGATTACAGGATGCAGACCTCAGAGCGAGAGGGCTGTGGACCAGAGGTGAGCCCCAGCACGGTCCCCGAGGCTACCCTGGAGTCTCTACCTGTTCCTACCAAGTTGCCGGCATTTGATCTGTTCAACTTGGTTCTGTCCTACAAGAGGCTTGAGGTCTACCTGGAACCCCTGAAGGATGCCGGAGATGGGGTCCGGTATTTGCTCAGGTACAGATTTTTATTTAGAGTTACTCTAACCTGCTGGGCCTTTTGCCTTCCTGCTTTTAGTTGCACTGGCCACTTAGGCAGTGGCTGGGCTGTCCTTTCTGCCCTGCTGAGGAGCAGTTCTGGGAGGTCCACTGGGCCTCTGGGCTTATTCTTGGTCCACCCCCTATCTCAGACTCAACCCAGGAGAGGCAGGCACTGGGAACCATCTGGTCTTTCACCAGAGTTTCTTTTTTGTGGCTGAATAAACTCGTATCCCAGGACTGCTACCTAGCCTTGACCATTGGGCCTTCTATCTGAAGCATGCTTTTTTCTTTTTCTTTCTCTCCCAATATTAGCATAATTTATATTAAAATTAGGATGCAAACAAATATCTATGAATAAACAGGTACTATTTTCACTAATCCTTTAGGCTTATGGCTCTCAAAATTTTTTGTTCCTATTCTGCTTTGATTTTCATCCTCGGTAAGTTTTTTCTCCTTTCAGCTCACTTTATTTCTTCTGTTAAAGTATTTAAAATTACAAATACATACAATTCTGCTCCCAAAACACTTTGGTTTGTCTCTAAATAATAATGCTTAAAAAAAAAATAACATCATACCGAACAAAATTAACAATGTGATTCCTTGATATCACCCTATACCCAGTTCATATTCAGATTTCCTCAGTTGCCCCAAGAATGTCATCTACCATTGTTTTGGCCCAATCAGGCTCCAAACCAGGGCCATGCATTCTGTGCGGTTATTATGTCCCTTAGATCTTTCTTGTTGAAATGGTCTTCATGACACTGATGTGCTGGAGGCTCAGCTGAGTGTGCTGGAGAATTTCCTACCTAGATTTGTCTGGTTAATGTTTCTTCCTGGTGCTGGCTGGAGGTTAAATTTATTTTATTTTTTTTTAATTTTTTTTTTTTTTGGAGGTTAAATTTAAAAGTTGGATTAGATTCAAGTTAAAAAAATAAAGTTTTTTTTTTTTTTTTTGCAAAGGTCTTGTGTTCTTAATATTGCATGGTAATGGGAGTCACATAAAACCAGCTTGTCCTAAAGAGCAGTCGTTCTTCATCTAGAGCCATTGCGTGGCGCTGTAGGGGTTATTGACTCTTCTGAACCTGCCTGTAAAGTTGTGCAGGCAGATGTGTGTATTTCTAGGGAGAAGTTTATCAGATTCTAATAAAGACCTTCAACCAGCTCAGATGCCTGAGAGAGACAGGTTGGAGACAGGGTGAGTAGAGTTGGGTTAATTTCTTGAGGTGCTACAGAGTATTCATTCTTAACCTCAGTCTGGAAATAATTGGAGCTTTATTTTATTTTATTTTTTTTTTAAAATATGGAACGCTTCACGAATTTGTGTGTCATCCTTGCGCAGGGCCCATGCTAATCTTCTCTGTATCGTTCCAATTTTAGTATATGTGCTGCCGAAGCGAGCACTGGAGCTTTATTTTTAACTCTGTCCAAGGCCCCCAGTTTTTCTTGTTTGCCCCAGAACTGCTTTAATTTATGGCATTATCCCTAGAGATGAGCTGTCAGGGTTCCAGAGCAACATTCTCTACTTTTAGATGACTGTTCTGTCAACATAAGGGGTAGGGAGGTGGTGTCAGAAGGGGCTGGCTTTGTAATTCCATCATGATCAGCTAGCTGTGATGAACTGTGGTCTTCCTCAGGGGAGTGTGTGGGCTTCACAGGGCTGTGCTGTCTCGTGTTTTCTACTGTGTATATGTGCGTGCACCTGTGCACACAAGCATGGGTATGTATATACCTGCATATGTGTGTATGTATATACCTGCATATGTGTGTATGTGTGTTTTGCCTTTTTGTGGCAAAGTGCAAAAGTTAAATATATCCTTAAAAAAAAAAAAAAAATATATATATATATATATATATATATATTTATATATATATATATATATATCTCCTGCCCTTTTCCTTTTCCGGCACAGGTCTATCAGCACTTCTTGGCACTAATGTGTTAGGATTTTTCCATTTTACAAAGTTAGAAATCTGAGGATGTGGTGGGATTGAAAAAGTTGGCTGGGGGAGGAGCACTGGGCCTAAAAAGCCCCCAGGAGCTGTGGCCTCCGAGCCGCTGGGAGATGGAGCACTGGTCTGTGAAAGTGGCTGTTAGGTTCGTTTGTGTGTTTGGTTGTTCTTTCTCAGTAAAGAGGATTTGACTTTGAAGAAGGACCTAATCTTGAGCTTCTTTGAGGTCTGAAGCCTGGAGCCGCAGTTGATTTTTAAGACTTCTCTCTTCTGGGATCAGCTACTCCAGTAAGCGGGTCTCCATGAACAGAGTGTCAATAAAGACATCAGATAGAATGGAAGAAGCGGGGAATTCCCTCGTGGTCCATTGGTTAAGACTCTGCACTTCTGCAGAAGGCATGGGTTCAATCCCTGGGGGTGGAGGAATTAAGATCCCACGTGTTGCTCGGGCGTGGCCAAAAGAAAAATAAACATCTTTTTTGTTTTTTAATTAAAAAAAAAAAAGGCTTTAAATGAAAGTGACCTCAGTGGCTGTGTAATGTTTTTATTTCTGAGATGGGATTGGCCTTAGACCTGACTTTTAATTTGCTTTTGCTCTGGTAGAGCCAGTAGATGGGTCTGAGGTCTAATTAGGGTGGTGTAAGTTGGAGTGTTTGCAATTTTAAGACAAAGGAAGAGAAAGGTTATTTCACTCCCTTACTCATAACTCTCATTAAAAAATAAAAGCAGCTCATAAATTAGTTAACCTCATTTTGTAACTGTGAAATACCCCAATTAGAGCAAAAGAACATGCATTGAAGTTCTGAATACATTGCAACTTAGCTCTTGATTTTTATATTTGCCTTTCTCCTCTGAGGGCTCACCTTATATACAGATACTGCTCTTTAGAATGTAGGTGTCAGTGGCTTTGTTATTACATCTGTGCTCCCTTTATCCTATTAAATGTGCTTTATCAAGGACTAAGCCAGCGACATTTGCTTGAACTCAGTACCCTGACTCTGATTTTCTTTCCTCTGTCTTTGGGGGCTTCTGCATTGCCGTTTGGTGGTGGTGGAAGCTGGGTCTGTGTTTGGTTCTGAGAGTTCCAGTTCACTTCGGGCATGTTTGCTGAGAGAATGCTAATCCTGGTTTGTCTTCATTTTTTATATATTGAAATCTTTATAATTTTCATTCCTTTGGAATTAATGTATGTTTAAAACTCACAGAAAGAAGAGAAAATGGCAGATATGGTCAAAGAAATCCTTTACATTTGTTCACTCAATTTTCATGTTAGATGAATCTTATGCAGTAGGTGTATGTTCCTTTAAAATTAAAAAAAGAATATATTGCATACCAACTCTATCTCAGTAAATACAAAGAATAAAGGAAACCTTTAAAGAAGAATGTCATTGACACCTCTTAAAGAGAATAAAACCTTACACAACACAGGTTAAACGGAGTTATAACATTAAGAGATAATTTTATAAATTCTTCCTCCTCCTGTGGTTTCCAGAGGCTACCTTTTCTCACCCTGGGGCCTGGGGTGTGACCTCAGGTCTCTCTCCCAGTCGCCTGTCCAAGTGAGAGGCTCACTTTTCATTTCTTCCTGACTGTCTGAGTTACCTCTGAGCTCCAGGGCCTCCTCTTGCTCCTGGTTGGGAAGACCTGGCTGGAGGGGCAGCTGCCTTCAGTGACCAGGACTCTCTGTATTGCAGGTTCAGTTCAGTTCAGTCGTGTCTGACTCTTTGCAACCCCATGGACTGCAGCACGCCAGGCTTCCCTGTCCATCGCCAACTCTCAGAGCTTGCTCATGTCCATAGAGTCGGTGATGCCATCCAACCATCTCATTTTCTATCATCCCCTTCTCATCCTGCCTTCAATCTTTCCCAGCATCAGGGTCTTTTCTAAGGAGTCAGTTCTTTGCGTTAGGTGACCAAAGGATTGGAGCTTCAGCATCAGTCCTTCCAATGAATATCCAGGACTGATTTCCTTTAGGATGGACTGGTTTGATCTTGCAGTCCAAGGAACTCTCAAGAGTCTTCTCCAACACCATGGTTCAGAAGCATCAATTCTTCAGCGCTCAGCCTTCTTTATGGTCCAACTCTCACATCCATACATGACTACTGGAAAAAACCATAGGTTTGAGTAGACCGTCCTTTGTCAGCAAAGTAATGTCTCTGCTTATTAATATGCTGTCTAGGTTGGTCATAGCTTTTCTTCCGAGGAGCAAGCGTCTTTTAATTTCATGGCTACAGTCACCATCTGCAGTGATTTTGGAGCCCAAGAAAATAAAGTCTGTCACTGTTTTCATTGTTTCCCCATCTATTTGCCATGAAGTGATGGGACCGGATGCCCTGATCTTAGTTTTTTGAATGTTGAGTTTTAAGCCAGCTTTTTCACTCTCTTCTTTCACTTTCATCAAGAGGCTCTTTAGTTCTTCTCCGCTGTTTGCCATAAGGGTGGTGTCATCTGCGTATCTGAGGTTATTGATATTTCTCCCAGCAATCTTGATTCCAGCTTGTGCTTCATCCAGCCTGGCATTTTGCATGATGTACTCTGCACATAAGTTAAATAAACAGGGTGACAATATATAGCCTTGTGTTGCAGGTGGCAGACGCCATTGTGTTCCTTGCTGACCTGCCTGGGCCTCAACGTCTTGTTCCTCACCTTGAACGAGGGTAAGAACTGCTTCCAGAGCTTTTTGTGAATGAAGGTGGAGAGGAATTCTGAGAATCGGCCCTGTATGAGGGAGCTGCCTGTTCCGCTGTGGGGTCAGCCACCCTCTGTGTCTGCTCAGTGTCAGGACACAGGCTCCTGAGAGACCCACCTGGGGCTAGAATCCCGACTGGGCCACTGGTGTGACATCAGAAGTTCTTTAATCTGTCTCTTAAGGCCTAATCATCCTCATCTCTGAATGGGGCTTCCCTGTGGCTCAAATAGTAAAGAATCTGGCTGTAATGCAGGAGACCTGGGTTCAGTCCCTGGGTTGGGAAGATCTCCTGGAGAAGGAAATGGCAACCCATTACAGTATTATTCTTGCCTGGTGAATTTCGTGAAAGGAGAAGCCTGGCAGGCTATAGTCCATGGGGTCACAAAGAGTCGGACATGACTGAGGGATGAAATTTCATTTTCTCTGAAGGGGGATAATAGAAGTGCTTTCGTCAGAGGGTAGTTGTGAAGTACGAGATAATCTATGTGTAACACTTAACACAGTTAAAATAAGCAGCCAGTACATTATAGCTATTATTATTGTTTCCTCTGGACTAAATGCATTGACCTTTTCCCAGTTTGGTTTCTGGGGTCAGCTGAGGACATGACCCAGGGTGAAGGTTCTAGGAAGGTGAACTGATGAGGCATGTTTGCCTGTTGATTTTCTCTGGCTCAGCAAGTGAGCCTGGTGGGGTCTGCCAGGCAGCCAACAGCAGTGAGGGGTTTGTAGCGTGCAGCTTTGAGGTCGGTGTGTGGACAGGTAGGTAGCTGGAGGGGTCCTGGGTAGTGATGTCTCCTGGGGACCTTTTATGAAAAGGCATGTTGTGACCCAGCCCTTTTGGTTAGAACTGGCAGATGGCTGCAGAAAAAGCCAAGCCCGTCAAGGGAAGTGAGTAAAGGGCCTGGGATGGAATGTTCTGAGGAGCTGGGTCCTATCTTCATGCCTTTGTTCTATTGAATTCCCATTTCTCAAGTGTCTGCTTTGCTTCCTGTGGTTTCAGTGAGCTGAAAAATAAACCCATTTCACATAAGACCTCATCTTCTGTGTCTTAAGCGTCTTAGTAGGACGCTTTTCCGCCTCACTGAAACTCAGATATCCTTCTTAAGCTGTTAGATTTTTCTGAATATATTTCCACAGAAAAATTAGTTCAGGTGACAGATACTTAATTACTTTGTACCCACTGCTCTGTTAGCTTGCTTCCATGTTAACATGGAAGAAGTTCCTTCCTTGGATTTTATTTTAGCCTCACCATTTCTCAATCCACAGTGGTCAGTGGTGTCCTAAATGCCAGTGGAAGGCTTCCAGTCAGCCCCTGTGACCCAAAGGTCAGAATGTCAGACATCGGGAGCTCCCCATGGCCAGACCCCGGGCACGAGCTACCTGCTGTGTGCTGTGTACTAGTAGAGGGGTTTTTAATATTTTTGAAAGGGTCTGGGGCTATGGCAGTGACCAGATGGGGAAAGTCCTAGCCCTTGGGGCCTACCTTCATGGAGAGGCCAACAGCCATGCCTGTAGTCTGCCTTGTGGTGGTTAGTTCTGTGAGGAAAACTAAAGCTGGGTTAAGAGGCTGGAGGGGGAGTGGGGAGATGCTGTTTCATACCAGGTGATCTGGGGCGGGCTCTTTTGGGCAGAGGCCTGGAGGAGGTGAGGGAGCGAGCACCTGGACATCTGGGTGGGTGGCGGCTCCTGGCACTGCTGTTTGCTTATCTGCAGTGTTGTTGCTCCCACAGGTGCCTGGTACTCAGTGGGCGCCCTGATGATTTCAGTGCCCGCCCTACTGGGCTACCTTCAGGAGGGCTGCCGGGCACGGCTGTCCGAGTCTGAGCTGATGAGGAGGAAGTACCACAGCGTGAGGCAGGAGGACCTGCAGAGAGTTCGCCTGTCTCGCCCCGAGGCCGTAGCTGAGGTGAAGAGCTTGTGAGTATGGAAGGGCCGGGGAGGTGCGGGATGGCGGCAGTGCCGGTGCCGCCACACCGAGCGCTTGCTGGCACCAGACGTTGTTTAAGGCAAAACGTGGATGTTATTTCCTTTGGTCTTTGTCAGAGTTCTGGGAGATGGCTACTATGATTGACCTCCATTGATGAAGGAGGAAAAAGGCAAGTGACAAGCTGGGATGGGAAGCCAGATCTAGCTGATTCCACAGTTTAGGGTCTTGACTGAGCACATGCACGCACGAGCCACTGCCTGGGTTCAAATCCCAGCTCCTCCAGTGTGACTCGGGGCAAGTTACTCAGGTTTGTCATCTGTTAAATGAGATAAGTATAGGCCTGCGTCCTAGGTGGTTGTGAAGACTAATTGGGCGTCTGGTACCCAGCAAGTGTTCAGTTAAATATTAGTCATCGTCACTGCACTGTGGTTTACACATTTAGGAGGAACTTCCTAAATGTGACAGAGCTGGAGCTCCTGAGGAAGCACCTTCAGACTGTTGGCAGACAGCAACTGTAGCAGCTTCAGTGGCCCCCGTGACACACAGCAGGGCTTCTCATCTCTTCCTGGGCAGCAGAGACATCTGTGGAGCTAAAAAAAAAAAAAAAAATATGAACAAGTGGAGGGCTGGGCTCCTCTGAAGAAATTCTGAGTCAGTTACCTCTGGGGGCGGGGGTGCTGCATATCTGCAGTTTTTCAAAAAACCTTTTTCCTTTGAAATGATTTTAAACTTATGGAAGAGTTCTAGGAATGGTGCAAAGAACTCTCATCGACCCTTTACCCAAATGGAACAGTTATTAATGTTTTGCCACATTGGCTTCACCTATCTCCCTACACTAAGACACTTTTTTTCTTGCTGAACCATTTGAAAGTAAATTACAGACATCTTGTCTGTTTACCCCAAACGCTTACAGTATATGTTTTCTAAGAACAAGGATGTTCTCTTCTATATCCACAGCCCTGTAATCAGATTTTGGGAATTTCACATTGATAACATTAGCATTAGTGCCATTATCTAATAACTGTTCATGATCAAATTTTGCCAGTTGTACTAATAAGGTCTTTTATATAAATTTCTCCTGATCTGGGCTCCAGTCCAGACTCTTATGTGACATTTAGTTTTTAGTCTCCTGTGACCTGGAATAGTTCCTTAGTCTTTGTTTCTCATGACCTTGACATTTTAAAATAGAACAAGTTTATTATTTTGTAGAACTTCCCTTCTCTTTGGGTAATTTGGTTCTTCACGATTGAATTCAGGTTTGGCATCTTTGGCAGAAATGTGACGTTGTCATTGTATCATATCAAGAGGTACATGATGTCACTGTTATGGGGGATACTAACTTTGATTAGCTTGGTGAAAGTTTCTCCACTGTAAAGTGACTATTTGTTTTACCCTCTAGAGTTAGTAAGTAAAGTGACTATTTATTTTACCCTCTAGAGTTAGTAATCTGAGTGGGGCACCTTGAGACTTCTTTGGGTATCTTGCTCCTCATCAGACACTCACCCACTGCACTGGAATCCATGCTGGGTCTTGCTTCCATCAGTTTATCACTGTGGTGGCTGCACAGGTGGTCTCCTAAGCGTCATTATCACCTGACATTCTGTAAGAAAGGGCTTTTCCTTCTGATTATCCACATGAATGCAGGAGTTTAAAATTTTATTCAATGGGTTATAATCCATTACTATGATTATTAACTTTGATCTCATTTTGTCCTCAGTTTGGGCTTTCCTGATAGCTCAGTTGGTAAAGAATCCACCTGTAATGCAGGAGACCCTGGTTTGATTCCTGGGTCGGGAAGATCTGCTGGAAAAGGGATAGGCTACCCACTCCAGTATTCTTGGGCTTCCCTTGTGGCTCAGCTGGTAAAGAATCTGCCTGCAATGAGGGATACCTGGGTTCGATCCCTGTGTTGGGAAGATCCCCTGGAGAAGGGAAAGGCTACCCATTCCAGTATTCTATCCAGGAGAATTCCATGGACTATATATATAGTCTATGGGGTTGAAAAGAATCGGACATGACTGAGCAACTTTCACTTTTTTTATTTTATGATACAGTGGTGGTTTAGTTGCTAAGTAATGTCCTACTCTTGCGACCCCATAAACTGTAGCCTGCCAGGCTCCTCTGTCCCTAGGATTCTCCAGGTAAGAATACTGGAGTGGGTTGCCATTTCCTTCTACAGGGTCTTCCTGACCCAGGGATCGAACCTGGGTTTCCTGTGTTGCAGGCAGATTTTTTACCAACTGAGCTATGAGGGAAACCCTATGATACAGTAGAATGTTCAAATTCATCTTCCACATTCCCTGCCTTGCTCTAGAATCAGCCATTTCTCCAAGGAGCCCTTCAGAAACCAATATCTGGGTGCTCATTGCACAAACATGCTCTCTTTGCTTTTGATGGGGGTGGGGGGATCCATTTCAAAACACTCTCCAGGTCAGTCTACCTGAAACCCTAGGTGGAAACACATTGCTGTGCATCCTGGCATCCATCTTCACAGCTCCAGTGCATCTGGGAGGTGGCACCCTGCTCCTCAGGTACTCTGCTCCTCATGGTGTAGAGGAAAACTGCATCCTTGAGAAAGTTAAGTAACCGGCCCAACACCAACAGCTGGGAAGAGACCAAAGCCGGAACCTCAACAAGTTTTCCAAGAAGGGGCCTGAGATGTATGAAGTTTCCCCGAATTCCCTGACCCTTCCAAGGGGTTTGAAGGGACTGGCTGAACCTAGGTAGCTGTGCCTGCGAAGTCCTGGGCCCTGCTGCCCTGGAGCCTGTTAGGCCGCACAGGTGTGTGAGGCAGGGTACACAGCTTGCACAAGCCCCTGTGTTGTGTCTGCAGCTTGATCCAGCTGGAGGCCCTCCTGAGCCGCCTGTGCTGCACCTGCGAAGCCGCCTACCGCGTGCTGCACTGGGAGAACCCCGCGGTGTCCTCACAGTGAGTGCCCCTCTGTTCCCACCGCCCCTGCCCTGAGGACCCCAGGCAAAGACAGCTGCCTAAGAGGCCCCCTGTCGCCCTAGCTCAGGGGAAAAGAGCCCTCTAGGCTCTTGTGTGCAGATCAGCACGTAGGCTTGTGGGCTTTAACACCCTGCTTTGGTTTAACAGGGCGTTTCTTTGCGCACTATGCTCAAAATATCTTAATAATAGAAAAATAACTCACCATGTAATCTCCCGCCCTGGTATAGCAGCCGATCTCATGTTTGGATTGCCTGCTAGAGTTTGTCATAGGCACGTGGTGTCTATAGCTCAGAGTGTAGGTGAGACTCCTTTTTTTTTTTCCCCACTTATTGTACTATATAATTGGTTTTCCATGTTGCTACATAGCTTTAGGAATTACTTGTAATACCACACCAATATAGATAGTGATTATACTGTAATTTATGAAATTATATATTATACATCCTGTTGTGTATTTAGTCAGTTTCTACTTTTAATTACTAACCCTGTAGTGCACATTTTATGGGTTTAACTTTAGTCTTTTGAAACTTTTTTCCTTAAAATAAATTCTAGGATGGAACTATTGGATCAAGTGAAATGAATGTTTTTGAGGCTCTTCGTGTGTAATACTCACAGCGACTAGTGCTTGTTTAGCCTCTCCTGGTGCCAGACACTGTGCTCAGTGCTCTCCATGGTACCGGCTCCAAATCTGTCTTATTCCAGACTTCAGAGTCTAGATCCTGAAGAGTGATGTGTGTTAAAACCCACTTAGGTGGCCCTATCCTCAGCAACCACTGTGGCCTCTATGTGTCAGTTGTGACCTGTTGGTGGTTGTAAACCCTTTCTCCCCACTTTATGTTCCCCTTGTTTGATTAGCAGATCTTGTCAGCATATTAACTGTTCCCAGAGCTACTTCTTGCCCAGACTCCCCTGTGGGTATGCCCTAAACCAGTTTCCTTCTGATCTTATGAATTTCTGATCCTGTGGTTCCTCTCTGTCGGTCCAGGTTCTATGGGGCTCTTCTGGTCACGGTTTGCATGCTGTATCTGCTGCCTCTGTGCTGGGTCCTTGCCCTTTTAAACAGCACACTCTTTCTGGGGAATGTGGAGTTCTTCCGAGGTAAGCCCAGGAGAACCGGGCAGAGATGGGGTCCGGGCTGATCATGTGTTTGCTGTGCCTGCCACCAGGGGGCAGCACCACACCAGAGTCCTGCCTTGGAGAGGGAAGTGGGATCCAGGGGAGGCTGCTACTAGGGATCCCTTTCCCTTCCCCAGGCAGATGCCCACGTGATATGGTGGCTTCTGGGAGATGAGGGAGGGATGTTTTCCCAGTGTTGCCACCCACCTCCAGGGTGCAGTCCCCCAGGAATCACTGCCTTGTCTCTGTGTAATCCTGGAGTACCCGTCTGCTGTCTGGTTTCTGAAGCAGTGAGGCGGTCTGGAGAGGCCTTGAGTCGCAGATGCCTGGGCCTGTACATATGTTTGGGTGATTGCTATGCTTGTTTTCTTCCCTGTGGTTGGAAATTAATTACAGAAGCCATGATTTATTGGGCACTTACTGCATTTAATCTCTCTTTAACAATCTCCTGGGGTAGGTGTTGGTATATCTGTCTTGTTTATGAGGCTTAGGTTAGGTAACTTGTTCAGGCTTAGGAGGGTGACTGTTTCCTGCAGCAGAGCGTGGGTGCTGGAGGAGGCAGCCGGGTGCAGTGGTGGGTATCCCCAGAACACCACTCATTCCATCCTGTTTCTGCCTCCCGCCCCATTCTCCTCACCCTGGGCAGTGGTGTCTGAATATAGGGCATCTCTGCAGTGGCGAATGAACCCCAAGCAGGAAGAGAGTGCCTCTGAGAGCCCGCCACCGTCAGATGCTGGGGGGAAGGGCGCTCTGGCGGACTGCACTCCTGCACCCACGCCCACAGAGGTGAGCACCCCTAACCGCCCGGGCAGAGTCTGGTGTGGGCGGGCTGCCTGGCCTCCCTATTACCAGCCTGTTCATACTGTATAGCTCCTGGGCTGGCCTCTTCCTTCCTAGGCCTGCCTCCTCCGAAGTGCTTACTAGTAATAACTGTGGTAACAAGGGCTATGCTATGCTTTATTGAGTGTTTACTCTGCTGTTCAAGTACTTTATAGACCCATGAGGTGCAGGATATTTCTGAGAATGAGATTATTCTCCTTGTAGAAGAGAAGGCTGAGGCACAGAGTGGTTGTCCGCAGTCAGCGGGGTTGGGAGCCAGACCCCGCCCTGTGGTTCCAGGGCTCTGCTCTCAAGCACCATGTTCTGCAGCCACTGTCGGTCCTTTCGTGGCCTTGGTCCCTCTCTCTGTCCTGCTCGGTTGGAGACTGCTCTCTTTCCCCTGACTTCCTTCTTGCCGGCAGCTGTGCCTTTTCCTCTGAGGCGTGAACCGCTGTTTTGAGAAACCTGGATGCTGGCTCTGGGGAGGTGGTCTGTCCCCTGGGGGCAGGGCTGTCGTTGCTCTGACTGTTGAAGGATCTCCCTTCCCAGGACCTCACGCCGGGCAGTGTGGAGGAGGCGGAGGAGGCCGAGCCTGACGAGGAGTTTAAAGATGCGATTGAGGTGGGTGGCCTTCCCCAGCACCCCCAGCTGACCAGGTCAGAAGTTGGGTGGTCCTGGCGCTGTGTGGCTTCTCACATTCCAAGTCTGGGCTTTTAGAGTTCTCTTATGTCCAAGTGAGAAGGTGAAATGTGCCCTGCGCTCAGACCCACTGGTTGAAAGGCTGCCACCGAACCTCTGCCCGTCCTCTTGCTGACCTTGGCGTCTGTCCTGGGTGCCCAGGGCGGGGGTGGCTCTGGAGGCGTCTGGGAAACGCCCTGCTAGGGGAGGTGGGTTGTTTACTGCCTTGGCTGGAGACTGTGGGCCTGGCGCCTTTGATGTGGGGCAGGCAGAGTTGGAGGAGGGCATTGCCCCAGTCTCTGCCTGCTCTTCTGAAGGATGAGGTCCGTCAGATGTCCCTTTGAGGGGTGAGAATGGGAGGCTGAAGAAAGCAGTTGCATGGCCAAGTGCTGGGTTGGAGAAAGTTCAACAGTCTGCCTGGTTTTAGGACAATGGTTCACACTGGTAGTTTGCAGAAGTGTTTTATTTGGCACGCAAAGCTTTAATTTTTTAGCCGATATTTAAAAATTGGAGAGACTATAGTAAAAACTCTGGATTTTTCAGTTTTTCTAAAAACTCAGCAGCTCTGGGAGCCCTGAGTCTGCAGTGGTCAGTGTAGCTGAGGAGAGACTGTCTGCTTCAGAGAAGTCACATAATCCGCATTGATTCCTGTCATCCCTGGTCACGGAGTCCTGGTGGCATTCGCCATTTATTGTCATGTTTGCTCTATGGCTTTTTTTAAGTGGGAGGAATTCACTTCTTTATGACTCTTGTGAAGTGGGGGATGCAGGAAATGGAGGTCTTGGGCGTTTCCTCCAGGCCTACGGTTTTCACCCAGCTGGCTGTCACTGTAGCCTCATCCGCGTGGGCGTTTCCATTTTCCACTGCTGAGATTTCTCCAAAACCTGAATGTACGACTGTGGACTCTTAAGTCGTGACTCTTGAGTACACAGCTTCTCCCGAGCTGATTGATGTTGGGATCCTTAACGGGGTCTCTGTTAACATCGCCCTCCAGTGCGTGCTCAGAGTCGGTGTGGTAGCTCTCCTGTGCTTCCTTTCGCTTGGGGAACCCCTCCCGGCAGCTTCCTTCTTGCTATCTTCTCTCTGTTTTCTTTTCTTCTCCCCTGCACCTTGGGAGGCAGGAGACCCACTTGGTGGTGCTGGTAAGTAGGAGCCTCGGTGAGGTGGGCAGGGGCTGAGGGGGTTGAGGAAGGGTGGCTGAGCCGAGCTCGCCACGCCTCGTGGGGTTCGCCACGCACGCAGGTCCCAGAGCCCTGTCAGGAGGGGACAGGACTGGAAGGAGCTGTTCCCGCAGGAGGATGATGAGGGGGCCCCGTGCCCGGCAGAGGACGAGCTGGTCCTGCAGGACAACGGCTTCCTGAGCAAGAACGAGGTGCTGCGCAGCAAGGTGTCGCGGCTCACTGAGCGGCTCCGCAAGCGGTACCCAACCAACAACTATGGTATGGCCGGGGGAGGGCGGGTTGGAGGTGTCCTGGTTACGGGGCAGAGGTGCGGCGTTCTGAGGAGTAGAGCTGTGTCCATGGCACCCTAGGGAGGTAGCACAGGCACAGCGGGGCTGCGAGAGAGGGAGCATGGGTTCCTTCTGATGTCTCTGTCCTCATTACTTCTTGTGGGAAGATGAGTTCAGTTCTGGAAGCGTTCCTCTGGGACCACAGGGCAATGTGGTCCTGAGGCAGGTAGAGCCATGGCAGGCTGTGGAACGTGCTGCTGAGTGAGGGGTCTGAGTGTCTAGGTAACCCCAGTGCTGCCAGGTGACCTTAAGCAAATTATTTCACTTCCCCGTGCCTCAGTTTTCCTTCTGTAAAAGGGGACTGTTGCTGAAGCTCCAATACTTTGACCGCCTGATGAAAACAGGTGACTTACTAGAAAAGACCCTGATGCTGGAAAAGATTGAAGGCAAAAGAAGGGGGCGGCAGAGAATGAGATGGTTGGATGGCATCACCAACTCAATGGACACGAATGTTAGCAAACTCTAGGAGATGGTGAAGGATGGGGAAGTCTGGCGTGCTGTAGTCCATGGGGTCACAGAGTCGGACGCGACTGAAGATGCGACTCAGCGACTAAACAATGACAAAAGGGAATAGTACAAGTTCTTATCTCACGGGGTTGCTGTGGGTCTCAAGAGAGATAACGCTTATGAAGTGCTGGCACATTGCTGGCTGGTTCATAGTGAGTGCTTCATAAGGGCTGCTGTTATCACGGGAGGCCCTGGTCTTTCCCTCAGGTGCGTAGGCACTTGTCTGGATCTTTCCAGTCCGATTGGAAGCAAATGGAAGGAAACTGTCTTCTGGGGATGATAGAGCCCCGGCTTCCCTTCTCCCCAGCCAAGTCCATAGATTGGCCAGTCCTCATTATACTGACTGAGGGGTGGGTCCAAGAATGTGACGTTGGAGAAAGGTGGACTTGATTGTCCTCACAGCTTGGAGGAACTTCTCTGATGGCTCAGATGGTAAAGAATCTGCCTGCAATGCAGGAGACCCAGGTTTGATCCCTGTGTCAGGAGAGTCCCCTGGAGAAGGAAGTGGCAACCCACTCCAAGATTCTTGCCTGGGAAATCCAATAGACAGAGGAGCCCGGAGGGCTCTGGTCCATGAAGTTGCAAAGAGTCAGGCACACTGAGCTGACTAACAAGCTTGGAAGCCTGGCTCTGATCAGGAGAGCGCGAGCCAAACCAGATGAAGTTATAGCTGGAGCCTAGAGGACCGGAGACTCGGGTCTCCCTGGTCCTGAAGCAGAGCCTTGCTTCTGCCTGTTGTCAGCAGACAGGGAGGAGGATGGGCTGGCTGTGCCATGAGGTCTGATGGGAGAGAGTTCCGAGGAAGCCCATGGGGTTTATCATGAGGTATTTGACCTGGGTGCTCCAGGGCCTGCCTTCCTGCTCCTGCAGCGACCAGGGCAGTTGATTCCTGAGTGTTAGACATCCTGGGACACCCTGTTTCTTTCTGCTCTGTGAATGCCTCCAGGCATTCAGGATCCCTTCCTTTTATTTGTGACGGTTGCTGACTGCTGCCGATTGCTCTGTGTCCAGTGCACTTTCACATACGCTGTCTCAGTCCTTAGAAGCAGCCAGGTTTCAGAAGTCCCAGATGACATTACACCAGACTTAATGTTCTTGTTCTGACAAACCATACTTTTATATCTGTGAGTTTTAAATAAAGCCCCTTAGATGTTCCCATTTTATAGGTGAGGAACCTGAGGTTGAAAAGAGTGACTTGGCCAGTCTTCAGCCAGCACACGGTTGAGCTGTAACTCAGATCCACCTTATCTGATCTCACTCACTTCTTTCTAGCTCACCATCTTCCCTTTGCCCTGGTGTCTGAAGTGCCCCAGTTTTATGCCTATCCCATTTCTGTATTTGGCTTTTGGTTCAGATAATCCCTACCGAGGTGGGTGAAGCATTGTCAGGTTCCCACAAGGATGGCGAAGCGAGAAGACAATTATTCTCCTAAGCCCCCCTTAGCCCTCCACTCTTAGGACTGCTTGCTGTCCCTCCCTTGAGACATCGTCGGGCTCTTGGCTGTGAGGGCAGGTATAGCAGCTCTGTTCTGGGGTCTGCGTCCTGAAGGGCTGGGTGAGTGAGCTGCTCTGGGGGCCGTTCTGTTTTGGCTGCTGGTGGAGGGAGGGGGGTCCACGGGAGGAGTGAGGAGGGCAGGCTGCTCATGAGCCTCTCCGTGGCCTCCAAGTGGGGGAGTCCTACTGGGAGGAGCCCACTCTGTCCTGGAGGCTCTGTGCCCGTCGCCCTGGCAGTGGTCTCAGGCTCCTCTGCTCTCTCTGCTCCTGGGGCATCTCACATCACGAATCAGGACCTCTGCTAAAAACAGGCAGGAAGAGTTGGTAGGTCTTGGCAAGGAATAGGGGTGCTCTCCTCCACATGCCTGCCTGAGCCGGTGTCAGCATGCAGAACTGGCCCTGGCCCCAGCCCTGCGTGGTGCGTGGCTGTTTTGTTAGCTCACGTGACTGCCTTGGGGTGCTTGGCCCTGGTACTCCTTACAGTTGAGAGGGGCCAGAGTGCCAGTCTGTGACCCAGCTCTTTCCTCCCAGCCCATGCTGCTTGCTGAGGGGAGGCAGAGGCGGGCTGCCTTGCCCTGATTTTTAGTGTTGGGAGCAGAGTCCCAGAGCAGCCTGTTTGCTGGGGTGGCGCCACCCGCTGGCGGTGTGCCGTGCTCTTCTGTGTCCTTTGCTCTGCCTGGGTCGTGAGCTGACTGACAGCAACAGCATCTGCCTTACTCCCGCTGGGTCAGCTTTCTCCCTGCTCTGGCTGGGTCCCTGTCCTCCAGTGCAGGCATTGTGTCCCCATGTAGTGAGAGCTATGGGGGACTCTGGCTGGACAGCCTGCATCTCTTTGGGCCTTTGTGTGAGGGTGAGGCTGGTGCTCTGAGCCTGGCCAGACAGGTGGTCCTGGAGGCCCGGCCGCGTGCCCTGAACTTAGTAATTGCTTTGATCGGATCATCGGAGGCCTGCAGGCCCCAAGTTGTAGAAATGTCCTTCAGTAGTTTGTCTCCTCCCAGGTTTTTCCAGGACCCAGCCCAGCTCCCTTCCCTCCCACAGCCTTTGGCTGGGCTCTCTGGTCCCCTGTTGTGAGCACCCTCCTGCCTCATCTAGACCCCAGCCTTTTCTCCCCTGGCTCAGTGACCCCCATCTGCATGGAGATTTCTGCGCCGAATTGTGGTCAGTATTTCTGGCGGCGCCTTGGGACTTCCTTGTTCTCATCAGTTTCTGCTTCAGGAGCTTGTTGGAAGCCATAAGGGCCCGGCGTGGCCGCTCCCCTCCTCCATCCTTTGGCTTTTCTTTGGGCTGCGTGTGTGCCCTTCATCAGACTGTGTCAGTGTCGCAGCCCCCCTTCCCTTCTGTACTTTCCCTGCAAGCATGGTGGGAAGCGAGCACAGCTTCTCTTAAGTCCCTTTGCCTTGATGTATCTGAAGCAATGATCGGGGGAGTTCCCTGACCGTCCAGTGGTTAGGCCTCCACACTCCACTGCGGCGCACGGGTTCAGTTCCTGAACAGGGAGCTAGGATCCTGCATACTGTGTGATGTGGCCAGGAAAGGGGAAAAGAAAGGGCAGTCCTCTCTTCCCCATCTTCATCTCTTCTTGCACCCCCGTTGCCTCCTCCCAGCTGTTTTCTAAGTTGCTGTTGCTTCTTTTGCTTAAAACCTGATCTGAAACCTTGTGGTCCTGTTGTATCTGGTCGCTTAGGCAGGATCTCTTCCCCTGGTGGTATCCACCCCGGCCTGCCCACCACACACGTGCCTGCACCTCTTGCCCTGTGAGTCTTCTTGGTTGGCACCTGGTTCTGAACTTCACCTCTTGTCCTGCGAGGCTTCTTGGTTGGCACCTGGCTCTGAACTTTACCTCTTGCCCTGCAAGTCTTGGTTGGCACTTGGTTCTGAACTTCTGTCCTGGAATCTTCAGATGACAGGAAGCAGGAGTCTGGTGTTCAGGAGGTGTTTCTCCCTCTAGCTGTGGGCAGAGTGTTTGTAAGAAGATACTTTGGAAGGGATCGTGTCAGACGGGTTTCATCTGAGATCATCGGAGTGATGCCTGTTGTCAGGTCCCTCCCACCTTGGTGTCATTTCAGGGGGAGGTTCTGCTGGATGCTCTTCTATTTGGGCTGGACCTGCAGGTGGGGGTGGAGGTCTCTAAACCCTGGGTGGGAGCAGGGGCAGCAGCTCTGTGTAGTCTGGGACATTGGTTTTTCCTGCGTGGTTTGAACCTCTCCTTCTGGCTGTGGACTTTGCTCTTTGCTGCCAGCCAAGGAGCTGGGCTGGGTTGGTGCCCTTAGTGTCCCCATGAAGAAGACCCAGGAGCAGGTGAGAGTTGAGATGTTTGGACTGGGTCAGAGCTGAGCTGCTGCCTCTGTTTCTCAGGGAGCTGTACGGGCTGCTCGGCCACCTTCTCAGTGCTGAAGAAGAGGGTAAGTCTCCTCGAGGGTGCTTTTTCTGGGGACTCGGGACGAGATGTAGGGGAGGAATGCCATGTCACAGATGAAGTCTGACTCATTGGGCCACATTAGGCCTGGGGTCTGGTCGGACGGTTACTCGAAGGAGCAGGTTTCCCCTCCCTTGTGTCCACGCTTTCACCAGCCTTCCTGTGGGATGTCCCTTCTGGTCTCAGTCCTGCCCTGCCCAGGCACTGCCCTACTCGTACAGTTGTCCCCAGTGTCTGGGGGTGGGGATCGGAGACTGACCTTGGCTCTCATCCGCAGCGGAACTGCAGTAACTGTGGAAACAGCTTCTGCTCTCGGTGCTGCTCCTTCAAGGTGCCCAGGTCCTCCATGGGGGCCACAGGTGAGTGGTGCAGGCTGGGGGTCGGGGTCTGCCTCCCTCTTCTAAGAGGGGTGCTGCATGTGGGAAGGAGCCAGGGTCAGTGAGAGGTCCAGGGAACTCGGGGTTTCCTCCATCTCCCATTAAGGAAGGAAAGATGGAAATATTTGCTGCATGGACAAGAGCATATGTATATAATGTATCTGAATTATGAAGTCCAGTAGTGAATACCAGTGACCACTTCACTGCAATTAAAAGATAGAACGTGAGCAGCCCCACCCGGCTCCCCAGCTCCACGCCTGCCTTCCCCAGGGAGACCACAGTCCTCAGTCTCAGTCTCTTTCTCATTGCCTTGGTATTGTTTTTAATAAAATAAAAAGCATAATTTCTTTTCCTTCTATAAAAGCCATACATACTCATTGTAAACAAAAGAAAAAACCAAAGAAAGGAAGACATTCCTAATCTTTCTCAGAAAGAATTGTTAGGTGTGGACCCGTCTGGGTCATTAATGCCATCACACATGGGATAAATTCATATGCATGTGCTTAAAAAAAAGGGAGCATGTATTACAGACTGCTTTGTAATATGTTACAATGTTAAATTGAATGTGTTTATTTTTTCATTCTTCTGGTCATGCTAGTAACATATGCTTATTCTAGAAGATTTGGAAATTACTATACAGAAGAAGAAGGAAGAGAAAAATAATCTTGTAATCTTACCACCCAGAGATAATAACCACTGTTAAAACATTTTGGAAAATTTTCTCCTGGTATTTTATTTTTAAAAGCATTTTAAAAGTTATTTTTTTGGTGCCAAAATAATGTCTAACGCATAGAATATCTGGGAGAGGCTTGCTGTTGGCATGGTCACTCTCAGAACCCCCAGGTCCCGTGGAAAGAGAAGTTTCTGAGGGCAAGTGCGTGAGCTGGGACAGTGAGCTTGTAGGCGGGGGGAGAGTGGTCTGTGTGGGGCTTGGGGTGGGGTGGAGTGGGATGGGGAGGTGGTTCCAGTTGGAGGGGCAATGAGCCAGAGGGCATGAGGAAGCATCTCACCAAGTTCTTCCTCCTTTTCAGCCCCCGAAGCCCAGAGAGAGACTGTGTTTGTGTGTGCCTCGTGTAACCAGACCTTGAGCAAGTGAGAAGAGGGGCCAGGGTCCAAGAGGCCGCCTGTCCCCGGGGCCAGCAGTAGACCCCGCTCTCCCCACCCTTAGCCTTGGGCATATGTGGTCTGAATGCTAGGTAGGCCTCGCCTCCCTGCCCCCGTGGTCTGCATCCGGGTCCTGGAGCGGTCCTCCACTCCTGCGGATAGCCAGTAGTGGTTGCTCCCTCACCAGGACTGGCATGTTTGCCCTGCTCTGTTCTGGGTGTTAGGGAACTCAGGGCTGGGCAGGAAATAGAAGTTAGAGGGCAGCAGTGAGCCAGGCCTGATCTGGACTGGTCTTCTGGCATCCCTGCATGCCTGGAGTTCTCTGAGGCCGGAGGTCAGAGGTTGGGAAAAGCGCTTCTTGCCCTGCTGGGTGCTGGGCCTGGCCCTTGCCCGCCCAGAGCCTGCAGAAGGGCGTGCACCGTGTCCCAGTTCTGCTGTTGGAGTGTTCCTGCAGGCCTCAGGAGCTCTTCGTTTCCCCGCCAGAGGGCATGGCCAGGGCTGTCAAGACCAAAAGTACTTCTAGAAACAAGGTCAGAGTTCCCAGATTCTCTCAGAGGAGGGCCTGGCAGAACCCTTCAGTGTTAAGCAGAGCAAAACACGGGGAGCCGCAGCAGCTCAGAGGCCTCAGCCCCACCTCGCAGAGACCCTGGCTTACAGTCTCAGCCCACATGTTATCCTAGTGTTTTCAGCTCTGCCGGGAAGATGCTGGGCACTCAGTCACTCCTGCTCCCCGTGTTCAGAGCCTTGGCCACCCTCCTCTGGCCTAGAGCTACCGCTTCCCTCACTGGCCCCTCGTCCCATGCAGTGAGTGTGAGGCCAGGTAAGCTCAGCAGAGGTCCTGAAACCCTTGAGCTCTGGGGGCCTGGGAAGTATGGGGTCTCGCTAGGCTGGTCTCAGATTCCAGGGCTGATCTGTAGTAGGGCAGCCTCAGTTATGGGATAAGGCCACCTGGAGTGCCCATCCCGTCTGCAACAGTTTTGTCTTCACCCTGGACTCTTAAGGGCTCAGTGTCTCTCCCTAAGCCATGAGCGGGCTCAGGCACCCCTTCCTTCCCCAAGAGCTTCCCTGCCTTTTTGAAGTATTTATTTATTTATTGCATGATTCCCGGGAACATGGGGCACAGGGAATGGGATCAGGAAGATGGGGGCCCTCTCCTGCCCTAGGGTTCTCCCCCGGACTCATGGGCTGCCTGGGATTCAGAGCCTGGGAGGTGGAGACGTTTCTATACTCTCAGCTGGGATGTGAGGAGGCAGGCTGGGAGTCAGGGCTCATCCTAGGCCAGCTTTCTTTCCCGGCCAGCCAGTCTAGGAGCCAGGGGCCTGCCCCAGGCCCAGAGGGGCAAATCCCTGGGGAGCCAGGCAGGCCTTGGTAGACCCCCTTCCTCAAGCTCCTTGGTCCTGTTGAGATATGAGTTAAGTGCTCATGCTTTATTTACACTGGAGAGGAACTACAAGGATGTCTTTGTATATGGAGAATTGTCAATAAAAAGGCCTCAAGCTTCCTATGTTTTTGTTCTGGTCCTTGCCTGCCCCCTCTCCCTGAGGCTAGAGAGCCAGGTGCCCCCCAGTGCTGGCCAGGTTTGCAGGCCTGGGCTGTGTCTTCAGGACGGGGTGGAGGGGCCACGGAGGCTGAGGTCATGTGTGAGCTGGGGTTGGAGGCAAGCTGTGCCTTGCGCAGGAGGCGCTCAGCGAGATGCCTGTCAGATTGACTTGAGGTGGCGTCTTGTGACCACATTGTGAGGGCCAGGGCTTGGGGTTAGGACCAGGACTCAGTAAATGCTAAGCCACGCAGGCTTTAGAATGGAAAGATTTTAGCTAATCCCTCTGAGAAAGCAGGAAAGGATCAGCTCTGGGGGAGGCTGAGAACCAGCCAGAAAGGGGATTGGCTGTGAGATGGGAAGTGGGAGCAGTGCTCTAGGGGTAGGGGGTTGGTAGAGGGGTGTTTGTTTGCTGGGCACCAGGCACCACGAGAGGCACTTCATACACATTATTTCATTTAATCCTCAAGATGGCCCTATGAGGTAGGTTCTGTTTTTCTTCCCATTTTACAGGGGAAGAAATTGAGGCCCAGGGAAGTTGAGTGGTGGCTGCAAAAGGTTTGGCGTGGAATCTTGCAGAGTGTTGTCTTCAGACCGTAGGCCTGAGGCAGTAAAGGAGGGGGCAGAGGGACTCTGCCTTGGGGTCGAGGTCAGGTTGCAGCCACATCCTCACGACCCCATGCACGTGCACCTTGGATGGCGATGCCTGGGGAGTCCTTGCACTGAGGCCTCGTTCTGGGTCCTCCCCCTGGTATGGCAGAGCCCCAGCACCTCCCAAGGACCCCCAGGAGGCAGGGAAGCAGCCAGAACCTTGCTCTGGCAGTTTTTACAGAAGAGCATGTTCATAGTACTTAGTACCAAAGTGGCTTCAGCAGCTTGGTAGTCCAGAGGAAATGCTGAAGGAGTGGAAAATAGGGTCTTTGAGCAAAAGAGCACGGAGTGGTAGCACAGGCCCAGGAAGGAAGTTCTTCTCGTGGAGGGCATGTGGCCCGGTTGGTCACTTGGAGGGATACTCAGAGTTAATCCAGTCCAGCCCCTCACTGCGGGAGCCATACTGCATCCACATGAGCATGCGGTTCCCACCACATTGGAGGATGAAGCCAGAGGGCTTTGCTCAGAGCCGGAGCAGTGTCCACCAGTCAGGGAGCATCCCAGCGGCAGTAAAGGCAGGTGCTGTGATGGGCCAGCTCCACACTTGGCCTATTCTACATTGACTGCACCCGCGCTGGAGTGAGTTGCTACAGGGAGGGGCTTGCCCCCAAGCCTGTCTGTGCTGCTTTCCTCATCTGTAAAGTGGGTGGAGAGTGGTCTCTTATCTCATATGGTTGCTGTGAGGATTAAATAAGACAGTCCACTTTAGGTGGGAGGTTAGGTGCCTGGCACATAGTAAATGCTCAGTAAACGCTAACTTATTTCTCTCTTCCTGGCAGTCTTCAGGAATAGCAAAACAACTCTGCCCCGCATGGCTTAGAACAGCGATTTTTTTTAAACCAGAGAATAATTATAGATTATTATTCAGGAAAGAATGAGGCCAGACTGTAGTTTGAAAAAGCAGAGTCAATATTTTATGTTGGGAAAATGAAAACAATGTCTAATGTTGGTGGAATACAGACTATAGCTTGAGGAGCTCTCAGGACGTAGGATTCAGGGGCGTGAGAAACACGGTTTCCGTCTGGGGTCAGTGAAGGAAGGGCACCTTCTGGCCCCCTGAGCTGCATGTGAGGGCCTCAGAGAGGCCAGCCGTGGGCAGCTTTAGAGTGCAGGTGCACTGGGAAATGGGGGATGGAGCCGTGGAGGGCTGTACAAGGAGTGGATGGCGCCTTCCAGCTCTCTGGGGTCTGCAGCATAGACAGCACCGAAGGTGGCATAGCCTAGAAGGCAGATTGTCTGTTGTAGAACTGGATGCCTGGCTTTAAAGATGTCTTCCGGTTTGTTCTCGGGGACCCAGTGAGGGGACGGGAGCCAGGTCTAGGACGGCCCTGGGGCCTGCTGGGCAGACCTGGATGGACAGACAGCCAGCTCCCACAGCCTGACTTGGGTTGAGGGTTCTGTCCATTTATTTGTGGGCTGCTCATGGTGGGGAGCAGTCTCCAGTGATCCTTGGCAGACCTTGAACTAGCCCTGGTTTCTGGGGGCTTCCGGATTTGTGGTCATTGGTCACTTGGCCCTCAGAGCTGAAGCCAAGAGAAGCACCAGTATCATCCCTTTGTCTCCATGGAACCTTCGAGGCATCAAGGGGCCCTGGCTCCAGCATCTCTCCTGCAGCTGGTGGCTCTAAGATCATAGTACCTGTGTTTATTGAGCACTCGTAGTGGGCAGTGTGTGGAGTGTGTCATCTCATTTAAACCTCATGAGAGTCCCCAAAGCTAGGTTCTGTTATTAACTTAACCAGTGAGTAAGTGGAGGAAAGTAACCTGCCCAAGGTCGCATAGCTATTGAACCATGGAGCCCTGGTGTGACCTGTGTCACAGGTGCTTCTAGGCACCAGAGAAAAACTGGGTCACCATAGCAGTCCTGGCTGTCACCTACCCTCTGTTCTGCCTTGCCCCCACAGACTCCAGGAGTTTCTGAGACGCTGAGCTAATGGAAGGGGCCTGCCCACCACCAGCCCTAGCGAAGTGGGCTCAGCCTCCAGGGGAACAGAGGCAGTCTTGTGGCAGGAGCTCCCCCAGCTCCCAGCACTGCCCCACCTCCCTGGCTGAGTCGTTTTCAACACCCAGAGCAGCACATTCCATTCTCGGGCACAGCTGGGGGCTGGGGACTCCGGATCCCCCTGGCCCCAGCAGAGCCTGCTGTCTGGGCTGGGACACTGGGTCCCAGCCACACACATTCCAGCAACAACCACCCCCCACATTGGATTTCCCAAGGAGTGAACTTTAGCCAGGATTACAGCCAACTGAACACTTGTGGGATGAGAGCTTCCTTTGTGGGACCCAAGAGGCTGGATGCTGATGGGGTTGAGAGGGGAGGAGGAGTGAGGGGGGTGTTCAAGACTGGCTTCTCTGCTGCTCGCAGGGCCCTTGGGGTGGGATCTGAGCAGGGGCCCCCCGAAATCTTCCTGTGAGGCAGGGTGGCAGAAGCACGGCTGCCTCCACACTGATCATGCCCACTTGTCTTCAGCTTTGCCCCCTGTAGGCAGTAGTTCCCAGGGTTAAGAGCGTGGGGGTCAAATCCTCACCACACTGCTAAGTACAGCTGTGTGTCCTTCAGTAAGTTCATTAACTTCTCTGAACCTCAGCCTCCTCATCATTAAAATTGTTGTTGTTTAGTTGCTAAGTCGCGTCTGACTCTTTTGTGACCCCGTGGACTGTGGCCCACCAGGCTCCTCTGTCCATGGGATTTCCCAGACAAGAATACTGGAGTGGGTTGCCGTTTCTTCCTCCAGGGGATCTTCCCGACCCAGGGATCGAACCCAGGTCTCCTGCGTTGCAAGTGGGTCCTTTGCCACCAAGCCACCTCACCATTCATGTGGGGACGGGGAATCCCTGGCAGGCCAGTGGTTAGGATCTGCACTTTCCCACCACAGGGGGCACACGTTCAGTGCCTCGTCAAGGAACTAAAGATTCTGCATGCTGCTCGGTGCAGCCAAATTAAACAACTAATTAAAAACTAACAAATAGGGATACTAATAGTACCTACACGGGGACGTTTAAGTAAGAGCGCCTAGGCACGTGGTTATTCATATATTAATGGGCTTATACATTGAGTGCTACTGTAGTGTTACATGTCTTCTCCCCTCTGCTGCCCTACATACCTGGGTGTGTTTTCTGATACAAAACCCCAAATGTAGACTCTCCCCCTTCTAGAAGTAACAGTTGTGGCCTTTAGATGTTCCTGCCTTTCCTGCCTTCCTGCCAGAAGCATTTCTTAGTTGGTTAACAAATCAATTAGAACTTTAATAAGCACTTATTTTGCGCAAGCACTGTGCTAGGTCAAGGCCTTTGGTTAATAAAAATACTAATGACTATTTAATGAACATTTTCTAAATGCTGGGCCTTGTTTCCAGGTATTTTTTCACGCATTTCTCCACTTAACGCTCAGCCACCCTGTGAAGTAGACACGATGACTCCATTTTCCGGCTGGGCGGTGGTCCCAGTGTCACATGGTCGTTAGGTCACAGCATTGGAACCCAGGCTGGGCTCTGCCGCCTCTCTCGCCCGATCCTGAGTGTTGGAGGCCTTCCCTGAATCCCTTCTGTTCACTATCAGAACGCTCCTTTTGTCCTCAACTGAAACACTTGACTTCCTTGCTCCCTTGCAACTGGGGCTGGCCATGTGACTTGAATGTTGGCTGGTGAGCAAGAAGTGGAAATCTACCAGGTGGGACTTGTTGGGAAATTACTGTTTTCCTGATCAAAAGGGCCAGAGGCAGCTCACGGGCAGCTTTTGCTCTTAGCCCTTCCCTGCCTTGCTCCCTGGAATGTGGCTGAGAAGTTGGGAGGAGGAGGCACCCCCTCCCACCACCCCCAGGCAGAGCAGGAAGACAGAACGAGCCTGGGACGTGGACCTCCCAGCTCCAGACCCCCTTGCATGGGGAAGCCCCGCTGTCTCTGGGGGTTTCTGCTCCCCCCAGTCACTGACACGCAGTGCAGACGCTCACCGGGCGGCCCCCGCCGCCTGTCTTAGGCTGGCCAGGAGGGAGTGTTCTGTGGCTGGACAGAATGAGCAAGGCCTCAGGCCTTGCTGGCCCTCTTGGGTGTCTGGTCCCAGGGAAGAGAGTCCTGGGGGCTCTGACAGCAGGTGTTGGGGACAGAGGTGAGGTAGAGCGGAGCCTGCTGCCTTTGTAGGGGCGGGTGAGGAGCGCCTTGCCGGGGCCTCCCAGGATGGGCTCAGGGAGCCCCTCCTCGCCCGCTCCGTCTCACGGGCTGCCAGCACCTGACAGAGGTCAGTATTGTGCTCCGGCCAGAGGCAGCCCAAGCCCTGTGTATTCAGTGGAAAAATAATTCCTGGTCCTGGTTGACCATAGAAGTGTCCATAAATATTTGGTCGGGGTAGGAGGCTGGGAGACAAGGGGTGGATTCAGGGAGCCAGGTGGGCTGGGCAGGCTTTGGGCGAGGGTGGGTGGCAGCGGTGTCCTCAGAGGGAGGAGAAACAAGCGGGCCTCTGCTGCTCCTGACCTGTGGTGGGGCCACCTGACTGCCAGGGAGGTGATTTATGGCCGGCTGTCAGACCACCTGTTAGCTGGCACTGGCCTCTTCGTTTCTCGCTTCTCTGAGAGCTGCGGGAGCAAGCCAGGGTTTTTCCTCATCTCGAGAGAGAACGTGGCTCCATTGTTTCGGAGGAGCAGCAGGTCTTGATTGGACTTGGCATCCCAGCTGAACCCCAGTTAGTGGGGAAAGCAGTCTAGGGGTATCTGCGGCCCCCCTGCTCGGTACATCTGCCCTGTCCCTCAGCATCTGCTGATGGTACCCCAGGATGCTTTCCTGGCATCATCCCTCCCATGTTCTGGACATTTGAGTGACAGTAGCCTGTTGCCTCCGTTTCAAGGCTTCTCCCCTTGCTGCTTCATCCAGCTCAAGGTAGCAGCCTCCCTTTGCTCTGAGCTCACCGAAGAAGCCCCTGGAAGCGTTAGAGCTGGTCCCCTCCCTGCAGGCAGGACCAGGACTGCTCCAGCCTGAAGAAGCTCAGCCCCTTGCCCGCCTCCAGCCTCAGCCGTTGGCTTATCTGGATGGAAGTTCTCAGCCCTGGCTGCACACCACCCAGGGGGCACCTAGAAATTCTGATCTTGGAGCACCCTCCAGAGGTCCAGGTTTAATTGCTTTAGCTTAGGGCCTAGTATTTTGTAAAAGCTCCCCAAATGCTTCAAAGTGTTAAAGGCCTGAGCTGCTGCAGTTCTCACCAGCTCAGGCAATGCTGATGCTCCAGGGACCAGCTTGGAGTAGCACCTGTTCACGCCACCATCTGCTACACGTCCAGTGTCCAGGGGTGTCTGAGCTCTTAAGGGGTAGGAGTGACAAGTTTAGGTCTCTGGACCTTCAGAGTAGTTCCCTGTGGCCCAGCCTCTTGGGGGCTCCTTGGAGCGGGCACTGCCCATGTCAGGGAGATGCTGCAGGACCACGGGAACCTTCTGAATTGTGGGAGAAGGCTGGGGAACTTGGCATCTCTGTCCTTCCTCTGAGACAAAAGGATAGTCATCCCCATCGCTCACTTAGTCTCATTGTGGGGATAAGAAGGGTGACCCTTGCTGTGTGTTCTCAGTGGATCCTGCAAAAACATGAGAATTGCTCTTTTTAGGCATTCCAAGTATGTCTGTGTGGACAGACCGTGGGTTACAAAAAGGCCTCTTTCTCAAAGTCCCTTCTGAATGGCCCCTCGCCCTCCCTCCTGGAACTGGCTGACAAAGAAATCACCTGCTCAAAATCAACTGTTTGTTTTCTTTGATTTAATTAAAAACTTAAAAAAAAAAAAATAGAAAACCAAATCCTACCTGCATCAGTCTAGTACCTATGGCCTCGCAGCAGAAGCAATAATTTATGGTCATCAGGATATAGGGACACGCGGAGGCTGAGGAGCGAGCTTCTGGGAGGGGGCTGGGCTGGGCTTCTCCCCAGTCCAGTGGGGAAGGAGACAGGCAGAGATGGGGGAGGTGGGAAAGTGTGGCTGGAGGGCACCATGACCCTTTCCTCTAGAGGCTATGATGAGGACACATGAAGGGGCATGGGGGCCGGGAACTGTCCCCCAAGTAGCTCAGCCCAATGTCAAGACTTCCCTCTCCCGGGCGAGGCCCCACTGCAACAGAGGGGCTGACACTACCGGTCCCCTGGAAGCCACCTCCTCAGGCTGCTCCGAGCCCCTGCACTGTTCCTTGCTCTCTTCTCTCTGCTTACTTTCTGAGAGCCTGGGGCTTCCCCTGAACTGAGAAAGGCCTGGTTCTCTGG
The DNA here is from genome assembly GCF_019923935.1 of Bubalus bubalis. Classification (NCBI taxonomy): domain Eukaryota; kingdom Metazoa; phylum Chordata; class Mammalia; order Artiodactyla; family Bovidae; genus Bubalus; species Bubalus bubalis. Next base: position 19,123,926 of record NC_059179.1, read on the forward strand.
GAGCAAACCTCCAAGAACCCCAGAACCCCTCAGTCAAGGACAGCCTGGCTCCGTGTCCATCCCTTAGTGCCTGTGCCTGCACAGCTCTGCGTGAACCACCCTGCGGCAGGGGCTAGGTCAGCCTGGGGAGGGGGAGGCCAGGTGGGCAGAGGAGAGAGTGCCCCAGGGATGGGGACCGAGGACAGGGCATGGCTGGGTGGGGCAGAGGAGAGCCCTTCAGTGGGGCTCTGCTGCCCCATAGAAGAAGGGGTAGTAAAGGGAGCAGGGGTAGGAGAACATGAACTTGACTGCAAACTTCATCTCCTTGTTCTTCTTGTCCCAGCGGTAGACGGCCATGAGCAGCAGCTGCCCGTCTACTTTGCGGCCCATGACCAGGAAGCTGCCAGCCAGGCTGTCCAGCTGTGGGCAGGGGCAGCCAGCACCGTTCTTCATGTGCAGCACGAGCCTCTTGGTGTCCTTGCGCTTCAGGGGGCCCGACTTGAGCAGCTTCTTCTTTTTCTGGGCTCCAATCAACTTCCGGTCCCCATTCTCTATCTTGATCTCCTTGATGCGCATTTTGACCACTGTGTGTGGGGGGTGGACAGGGGGTCAGCCATGAGAGCCGTCAGGCTTGCTTAGGATGCTGGTGACCCCATGCTTGGTGCTCTGCCTGAAGCTCCAGGCCTGGGCCTTGGAGACATGGAGCTTCCGCATGTATACTTACGAAGCTCCCACCAGGTGCTGGACTTGTGCAGACATTATCGGCTTTCATCCTGACATGAATGGGTGTGGTGGGGAAATGAGGTTTGGAGAGGTGGTGATGGGCCTGAATTCTAGAGCCTGGCTTGAACTGAGATCTGGGCTGTGCCTTTCCATGATACCAGGTGCAGGGTGGAGAGCTCTCCTTGGGGAGTGAAGCTGGGCGTGGGCTCCCCAGGGAAGGGAAAATATTGGGGGTGGAGATAACCACTTGGAGGGAGCGTTTGGTGGAGGGGGTCCTTGTGACGCAGGAAGGCTGGACTTCGTGATCTCTGGGGATGGATGCTTCCAAATAGGATTTCTGGCTGTGTGTGTGCATGTGTGTGGAGGGTGTTTGGAGCAGTGGTGGGCTGGTAAATGCCAGCTCCGGGGAGGGGCTGCTCTGCAGCACGTGCTGATTTCCCCGGGGTGACACGCAGGGTCGGGAAGCGCAGCAGTCACCTCTATAATGTGTGTGTGACCGTGTAGTGTGGTGCTGCTGCATGTCTTTGTGTATAAGAGGATGTCTGCGGTATGTGTAGGAGTTTGTAGGATGTTTGTGGAGTGTGTGGCTAGTGGGTGAGGTGATTAAAGAGCCTAATAGAGCAGGGCGTGGTCACGTAGGGTAGCATCCTCCTTCTTTGGGACTCTGGGTCCCCATCTCTGGGAGAAGCCAGAGAGTAGCTTTGGCTACCCAGGGAGAGACATTGTTATAAAAAATCTTCTTTCTCTCCCACCCACTCTTTTTCTCTCTTGGACATACACACACCTTGCAGTAATAATGATCTCTTCCCAAACAGACTAACAACATAAAAGACCTGCTACAGGAAGGGTTTTGTTGCTTTCTCTTTTTTAGAGACAATGAGGTTAAGGCACAAAACGGGAACCAACTGGGCGAAGACCACAGGCCGGGCTGTGTGGTCTGCATGGGAGCCAGGTCCTGACTGCCCCAGGAATGAGAAGGCTCCAGGATGAAGCTGTGGGGCTGGGGACCATAACACCCCCAGCCAGAGATGCATCAGGTACCAGGCAGAGGTGCCCGGGGGCCAGGGGGCTGCGCTTCCGTCCTGGAGCCCATCTGTCCCCTCTGCTGCCCCCATCCATCTCTGGACCAAGCCTGCCTCCCACAAAGAGAATCCAGCCCTGGAGGCCCTTCTGTAGGCAGTGTCAAGGAAAGGCTGCAAGAGCCCTGGCCAGGGATGGACCATGGCCCTGGGGGGCTTCTGAAGTCCCTGATGCCAAAAAGAAAAAAAGTGTGTTTCTCTGGGGAGAGGGCAGTGGCCACATGGGCTCTACACTCACCGAAGTCGCTGGAACACATCTGCTCCATGAGTCCGTCAGCACTGTGCTCCATCTCACACTGGGCACAGATCTTGGTCACTGAAGAGAGAAGCAGGGGTAGGGTGAGGGGATCAGAGGCCAAAGAGCCAGACTTAGGGTTCAGGCTCCCCCACTGACCAGCCACCTCCGCCTCCCAAGTCTCCACTTCCCCATCAGGAATCGGGATGATGGTAATGATCATGCTCACTGAGTGGTTGTGAGATTCCAGAGGCGAGGTTGTGAAGGGACGAAACTGACCAGGTAGGCACGGCTGCCCCATGACCCTGGCAGCTGCGGCCATCATGTGCACCCGGCCTGTCTCTGTGTCTCTGCCTCCTGGCGGGCCGTCCCATCATGGCAGGGCGAGGGGCTCAAAGAGGGTGGGCGTGGGAGGGCAGAGCCAGGTGAGACTCCAAGAATGGGATTTCCCTGCCTTCCAAGTTTGAGCTCCAAGAAAACCAGAGTAAAAAAGCCCTGCCAGGATCCCTGCTGGGCACCATGCTGTTTCTGCTTGAGCGGGTGTCTCTCCTTTCCTGGTCCCATTTCTAACCCAAGAATAGGGAATTTGCCTTCTCTCAACACTCTCTGGTCACAAGACCCCCACCCAACCTCGACTCTCAGGTCCCATGTGGGTGCATAGGACTGGGATAGCATGGGTGAGGTTAGCTCTGAGCGGTGGGTGGGGTGTGGTGGGGTTCAGTTGCTTTTGGGGGGCCGGGTCAGATGAAAACAGGGGCAGTGCTGCCCCTTGGGAGAGTCCCAGAGCCAGGGGCTTCCTAGATTCTCATATCAGCCACCCAGGCGAAGCTTCCTTGCCTGGTGCCACTGTTTATTCTCCTGTCTGGTGTCCAACAGGGGCTTACTCTGTCTGAAAGGAGGTTAGCAGACAGTGGGGAGAAGAATGAGGCGGGTGCACAGTGAAGGGGAGGCTGAGACCAGAGAGGAATGAGGGGTAATGGGATGGGGGTGGGGTGGAAGGTGGCACTTAAGAGTCTAGAAGTTTGGGGAACCTGAGATTGCTTCCTATTTAACAATGAGGAGACAGAGGCTCAACTCGCCAAGGGCTCCTTGTTAGGGGCAGAGCCTGCCACCCTGCTCACCATTCCGCTCTGAGCCTTACCCAGGGGTCTGAGTGCCTGGGGCACTGGGGAAAGAGTGGGAGAATTTAGGGTTCCCAGGTGCAGAAAATAGGGGCAGGGTGGAAACCATAGCCCAGAGTTGCGTTTGGCCCCCAGTCTTTGGCTACATCTTTTCCCCTAGCCTCCGCCCCTCCCCAAATCCCAACACAGGTGGGGGTCCAGGGCTGCTGAGGCCAAAGGCATCTTTAGCAACCCTGGGTATCTGTGGGCTGAGAGGGGTGATAAGGCATTTATTGGAGGCCTCAGGATGAACTGACAGCACTGCCCCCACGCCCCTGGGATTCCAGAAGCTTAGGAAGGTGGAAGCTGCGAGCGAAAGCCAGGAGAGGTTTCAGAACAGTTGGAATCGGAGAGAACCAGTTTGAATGTCCAGAGCCGCAAGGAGGCACTACTCTGGCGGGCCATGGCGGGAGGGGAAGGCTGGAAGGCTTCGGGGGGACACGCAGGGCTGAGCAAAGACTCTGAGTGTGTGTGTGTCTAGAGGAGGTGGCACCTCTAGAGACCTGTGGCATCCATTGGGGTCCGGCTCACGGGTACCCAAGGGCAGTCGGAGCGCAGGGGGCGGGGGCGGGGGCGGGAGCGCTACCTGGAGGCGCGGTGGCGGGCAGGTGCCCGAACTGCACAGCGATGCAGAGGTCGTTGTCCAGGGGGAACTTGTGACAGTGCAGCATCTCGGGCCAGGGGAAGCCATAGGCCTCCATGAGCGGCGCGCAGCCGGCGCGCACAGCCTCGCACAGCGAGCGGCAAGGGTAGATGGGCCGGTCGAGGCAGACGGGCGCGAAGAGCGAGCAGAGGAAGACCTGCGTGTCCGAGTGGCAGCGCTTGGCCAGCAGCGGCAGCCAGCTGCTCGCCTGCTGCTTCACCTCGGCCAGGCTCTCGTGCTCCAGCAGGTTGGGCAGCCGCATGCGCTTGTAGCCCACCGTGTGGCAGAGCGGCAGGTCGGCGGGGATGTCGAGGCACTGGGGCGGCTTGGAGTACGAGCGCCCGTGCAGCGGCTCGGTCTGCCAGCCGTAGTAGTCGTACTCCTCGCCCCGCGCCGGCGATCCGTGCAGCGCCCCCAGCAGCAGCGCCAGCGCGGCCGCCCGCGCGCCCCCGGCCGCCGCCCGCATGGCTGCGCAGGCCCCCGACACTCCGTTGCCGCTGAGGTCGCCCAAATGGATGGCAGCCTCGCTCCGCTCCCGGGCGCACTGAGTGATCCTGGCGCCTCCCACCTTGGGGCTCCAGCCCCGGCCTCGCCGCGCGCTGCAGCCAATCTCCGGCCGCCCGGCCCCCGCCCCAAGGCGGGGAGTCAGGGTGGCGCCCCCTCGGCCCCTCCTGCCCTGGGGCCCGCGCGTCCCGCCCAGAGTCCCGCCCGCTCGTGCGCCCCTCTCCCGCTCGCCTGCTCCCCCGCCAGTGCTCCAGCCTCGCCTCGCGCCTCTCGCCAGGACTCCTTCACCTCCCTAGGCTTTTTCCTCGTCTCTAGCCGTCTCCTTATCTCTCTCCGACACAGCCTCTCCTGTTCCTTTTCTCACTCACTTCACTTGGTTATCTCTCCGTCTCGGCCTGTACCCCTCTGCTCTGTTTTCTCTTTCCTGACACCTGGGTTCTCCCCTTTCCCGGCAGGAGGCTTCTGGCTGCTCACACCCTCCTGGTCCAGCCGGGCAAGTGCTTCACCCCCAGTGCTCACGCATTTGTGGAGTTCCTGCCTGGCTCCGGGCAGCTGTGCTGACTGCTGGGGAATCAGAGATGGATGTGATCCAGAGCCCACCTCCCGGGCATCCCAGCTTAGTGGGGGCCAAGATAATCATACCTGCTGTTTAGTGAGCACTTATTTAGTGCCTCAGACACTGCACAGCACTTCATAACCTTATCAACTATAATGATGGCTAATACTTATTGGGTGCTTCCCATGTGTCAAGTCTTTCTGACCACATTACATAAACTACCTCATTTAATTCTCACAATAATGGTATAAGATGGGTAGGTACTACTACTATCTGTGCTTTACAGATAAAGGCACTGACCTAAAAAGATTAAGTAGGGATTGGAGCCAGGACCTGAATCCAGATCTGATTCCAAGAGTCAGAGCTGGGTCATGACCAGGGGTTCTGGATTCTGAGTCTGTAGGCTTAGTGAATCTGTGTGTCTGTAGAGGGGTGGGAGTGGGGTGGGGAGGGAGACTCAGAGATGTGAAGTAACTGGCCCTTGGTCACGTTGCTAACAGATGAAGGAGCCATGATTTGAATCTAGATGTTTGGTTCCAAAGACCAGGGAACTATTCAGCTCTAAGATAAATTTCAGCCTAGAGTAGGAAATGCTGAAGGAGGAGAGTGTATGTCCTCTGGGAGCCTAGAGAAGGAAGGAATTGAGGAGGATATCCAGGGAGGCATCAGAGAAGGGGCAGGGTTTCAGGGACCCAATGTTAAGGGTCCATCTGGATCCTGCCTTCCATTGGCTTTCTGTGGGAGGAGCTTTGGTTAAGAGGCTTAGAGGTGGGGTGGGATGGTAGGCTCCTTCCTGAGAACCTAACTGAAGACCTGACTCCCCAGCCTTTGTTGGGGAGGGTACCCTGGGGAGGAGTCATGTAGCAGGGTTTGGGGTGCTCTGAGCTAGGGGAAGAAGTTCTGGGGCACTTGCCCCCTACACTCTTGCCCTCAAATCCTCCCCACCCCATTCTCCTGAATGTCTCCAAGGCTCCCATCTTCCCACGGATCTATCCTCGCAGTGCTAGTGGAGAGCAGTGAAGGACCACTTCTCTTAATAGTCAGATGACACTCACACACCACTTACTGTGTGCAAGGCTTGAGATGTGTATCCCACAGATGGGGATACAGAGATACAAAAGACATCGGGCCTGCCTCATCTGATCTAGTTTTGAGAAAAAGACACAAGACATGGCCGAGGAGGCAAAGGAAAATTAGGCAGAGCCCTCGGGTGGAACAGCCCTCTGTTGTTTTGATGTCCAGGAACACACTTTCCTCCCATTTCTCCCTCTCCCAACTCCAGCGTGAGAGGTTCTGGGATGACCCCTCAGAAGGTGAAGGGCCGTTCCCTGCAGGATTAGACAGTGTAGTGTAGTATGGTGCAAGATCTTGGACTCTGCAGACAGAAAGAGCCAGGTTCACATCTGAGTGCATACTCTATGAGTGACGACCTTGGGCACATACTTAGCTATTCTGACCCTTCATTTCCTTGTTTGTGAAATAGAACCTCTTCAGCAGATGTTGTGAGGGGCAAACAAAGTGGTGCATGGAAGGAAAGGCTCCTGCACAATGCCAGCACATAACAGGCATCCAGGAATGTTAGCTCGCCAAGGGATGTGTGACTTTAGGATATAAATGTGGTGTGTGCTCTGAAAGCTCCCTTGGACACCTTGGCCCTGGCTCCGGCTTGGGACTCTGAGCAGCAATTCTGTTCCCTGCACTCCAACTTACCCCTCACCCCCTGCTCTGGGCTTGGCAGAACTTCTCTACTCCGGGGAAAGTGTGGTTTTGGGCACTGGCAAGAGTGTTAGGGCTACCAGGTGGTTGAACAAGGTGCTGGCTCCCTGGGCAGCTGGTCTCCTGTGCTGTTTTTTGGCATCCCAGTGCCTGGCCTGGACAGAGTGAAGCATTGTTTCTGGGCTGCTTATGTAAGAACTGCACATGGTCTGAGAGCCGGGGGCGTCTGTACCTGGCAGCTCCAGGGCCTCTGAAGGGCAGAGGGGCGAGGCTGGAAACCTCCTGGAAGAGGAAGATGGGTAGGCTTTACCTGGCAATTCTGCCTTGAGGGCCCCTGAGGCTCCTGGATATGGGGCCCGTGATGAAACTGAGGTGGGAAGCCCTTCATAAGAACCAAACCCGGATGGGGGCTGACCCTGGGGCAGCCATTCAGGGAAGCTCTCCCTCTGTGGCCAGGCCGGCGGATTACTTTGGCCCTGGTGCCAAAGAAAGGAGGGGGCTGTGCTCTGACATGGTTTCCCTTCTTGATGAGCCTGCTCCAGGGCCAGCGCAGCTGGGCGAAACACTTGGCATGCTGGACATCTGTCCATCTGGGAGCGTCTGCTGTCTGTCCAGGCACACGTTTCCCCCAGCTGATGGAGGAACCTGCTTGTTCAAAACAATGTGTACTCATGGTTTGTTGTGAGCAAAGTTCTACACAGATAACTCTTTGATTGGACTTGCCAATTACGGGGAATTCTCTGGTGGTCCAGTGGTTAGGACTCCTTGCTAAGATCCCTCAAGCTGTGCAGTGGGGCCAACAAACACCTGGCTAGTTAATGTTACCAAAACCTACATTTTTTCTTCTTTTCTTTTTGGCTGCATGGGGTCTTAGTTGCAGCATGTGGGAGCTTGTTCGGGAGCTTATTCCCTGGACCCAGGATCCCTGCAATTGGATCCTGCATAGATCTGCACAGAATCCCTGCATAGATTCTTAACCACTGGACCACCAGGGAAGTCCCTATTTTCCTGCTTTTTCAGTGCCTACTTCAGTGGTTCTCCTTGTGGTCAGGGTTTCCTTGAGGGTCCCCAAGTACCTTTTAGGGAGTCTACAAGGCCAAAATTGTACGTAGTTTGAAGATCTACTCAAAGTGCAAGACAGACCAATGAATTTTAAGGATTTTATTTTGTTGAGTAAGAAAAGTTTATTGATGTGGATTCAGATTCTACATTACAACCAACATTGAAAGAATTGCTACATGTCAATATTTTGGCAGTATCAATTTGATAGCCATAATATCTGAAAAGGCTATTAAAATACTCTCTTTTTTACATTTTTATGTAAAGCCAGATTTTCTCCATATATGTCAACCAAAACAACATGTAACAACAGATTGAATGCAGGTGATATATGACTGTCTTCTATTAACCTAGACATGAATGAGACTGCGAAAGTGTAAAACGGTGCCACTCTTTTCACTATTTTTTTTGTTTTGTAAAATATAATTATTTTTCACATAATTTGCTATTTCTGTTAACATAATGGGTGTATTATGGTTGTTTGAAATGAATTATTTTTTTTCAGTTTTCATTTTAACCATGGTAGATACTAATAGGTATAAATCTATATAAACAAAAGTTCTTTAATTTAAAATTTCAATTTTTAAGGGTGTAAAGAGGTCCTGAGATCAAAAAATTTAAGAACCACTGGCTTATTTCCTCTGTTCATTTCTGATAGAGGTGTATAAAATCTACTTTGTGGGTTTGTTAATTTTTCTTTTTTGTCTCATTTGATTCAGTTTTGCTTTTTACACTTTGAAGCTGCATTGTTAGCAGCATAAAGTTTTGTGATTATTATGTGTTCTGGTTGGATTGTAATTTTTATCTGTTTGAAATAGCCTCCTTTGTTCCTTTTAATCTTTAGTCATGGGAAAAATGATTTCATGAACTAACATTTAGCTAGCACATGCTGTGGGCCAGGCGTACATGAGAAAGAGTGTCTATCCTGGCCCATGTGGAGAATGTGGACTCGTGAAAGCAGTGAAGCGTAGTGGGAGGAGTCAGGGCTTTGAGTCAGACTGACTGGTGGTGAATTCCAGCCACATCCTAGTTGTGTGTCTTTGGACATATGTCTGTTGGACTTTGGACCTGAATTTGTTTATTTGCAAAATGCGGTTAGTAACATTTGTTTACTGGGTGGTGGTGAAGATGTACTGGATACAGGATGAGAGAAGCACGTGGCAGAGTGCCTGGTGTATAGTAGTTCTGTGATGAGCGCCAGAACAGAGCCATAGTGAGAGATCTGCCACTTTCGTGCCCCTCCAAGGCCTCTGGGGGCGGCAGCGCGTCCCAGTGGGGGAGTGCGCCATGCGTGGAGCTGGGAGATCTCACTTGTGTGTTTTCAGCTTAATAGCAAGTCCTCCCACACCCTGAATCTCAGTTTCCTCATCTGTGAAGTGAGGAATTCAGTCTCTGTCCTGCATTCTCCACGGGGCCATCTTGAGAATAATGAAAACAAAAGGCTTTGGAATGATGATGGAGATGAGGCTGACTTTGTCCTTGGCCCAAGGTGGGACCTCTTTCTGTCCCCAGCTTTTTTTTTTTTTAATATTTATTTTTATTTATTTATTTGGCTGCTTAGGTCTTAGTTGGGGCATATGGGATCTAGTTCCCTGACCTAGGACAAAACCCGGGCCCCCTGTATTGGGAGTGCAGCGTCTTAGCTGCTACACCACCAGGGAAGTCCCTGTCCCTGGCTGTGTGGAGGTCTTGCCAGCACAAGCTTGCCTGCCTCCCGGGGGAATGTGATGCCTGAGGATGTGAGACTGAATCTCGTCTTTATTCCAGAGCCTCCTGGAATTACCTGCCTTTTGCAGTCTCAGCGTTCCCCTGCTGGGACACCTGTCTTCAGGTGCTCAGCAAAAAGCCCAGGGTGAGTGGTCTGTGAAATGAAGAGAACTGTTAGTGCCAGGGGGGACCCATGACTATTGTCCCCCAGCATTCTCCCACCCCCCACCACTTTCTATAAGAGGAAACTAGAACTTGACCTTCCTGACTCCCAGTCCAGTGCTCTTCCTATCACACTGACAGCACTGTTTTTCTTTCCAGCATTTTAGTTTCGTCAACTTCAAAGTCAACATGTATCCCGCAGGCCCGTAGCTGTGCCCCCCTTCCTGCTGCACAACCTGTCTCTGGGCAGCAGTTCAGGAAGGCCTGCTCAGGATCTCGGGGCAGTGGGGGCCTTGTCCTGGAGGGCCTGGGCTTACTGCCACTGAGTAGAGAGGCCAGGAAGGTGACCTAGTCTTCCCTTCCAGGAGCTTGGACACCGGCAGGTTTTCCATTTGTCCTGGATCTCATGTGGTTCTGCTAAAAAAGGAGAGGCCAGACTTGTCCCGGGCCTGGGTCTTGGTCTAGCTCTAAGAATGTCTGTCTGAGGTACAGCAGGAAGGCCAGGAAGGTGACCTAGTCTTCCCTTCCAGGAGCTTGGACACCGGCAGGTTTTCCATTTGTCCTGGATCTCATGTGGTTCTGCTAAAAAAGGAGAGGCCCTACTTGTCCTGGGCCTGGGTCTTGGTCTAGCTCTAAGAATGCCTGTCTGAGGTACAGCAGGAAGTAAGGTGGAGGGTGGGCATGTCTGGTATTCTTTGGACAGGGCTGGGATGGAGAGAAGGACAAGTAACAGTCCCCTCTTCACCCTGGGTCCCCAGCACACCCGGGAGCCCTGAGGCTGTGGCTAGTGGGCAACCCAGCTAGAAGCATCTCAGAGAGGCATCCACATGTTTGGGTTAAGACTACGACCTCTGGGGACGTCCCTGGTGGTCCAATGGTTAAGACTCCACGCTTCCACTGCAAGGGGCACAGGTTAGGTCCCTGATCAGGGAACTAAGATCCTGCATACTGGGAGGCATAGCCAAATATTAAATAATAATAATAAAAGACCATGAACTATGGAGCGGGACTGGATTCTAATTTCAGCAATGCTCCTTGACCTTGGGCAAGTTATTTAACCTGTCTGTGCTTCAGTTTCCTCATCTATACAATGAGGATGCCAACTCTAGTGCCTTATAGGATCCCTGCCAAGGCTCCAGGTAGTCCAGGCCTCTTGGTTGGGAGAACTCACAGAACCCCAGACCTCCTTATGCGATCCTCATCTCCTGGCCATCATCTGTCTAGGTCGTTTTTTTTTTTTTTTTCAGTTTCTGGCTTCCCAGCAGGCTGAGGGTTCCACAAGGGCAAGACTTGTCTTGTCCATCTCTGTTTCTCTGGCTCCTAGCACGCTGCTAATTACGTAGGAGATGCTCGATACATGTTGCATGAATGAATGACTGATTGGATGGATGAATACTTGGTGGAAGGAAGTAGAAGAAAGGAGTCTTTGGAGCCAAGTGGGTTCAGGTGGGAGCCATCTTCCTTTAACCTTTCTTGGGCTCTTTTGGAATTCTTGGGAGGCCCAGGAATGATCAGGAGGGCTGTAGGGTGACTGTGGGGAGAGCCATTGAGGACTGAGTGAGTAAGCTGAGAGGTATCAGATGCTTGCTGTGGGACTGGGGGTGATGGACAAGCCCTTTAAGCTTGTGCAGACCTCCCCCTTCCCCCTACTCTCTTGAACACTTGTTTAGTGCATCCTAGGTCCCTGGCATTATGTTCTGTGCTTTCCCATCCATTGCCTCATTTAATTATTCCACCCGCACTGGGAGGGAGACATTATCTTCCCCATATAATACGGGAAATTTGAGACCTAGAGAAGTTCAGCAACTTGCCCAGAGTCACATAGCCAAAGAGCAAAGCCAGGACTTGAACCCAGGAATTTCCTCTGTGACTTGTGGCTTGCATCTGAGAAGGGCTGGGAGCAGGTCTACCCTGTCCAGCCCTGACCCAAACAGCTTTACAGGGGAGGGGGGCCCTGGAGCTGGAGCAGATTCTTCAGTGGGACTCAAGTAATGGGGCTGCAGTGGTTTGGCCCCCATTGGCTGGGCCACTGCCCTCAGGGAGTGTGAGGTCTAGAGGGACAGCCAGCTGATAGCCTCTAATCACAGCTAGAGTGGGTTCCTGGTGCAGGGTGGAGAGGTGCCCCAAAGCTGCTCTGTGGAGGAGAAAATGAGTAGTGGACACAGAGTCAAAGGCACCTGCAATTAGGCTTTTGTCTCTACTGCTTATTTGGGAACTTGGGTAAGACACAACTCCTCATGCCTCAGTTTCCCCATCTGCAAAATGGGGACTTTCCTTTTGCAGATTGGCTGGTAAGATTAAACGAGAAGTACCTGAAGATTCTTAAAAGTGCTCTAGTGTAAGTGCTGAAAGAGTTTTGTGCAATCACAGGAGGCAGTCAGTGCAGGGCCCCTACTCTCTCAGCCCCCGCTGTGGCTGCAGGGGGCCCTGGGAACCCTAGATTTACAAAATGTTTCAGCTGATAGCTATTCTCTATTCTGCTGGCTCCTGACCACCCAGGGTCTGGGAAGGCACTATTAAAGCTCTGTAAGTTATTCTCCATGTTTCCACAAATCAACATAGGATGGTTCATTTGCCCGTGAATATAAGAGCAGATTTCTTTGCTTTTGGCTGGAATCGCATGCTCACAGGATGGAACTCCCTCTCTCACGCCAAACAGAAGAATTGGCAGTCCATGCGTCTTTGATTATTTAAAAAACAGAGGCTGGGAGAGGGAAGTGCGTGGCCCTGTAAGGGGAACTATAGGTCAGAGAGGCCCCAGGGATCTTTGTGCTCCTGGTGCAGGGAAGGAAGTCAGGAAGGCCCTAGAAGGTCCTGGAGGGCAGGCCGTGGAGGGGAAACCCAGGGCAGGAGTGGTAGGGGTGGGAGCCAGCTGTTGGGGGAACCCTGGGCAGACAATGGCCTCATTAAGGAGAGGGTTCGGGTGGGGAGAAGCTGGGCAGGGCCAGTGAATCTCCTCTCCCCCACCCTAGCCAATGGAGTGATTGTCCTTGGCTGGGAGGGAGCTGGGGCCCTGGCCTGGGAACTGCTGGGCACTTGCCCCGAGGGCCACCGAGGTGGTTGCAGCTTCTTTGCCTGGCCCCAGAATGGGTCTTCTGTGCTCAGATGCTGAGGGTTCAGGCCACAGTGGGGCTACCTGGTGCTTATTCTTCCAGCTGTCGGGGGTTCAAGGCATGGGTGCCCCACACAAGGCTCTCTGAAAAGGGCCCCTACTTCCCTCCTGCCCACTGCTGGGAAATTGAGGCCGTGATGAGGTTTGTCTGAGCCTCACCCGCTGTGCCGTGGCTTTAGGCTGGTTGCTCCACGTCTTGACTCAGTTGTTGGAGAAGTGCTTCTCAGTTGGATGGATAGGCCACCCCCTGCCCCCCACTCCCTGCACCTCATTTGGTCATCAGGACCACTGGGGGCTGCTGCTAGCATTTACTGGGCAGGGACCAAGCATGCTAAATCACTGCCTCATCCAGTCCAGCCCTGCGGGACCAGGACTTGTTCTGCCCCAAAAGCCAACAGGGCCCCTGTGAAGAAGCACTCATAGATCAGTGCTTTTCGCCGGTGGTGTTTTTAAAGTAAGGCGATCCTATTTTCAAATGATGTGGCTTGTGGGAACTCAGCAGATAAGACAGGTGAGAAGAGGGGCAAGTGTGGTGAGGGCTGTGGTGGGGCCCAGAGCCCTGCCCCAAGCATTCCTGTCCCCCACAGTGGCCCCTGACCAGCGTGGACTCTCTCCAGGGCCATGTGTAGCCACTTGGGCCCTATTTGGCTGTTCTGAGTGTTCTGATTGCTCAGACTTCTGTTGTGATTGGTCGGTGGTTACCCTGAATCATTGGTCAAAAATGAATCTCTGGTGGCTCAGATGGTAAAGAATCTGCCTGCAACGCAGGAGACAGGTTCGATCCCTGGGTCAGGACAATCCCCTGGAGAAGGAAATGGCAATGCATTCCAGTATTCTTGCCTGGAGAATTTCATGGGCAGAGGAGCCTGGTGGGCTACTGTCCATGGGGTCACAAAGAGTCAGATACAACTGAGTGACTAACACTTTCACTACCCTGATCCATTGGTCATCTCCTAACATCGGTCAGTGTCTGCTCTGTGCCACACGTTATTCCTCACCCCTACATTTGTCCCATGGTTTTTGTTTCTGTTTAGTTGTTAGAAGTATTATGATGGGCAGATGAGGTCAGGGGTTAACTTCCCATGCCTGTGAATTGCCGCCGCCTGGATCTACCTTGACTAGGCTGGCTGACATGGGCTGTCACAGAGCACACCCCACAGCCAGAAGCGGAGAGAGGTTCCCAAATTTGCGGTGTGAAGCTGGTTAAAATACCTATTCAATTAAAAAAAAAATACAGCCAATAAATCTGAAAAAAAAAAAAAAAAACCCTATTCAGATTGCTGGGCCACCTGCAGACTCTAGTTCAGCACGTGTCACTCCCACGTGGTTCTGATGCAGTGATGTGGGGACCCAGATGGGAAATACTGGCCGTGGAGGAGGTCATGCCGGGTCATCACTTCCACTCCTCCTGTTCATGGACTAGCCACTTTCCAAGGCTCATGGACCTCCTTGAGGCTAAAATGAGAACTCTTCCCTTCTGGAAGCTCCACACAACCTGCCTTCTCTGCTTGGGGATGTAATTAGTTGGGTTCATGTCCTTCTTGGGCTTCCTTGGTGGCTCAGTGGTAAAGAATTCACCTGCAATGAAGGAGACGCAGGAGACATGGGTTTGATCCCTGGGTCAGGAAGATCCTCTTCAGGAGGGCATGGCAATCCCATGGACAAAGGAGCCTGGTGGGCTACAGTCCCTATAGAGTCACAGAGAGTCAGACACGACAGAGAACGCCAAGTATGCACACCTTCTTACCTTCTGCAGCACCCAGCTCTGATTAATAAATGGTGTTTGCAGACTTTTGTATGTCCAGGAATGTTGCTAAGTGCTTTCTCATCTCATTTAAACCTCTCAATAAGGCTGAGAGGTAGATGTTATTATCATTCAAGTTTACAGATGAGAAGTCAGAGATGACTGAGGAACTTGCCCAGGGTCGCACAGCTGGGAGGATTCCAGATGATCTGACTCTAACACATATTTTGAGTACAGGCAGGGCAGCCAGCCCATCCCTCTGTCTGCGATTTCATAATAACCCTTCAGTGAGTCTGGCTCATGCCAGCACCATTGCTATTATTAGTAATATTACTGATGAGGATTTTAATCTTAAGACTTCCCTGAGCTTCATACTTCAGGTGAGATCCTTAAAAGGATAGTGGTTGAGAATCGTTTGGGTCCTGGTGAAGATAATTCACCTTTAGAGGGTGTTTGGGAGTCACATCTGTCATCTTGAGATAACAGATCACATCTTCAGAACAGTCAGTCATTTTGCAGATAAAGAAACTGAGGCTCTGAGAGGTTAAGCATTTTACTCAGGGTCATCCAGGCAGTAAGCGATAGAGCTAGAATTGAACAAAGTTCTGACTCTCCAGCCTTCCATGCTTTTCCACTGCCCCAATCTGGATGAAGGAAATGGCAACCCACTCCAGTATTCTTGCCTGGAGAATCCCATGGACAAAGGAGCCTGGTGGGCTACAATCCATGGGGTCGCAAAGAGTTGGACACAACTGAGCGATTAACACACACAATCTGGATTATGCCAGATTAAGGCAGGAAAACTTTCAGGCCTTTTCAGCCCACCCTGAAGGGCTCTGAAGACAGCTGAAGGTCCACTAGAGACAAAGTGGTCAGTGCCCTCTGGACCTAGTTACGTGGCCAGGCAACCTGGGGTCATCAGAAGGTGCATTCTTTCCCCTCCACTCACCCAGCCTCTAGCTTCCTGGAATTTTTGTTAGAATTCCAAATCACTTGGCAATAAGTCCTCTTCCCCACAGTTTTTGCAAGCAGGAACCAGACACCCTTCAGCTTCCAGACTGTACACTTTCACACCCTTGCCTGCTTTAAACAGGTGCCAAGGCCCTTCAGCAGAAAGCAGGAAGGTTAGCAGGACAGCCAGACGGCCAGCGAGTCTGGTTGTCACTTCCCAGGGCTGACTCTGGAGGGCGGAAAGGACCTCAGAAGCTAACAGACCTCAGCACAGGTCCTTGGCCCGCCTCTCCCTGTGCAAGTTCCCTCTTTCTTGGGCCTCAGCTTCCCCATGTTGAAAACGAAAATGCCATCCTGGTGAGAGTCAGATGAGATAATGTATGTAAGAGGTTTTACCACTAATTTTATTTGATTACCTGAAGGTCAAGCTTGTTTTAAAAACTCTCTGCGGTTATGGACACGTTCTGTATCTGGGTCCTCTAATTTGGGAGCTGCGGCATCACTGACTCAGTGGATGTGAGTTTGAGCAAACTCTGGGAGGTGGTGAAGAACAGGAGGCCTGGTGTACTGCAGTCCAAGGAGTTGGACGTGACTTAGCAGCTGGACAACAATCCACATGTGGTTACTGGGCACTTAAAATGCGGCTCCTGCTACTAAGGGACTGAATTCTAAATCATCATTATTATTTTTAGTGAGATGAAATTCACATAGCATGAAATTAACCATTTCAAAGTGAATACTTCAGTGGCATTGAGTCCATTCATAATGTTAGACACCGCCATTTCTATCTAGTTCTAAAAATGTTTGTCACCCCAAAAGGCAACTCTTAGGTCCACATTAAGCAGTTTCTCCCCATTCTCCCACCTGCCCACAGCTCCTGGAAGCGATCAAGCTGCTTATATCTCTATGGATTTGCCTGTTCTGGACATCTCATAGGAATCTGGTCATGCAGTATATGCACTTTCTTGCCTGGCTTCTTTCACTGAGCAGAATGTTCTTGAGGTTTATCCATGTTGTAGTGACTGAAGCGACTTAGCAGCAGCAGCAGCAGCATGACTCAGTACTGTAGTCCTTTCTACTATTGTTTAGTTGCTCAGTTGTGTCTGACTGTTGTGAGACCCCATGGATTGTAGCCTGCCAGGTTCCTCTGTCCATGGGATTCTCCAGGCAAGAATATTGGAGTGGGTTGCCATTTCCTTCTCCAGGGGATCCTCCCGACTCAAGGATCAAACGCACATCTCCTGCACTGGCAAATGGATTCTTTACCACTGAGCCACCATTGACTGAATAATATTAATTTTAGTTAATTTAAATGTAAATAACCCTGTGTGGCTGGTGGCTTCTGTACTGGACATCCAGGAACCTCTGCACCCTCTCTGGGCCAGTGAAGAAACAGAACCTCCTATTGTCTGCTGGCACCTAAGCGGACCCTAGGAGAGAGGGGAAGGAGCCTGGAGGATGAAGAGGCTGAGAAGGTGCCCCAGGTTCCCTAAAGGAGCCCAAAGCTGTGGCTGATGCCTGACATGCTTGGTGTGTTTTGTAAGTTAACTTGTTCCATCCTCACAGCATCATTTGACATGGGTCTGACTTGCCATCATCCCTATTTTATAGAGGGCAAGACTGGGACTCAGAGGGATTAAATCACTTGTCCAAGGTCACACAGCTGGTAAGTGAGAAGAGGTGGGTCTATAAACTTGGGTCTGGTCCCTTCCCAGCGCCCAGGATCTTCACCCCTAGACCACACAGTGTTTTGACCCTGATCCTGGGGGCTGCTGCCCAGGTGAAGGCAGATCCAGGACCCCAGCTGCCCCTGCGTACCTTGAGGCAGGGCTTTCGGCGCCATCACCCCACATCAGCCCTCCGGAGCCAAGGGCCTGGGACCTGGGTGTGGGAGTCAGGGCAGGGCAGCCAACGGGACACCCCAGAAGAGGGTTAAGGAGGAGTGGCTGCCATCGGCTCCCCATTGCTTATCAACGGGTAACCAGACCTGTCGGGGCTCCAGTGCCTTTTCAAGCCCCCCACTATTAATTGATCTGGGAAGGTGACTCTGTTAATTGCAGACCTAGAGTAAACAGGGTTGGGGTGAATGGGGCTGATAGCAGATAGCTTTCTGGCTGTGCTGCCCTTTGCCCTTTGTGGCAGGGGCAGTGGGAAGAGGCAGGGAGTGAATTGGAAGGAATTGTCCTAGGAATGTCTTTGGAGTCGGGGAGGGAAGATTGTTTTCTTGGGACCCCAAAGGATCAATCTATATGTCCTTCTGGAAAGAAACCCTTCTGCTGGGCTCCCCGTTTGCTGTACTCTGTCAAAAGGCTGGGGGCCATCAAAGGGCTCTGATGTTCATCTCTTTCCATCTCTCCCCTTGTCCGTCCATCCATTTTTTTTATCCTTCTCTTTCAATATCTTTCCATCCTTCCTTTCTTCATTCATCCACTCTCCCCATTATCCATCCATCTGTTTTTCTTTCCTTTCTCTCATTTCATTCATCCATTCTTCCCTTATTCTGTCTGTTCATCTGAAAGTCCCTTCTTCCCACCCCCGATCCCTCACTCATCTTCATATACTTCCTTCTTCCTAGGAAGTGATCATGTGTTTCTTGAGAAATCTAGGGAGGAGGTTGGGGGCAGCCCTTTGAGCCCCTGGACTTCTGAGTCTGCCCGTGCGTGGCCCTGGTGGAGTTAGCTGCCTGACTTCAGCGTAACCAGTGGAGTTATGCTGGTCACAGCTGAGTGTTAGATGAGGTCTGTCTTTCCTTGAGGGAGGGCAGAATCTCCTTCCTTCAGCCTAGGGACCACATGACTGATTCTGCAAGGGGGGACACTTGGAGAGTGAAAGGGGGTGCTGCTAACAGTCGCACTTGGGCAATGGAGTAAGTAACCTGAAACTGACCTGGGCTAGCAGAACATCTGGTCCACCTCCCTTAGTCCTAGCTGGAGGGCCTGTGACTCAAACAACCTTTCTCTCCCAAAGCTGAGCCTGGATTTGGGGTTGAGTCTGTCAGTAGCAACTAATATCAGCATGAACCTCTTGGTCAGAGTTTGGTGTCTGACTGCCTCTGGGAACCCGCACTCATTGTGACATGGAACAGTCCTGGCAGGTTTTCCAGAAGCTGTTACATGTTAACAACACCGCGTGGTGGGCAGTGCAGATATTATCATACCCCTTTTACAAATGAGAAAAATGAGGCTGAGTTTGAAGGGGTTTTCTGAAGCCTCACAGATGGATAAATAAATCCCTCAACCCACTCCTGGTCATTCTAAATAATGTCGGACCTATAACCTGGTTTCTAACCCCAAACCTGTTCCCATTTTAAAGATAAGACACCTGAGGCTGGAGTGGGGAGGTGAGTTTCTCATTAATCCATAGGCTGTGCGTTGGTGGAGACTTTGGCAGCTCAACCCCAGGGCAGGCATGGCCCCCAAGAGGTTACAACAGCACGATGTAACAGGGACTACCGTTGATTAAGTCCCTATTGATTGCCAGGCCCTGTCCTGGGTGCTCTGCACATTTCCCAGGGACCCAGCCAGTTTGGGTGGGCGAGCAAGATGGCGGTCCCCTTTCCTTCCGCTCCCCGCCCTCCTGCAGAACTCTTGGGTTGATCTGGGGGCAGGACGTGTCCTCTCAGGGCCCTGCCACCACCCATTAATCCCTAACTGCTGCAGCTGGGAGATAAGATAGCTCCAGCCCATTAATCAAGGCTGCCTGGCAGGGAGGGTGGGGGTGGGGTGAACACCACAACCTCACAGGTGGAGATAAGCCCCCTCCTCCTGTCTTCCTCTGGGGCTGGGGCTAGTGGAGGATGCTGGGAAGTTTCAATCCCCAGTACCTGGGTGGGTGGGTGGAGCCTACATGGGTACCTGGGTAGGGGGTGGGGGGCGGTGGCCCTGAAAGCCAGCCTGAGGGTGCACCTGGGTTGAGAGGAGCCAGGAGATTGGGCTCCGGCCTCTGTGCTCCCTCTGCCGCGTCTGTCTTTAGATAAGCATCACATCTCTCTGGGACTGTCTCTGCATCTGAACGAATGCGAGGGGGCTGGACTGGATGACCTGGAGGGAGGGACCTTTCACCATGAATGTGCTGGGTGACTTGCGCTGGGGCAGCTGAAGGGTGGGAGTGGGAAGAGCCACTGCCTTGGCGAAGGGACAACAGGCTGGGTGGGGGTTTGTCCCAGAACCCTGGCGGGATTTGGGTGGGATTTGTCCAGAAGCCATGTTAGTCAGGCTCACAGGAAAGCGCGTGGGCGGTGGCGGTGGTGGGGGCTGGGGTGAGACGGGAGACGGAAATGGGCCTTAGAGCCACCGCGCCCTTCAGGTGGTCAAGCACTGCTTCTGGGGGCTGGAATCGTGGCGCTGGATTCGCACCCCAGCTCTGCTACCGTCTGTGTAATCTTGGGTGGGTACTCAACCTTTTGGCACCTCGGTTTTCCCATCTGTAAGACAAGGATGATGGTGTTTCCTTCTTGGGACTTTTGTTAGGAAAATAAATGTGAAGTGCTTATTAGCCCAATGCCTGCTGCTAAGTCGCTTCAGTCGTGTCCGACTCTGTGTGATCCCATAGACGGCAGCCCACCAGGCTCCCCCGTCCCTGGGATTCTCCAGGCAAGAACACTGGAGTGGGTTGCCATTTCCTTCTCCAATGCATGAAAGTGAAAAGTGAAAGTGAAGTCGCTCAGTCGTGTGGGACTCTTAGCGACCCCATGGACTGCAGCCCACCAGGCTCCTCCATCCATGGGATTTTCCAGGCAAGAGTACTAGAGTGGGGTGCCATTGCCTTCTCCATAATGCTCAGTAAATAATAGTTATTATTCTTTCTTCCATGGCCGGTTCCACAGGGTCTGGACCTTCCTCAATGCAGATTGTCTGTGACTACAGTGATAAGGGAGGAGACTGGGGCAACTCAACCCCAAAGCAAATGCTGGTCCAAGGATGCTGATTACAAAGTGTCTTAGTTGTGTTTTTATTCTAATAAACATCAAACTTAAAGCAGCAAACATTATCTCCACAGTTTCTGTGGGTGGGAAATTTAGCCGCTTAGTTGGGTAGCTCTGACTCAGGATGTCTCATGAGGTTGCAGTCAAGACGTTGACCAGGCCTGCCTGCCGTTATCTGAAGGCTTGACTGGGGCTGGAGGACTTGCTTCCATGTTCACTTGTGTGGCTGCTGGCTGGAGGCCATGTGGGCGGCTTGAGTGTCCTTATGACCCGGCATCTGGCTTCTCTGGATTGAGAGATCCAGAAGCAAAAATGGAGGAAACCGAGTGCTTTTCATCACCTGCTCTTTGCAGCTGCATCATCATTCCCCCTTTATTCCATTTGTTAGAGGCAAGTCACGAAGGCCAGCCCACGCTCAAGGGAAGGGAGGAATATCAGAGAGAGACAAGCAATAACAGCTCTTTTATTCTTGGGTGCTTTGTGCTGGGAACTTGACACACATGGTCTCTAATCCCTACAACCATAGGCATTCTGCATCTTTCATGGATGAGAATACAGTGGTTTTGAGAGGTTAAGTGATTTGTCTAAGGTCACCCAGCCAGGAGGTGTCCATGGTGCTATCTCGTCCTGGGAGGACATTTCCCATCCCAGGCACCTCCCAGCTTCAGCCACACCCAAGCCTGCCTTGGCTTTGAAGCCACATGTGACCCATCTTAGGTAAGAAGGCCTCCTTGGATGTAGAATTGATCTTTCAAACTGTGGTGTTGGAGAAGACTCTTGTGAGTCCCTTGGACTGCAAGGAGATCAAACCAGTCAATCCTAAAGGAAAAAACCCTGAATATTCATTGGAAGGACTTGATACTGAAGCTGAAGCTCTAATACTTTGGCCACCTGATGCGAATAGCTGGCTCATTGGAAAAGACCCTGATGCTGGGAAAGATTGAAGGCAGGAGGAGAAGGGGATGGCAGAGGACGAGACGGTTGGGTGGCATCTAACCATCAATGGATTGATTCAATGGACAAGGGTTTGAGCAAGTTTCTGGAGTTGGTGATGGACAGGGAAGCCTGGCGTCCTGCAGTCCATGGGGTCACAAAGAGTCGGACGCTACTGAGCAACTGAACGACACGAGGCACCTAGACAGGGCATGTAACAAGCAGGGCCTTTTAGAGTCACACTGACCTGGGTTCAGATTTTGACTGCCCCACCTTCACTACGTCTCTAGTCTACATGGTGAGTACCCACCCAGCAAGGATAGATGAGGTGTGTGACGTAGTAGGTGTGCCTTGCTAGCTGTTATTGTCATGGGGTAGGACTCGGTAGCTCTCGGGGCTGGTCTGCTAGAGGGCTGCCTTCCCTCTGAATAATGTGCTCTCCTGGTGGAAGCCCTGTCCTGCTTCCTGGTCTGAGGTCCCTATCCAGGCCTTGCTTGGCAGAGACAGAGCATCTGAGGCGTTTGAGGCTTTGCCAGCCCTGTGGGTAAGCCAGAGGCCAGAGTGTGCTCCAGAGCTGCAAGCTTCAGGGCAGTGCCCTCTCACTGTGGCAAGACTCAGGCCAGGCTACTGATTCCCCTCAACTCCCCCACCCATCCTGGCTGGGAGCCCACCTGAGCCTCTTACTCCTGCCTTCCAGCATCTCCAGTGTGGAGGGACCGCCATGCACTTGCTCACTTTAGCCAGCAGAGGGAGCAAGTGCTGTGTCTGGGAAACTGGGAGGCTCCAGGCTGCCTAGTAGGGGGTGTTCGTCCCAGAAGCTCCACATGGGGTGGAGTGGGTGAGTGGAACTGGCAAGGGTGGGGGCTTCATCCCTTCTGAAGGGAGCTGTCTGTGAAGACCTAGGGCTCTGGATGGGTCCATGTGAAAGGAAGAGAAAGGGATCCAGAGGAGGAACAGAAGTCATCATTTCTCACTCTAATTGTTTGGTGAACGTCGTTCAGTGCCTACTCTGTGCCCTGGGAGCCCTTGTCACGTGGGGATCCTCAGCGGGCTGACGTTCGAGTAGGGATGCTGAGACAGGCAGATGTGCAAGTGGGGTAATCGCAAGCGTGATATAAAGGACATAAACAGAGGGCTGGTGACTTAGATGGTAAAGAATCTGCCCGCAATGCAGGAGAACCCGGTTCGATCCCTGGATCAGGAAGATCCCCTGGAGAAGGGAATGGCTACCCACTCCAGTAATCTTGCCTGGAGAATTCCATGGACAGAGGAGCCTGGCGGGCTATAGTCCATGGTGTTGCAAAGAGTTGGACACGACTGAGAGACTGAGCATGGGAGGGGCCATGCCTGGGGCCTGGCTCTATGACTTAGCTAGGTGACCAGGTGGGGTTGAGGTACAGCCAGTCTGGGAGTGGGAACTGCTTCTTTTACAGGCGCTCTCTAGCTTTGGGGTCCCATCGTCACCAGAAAGCACCACATGTCACCATGGGAGCTGACTACCTGCAGACTTATCCACGGAGCCGGTCCTTAGAGGCCCTGGAGTCGGTCAGGCCTGGCTTCCAGCCTGACTTGGTCACTTGCCGACTGTGTGACCTTGACTGAGACACCTAACTTCTCTGTTTTGGCATCTCCGAGGACTGACGGGGATTACTACAAAGCATGTGGACTGGGCTGTGTTCACCCAACTCTGTCTCTGGCCAGCTGGGGGCCTTAGACACGTGTATTAGTTTTCTGTTGCTGTGGTGATAAATGTCCACAAGCTTAGCTGCTTAAAACAACTTACACCCATTCATCATCTCAGCTTCTATGGGTCAGGAGTCCAGGCGTGGATTAGCGGGATCCTCTGCTCAGGGTCTCACAAAGCTGCAGTCACAGTGTCTGCTGGCAGTGGGGTCATCTGAGGCTTGGGATCCTCTTCCAAACACATGTGGCTTTTGGCAGAACTAGTTTTCTTGTAGCTGTGGAATTCATCGAGGCCACATCTTCAAGGCCAGTAGGAAAGACCTTTCTGCTGTATCACGTTCTTTAAAGGGACTCACCTGATTAGGTCACACCCACCCAAGATAATATCACTTTTGATTAACTCAAAGTCAACTGACTATAATATTCCATTATATTCACTGGTTCCACCCACATTCAAAGTGAGGGTACTATTCAGGCCACGTGAACTAAGTGGTAGGAATCTTAGACTTCTAAGGCCATCTTTATTTAGAATTATTAATGTGCTGAAATTATTTTGATTAGTAATCATGCAATGATCAGTAATGATTATTTCTTAATTTGTTCTTTAGCTTTGAAACAAGCAAACAGAGAAGAAATTTCAGTTTTGAGGATATTCAAATTCAGTAAAATATTTCACATATAAACAAAAATTGCTCACCAAACAAAAGCTTTGTACTTGTTACTTCACACTACAACACAGTTTTTGATTTTAAACACAAAACAAGCCTCCAAGTGGTCCCACAGAATGACAGAACTGAAGGAACTCAAGTCCTGCATTTTTTTTTGGTTTGTTTTCACACCCAGTGGGCTATCATTTTTTATTTTGAATTTACTGTTTAAATGTAGGAATGTGTCGTATCTTGGGGCTTGGGGACACAAATTGCACCTGAAGCGTGCTTGAATGAATTGGAACAGTTAGGAACTTACCCCAGAAACAAACAAGCAGGAAGCAAATAAAGTGAATGGATACATGGCGGTATATCCATGCAAAGGGATATTTGTTGTTGTTCATTCGCTCAGTTGTGTCCCAACTCAAGCCAGGCTTCTCTGTCCTCCACTGTCCCCTGCAGTTTGCTCAAATTCATGTGCATTGAATTATCGAACCACCTCATACTCTGCCACCCCCTTCTCCTTTTGCCTTCAATCTTTCCTAGCATCAGGGTCTTTTCCAATGAGACAGCTCTTCAGGTGGCCAGAGTATTAGAGTTTCAGCTTCAGCATCAGTCTTTCCAATGAATATTCAGGGTTGATTTCCTTTAGGATCGACTGGTTTGATCTCCTTGCAGTCCAAGGGACTCTCAAGAGTCTTCTTTAGCACCACGGCTCAAAAGCATCAATTCTTCGACTCTCAGCCGTCTTTATGGTCCAACTCTCACATTCCATACATGACTACTGGAAAAGCTATAGTTTTGATTATACAGACCTTTGCTGGCAAAGTGATGTCTCAATGGAATGTTATTCAATAAGAAAAAGAAATGAGCTATCAAGCCATGAAAAGACATGGAGGAACTTTAAATGCATATTGACAAGGGAAAGGAGCCGATTTGAGAAGGCTACCTACTGTATGATTCCAACATTATGACATTCTGGAAAAGGAAAACTATGGAGACAGAAAAAAGATCAGGAGTTTTCAGGGCTTTAGGGACAGATGAATAGACAGAGCACAGCGGATTTTTTAGGACAGTGAATCCATTTTATATAATGTGGAATGGTGGATACATTGTATTTTTGTCAAAATCCATAGAAAGTACAATGCAAAGAGTGAACCCTAATGTAAATGGTGGATTTTAGTTACTAATAGTCTATCAATACTGGTTTGTTAGTTATAACAAATGTACCACACTTATACAAGATGTTAATACTAGGGGTAACTCTGTGCACTCAATTTTTCTGTAAGCCTAAAACCACTCTGAAAAATAAAGTCTATTAATTAAAAAAAATACCACATGTGTAGATAAGTCTGTGTGTATCAAAGGCTGTCCAGATAATTGGATATTTTAATTAACTGCCACATAGAATATGATGTTTATTAAAGGATAAGGAATGAAAATGTGCTAATTGGAAGTTAACGTGTATTAAAGACCAACAGTAACCATAACACTAGTTTAGAAATTAGATCAACAAGTGATTTTTTGAGGGAAGGATATTTTATCACTGACACAGTTTAAGACTGCTGCTTAATGATAGCAAAGTGGAGACTGACTTTTGGTTTGTTTCACTGGTTTTAAGAGTCTCTGCCATTGCACTCACGTTTTGCCTGCACTGGGGTGGACCACGCCTGCCCCACCCTTGGTCCACCGCTGCAGCAAGCCAAGTGCTCTCCATCTCTGCACAGCGTATCACTGAATGCTGCTTCACATCTCACAAGGTCTTGTTGAGAAGAGAAAGGAACTCTTTCTTCTGGTATATCATTTTAAAACATTTGATTTTCGATAGGGTTTATTTTTTAGAGCAGTTTTAGGTTTACAGCAAATTTGAGCAGAGTAGAAAGTTCCTGTGTACTCCTGCCCCACGCATGCACAGTCTCCTCAACTATGGACTACCCACAGCACAGTGGTACTTTTTTTTTTAATAGTTGATGAACCTACATTGACACATCATGGTTGCTCAAAAGTCCATAGTTTAGAGTTCACCCTTGGAGCTGTGGTTCTCTGGGTTTGGACAAATGCATAAAAACATGTATCCACCATTCAGGTGAAGAGTTTGACCTAAAATCCTTTTCCTGTTAATCCTTCCCTCCTTTGTAATCCCTGGCTACCACCGATCTTTTTATTCATAGTTTTGGTTTTCCAGAAAGTCATGGAGTTATACAGCATTTTCAGATTGATTTCTTTCACTTAGTGATAAGGCATTTGTTTCCACTGTGTCTTTTTGTGGTTTGATAACTCATTTCTTTTTCTCACTTAATACTATTCCATTGTATGAATATGTACCACAGTTTATTTATCCTCTTGTGTCACATGCTCCTTTCTAAGGCAGCCCCTGGCAATCGAATTACCACAAGTGACTGACAGGTGTCACCTGGAACACAGAAGAGTCCAGCCTTCTCTGAAACAGACCAGCTAATACATGAAAACATCCTTGAAGGGTTCGTTTCTACTGTCTATTGTTTCCTCGGTTTTTCTCATGGATGTTTGAATACTATCTAGACACCTTGGATTCAAAATGTAGAAAGTATTTTTGTTTGCTTTGCATGAATGCTTGGGGGTGCTACTATACTGGGATCACCATAATTCAATTTCAAGGCTTGATATTTTTGGTAAGAAACCAGGGTACAAGTCTGTGCAAGGGCTGGTTTATGTCTTCTCTGCACCCCACCCAGGGTGTGTAGTTCCACTGCTGTGAGGGTGTGGGTCTCAGCGTTCCCACCTGTGACAAGCTCGGGGTTTTCTCTTCTTTTTCTCTAGCCCTGTGTGGACCCTCAGACCCCAGCTCCCACTCCAGGACCCTTTTCTCCCGAGTAAGCAAATGTTCTCTGGACATTTGAGCAGCTTTGTGGGCTGGGCTTGTCCCTGGATTCTTGTCTTCTCCCAGATCTTAATCCAGCAATTCCTCAGTACTTTGTCATCTTTGTTGTTTTCAAGAAGATGTTTTTCCAGTTTTTTTTTGGCTCACCTTCTTTTCACTATCCTCAGTAGAGAGACTGGCCTGAATTACCTTGTCCACCCTGACCAGGAGTTCACATGAAGAATGAGTGACTGTGACCTTGCTATGTCAGAAAGAGTAACAGCGGCCTTATTCATGGCAGGAGACTTTACGGCCTTCCTGGGCTTATTTTCATCACAAAGAGCCCTACGCTGGCCAGGCACACAGCTGTCCTAGTCATGAAGGATGGGTGATGCCATTGCCATGAAGTTACCCTCTTGGTCCCAGTTTTCCTCTCATCACAAGCAGAAGTCGCAATAGTTGAGGAGTCAGATTTGGTTTCAGTCTTGGCTTTGCCACTTGCTCATTCCTTGCCACGGATAAGGAAGTTACTTCCTCTTTTAGGTCTTTGCTTTTTTTTTTTTTTTAATGCTTATCTGCAACCTGGGATTAAGAATCAGATCCCCTAAGATTATTTTGGAAGATAATGTCTGTGAAGATGCCCAACTTGCTGCTTGACACATGTAGATGCTCGAAAAATGTTTGATGAGTGTTAATCTGAACCAGTTACATGACTGTATCGATTTAGTGGCAACTACTAGAAAAATCACCCAAATAACAATAGCTTTAAAAAGAATTTATCTCTTTCTCTCATGTATCAGACATCTGAAGGCAGGTGGTTCAGGGCCAGGGTGGAGACTCCACATTTGTCCAGGCCTCAGACTCGGTTCTGGAGAAGGCAATGGCACCCCACTCCAGTACTCTTGCCTGGAAAATCCCATGGACGGAGGAGCCTGGTAGGCGGCAGTCCATGGGGTCGCACAGAGTCGGACACGACTGAGCGATTTCACTTTCACTTTCACAGACACGGTTCATGCTACTGCTCCTTGATCCTTACTACATCCCCTTGTGGGGCAAGGATGCTGCTGAGGCTCCATCTGCATCTCAGGCGGCAGGAGAAGGAAGGGCAGGAAAGGGCACACATTCAAAGGGACTTCTTGGGGGTCCTGCACAACACACCTGCTTAATCCTTTGGACCAAATCTTGCATATGGCTCACACAGAGCTGCTGGGGAAGTGGGGACATGGACTCTCTGAGCTGGGTGGCACTTGGCTACTTGTAAGTTTCTTTTTCTAAGGAAATAAGGAAAAGCAGATTTGGTAGGCAACTGGCAGTTTCTCCCACAGTGACCGTGAATGAATCACTTTTCCTTGTTGAACTTCGGTGTCCTCTTCTATAGAAATTGGTGGCGATGGTCTGGGCACCATTGGCTTTTCGGGTGGCGCGATTCTTCACTGTGCAGAACTGTTTTAATGCGATGGAGGACATTGAAGCTCTCCGGGCCATGCCTGTTAAGTGCCAGTAGTAGCCCCAGGCATTGTGATGACCAGAACAACCCCACGCTTTCTAACGGCCTGTTAGGATCAATGCTACTCCCCGTTGAAAACTCTTGGACAAGACGATTCTAAGAGAGTGACACTTGTGAGTCAGTGATTCTATGATGCTTGGGCCTCAGTAACTTCATGTGTCGCACGAGCAAGTGGAAAGGAGAGGATGGGGATGAAAATAGCTGCTCTCTTCATTCTCCCAGTGCTGGGACGAGAAGGAATCCTTACGCAGCTAGAGCCAAGGTCACTGGCCTCCAGGTGGGCAGAGGAGGAGAAAGGACAGAGGAAGGAAGGAGCCAGGACAGAACCTTCCAAGGCATGGCAGGAGCCCAGAACACCTGGTCCCAGTGGGGCCCACCGCCCCTCCCACGGCCCTTCACCGCACCTCTGGAAGGAAAGCCATCTCCGGAGAAGCTGGCATGCTGGCCTCCGTCTGTCATGATGGCCTCATTAGTGGCCCCCGTATCCATTGGCGGGACCTCATAAGGGGGCCTGTCTGGCCTTTGGGGCAGCAGATGCTGCGTCTGGCAGGCCTGATCAAGCCCAGGGGTGCTGCCTCTTCTCCCTCGGGCTCTCTGTCCCTGCCTGCCTGGGGCCCCTCCAGGGGTGGCAGTCGGGTGGGTCATGGGGTACTCAGCCCAGTGGGTCCTGATGGAGCCAGGGGGAGGAACTGTGGGCTCCAGGGTCACACTGCCTGGATTCAAACCAGAGTCTCACACTTACTTAACTGTGACTATGCCTGAGACCTCTTTGCCTTGTTTGGCCCTCATCTGCGCAATGGAAATAATAATAGTTCATGCCTCACAAGGTTGCCATCAGGCTTAAATGAGACAATGTGGATAGAACATGGAGAAGCGTGCCTGGCATATTTTGGGCACTCAGTAAGTGGTGGCCCTTGTTCTTCTGGGTGGAGCCCCGCCTCTCTCTTTGTTCCTTGCAGGAAATTCTGGTGCACACAATACGGCTTCCAGATTTTAAGCAGCTTGTCTGAAGTTCCAGAGTCAGCCAAACCTCATGTGCTCCATCACCCCATGGTGAAGAGAGACGCTCCCTGGAGGGAGTGGGGAGTGGACCGGCTGAGGCCACACAGCAGGCAGAGCCCCCCAGCTGTGCCCATTGCCAGTCTGGAGCTCAGAGAGCCATGTGCCTTCAGAACCCATGGGGGAGGCCAACAGAGCTGTGGCTCGGGCACCTCTCACCCCTCCAAAGCTCCTGCTCCTGGGGTGTGGAGAGGGGGTGAGGACTGTGCTGGGGGCCACGGGGGCTTGAGACCAACGAGCCGGGTATGAGGTCAGGACTCGAGCCAGCATGGTCCTGGTTGTGGCGTTCAGTATCCGTGAGCTAACATAATAATTCCGGCACTATCGT
Source organism: Bubalus bubalis (assembly GCF_019923935.1). Taxonomy (NCBI): domain Eukaryota; kingdom Metazoa; phylum Chordata; class Mammalia; order Artiodactyla; family Bovidae; genus Bubalus; species Bubalus bubalis. Next base: position 19,153,176 of record NC_059179.1, read on the forward strand.
TATAGATGGCCATGAATAATGAATATGAACTAGCAAGGAGTATGACTATTTTTAGCGCTTTAGTGTTGTTAGTGCTTCCTGTGTGCCAGGCATCGGGCCAGGCGCTATCTGAACTGTCTCCTTTAATCCTCTGCTCTTAGGAGGGAGGTGCTGTCGGTTTTGTTTTCAAAGAGGAAAGGGCACGGCGAGGGCCTCAGTGGTCAGTTCAAGGTCACACAGCAGGTGAGGCAGAGGCTGGGACTGGATCCCGCTGTGTCCCCTCCGTGGGTTACACACTGGACCTGCTGCTGCTTATTAGCTGGGAACCACTTTGCCACTTGGGATTTCCTTTTGCTCACCAGCAAGACGGATTTTTTTAGATACTTTTATCCTGATTATGTCATAGAGTAGTGAGTGGTCAGAACTAATTGGATAAGGCATGTGACCAGTATTTGTATGTTCATCTATTATTCAATCAGCAATGATTTACCAAGCCCCTATCTGGAGCTGGTCACTTTTCTAGGGACCAGAGATCTTCTAGAAACCAGTAAGGACAGTTGAGGTCCTTCCTTGGTCCCACTCATGGGATCTAAATAGGGTAGGAGGGGTGGGTAAGGAAATACCCAATAAACCTGTCAATGAATGAACAAGTATGGTGATTTCTCATAGTGTGCAGTGCCATGAATAAGACAGCTGATGGGACTCACTCGACCTCAGATGGGTTGGTAGAGAGGGACCATCTGAGCAGCTGGAACCTGTTGATATAAAGAGCCAACCATATAAAGAACATTTCCCATGAGGGGTCACCAGGGAGGTCTGGCTGGTGGCTGGACCACCATAAGCAGAGGGGAGAGAGGTATGAGATGGAGCTGAGGGTCAGGCAGAAGCCACTAGGGGAGGGCCGCTGTGGGCACTGGCGGGGAGCTTGAGTTTTACTCTCAAGGTAATGGGAACCCAGCTGGCTGTTAACACTAGTTCAGTGATTGCCTGATGGTGTTGGGCTGATGTTCTGCAAACTGCCCCCACGGGGTGTCGGTGTCTGCAGCCACTTCAGGCAAACACGTCTATACAAGGCAGATTCTGCTCCCTCTGATGAATCAGAAAATCAGAATGGTGCTAGCTGCAAGGGAAGCTAAACAAGGGAGTCAGGTAGAGGAAGGAGTTTCTCTGGCTGGAGAGAGGAGGCAGGAAGGAGAGCTGGGGCTTGGGGTGGGGCATGGTTGGCTGCTCCAGTGCTTCTGCATCAGGCACCATCACCCACCGGCATAGGATGGTCTGGGCTAGGCCTGAGATTCTGTATCTCACACGAGTACTCCAGAGGTGCTGACGTGGCTTGTCTGTTACCCACACGTCCAGGAGCATGGGTAGACTCACAACTACTGAAGAGTTTTACGTAAGAGTGGTGACCTGATTTCTGTGGAGAAGGCAGTGTAGGGGACAAGAGGGGACATTGGGAGGCTAGTCAAGAAGCCAAAAATCATGGTCGTTTGGGTTAAGGTGGTGGCAGAGGCTATGACACTGGTGGGTGTTGTTTTTTTTAATTTAGAAAATTGTGGTAAAATATTCTTGACAAATTTTTATTTTTTATCATTTTCAAGTACAATTCAGTGGCATTGTATTCATCCTCAATGTTATGCAACCATCATCACCATCCATTTCTATCTTTCTCATCATCCCAAAGAGAAACTCTGTACCCATTAAATAATAACTCCTCATTCCTCCTCCACCCAGTCTCTGGTAATCTCTGTCCCACTTTCTGTCTCTATGCATGTGACTATTCTGGGATAATTCATAGAAGTAGAATCATACAATATTTGTCATATTGCTTCTGGCTTATTTCAGTTCGAATGCCTTCAAGGTTCATCCACATTGTAGCTTGTATTAGAACCTCGTTCCTTTTTACAATTAAATAATGCTCCATTCTATGGATATTATGTGTTTTGTTCATTCATTCATCTGTTAATAAGTATTTAGGTTATTTCCACATTTTGTCCATTGTGAAGGATGCTTCTATGAACATGGTGTGTAAGCATCTGCTGGAGTTCAGTGGTTGGTTTTGAGATATGTTTTGGAATCATCAGAACTTGCTGATCGTAGGAAGGAAAGGCAGGGTTAGAATTAGGAATGATTCCTGGTGATGGGGGCATTTACATAGATGGGGAAGACATTGTAAAGTGCTCTGCAAACATCAGGTAGTATCATTATCTTATTTAGAATTGTTCTAGGGAGTTAGCTATGAAATTGTGGCTAAAGGCACCAAAACATCACTTTTGTAAGTCATACATCTAGGGCCTGGGAATTCCAGTTACCACACTTCAGTAACTGCCTGATTTAAATTGGGACTTGGCAGACGGTGGCCCATAGACCAAATCTAGCCCACCACCTGGTCTTACACAATCCGAGAGCTAAGAATAGACTTCACAGTTTTAAATGTAAATGTGAAAAAAGACCATGTAGCCCTTTAGCTGACAGTTGTTCAGTTTTGCTTTCTGGCTCACACAGCCTAAAATATTTACTGTCTGGCCCTTTCCAGAAAAAATTTGCTGACCCCTGGCCTAAATTAACTGGTTTGTTTCAGACTGAAGAGATGCGCTCAGTGGGGAAAAAAAAAAAAAAAAATCAAATCCCCCCCTTACCCCTGCCGACCTACTTCTGCATTTTTTTTCCCCCAGAAGTTTGTGCCAGTTGTACCCCCAGCAAGTCACCCCCCTACCCTGAGTTCTGCCCTCTGCACGTCACTGGAGTAACCAGCCCCCATCAGTTGCGACCCTGAAGCTGATTAATGTCTGCACAATGCTGTTTATCAGGAACAAGTGATTTATTTTAGCATCTAAATTTTAAATGGTGTCTATGCTTCCCAGGAAGCTGTCTGGTTTAGAAAATTGCCTCTAATAAATGCATGTAATAAATCCATTGTTTTGAACCTGAAGAAAGGTATTCAAGTTTTATAAGAGAGATTCAGTTTCTTCTCATTTTAACGAAATACATGTTGTGTACCTAAATAATTCAAAACAATGGTTTGAATGGGTCCTAAATTATCAGCTTCACAAAATGCAATCACAGCTCTTATTTTTTCAATTAATCATGGGAGAAAATCCATTTTCTGGCATGTCCCTAGTGAGGCCTTCTAAAGTATCCAAGATTCCGTGGTGCTGCTCAGTCCAGTGGGCTCTATTGTGCCTTGAAGTGCTTCACGGAAGATGGACGGAGAGGGTGAGCCATCCACTCGCAGGCCCCGGCTTGAAGGGTTTTAACTGTCGGCTCCAGTTCCAGATGGTCCTGTGAGTCCTCACCTGACTGCTCAGGGGTGCTGTGACCTGCTTCTCAGGCAGACTGGGGCGGCTCATTCTTGACCTCCCAAAGTTCTTTTTCTTTTTTAAAAAAATTATTTATTTGTCTTCATTGCAGCATGCGGGATCTTTAGTTGTGGCGTGTGAAGCCTTAGTTGCAGAATGTGGGGTTTAGTTCCCTGACCAGGACTTGAACCTGAGCCCTGTGCGTTGGGAGCTCAGAGTCTTAGCCACTGGACCACCAGGGAGGTCCTGAGCTCCTGAAGTTCTGATTCTTTCAGTTCATGTTCACTCAGTGCCTGAGGGGCTGGGTGCTAAGAGGGGGTCAGCTTCAGCCCCAGGCTATGTCCCCTTTTTTTGACTTCAGGAGCCAGGATTAAGACCAGATACAGGGCTTGGACAGGCCCCCACCCTTTGGAGACTGTGGTGTGATTTCCAATAAGTTGCTCTCGGCTACCATCAAACCTCTTCACTGGAGAATTTCTCAAACAGCCACCTTTGAAGGTGCAGGGCTTGGGCAGGAGACTTTTGAGGCCCTTTGCAAATGTAGCCCCCTGCTCCTTAATACTCGCTCTGCATTCCAAGGGAGACTGGGAACAGTGGTGTTTGTCTGGCTGTGGGAAGTTCTGGGCAATGCATGTCTATGTGCCTCACCTTCGCATAACCCAGAGGGGCTCCTGGGGCTCTGTGTCCTCCATGAACACTGGTGCAGGGGCCATTGGCTGGCTCACGTGGTGCAAGTGGTTGGCAGCTTCTGTCTTGCAAAGTTCATTTATTCATTCAACAAATATTTACACTGCATCTCGTACATGCCGACCACCATCCTAGGCATTTGGGAAGCACCAGGGAGCAAAACAGACAGAGCCCCTGCCCTCGTGAGGCTACATGGGCATGTATTCAGTTCTGCTGTAGAATACAGAGTGTGCAGGGGGCCCAAATGTGGGAGGAGAGACTGCTGTGTCTGGGGCACTGGGGAAGGTTTCACATGAGAAAAGATACTGGCTGGGGTCTTGAATGCGAGTGGGATTTGCCAGAGCACACAGGGGCAGGACTAGGGAACAGAATTTCCAGTTTATTTTGTTTTTTACAAATAAAGCAATTCCAGAAGTCACTCAGAGGAAAAGGCACCTGTAGGTTGGGTTGGGGCGACTGAAGGACTCTGAATCCTGTGCCAAAGGGTTTGGACTGTGCATTTGTAGCCTTGTTTTCAGGCCCCCTCCACCCCCAGAGAGCAACTCTAGGGGAGCCATTCACAAAGACTTGAAGATGAGTGGTGCCCCCCAAAGCTGGGCCCTGCCACTCTTCATTGGTCATGGTGTGCATGTGTGTGCTCAGTCATGTCTGACTCTTGGTGACCCCACAGACTGTAGCCCACCAGCCTCCTCTGTCCATGGGTTTTCCAGCCAAGAATATTGGAGCAGGTTGCCATTTCCTCCTCCAGGGGATCTTCCCCAACCCAGGGATCAGACCTGTGTCTCCTGCATTGGCAGGTGGATTCTTTACCGCTGAGACACCTAGGAAGCTGTTCCTTGGTCATGGTCTCCTTCAAGTCTCCAGCCAAGGGCTGGCTGGCTGGGTGCCTTTTGGAGAGCATCCTGACACACCATCTCATCCCCTACCTTTCTAGTGATCTCATTGAATAACTTCTCTCCTCTGAGGTGCCGGCGTGCCACACCTCCTGAATTAGGACCAGAATTCATTAGCACCTGTTTTGTTTTCTCTCTGAGCACCATCAAGGTGCCAGATTCCCTGTGCCCGTCTTTCTCAGCACAAAGTGGTTCTTTATGTACAGTGATTTTTACCTGTGGGCTCAGCCCCAACCTTGGGACTCTGAGACAGCAGCAGTGGGAGTTTAGACCAGGTGTCCTCAAGTCTGGTCCTTGGAGCTCTCATCATTTTGCCGAAAATGTGGAATCTCCTCAGATCTACTAAATTTAAATTTGAATCTCCGGATGGAGCCTGGGGTCAGTTTTATTGACATGCTTCCCCAAATGATTCTTTGGTTTTTTTTGGACCATGCTATGCTTTTGACTAAGACCATGTAGGAGCTTAGTTCCTGGACGAGGGATTAAACGTGCATCCCCTGCAGTGGCAGCTCAGAATCTTAACCACTGGACTGCCAGGTTCTTAGGCTTGTAAAAGTTTGAGGACCACTGTGTTGGAGGAAAGCTCCATAACATTTTGGGGAGCTGGGGCTAGATTTCCTTGACTGGATCTCATGCATTTAGCACCCAGAGATATTGGGACCTTGGCTCAGCTGGCCTCTGCCTGGTGCTGCCAGGCTCAAGTCAATACCCTCAAGGCTGCTGTGCCTGGTAGAGAGGGTGAAGTTTTCTCCCTTGAAGCTTTGTCTCCTTCCCTGGGATGTCTACCCTCTGGATCACACCAATCAAGCTGGATGCTTCTCCCAGGCACATCTTTTCAGACATATGAGGGCTGCCATCATATCTAGATCCTTGGAGTTTGGGGCCAGTCTTTACTGTGATCTCTAAATGCTCTGTTTTCCTACATGCTCTCTTGAATGATGGTGTGCTCTGAATTTTATCCGCATTTTTTTCTTCCTGATATCCTGATAAGGCTACCTTTTTATCCCATTTCACAGAAGGGGAAGTATAGGTCCAGAGAGGCCAAGAAACTTTTCTAAGGTTGCATGACTAATTTGTGGCAGAAGCTGGACTTGAATCCAAGAGCAACTAGAACACCAAAGCCAGAGCTCTATTACGATCCCCGTTTTACAGAAGGGGAAACCGAGGGATCTCCCTAACTTATACAACAGCAAGTGGTAGAGCCAGGCTATGACCCTAGAGCCTGGCTATGACCCTAGAGCCTGCATTCTTCATTATGCTGAGGACTGTCTTATTGGGTATTCATCATGCCTGTATCAGAACCTTTGGTGCTGAACACACGGGATGGCAGGCACCCAGGAAGCAGCCCAGAGAAATGTTGGTTAGTATATTAAGGTAGCCATAAAGTTCGTTCGGATTTTCCTGTACCATCTTATGAAAAACCTGAATGCACTTTTTGGCCAACCCAATAAATTATTAATGCTAGTGATTGTCTTAGGTGTGGTGTGGGATACAATTCTGGCCACTAAGACATCAGGAGAAGTGTGTGTGTGTCCTTGCTGAGTCATTTCAGTTGTGTCTTTGCAACCCCATGGGCTGTAGCCTGCCAGGCTCTTCTGTCCATGGGATTCTCCAGGCAAGAATACTGGAGTGGGTTGCCATGCCCTCCTCCAGGATATCTTCCCAACTCAAGGATCGAACCCACATCTCTTATATCTCCTGTGTTGGCAGGTGGATTCTTTACCACTGCGCCATGTGGGAAGCTGAAAGTGTGTGTAGGGGAATGTAAAGGGAGAAACTCTCTTAACACTTCTGATGCTTCTGGTCACTCAACAAGTGAGGGCTTCTCCTACAACAAGAGATGCTGTGACACCAGCTGGGTGTCGTTCAGTCCAGTTCTGATACTCTCTACTTGGAGTGAGTGGCAGATTCCACAGGTTAAGGGCTCAGTCCCATGAGACCATCCCTCTCCCCTGATACCCCAACTTCAGACATCAGCTTCTTCTCCAGTTATTACCTGTACTTCTGAAACCACTTACCTCAGGCTGAGACTTGAACCCACCTGTTGGGACTCAAAACCAGCCAAAACCCTGCTTGGGACTTGACCCACGTGGCTGAGACTCAAACCCAGGCAAAACCCACAGTACCTGGTTTCAGGACCAAATGAAACTCAGATTCTTGATGTCTCATTGCAGAAAGAATTCAGTGAGAGACAAAGTGATAGGTAAGAATTGGATTTATTCAGATACAGAGAGAAGCACGCTCCACAGAGTGCAGGCCATTGCAGAGGGCAAATGCCACCCTGAAATTTGGCATGGTTAGGTTTTATAGGCTGGGTAATTTCATATGCTTATGAGTGGGGGACTACTCCAACTAGTTTGGGGAAGGGGTGGAGATTTCCAGGATTTGGGCCACCACCCACTCCTTGGTCTTTTAACAGTGCCTTGGAACTGTCATAAGGGTGGAGTCATCTGCATATCTGAGGTTATTGATATTTCTCCCGGCAATCTTGATTCCAGCTTGTGCTTCCTCCAGACCAGCGTTTCTCATGATGTACTCTGCAAATAAGTTAAATAAGCAGGGTGACAATATACAGCCTTGATGTACTCCTTTTCCTATTTGGAACCAGTCTGTTGTTCCATGTCCAGTTCTAACTGTTACTTCCTGACCTGCATATAGGTTTCTCAAAAGGCAGGTCAGGTGGTCTGGTAATCCCATCTCTTGAAGAATTTTCCACAGTTTATTGTGATCCACACAGTCAAAGGCTTTGGCATAGTCAATAAAGCAGAAATAGATGTTTTTCTGGAACTCTCTTGCTTTTTCAATGATCCAGCGGATGTTGGCAATTTGATCTGTGGTTCCCCTGCCTTTTCTAAAACCAGCTTGAACATCTGGAAGTTCATGGTTCACGTAGTGCTGAAGCATGGCTTGGAGAATTTTGAGCATTACTTTACTAGCGTGTGAGATGAGTGCAATTGTGCGGTAGTTTGAGCATTCTTTGGCATTGCCTTTCTTTGGGATTGGAATGAAAACTGACCTTTTCCAGTCCTGTGGCCACTGCTGAGTTTTCCAAATTTGCTGGCATGTTGAGTGTGGCACTTTCACAGCATCATCTTTTAGGATTTGAAATAGCTCAACTGGGATTCCATCACCTCCACCAGCTTTGTTTGTAGTGATGCTTCCTAAGGCCCACTTGACTTCACATTCCAAGATGTCTGGCTCTAGGTGAGTGTGAGTTATCACACCATCATGATTATCTGGGTTGTGAAGATCTTTTTTGTACAGTTCTTCTGTGTATTCTTGCCACCTCTTCTTAATATCTTCTGCTTCTGTTAAGTCCCTACCATTTCTGTCCTTTATTGAGCCCATCTCTCCTTGCTGTTCTTTGGAACTCTACATTCTGGAGGAAGCCCAAGCTGGAATCAAGATTGTCGGGAGAAATATCAATAACCTCAGATATGCAGATGACACCACCCTTATGGCAGAAAGTGAAGAACTAAAGAGTCTCTTGATGAAAGTGAAAGAGGAGAGTGAAAAAGTTGGCTTAAAGCTCAACATTCAGAAAACTAAGATCATGGCATCTGGTCCCATCACTTTATGGCAAATAGATGGGGAAAGGGTGGAAACAGTGACTTTATTTTTGGGGGCTCCAAAATCACTGCAGATGGTGATTGCAGCCATGAAATTAAAAGATGCTTACTCCTTGGAAGGAAAGTTATGACCAAACCAGACAGCATATTAAAAAGCAAAGACATTACTTTGTCAACAAAGGTCCGTCTAGTCAAGGCTATGGTTTTTCCAGTGGTCATGTATGAATGTGAGAGTTGGACTGTAAATAAAGCTGAGCGCTGAGGAATTGATGCTTTTGAACTGTGGTGCAATGGCACCCTACTCCAGCACTCTTGCCTGGAAAATCCCATGGGCAGAGGAGCCGGGTGGGCTGCAGTCCATGGGGTTGCTAAGAGTTGGACGAGACTCAGCGACTTCCCTTTCACTTTTCACTTTCATGCATTGGAGAAGGAAATGGCAACCCACTCCAGTGTTCTTGCCTGGAGAATCCCAGGGACGGGGGGGCCTCGTGGGCTGCCATCTATGGGGTCGCACAGAGTCGGACACGACTGAAGCGACTTAGCAGCAGTAGCAGTAGCAGTTGGAGAAGACTCTTGAGAGTCTCTTGGACTGCAAGGAGATCCAACCAATCCATTCTGAAGGAGATTGGCCCTGGGTGTTCATTGGAAGGACTGATGATGAAGCTGAAACTCCAATACTTTGGCCACCTGATGCGAAGAGCTGACTCATTTGAAAAGACCCTGATTCTGGGAAAGATTGAGGGCAGGAGAAGGGGACAACAGAGGATGAGATGGTTGGATGGCATCACCAACTCAATGGACATGGGTTTGGGTAGACCCTGGGAGTTGGTGATGGACAGGGAGGCCTGGTGTGCTGCAGTTCGTGGGGTCGCAAAGAGTCGGACATGACTGAGCGGTTGAACTGAACTGGAACTGTCACGGCACCTCTGGCTGTGTCATTTCACTTGCTAATTCAGGATCAAAGTCTAGTCTTGTCTGCCATCTTGGGCCCGTTTGATTCTAATCAGTTTACGTTGTGTCCTTGGGCTACGTCATTCTTTCAAAAGTTGTGTCCTGCCCCTTTCCCTCCTGTTACACTTGTAAGCTACTGGCTATAATTGAAGGTCCCCATGATCTCTCCTTGCCTTCAATTAATCACCTAGAATGGCTTACAGAACTCAGGAAAAGTTTTCTTATGATATAGCCAGTTTATTATAAAAAGGACACAACTCAGGAACAGTCAGCTGGAAGAGAAAGATAGAGCAAGGTGTTGGGGAAGGGACCCCCTCTGGGTGTGTCTCCCTCCCAGCACCGCTACATGTTCACTGAGCCCCTAGAAGTTCTCTGAGCCTCTTGAATTAGGGCCTCCTTTTTTTTTTTTTTTTTTTATGGAGGCTTCATCACATAGACATGATTGATTACATCATCAGCACTGCTTGAACTCAATCCCCAGCCCATCCCCTCCTAGGAAGCTAAGTTGAGAGGCTGAAAGTTCCACTGCTCTAATCACATGATTGCTTCCCCTTGGCAACCAGCCCCATCCTGTGGCTGGTTATCCAGGGATTTTCCACATTTTAACATAAATTCAGGTGTGGTTGAAAGGGCCTTGTTATGAATAACAAAAGAATCTCCTTTCATCTTTATGGCTCTTATCACTTAGGAAATTCCAAGGGTATCATGAGCTCTGTGCTAGGTCGGGGTGAAGAACAAATACCTCTTTCTTGCTGTAAGCCACAGTATCACAGGGGAGCACCAGGGAACATGCTGATGGTTCTCCAGACAAGGGTACAAGGATCCCTTGCTGTCTTTGGTTGGTATCGTGTGAGCATAGGCTGTTTGTCACTGTTGCAGGCCTCTTATGATCATGTGGGTAAAGTCAAGAGAATTCCAGGGAATCTGACCCAAAGCCCTGATTTTGTGGAGATACTAAATCAACATGATCTGGAAGATACTTGCCTCTAGGCTAACTCTTTTTTTTATATAAATTTATTTATTTTAATTGGAGGCTAATTACTTTACAGTGTATTGGTTTTGCCATACATTGACATGAATCCACCACAGGTGTACATGTGTTCCCCATCCTGAACCCCCCTCCCATCTCCCTCCCCATCCCATCCCTCTGGGTCATCCCAGTGCACCAACCCCGAGCATCCTGTATCATGCATTGAACCTGGACTGGTGATTCGTTTCACATATGATAATGTACATGTTTCAAAATATTTTTTAAAGTTGATATGGTGTTCTCTGGCGAGTGTATTCTCCTCGGTTCTGTCTCATCACAACAAAGATTTGGAGTGATGGACATTAAAGCCCTCGACATGTCACAGCTCTCGGGTCTTGGACAGACCGTGTTATAGCTCTTAGACAAATCAGTGTTACAGCTCCATGTTACAGCTCTATTTTATTTAGAAAATAGCAGGAGAATCCATCCTCGAGGTGTGAGGGCATGCCAACCCAAAAACACGAAGAGAAGAGAGTGGGGGAGCGTGCCAGCATGTGGGGGGGAGGGGGGAGAGAGAAAGAGAGAGAGAGAGAGAGAGAGAGAGAGAGCGCAAGAGCTTTGGCTCCTCTTTTATGTTTTTCCTCCCCCTGGGCCTGCCCTATGTAAATTGGGCTAGCCAGGAGTGCTGTTTGTTCTACCTGAGGTCCTCATTCCAGTCCTCGGACCTTCCTTTGACCTTCCTTTGTTCTATTTTTGCGGGCTTTTCCCTTCCTTGTCTTTTAGCCACCACCATTGTGGACTCCTGTTTCCTATTCTAACTACCTAACAGTGTATTTTCATTTTTATTCAGTTCAATAATTTTTTTTTGGCCATGTAGCATGTAGGATCTTAGTTCCCAGACCGGGGTTGAACCTGTGAGCCCTGTATTGGAAGTTCCAAGTCTTAACCACTGGACCACCAGAGAAGTCCCCAGGTTAACACTTAAAAAATAATCAATATCATTATTTATATATTAATTATTAATAATTATTAAAAATAATTAATATTATTATTTACTTTTGGCTGTGCTGGATCTTCATAGCTGTGCAAGGGTTTTCCTTAGTTATGGCGAGCAGGGGCTGTTCTTTAGCTGCCTGTGCAGGTTTCTCACAATGCTGGCTTCTCTTGTTGCAGAGCAAGGGTGCTTAGAACATGTAGGCTTCAGTAGTTGTGGTGTGTGGACTCTAGAGTACAGACTGCGGTAGTTGTGGCAAACAGGTGGAATCTTTCTGGACAAGGGGTTGAAAGCTGTGTCTCTTGCATTGGCTAACCACTGGACTACCAGGGAAGTTCCCAGGCTAACTTTGTATGAGATCATACTGCTGCTGCTAAGTCACTTCAGTCGTGTCCGACTCTGTGCGACCCCAGAGACAGCAGCCCACCAGGCTCCCCCGTCCCTGGGACTCGCCAGGCAAGAACACTGGAGTGGGTTGCCATTTCCTTCTCCAATGCACGAAAGTGAAAGTGAAAGGGAAGTCGCTCAGTCGTGTCCAACTCTTAGCGACCTCATGGACTGCAGCCTACCAGGCTCCTCCATCCATGGGATTTTCCAGGCAAGAGTACTGGAGTGGGATGCCATTGCCTTCTCCAATGAGATCATAAGTGACCTTATTATGGGAGCTAATTTAGTTGAACATTCTGTGACTTGTAGCTAGCAGCATTCCCAGTTGTTATGGTCCCTAAAGAGCTTACCGGGCTCCTGGGGTATTAGGGAGCACGGTCAGGGGTCATTCGGTCACCACATGGCATGCACCACTCAGCAGCAAGCAGGCTGTTAGAGGCCCTACAAGGTAGGAGGGCAGGGTGGGATCAGTGGGAGTCATCAGGCACGGGAGGAGTTCAGGCAGAAGGAGGCGGGAGGTGGTGAGTGGGTAGATTTGAGGTTCCAGAAGTGATTCTGAACTTGGGCTTTGAAACTTGCCTTTACCACTCACCAGCAGGGGGACTTTGGAGACCAAGAAAGACTTGGCCTCCCTCGGCCTTAGTTCCTCACCTGTTCGGGGGGATGATTCTAGGCCTAAATCATGGGGCTTTGTGAGGATTTGAAAAGACACTTAGCAGGGTGTGTGGCACACTCCCAAATGAAAGCCACGGTGATGAGTCACTGGTCAGAACCCTGGTCGCAGCCATACTCCTGCCACCTGTCCTTAACCACAGGTCCAAGTCCCCTGCTGCAGGTGGGCACAAAGAGGAAACTTGCTGGCAAAGTGGCTCTTTCTTCAGGGCTGCTTCTGTTTCTTTTTGCTCGTATGATGGCTTTGTTCTCCAAGATTCTGGTTCAGCTCTACTCCTGCGCCTGGACTTTCCCCCTTCACACAGATCCTGAACTGGTCTCCAGGTCCGTGGCTTTTTTCTGGCCATGAATTTGGACTCCTTTTTCTGGCAGATCATGAGGTACCCCTTCTGACCCATTCCACTCGACTGCTCTGAGGATAAAGCCCCCCCTGCTGATAAACTGACTCACAGTTGCCATGAGCCTCCAACTTCTCCCCCAGAGCACCCCTGACAACAGAGGCGTGTGAACTCTGTTTGAGGCTGCCACAGTGAGAAATAGATCTGAAGCCTCATGTCTGATTTTTAATTCATGTGGATTTTGCAACTTACTTGCTCACTTTAACAGGTCATTATAGGAGAAAAAGTTTACAATAACTTACCACTAGGAAAGAATACAAAGAATGCCCATAGCCCTATTAGTTAATGCATAGACTACAGTTGCAATGAGTCTAGCTATTTTTTAGTTATTGGACTGAATTAAAAAGAGAGAAGGTCAGCGCCTTTCCTCTGTCCAAGGTTACAATATGTCAAAACCCCGGATTCCTGTAACTCTGTGGCTGTGAAAGGCAACAGTTCTTTGTGCGCTAGCTTTGGGTAATCACTGATGAGAGACACCTGGAATACCATCAAAGCCGTGGGCCCATGTAGCAGGCTCAGACTTCTTTTGATGATAGGCCTGATTGCCCAGGAAATACCGGGAAATCATTCCTTGGCCGGGTGATGCCATTGAGCTCTGCTTCTTGCTGCCCTCCAGGTCTTTAACTGGTCTGCTCCTGCTTCTTATCTGGTTTCATCCATATAATTTGAATTCTGCAGGTGGTGTCTATCTGCCTCTGCCCTTTGTGTCAGATAGGATATATGTAACAAAAGACCCAAATAGACTGTGGCTTAAACCATTATGACACTGAATTATCTCCATATGAAGTTTGATCCTGAATTGATGAGCAGCTCAAAAATGTCAACAAGGACCCAGGCTCTATTGATCTCTCTCTGCTCAGCCGTATTTGCTGTGCCAGCTTTTCTTAAGCTTATTACCTTTTGATGGCAAGGTGGCTGCCACAACTCCAGCCATCATATCCTCACAAAAGCACATTCAAGGCAGGAAGGAGGAGGAAGGGGTAGTTTCTTCTATTAAGGGGAATTTCTATCTCTTTTGTCAAGAAGCAAAAGCCCTTTCAGCAAACTTGTCTTTATGTCTTGTTGATTAGAACTGTATCCTGACTACAAAGGAAACTAATTTTAAAATTTAGGAAAAGCAAATGAAGTTACTGTGTTGGCTTTAGCCTGATCATGATTCATCTTCTGGAGCTAGAACAAAACCAAAGTCTGTGGTGAGGAGGGGGGGAGATGGCTGGAGGGTAGCACCAACAGTATCCCCCCCGCAATCTTTCTAATTTCCTGTGTCACCGTCAACCTACTGGCGTAAGCTGTCTGGTCCACCCACCTTGCCTGTCTGAGGAGTCCTCAGTTTCTGGATAAAGATGGAATGCCCCCTGTATTGTCACACCTTCCTGTGTAGCTGTTGATACCCTCTTTGGGGTTTACTATCAAATCTGTCAAAGGGAAAAGATGTCCCCTTTCAACAAATCTCATCGAGTTGTACTCTTTGCCAGGCCTGAGCAAGACAGGGCCAACTCTCACCTTGATGTATCTCGAGACTGTTGGCTCCTGAGAACAGAGATTTTTCTAGAGAAAAGGCTGATGGTTAATTAATGCCCCCATGCAATTATTCCCCAAACCAAATTTGGGTAAAATTACTGTCTCTCATTGGCTATTGTATAAAATCAGCAAAAACAAGACTGGGAGCTGACTGTGGCTCAAATCATGAACTCCTTATTGCCAAATTCAAACTTAAATTGAAGAAAGTGGGGAAAACCACTAGACCATTCAGGTATGACCTAAATCAAATCCCTTATGATTATACAGTGGAAGTGAGAAATAGATTTAAGGGACTAGATCTGATAGACAGAGTGCCTGATGAACTATGGACAGAGGTTCATGACATTGTACAGGAGACAGGGATCAAGACCATCCCCAAGAAAAAGAAATGCAAAAAAGCAAAATGGCTGTCTGAGGAGGCCTTACAAATAGCTGTGAAAAGAACAGAAGCGAAAAGCAAAAGAGAAAAGGAAAGATATACCCATTTGAATGCAGAGTTCCAAAGTATAGCAAGGATAGATAAGAAAGCCTTCCTCAATGATCAATGCAAAGAAATAGAGGGAAACAATAGAATGGGAAAGACTAGAGATCTCTTCAAGAAAATTAGAGATACCAAGGGAACATTTCATGCAAAGATGGGCTTGATAAAGGACAGAAATGGTAGGGACTTAACAGAAGCAGAAGATATTAAGAAGAGGTGGCAAGAATACACAGAACTGTACAAAAAAGATTTTCACGACCCAGATAATCACGATGGTGTGAGCACTTACCTTGAGCCAGACATCCTGGAATGTGAAGTCAAGTGGGCCTTAGGAAGTATCACACGAACAAAGCTAGTGGAGGTGATGGAATTCCAGTTGAGCTATTTCAAATCCTGAAAGATGATGCTGTGAAAGTGCTGCACTCAATATGTCAGCAAATTTGGAAAGCTCAGCAGTGGCCACAGGACTGGAAAAGGTCAGTTTTCATTCCAATCCCAAAGAAAGGCAATCTCAAAGAATGCTCAAACTACTGCACAATTGCATTCATCTCACACGCTAGTAAAGTAATGCTCAAAATTCTCCAAGCCAGGCTTCAGCACTACGTGAACCATGAACTTCCAGATGTTCAAGCTGGTTTTAGAAAAGGCAGAAGAACCAGAGATCAAATTGCCAACATCCACTGGATCATTGAAAAAGCAAGAGAGTTCCAGAAAAACATCTATTTCTGCTTTATTGACTATGCCAAAGCCTTTGACTGTGTGGATCACAATAAACTGTGGAAAATTCTGAAAGAGATGGGAATACCAGACCACCTGACCTGCCTCTTGAGAAACGTGTATGCAGGTCAGGAAGCAACAGTTAGAACTGGACATGGAACAACAGACTGGTTCCAAATAGGAAAGGGAGTACGTCAAGGCTGTATATTGTCACCCTGCTTATTTAACTTATATGCAGAGTACATCATGAGAAACGCTGGTCTGGAGGAAGCACAAGCTGGAATCAAGATTGCCGGGAGAAATATCAATAACCTCAGATATGCAGATGACACCACCCTTATGGCAGAAAGTGAAGAAGAACTAAAGAGCCTCTTGATGAAAGTGAAAGAGGAGAGTGAAAAAGTTGGCTTAAAGCTCAACATTTAGAAAACTAAGATCATGGCATCTGGTCCCGTCACTTCATGGGAAATAGATGGGGAAAGAGTGGAAACAGTGGCTGACTTTATTTTGGGGGCTCCAAAATCACTGCAGATGGTGACTGCAGCCATGAAATTAAAAGACACTTACTCCTTGGAAGGAAAGTTATGACCAACCTAGACGGCATATTAAAAAGCAGAGACATTACTTTGTCAACAAAACTCCGTCTAGTCAAGGCTATGGTTTTTCCAGTAGTCATGTGTGGATGTGAGAGTTGGACTATAAAGAAAGCTGAGCACTGAAGAATTGATGCTTTTGAACTGTGGTGTTGGAGAAGACTCTTGAGAGTCCCTTGGACTGCAAGAAGATCCAACCAGTCCATCCTAAAGGAGACCAGTCCTGGGTGTTCATTGGAAGGACTGATGTTGAAGCTGAAACTCCAATCCTTTGGCCACCTGATGCGAAGAGCTGACTCACTTGAAAAGACCCTGATGCTGGGAAAGATTGAGGGCAGGAGGAGAAGGGGACAACAGAGGATGAAATGGTTGGATGGCATCACTGGCTCAATGAACATGGGTTTGGGTAGACTCTGGGAGTTGGTGGACAGGAAGGCCTGGTGTGCTGTGATTCATGGGGTCACAAAGAGTCAGGCACAACTGAGTGACTGAACTGGACTGGACAGACAAATGATGGGCTTCCCTAGTGGTTCAGCAGTAAAGATTCTGCCTGCAACGTAGGAGACCTGGGTTCGATCCGTGGGTCGGGAAGATCCCCTGGAGGAGGGAATGGCAACCCACTCCAGTATTCTTGTCTGGAGAGTCCCAGGAACAGAGGAGCCTGTCGGGCTACGGTGCACAGGGTTGCAAAGAGTAGACACAACTGGACTGAATAGGCATGCACATAGGCAAGAAATCCACACGTCTGCATTGCTTCCAAATGCTGGATGGTCTAGGAGAGGCTTGTGCGGAAGCAAGGTCACAGCCCTGATGACTCCTGCTGAGATTTGAGTCTTGGCCTGGCCTTGACTTGGCCTTGCCAAGGACCTTGGGCAAGTCCTTGAACTTCCCTGGGCCTGTGTTTATTCCACTGAAGTAAGAGACCTAACAGCCACTCCCAGGGCTGTGGTAAGGATGCACTGGGCCAACTGAAGCCAAAGGACGTGAACGGGAGAAGGCTATGATGCTCTAAAGCTGCAGTTCTTGCCTTCAAGGCTTCTTCCATGAGCACATTTTCAATTATGTATTTGCACTTGAACTTGACCACCTGCTGGCCGACTAACTTTGTTAGAATTCAGTTCCATGGCTCATTTGGGAGCAAGGTTCTCACACCTCATTTGCCTTCTTGTCTCTTTTTAAGCTATCCTGAAGAACTAGTGCCAGGTCTCTAGCTTCTTGATTTATGGGTGTCTGTGAGAGGTCTTTCCCTTCTTTGCTTCCATTGCTATTTTTAAACTTTGTTGTTGGAGTGAAATTTATACAAAGTCCACAAATCTTTAAATGTACTATGTAGTGTATGTGCTTTTCTGTATGCGCACCCCGGTGTTAGTACCATCCAGATCAAGATACCGAACACTTCCCATCGCTCTGGAAGGCTTCCCAACCCCTTCCCCGTCAGTATCCACCCTACCTGCTCCCCATCTGCTGCTCCAGCAACTCAGCTGATCCTCACATCACTGAGTAACTGTTCTTGAACTTCCTATGAAGTGGCATTGTGTACCCTGGACCCCACATAGTTCCTATGATAACTTCACTTCCGTTTTCCTTTTTCTAATCAGTTTTAGGCAGCTGTCAGCCACTCTTCCTGATGGGCGGGGCGCTTCCCTTTTGGCACTTCACCCGTGACAGTGTGGTTTCATCTCTTGAGAGCCCTCAGACGTGCCTCCTTGGTCAGGGGCTGTCCAGGACACGTGGATACCTCCAGGGGCCTCCTGATGGACCTTTCCTCCCTCTTCCTTTTCCCCAGGGGCAGCCGTGAGGCTGTGCCCACTCTTGCCATTGCTCTCAGAGGAGCTGGGTGTGGGCCCTGGGCAAAGATTTCTGAGCAATGGCCCAAAGTGGGGACAAGCTGAGGGCTCTATGAAGTAGGGCCTGGAGGGCTGGGTCCACGTATTGGCAGGAGGCAGGAGAGGCTGGGGGCTTTAGGGGGAGACCCAAGACAGGTCTACACTACAGGGGATGCTCATGGGACATCGGGGATGCTGGAAGTGGCCACTACCAGGTGTGAGTGAGTTAGACATCAGCCTTGGCCTCCTCTGCGAGGGAGTGGGGGTGGGGCTCTCAGAAGGCCCCACTACTGTTGGTTGGCAAGCCTGGCCTTAGGTGTGGTAGGGCAAGCAGTCCCCTTGCACCTGCTGGCCCCATCATGCCTTCACCTATTTTCCCATGTAACAGCATCTGCTGGGAACACCCTGGGTGTGCCAGGCAGTGAGCTGGCACCAAGGGCATAAGGATGAACAGAAAGTCTCTCAACCCAGGGAGCTCAGTGTCCAGACCAGCTGCAAATGGATGGCCCCTTTGCATCCAGATTTGGGCCTCAGATGTGCTTGCTTTGGCCCCCATGGTTTGAAAATTGGAAACTGTCCATAACAATAGGATTTCTGGCTTCTTTTGACAAGCCAGAAGGTCTGATAACCATGGCTCGCCTTCATGCAGCTAGTGTGCATGCTGCTCCCCATGCGCCCTTCCAGGTGGCACACTCGTGCCTGTTCCCTCCACCACCTGTCCCTACAGCACTGTGCCTGGTCCTCTGCTCAGGACTTCCCTGCCTGGCCCCATAGACATTAGGCTCATTTCGATGGGGAGAATTAGTGCAGGCCTCCTAGAGGAGGCAGTGGGTCTTGATCTCCTGTTAGAGTGTGTCCCCCTCTAAGTCTTCTTTGTCTCCTACTCCTCAGGGTGAGTGAGTTCATCAGATACTTTTTGGGAAAGGATGTGTAGCGTGTGCTAGGGGGTGGGGACATGAGAGGGAGATGAGATGCTGAGGTGTTGGCCCTAAGACCCATGTAAGCGGCTCTAAGGGATGGACCATCTGGATCAGAATTACCAAGGGGTGCTGCTTCAAAACATGGACCTACTGAGCAGAAGCTGGAGGAAAATTCTCCAGGTAATTGTTGTGCATGCTGTCTCTTCAGTCATGTCCGACTCTTTGCGACTGTATGGACTGTAGCCCCCAGGTTCCTCTGTCCATGGCATTCTCCAGGCGAGAATACTGGAGTGGATTGCTGTGCCCTTCTCCAGGGGATCTTCTCGACCCAGGGGTTGAACCCACGTATCTTACGTACCCTGCGTTGGAAGGAGAGTTCTTTACCACTAGTGCCACCTGGGAACCATGCCCCACCCACCCCAGGTAATTGTTGAGGTTGCTCAAATTTGAAAACTGCAAGGAAGAGGAGGCTGTGGCTTAGAGAGTAGTAGGGTCAGACAAATTATGTTTTCTAGGGCACAGCTGGGGACCCCACTTCACTGTCCAGCTACGATGGAGTTTATTCTGAACACCCTCACCCCTTCTTGGCACAGCTGAGGCCCCCACCAGGCTAAAGGCATGAGGAACATCTCCAGCTTTCCTGCCTCTGCCCCTACACCTGGAAGAAAGGTCATGCTGGCTTTTGCTGAGCCTTGTCATTTCCCTGACTCTTTGAACTGTCACCTGGGCAGGGGGCCGGCTCTAGGGAGAGGGACAGAGGCTGGTTGGCAGGCAAGGGACACCTTGTTTCCCCTTCATCTTCTTAGCCAGGTGGCCTGACAGGTGCTGGGCTCTGGCCAGGGGGCTGGAACCATAGCCTGTGCAGGAAAGGAGGAGGATTTGGCAATGTGTTCGAAGAGAGATGCTTCCTTGAGTTGGGGGAGGGTAGGAGGGGCCCCTGGATTACCTTTCCCTTTGGAGCCTTCAGCTGTGGGGGTGGGAGGTGTAGGCTGGGGTGGCCAGGGTGGGGCTAGGCTGCGGGGACTGAGTAAGGAGACCTCATTCTTGGGTCTCACAAGTGGAGGGTGGTGCTCCCAAGAGTGAGTGCCTCGCTAAGAGTGAGGTGTCTAGGGAACAACATGTAAGAAGAGGCAACGCTGCTCTTGCAGGAGCCTGAGAATGGGAGCTCCTTGAATGTTGTCTCACGCACCTTCCCCCGGCCCCTGTTCTCCAGTCCTGCCCACTGCACCCCAGGAAGCCCCTGAGACGTGCCTGAATCACGGGTGAGGGAGGGAGAGTACAGTATCAAGAGCGTTCTTGTCTCTCGGACAAGGGTACCCATTCTCAATGTTGACTGTACACTGCAAACCCCTGTTATCTTTACAGAATCCTGTTGTCTGGTCCTCAGGGATTCTGATATAATTGATTCTGGGTGCAGCCTGCTCTTAAGGTTTTTAAAGTCTCCCCAGGGGAATCTCATGTGCAGTGAAGTGCAAGAAGCTCTAATCTAGATGGTACAGGGTGGGTGCTGTTTACTGGTTTTCCTTTCATGGGTTTTCTTTGTGAGTAACAGACCACCAGTCTTGACACAGACCTCTAAGGGTAATACAAGAACATTTAGAACAAAGTGGATGGAATATGAGGAGACTAGAAAGAAAACCCAGTTCCCAGTCCATGCCAGATACATCATGTTTGTGGTTAACAATCAACCCTGGGAGGTCGATATTCTCAGGCTCAGTTTACAGATGAGGAACCCGAGTCTTGGCCGTGTTAACCACTCGCCCGGGTCCCACTGCTGTGGGCTGGCAGTACGGTGAATGGAATGGATATGTGACAGGCAGCTGGCAGGAGGGGAGGCAGTGCTGCTGCTTTCAGACTCGTTTCTCAAAGCATTTCTGGGGTTGGCTTGAGGTGGGGTGAGGACAGGGCTTGGGAAAGGACTGATTCCCCAGCTCTTCTCTGTCACAGCAGAGGAGTGCTGGCTCTTCTGGTTTCTTCTCTCCCATCAGAGTCTGTGCAGAGTCTGGTCAGAGCCAGGCATCCCATGTGATTTAAAAGGAAGATTCCTCTCTCCCAGTCCCTCTTCTTTAAGCCAAATAGATCCCTGGAGCTAAAGTCAAGTAGGGTGATAAAAAGAGGGGACCCCCCCCTCCTTCTTGTCTCCAGGTCAACATACACACACACACACACACACACACATGCATTAACACATACACACATATCAGAGTTGCTGTAATTCCACCAATTAGGTCTTTGGAGTCAACAGAAAATATGGAAGGATAATGGGGGAGACTGTTCAGCCAGTCACATTGTATTGTGGATCACTGAGTGACTGTGGGGAGCCAGTCTCAGCATCCTTGGCAGACAGATGGTAAACACACAGGAACAGGGCCCGGAGGCCTCTGAAGATGCAGAGGGAGCATTTAAGGTGAAGCTTGGAAGATGCTGAAAGTTGCTATTTAGCGGGTAACTCTATGCATAATAATCATCACGTTGGCTTCTAAAGCTGGGGGCAGTGCTGTGAGCAGCTTTTCTGCAGCGGTAGCAAACTCTGCTGTCCTCTGCTCTCCTCTCCCGCCAGCTCTTCCTGCTTTCTCAGGAGCAGGGAAGCGGGGTGGAGAATGCCAGGCCGGGTGGCCAGAGATCTGACTGGACCGCCACCGGGCCCCTTAGTGGCTGCTTCACCTTGGACAGAGGCTTAGTACCTGAGTCCCGGTGTCTTCATAGACACATTGAGGACTTTCTTCCATCTGAGATGGAGTAACAGGGATTGAATTTGCCCTTTTGTCTGAAACAAAGAACAAACAGACCCAATACATGAAATGATGGTTTTCAAGATACTGGACATTAGGCCACAACGTTCAGTGACCCCAGTGAGCTCAATGATTCTCAGCTTACCAGCTTGTGAGAGTGTCTGTGTCACAGCCCAGGGTAGGGGAAGGATGTCAGGAGGCGAGAGATGGAAATATACTATTCTAACTCCTTGTGCAGTGGTATGAGATCACTTGAAGGTAGGCTGTGGTTAGGTCAAGATGTATCCTATAAACGAAAAAGCAGCCACTCAAATAGCAAGGGCTTAGAGTTAGTAAGCTAGCAGAGGAGTTAAAATAGAATCATCAAAAATATCCAATCTGAAAGAAGATGGACAAAGGGAGTGAAAAATAGATGAAACCAATAAAGAACAAATAGCAAGATGGTAGACTCAAGCCTAACCGTATCAATAATCACATTAAATGCAAACGATCTAAACATTGTTTAGAGATTGTTGTTTATTTTGGATATTAATCTCTTACCAGATACATGATTTACAAATATCTTCTCCTAACCCATGGGCCGCATTTTCATTTTGCTGATTATTTCCAATAAACACACTTTAAATATAAAGACATAAATATGTTCAATGGAAAAGGATGGAGAAAGATGTACCATGCTGACATTAGTGGAAAGAAAGCAGGAATGGCTGTGTTAATATCAAAGTAGATTTCAGAATGAAGAGTATTACCTGGGTGATCGGTATCTTGTAATGACTAAACAAACAAAAATCTACATTGATAAAACAGGAAACTGTGATCCTTGCCTCACTGTTTCTGGTAAGAACCAAGTGGGGTGATATCTGGGAAAATGCATTGTGCACGGTAAAACATGCAGGTATCACTGGACCTTAATTATTAGAAACTGGACTATCTGAATCCTCATAAAGAGCACAGCGGATGTGCTGAAACTATTTGATTCTCAAGGGAAAAAAGGAAATACCACACAGCAGCTCCGAGGGGGGCAGTGCAGGGGGAGCAGGAGCAGCTGGGGGCAGAAACATCAGTGCGGTGGTACCTGGACCAGCACTTCTTAGACCTGAGTCTGTGGCAGCTACTGGAGCCCATGGTAACAAGGGGCTTTCTTCAGCTGCAGGAGAGACAGACCCAGACTAAGCCTCAGTCCCACCAACCCCAGCAGCTTCGGTAACGCCAACAGATGCTTGGCTAAAAAGAAAAGTAAGATGTCGAGCAGTTACTGTGCTAAATCCTTTTTAAGCCTTTTCTCATTTGTGAGTCTTATTTGGTTGACCCTGATATCATCATCTCCATTTAACATTTAAGGAAGTGGAAGCACAACATCGCAGGGCTGTTAAACCACGGATCAAAGTTTGGACCCGTGCAGGCTAGACCAGAGCCCAAGTCTCAAACATGACCCTAGCCATGTGGTGATTGCAGCCATGAAATTAAAAGATGCTTACTCCTTGGAAGGAAAGTTATGACCAACCTAGACAGCATATTAAAAAGCAGAGACATTACTTTGCCAACAAAGGTCCATCTCATCAAGGCTATGGTTTTTCCAGTAGTCATGTATGGATGTGAGACTTGGACTCTAAAGAAAGCTGAGCGCCGAAGAATTGATGCTTTTGAACTGTGGTGTTGGAGTAGACTCTTGAGAGTCTCTTGGGCTGCAAGGAGATCCAACCAGTCCATCCTAAAGGAGATCAGTCCTGGGTGTTCATTGGAAGGACTGATGTTGAAGCTGAAACTTCAATTCTTTGATGCAAAGAACTGACTCATTGGAAAAGACCCTGATGCTGGGAAAGATTGAGGGCAGGAGGAGAAGGGGACGACAGAGGATGAGATGGTTGGATGGCATCACCGACTCGATGTACATGGGTTTGGGTGGACTCCGGGAGTTGGTGATAGACAGGGAGGCCTGATGTGCTGTGATTCATGGGGTCACAAAGAGTTGGACATGACTGAGCAACTGAACTGAACTGAACTGAACTGAAGCCATAAGGTGAGGCTTGGGGAAGGCCAAGGTCGGCCAGAGGGTTCTTCTAGACTTTGAGGAATAGAAGGAGGGCGTAGAGGTAGGACAAGCCCCTCCACCTTCCACTCCAGGCAGGGCATCCTGCACCTCCCTCGTCCTCTCTCTTCCCCCTTCCCATTCTCCTCCCCTGGGTCAGCAGTGAGGAGTGGGAACTAGCCAGCAGGAGGGAGCAGCTCTCGGCAGCAGTGGTGAGGGGCTCCCTGGGGAGCTACTCCAGGCTTCACTAACTGCCTCCTCAGTGCCCAGTCTTTGAACTCAAGGGGTTTCAGTCCTGCTCCCAAGTCACACAGAATCTTGGTCTCCTTATCTAAAGAATGGGATAAAAGTATTGACATTGTGATTGTCAGGAGGCTCTGTGAGAGTGAGGTGGCTCTGAGGAAGGTGCTGCCCTGAGACACAGAGTTGCTGCTTGTCTCTTCTCTCCCCCTGCCATGCCACCCAGACCCTGCCCTCCCCTCTTTCATTCAGCGATACCTGTTCTCCCCTTAGACCCCCTCAATCTCTTCCTGGCCTTAGAGCCTGTGGCTCTGCCCTGCCGTGGGGCAGAAAGAAGCATTCCCCTTCAGATCTTCAAAGGTGGTGCTGGTGGTGAGGGGCAGGGACTGGGGTGGGGAAGATATCAGGGCTGAGTGAGACCAAGTATTTTTAGTGTCTCATTGGTCTTTGTTTAAGCGAGGGGAAATTCATAACACAACCAATTTAAAGCATACAGTTCAGGGGCGTTTAGTGCATCACAGAGTTGTGCAGCCGCCATCTTTCTCTAGTTTCACAACTTGTTCCTCACCCTGGAAGCGCTCTTGTACCTTACGTAATCACCTCCCATCTCCTCCCTCCCCGCATCCTGTGTCAACCACAAATCTGCGCTCTGTTTCTCTGGATTTGCCCGCTCTAGTTATTTCATTCCTTAGTGTCTGGCTCCGTTCACTTAACAGTCTTTTTTTTTTTGGCTCTGCTGGGTCTTCATTGCTCTGCATGGGCTTTCTCTAGTTGTGGTGAGTGTAGGCTACTCTTCATTGCGGTGCGTGGACTTCTCATTGCAATGGTTTCTTTTGTTGCAGAGCACTGGCTCTAGGTGTTCAGGCTTCAGTAGGTGTAGCATTTGGGCTCAGAAGTTGCAGTGCTCGGGCCCTAGAGCTTGGGCTCAGTAGTTTTGGTGCACGGGCTTAGTTGCTCCGAGGCATGTGGAATCCTCCCAGACCAGGGATCAAACCTGTGTCTCCTGCACTGGCAGGCAGATTACCATCTACTGCTCCACCAGGCAGGTCCAACATAACGTTTTAACATTACAACATAAAGTTGTGGAGTGAATCAGTACTTAACTCCTTTTTATGGCTGAATAATATCCCATTGTTGCTTTTGAATTGTGGTGCTGGAGAAGACTCTTGACAGTCCTTCGGACTGCAGGGAGATCATACGAGTCAATCCTAATGGATATCAACTCTGAATAATCATTGGAAGGACTGATGCTGAAGCGGAAGCTCCAGTACTCTGGCCACCTGATACGAAGAGCCGACTCATTGGGAAAAGACCCTGATGCTGGTGAAGATAAAAGGCAGGAGGAGAAGGGGACGACAGAGGATGAGATGGCTAGATAGCATCACTGACTCAATGGACATGGAGTTGAGAAAACTTTTTGAGACAGTGAAGGACAGGGAAGCCTGATGTGCTACAGTCCATGGGGTCACAAAGGGCTGGATACAGCCTAGCAACTGAACAGCAATGGTGTTCCATTGTACGGATGGAAGTTTGTCCATTGATGACATGTTTGCATTCTTCCCACCTTTTGGCTGTTGTGGATAGTACTGTCACGAACACTTGTGAGCAAGTATGTTCTTGAATACCTGTTTTACATTATTTTGAGCACATACCTAGGAATGGAATCACTGGGTTTTATGGTAACTCTATGTTTAACTTTTGAGAAACTGCCGAACTTTTCATAGCAGCTGCACGTCTCTTTGGCTTTAAGATTATATTATTCTAAATGCAGAAATGATACAACACTATAGAGAATTTGGAAGTTATTTATTGAGCAATTTAAAGACATTTTTAAGTAATTCAAATTATAAAAAAACTTTTAAGAAAAATATATCCTTATTATAATTCAGATAATTTCCAGAAGAAAAAAAAAGTTTTTTCTGTTCACCCCCATCTTATTCCTTTCCCTCTGGCTGACCACGGTTAACCCTTTGGTTTGTATCCTTCCAAATGTTTTCAAGGCATTTATATAGACTTTGAATTTTCTTTTTTATATAAACATGTCATACTGTCTGTATGCTCTTGCTTTGAAATCTTTCTATTAGTTTCTTGTAAATTTTGATTGCTCCAGCGACTGTCTTGGTGCCAGGCTGAGGGTCCCTGAGACACACCTTGTCCTGTTTTAAAAAAGTCTGGGCCTCAGGTGTGCAAAGCTCTCCTTGGGTGGCTGGATGATGAATATATTATACATTTCCTTTTGCTAACTCCATTTACAACTTTTTTTAAAGGAATATGAATTGCTTTTATAATAAGAAAAATAAAGTAGGGAAGAAAGATTGAGGGCCTGAAGGCCCTGGGCACAGCTTGTATCTTAATTTAGCACTTATTTCATTCCTCTCTCTTGCATAATGAGTTGTTTATGTGTTCGCCTCCCTTGAGGGCGGACAGCGCTTATTCATCTGTTGCCATCCCCTTTCCCTCAGAGTGTGCCAGGCACACAAGTGGCCCCTCCAGGGTTGTGGCTGAGGCCGAAGAGAAAAGGGTGGGTTCCAAAGACCCCCTGTGTCCTCAGCTCAGGGTCATAAAGGTCATGCATTCTCGGAGGTCAGGCTCTGGCTGATCACGCTCTCTGCGGGGGTACCTGGGCCAGCCTCGCGGGAAGCTGGGTGTAAGGCAGGGGCAGTTATTTATGGCAGCCCCAGCCAGGGTACCCATGGCAGGCAGCACCCAACTGAGGAAGTAATTAGAGTGCTGCCAGGCTCAGGAAGCAGGGAGAGGGTTGGCGGCTCGGGCTCCCTTTCCAGAGTTATAAATAGCCGGTCTGTTGGCGGAGGTGGAGAGACTTACACACAGGAATGGAGGTGGGACAGCTAGCGCCTGGGGCCGCGGGGGTGGGAGCTGTCTTCTTGGGCTTGTCTGTCTGTTAGTCTGGTTTGGGAAGGGGCAGAGGGTGTCTCACTGGCTGGACATGGGCATGTGGTCGGTGCCAGGAGGGTCCCTGGCTGAGGCCCTCCTCCCCCCACCTAGGGTTCCCCATCTGTCCCCATAAGACTAGCCTATCAGGGTTCATGTTCCTGCTGGGGGCTCAGACCACTAGCAGGGGCGTCATGACAGATCCCTGCTGGTCCCAGCTTCCAGCCCCAGCCTTCCTGTGAGGAGTTGTTAAGGTTCTGGGTGGGATTCCAGAGCCCGGGATGTTTATAGCAGTTCCGGGGGAGAGGTTCTCTGCTGGTGCTGGGCAGCTCTGTGCCTGACTCATCCCAAAACACTTTATAAATAACCTGGAGGGGAGGAGGGAGGTGGGCGTCCACCCCCATGCCCCCCACACTCTGTGAGCAGGTGGTAGGCACTGAGGGGCCAGCCTTCCTACATGTCCGGGTAGAGGGGCCCCCACTATAGTCAGGAGCCAGGGTCAGGGGTGCTGGGAGACGGGGTTGTCAACCTCTGGAGATGGGCCCTGCAGTGATTCTGGGGCCCCAGAGGGCTTTCTGCTCAGCCATGATGTTAGCACCCCCGCCTTCTGTGAGGTGCGTTGGGGGAGGTTCTGGCTGGGCAAAGAGAGCTAATATGGGCTAAACTCTCTGGGAGATCCAGGACGGGTCACTCCCCTCCCTGAGTCTCAGAACCCTCTGGTAAAATGAGAGGGTTGAGCTAGATGAGTGCTAAGGTCCTGTCCAGCAGTTGCATTAAAAAAAATTTTTTTTTGTAAATTGGAAGATAACTGCTTTATAATGTTGTGGTGGTTTCTGCCATACGACAATGTGAATCAGCCGTAAGTATACATATGTCCCCTCCCTCTTGAACCTCCTTCCCACCTCCCACCCCATCCCACTTCTCTAGGCTGTCACGGAGCACCAAGTTGAGCTCCGTGAGTCATACAGCAAATTCCCACTGGCGATCTCTTTTATACATTACGGTAATGTGCATGTCTCAGCGCTACTCCCTCAGCTGTCACAGTCTCTCCTTCCCAAGCTGTGTCCACAAGTCTCTTCTCTATGGCAGCAGTTACACTTTTGATTCCATGTCTGACATGTTGTAGGTGTGAATGGGTGATTAGACATTCCTGTATCACAAATTGCGTGTGTGGGGACCTTGGAGACAGGAGGAGTGGCAGTGACCCCACCTGGAGCCCCATGTGCTGGACAAGGAGACTCTCACTAGTCTGAGTGGGTGGACACTGGGAGCCTCTGGGGCCAGGGGGAAAGTTCTGAAAGGTGTGTTCAGACAGAGCCTGATTATTGTCCCTGAGGGAGAAGACACATTTGACTTGTGTCACCACAGAAGGCTGACTAGGACCTGGGAGGCTGATTTCAGCTCGATGTATCCTGTGCTCTTCCTGCTAGAACCTTTCTGACTTGTGAGGTGGTGAGCTCCCTGTCCCTGAATGAAGGCTCTTCTGTAAGGCTGTGGAGGAAGGGATTCCATATGGAGTGAAGGGCTGTAGTTCAGTAGTTCCCCACGTGGCCAGGAAGCTGGATCCATGAAGAGCCTGTTAGTAATACATTTCCCTGGTCTCCACCCCACCGCACCACCCACACTCAGTGGGACTCCCAGGGGTCTCAGCCATGTGGTCCCCACGTCTGCCCTACCATTCTGTGATGCTATGTTGAAGCTAAATATATCCCAGCCCCCTACCCTAAATGTATCATGCCACATAGGTTTGGAGCACTGTACAACCACTGACATAGTGACAATAGGTGAAGGTCAACAGCAATCTCAGGAGACCATGAATGTGATCTTAATCAATGGACTTGGCCGCCACTGCAGAACCTGCACAAATGGCCTTGAAGAAACAAATGTCAAAAATCATGCTTTGGGGGATTAAAGTGCCAAAAGGGGTTCTGGGGCCTTTTGAGGGAAACAGAACAGGGGGCCTTCAACAGGACACTCTGCACTGTGAGCAGCTTCAGGTTAAGCCCAGTCCCTGACCAGACGGAGCCTGGTGCATCAGGGAGAACGTGGCGACAGGCAAGTCCACAGCCCTGATCAGACTCCTTACTCCTCCTCACTTGCTGTGTGACTTTGAGCTTGTCCGTTGTCCTCTCTAGGCCTCTCATTTGTAAAGTGAGGGGCTTGGACTTTCAAGTCCTCCCCAACTTGATGTGTTATAACACCTCCAAAGACTAGGAGCTGGCTATTTGTGAAGTTCTGGTGTCAACCATTATTATGACCAGTTTTGTTGCTGTGGAATCCCTCCTTCTGACTTCCCAAATGATTCCTGCCCTCTCCAGGGTCTGCTGAAAGTGTGGCTGGCTTGGCTGACCAGGTAGGAAGGCCTTGCAGGAACAGAGCAGGAAAGTTGATGTGGAGGGAAGGGGTGAACAGGTCGGTGTGCTCAGGCAGTGAGGACCAACTTGGGGACCAAGCCTGGTAGGGGCTCTGAGATGAGGGATCAGGGCTAGGGAAGCCACCAGGAAGCCAAATACTCCACCTCAGAGCTCAAGTTGCAGCCAGAAGGGGGATGCCTAATTCATTACTATGAAAGTCCCAAAGAGTTTGAGACCTCCCAAGAGTTTGAGACCTCCCAAGAGTACAGTGACCAAGTATTAATGTACAGGAGGCTTCTGAAGACAGACCTGAGTTAGGGATGGGGTGGCAAGGGGGCATTCATTCATCACCAGAGGGCACACCTGGCATTGCATCACTCTGTATCCAGCT
Organism: Bubalus bubalis; assembly: GCF_019923935.1. Taxonomy (NCBI): domain Eukaryota; kingdom Metazoa; phylum Chordata; class Mammalia; order Artiodactyla; family Bovidae; genus Bubalus; species Bubalus bubalis. The sequence goes on from NC_059179.1 coordinate 19,182,668, forward strand.
CTCACACAACCCATCTGAGAAAGTATCATTTGCCATGGCTTACAGGTACAGTAGCAAGGCCCAGCTTAGATGTGCTCTCAGATGCACAGCTGGTGAGAGGCAGAACAGGCTTTGAACTCAGGTCTGGCTGATTTTAAAGCACACAGGGCTCCCTCTACCTTGTGTACCTCCTCCTCTGTAAGGAGTGTTGTTCTCCTAAAGCCCAAGATCATGCCTATATCTCCCCAAGGTCGGGAGTACATGCAAATGAGCTTCTATGAAGGAAATGTGAGTTAGAATAAAATTGCCCAGGAGAAATCCGAAATATCCTAGGATCACCCAATAGAGTGCAACTTTTGAAGTTGAGGCCTACCTGGTTGCAGGACACATTGTCGGGGTTGTGGAGGCAAAGGAGCGCTGGCCCCTGGCAACGAGCTCACATGTTGCCCGGGAGGCCAGCTGCAAGGTTGTTACAACACCTGCGTTTCTGGGGAGGAGGGTATAACGGCTGTGCTGCAGGTAATCAGGGAGGCGGTGCTGGAGTCCTCGCTCAGAGGAGGAGCTGGAATTTATGCAGTTAGAAGTGGGAGAAGAGAGTTCTAGGCAGCTGGAAGAGCATATGAAAGACGCTCAGAGGCCTGGAAGGGTGTCTGGAGTTGGGGAAACTAGGAACAACTCTGTGGGGTTGGAGATGGGGGTAGGTAAGCAGCGAAGGGTATGAGAGACAGGGTTGGACAGGTGAGCAGGGCCAGTCTGGGGAGGGCATATGTCTGACTTTCTGACTTTGGCTAAACCAGTCTCCTCAGATATAAAATGGGAAAATTAAGGCCTTCTCTTTGTACAGGGCTGTCATGAGATTTAAGCTGGATAATGAAAATAAGGGCTTCCCTTGTGGCTCAGCTGGTAAAGAATCTGCCTGCAATATGGGAGACCTGCGTTCGATCCCTGGGTTGGGAAGATCCCCTGGAGAAGGGAAGGGCTACCCACTCCAGTATTCTGGCCTGGAGAATTCCATGGACCGTATAGTCCATGGGTTTGCAAAGAGTCAGACACAATGAAAATAAAATGGTGGTACTGGGCCAGACACAGGTTCAATAAGTGGTGTTACTATTGTGGTTGTTGCTGCTGCTGGTGGTAAGAATAACAGCTGGCTTTACTAGTTTCCCTTTGGTCTATTCTTAACACAGCGGCAAGAGTAATTCTGTTAAAATGTGGCAGATCTTGTCCCTCCTCTGCTCACAAGACTCAGGGGCTCCCTCAAAGCCACAGTCCTTGTACTGGTCTTCCAGCCCCTACGTGATCTAACCTCCCCCTAACCTCTCCACATGTCCATCACTTGTTTGAACCACACTGGCCTCTTTGATATGCCTTGAACATGCCAGGTTACTCCTGTCCCAGGGCCTTTGCACTTGCTGCTTCCTTTTCACTAGAATATTCCCCCTCAGGTCCCCACGGGGCTCACTCCCTCGCCTCCTCCAGGTCTTTGCTCAAGTGCCACCTCCTTAGCGAGGTCTTTGGCTAAGCTGTCTGAAGTCACAAACTGCCTCCCCTCACCCACGCTGGCATGCCTCCTCTCCCTTCCCCCCTCATACCCCATCTCTGTGTTTATCGCCTTCTAACATACTGTGCATTTGTATTTCTTGTTTGTCACTCTCATTAGAATACATGGGCTTCCCTGGTGGCTTAGACGATAAAGAATCCGCCTGCAATGCAGGAGACCTGGGTTCAATCCCTGGGTTGGGAAGATCCCCTGGAGAAGGGAATGGCTACCCTCTTCAGTATTCTTGCCTGGAAAACCCCATGGACAGAGGGGCCTGGCAGGCTACAGCCCATGGGGTTGCAAAGAGTTGGACACAACTGAGTGACTAATAGCTTCACTTTGACTTCACTTAGAAAATATGGCCCATGAGGGCAGGGCTTTTTGTCTGTTTTGTGCCCAGTGTCTAGCCTGGAAATGGTACTTGTTCATATGTGTTATTTTTATATTATCATCTCTGGAGCATGGAGAGTGGGTTGGAGCAACCTCCCCCTGCTGGATGTGGCCAGCCCCTGACTGGAACCTCCAAGCTCACCTTGCTTCTTTGGAAAGATGTTTCCTCCAGGCCTTCCTATCTCTTCAACAGGAGCCACGGAACTGCAGGCTTCTAACTGACAGGCTCATCCTCTCTGCAGGCTTCCCTGCTTATTTTAAAACACAGCCCCCTCCACTTGCTCTGGGGCTCCCTCTCTGCCAGGAAACTCAATGAGCATGGGGGTGGGTAGATGGCTCATTTCAGAGGAATTTCCCTGGTTCCCCAAGCAGCCTAGTGCCTGGGAGCCCAGGAGCCTGTGTGGCCTGATTTAGATCCTGGGAGCAGGGCTCCAGCTGCAGCCCTCCCATTCAGCTGGAACCGCATTTGGAGGCGTCTGCAAACCTTCCGCCCTGGTGCATTCCCCCTTTTTCTAGACTACTGGCCTGAGTCCAAGCCTGGGAGGAAGGTACCATGGTCACTCTGTCACTCCACTGGGCTCAGCTCCTTTCCTTTAGGAGCACTGGCTGGAGCCACCCCGTGGGTCTCTAAGACCCCTCCCCTTCCTACAGCCTATGTCCCATTTGCTCATGGCCTGTTGGAACAGCTGACATTTCCGTTTTATCGTATTATCATGTCTCCACTGAGACTTTGGGGAGATACGATGCTTTAATTCCCAGTGTGGCTAATGGAATCGCAGGCTGGCAGGGGCGGGATTCTGGAATAGGCTGGCTTTTAGTCTCTGAATTCCCACTAGGGGAGTGGAGACTCTGGAAAGTGGACAGACGGGTTGGAATCTGGACTGTTCATTAGCTGTGTCACCTTGGGCAAGTTGCTGGCCAATCAGGAAAATGGCTGCAGTAAAGGTACCACTTCCTCATTGGGCAGCTGTGAGGACTGAGCCGGATGATGTGCAGAAGGCCCTTGGCTCAGGCTGAATGAGGCCTCAACAATGGGAGGCTGCTGCTGCTCCAGGATGCTGGCTCTGTGTTTCTCCTGCAGAATGCTGAGCCTCCGGCAGTGCCCAGACATCCTAGGCCTGTCCGAAGCACTGTGGGAGCCAGTTGGTCTCCTGGAACCTGTCCTGGGCACGAGGCGAGGGCTTCCCCGAGGTGAGGGCTCCCCACCCACCCCCTACCCCCCTGAGACCTGGATTCTATCCAGCTTTGGATCTGGATGCAAAACTGGGGTCACGAGGGCGGAGTGGAACACTTCTGCCTGGTCCTTCCAGCTTTCTCTTTCTGCCAGACCACAGGGCCCCTGAGGAGGTACCCCTGAGGGAATCCCTGCTCAGGTATTGGGGAGATTCTTCTGACAGTGACTTCAATTTCACAGAAATGTCTGTAGGATTCCAATTTCCTGCTGTGTTGTATGTAAAATGGCTCTAATGAGGGAGAAAAATCTAGACATATTCAAGCAGCTGTAAGACAGGAGAATTTACATATCTCAGGTGTCAGGCCTAGGCGAGCCCTTAGGATCACGAGGCCCACCCTCCTCTTTTAAATGATGAAGAGCCTGAGGTCCAGAGAAGGACTCTGAGCTGTCAGAAGTCAAGCAGCTGGTAAGACATGGAGCTGGGACTCAAAGCTGGGCTTCCTGACTCCTCATCCAATGCTCTCTCCACTGCACCCCACCAGCCAGGACACAGGGGCTGGAATCCAGTCTCTGACCACAGAGCCTGTGCAAGTAACCAGGACTCCACACTGCCATCAGATGGCCTCTTCCCTCTCTGACACCTGGCCCCAACCTTCTATAATGAGGCTGTCACACTTGCAGAGGCTCCTGGGCTTGGCTTAAGATGGGCTTAGGCTGTTCGGGTGGCACCCCATGCCTTTCATTGAGAAAATACTGCCCAACTGCAGAGATTTCACTGGGAGGAAAGGGTTCCTGCCACTGAGCCTAAAATCCCCAGGGATTCCTTTGATTCCATTTCACATAACCACACTCTCTCATGTCACCAGCATCCCTTCTTCTCCCTTCTAGGGCTTCACACCCTTAGAGTCTCACAGGCAGTGATCCTGTTCCGCTTAGTTTGGCAAAACCCAGAATGTGGGTCTTTTCATGTTATAATCAGTCCATTTCCTGTTTCTGCATTGTTTCAGATACTTCATCTCTGAACATCTTCCAATTTCAGCATATCTTTCCGGAATGGTGGATGCCAAGAACCCAAGGCCACAATCGGGAAAGATCTCATTAGAAACAGATAGAGGAAGGGAGGGTCCCCACTGGGCAGAATTGTGCTCAGGCTGCCAGTAACCCGGCCATCTGGAAGGTCCTCTCTCCTTCCTTCCTGGAAACTCAGGGCTGCCCAGGTACCAGTCTGAAGGCAGAGGGGATTCCCCAAATGCCCTCCTGGGCACAGAGGATGGACGGAGCCATTCATGTGACTCTGTCTCCATGTCTTCTCTCATGGCCTCCTTTCATCACCCTGGTCCAGCTTTTTATTCATTCAATAGGCATTTATTAAGTCCCTGCCGCATACCAGGCCTAGGGCTAGGCACTGGGAATACTATGGTAAAAGAGAGGCACATTGTCCCTACCCTCGAGAAGCCCATCTTCTAGGGCTTGGGAGTGATGGTAAACAAGCAAAGCAATACACCTGTGAACAGGTGAAGTGCAAGGAGGCCAAGCACAGAGTCCAGGGGAGGACAGTACGAGGGGCCATCTGGAGTGGGTGACCTAGGAGGCTTCTGAGCAGTGTCATTAAAGCTGAGACCCAAAGGTGGGAAGGACTCTCCTAGGGAAAGATGTGGGAAGGTGTTTCTGGGAGAGGGGACAGGATGTGTAAGAGACTCAGCTGAGAGGAGGGATGGATGGATGGTCCGTGTAGTGTGAGCTAAGGTTGGAGGCGGCCCAGATCTGGAGGGGTCTGTTCATTGTCACAGGTGTCTGGCTTTCTCACCGACTCCCTGTGTGTCCTGAGCATGTAACTTAGCTTAGTTAAACCTCTGCTCCTCTTGGATGGGATGGAACTAGTAACTCCCCTGTACAAGCCTCTTGGAGGCCTCAATGAAACCATGGAAAACCCCAGGGTCTAGCACAGGCCAGCCCTCCACATGGGGAGCAATTCTTATTCCTATTTCCACCCCTACCTCCTCAAGGAAAAACATTTGAACCCCTTGGCTCTTTTCCCATCCAACCCCTGTCCTCAATCCCGTCTCTTTTTTTTTTTTTTTTTGCACTCTATCTATCAGATCTAGTCCCTTAAATCTATTTCTCACTTCCACTGTATCTTATATCATGTAAATACATGGAATGAGATGGTAACAATTCTTGAGTTGAAACATTGAAACTCTCCAACATTTATAGGAAGGCAGGGCGAAGAAAAGTCCATGTGGGCACCAAGAAGTAGAAATGAGAGAAGTGGAGAACAGAAAGACTGAAGGTATCCTAGAAATAATGGAATAAGAGATTACTAAAAAGGAAAATATGTTATTTTTTATAATATATTAAATATTGTTAAATATGTTACAGGGAGATTGGGTCTGATAAGCATCTCTTCTCTGAAAAGCCTCACTTTAATGATCATATTGTCTTTTATAAGAAATACTCCATTCTTAATTTTATACAACTGGTACTAGAGAAATTTTTTTAGCAGCTCTTGCTGCTGCTAAGTCGCTTTAGTTGTGTCTGACTCCGTGCGATCCCATAGACGGCAGCCCACCAGGCTCCCCCGTCCCTGGGATTCTCCAGGCAAGAACACTGGAGTGGGTTGCCATTTCCTTCTCCAATACATGAAAGTGAAAAGTGAGAGTGAAGTCGCTCAGTTGTGTCTGACTCTTAGCGACCCCATGGACTGCAGCCTACCTGGCTCTTCCGCCCATGGATTGTCCAGGCAAGAGTACTGGAGTGGGGTGCCATTGCCTTCTCCGAGCCCATCTCGTCTTAAATGTGGGGCTTTCCCCATTCCAGGTGACACTCAGACAGAACTCATCAGACTTGCGTGGTAACAAACCCAGTTGTCTGAGCTCTGCGTGTTCTAAATGGTAACGTGGTGGGAGGGACTTCTGCCCTCACTGTGGGCTGGCATGCATGCCTTCATTTCCCCCTCATTCTCTCTTCTTTCTCATCTTTAGATTGTTTTAAATAGTCAGCAGGTACAAAAAGAATATTTCTGGAGTATGTATAAAGTATAAAGAATAAGGGGCTTCCCAGGAGGTGCGAGGGGTAAAGAACTCGCCTGCCAGTGCAGGAGACATAGAGATGCGGGTTCGATCCCTGGTTGGAGAAGATTCCCCTGGAGAAGGAAATGACAACCCCCTCCAGTATTCTTGCCTGGAGAATCCCATGGACAGAGGAGCCTGGTGGTCTACGGTCCATAGGGTCGCCAAGAGTCAGGCGCGACTGAAGTGAGTCAGCATGCACGCATAAAGAATAAAATCACAGTGAATGCCACTCAATTTAAGAATGAGAGTGCTGCCTTCCCATATGGAATCCGTGTGCAGTTCCCTTCTTTTCCCTGGAGCTAACCCACCTTCTGGAATTTTGTGTATACATATTTTTTCTTTTTCTTCTTAATAGTTTTCAGCTTATGTTTATAGACCTGAGTAATGTTTTAGTTTTTGCATGTTTTGAAACTTTATATAAATGGAACAACACTGTGTATTCTTCTGCCGTGTGCCTTTTTAATTCCACACTATTTTCCTAAAATTCGTGCATGCTCTTACTACTAGATAGGATTGCATTGTAGGAATAGAGCATGACTTGATTATTCATTTTCTGGCCTAAAGATAGTTGGGTTGTTTTCAGGTTTTTTCTTTTTCTTAATTTCATAACCAGGGCTGTTATAAATGCTCCTGTTCATAACTGAATACACACCCACAAGGTATACATCTAGAAGTGGGTTTGCTGGAATTATATGGGATCACACTAAATTATTTTCCAATTAGGTAGAACATAATACAGAAGTGTTCTTGTTACTCCACAGCTATTCTGCCTGCTTCATAATCGTAATTTTCGCTCATCTAGAGGGTAGAATCTCTCTGTGTTCCTTCTTCATTTTCTGGTGTCTTCACCAATGCAGCTATATTGGCTTTCCTCTTCAGAATCTGTTTCTATGCCCACCTATATTCTTCTTGCCTATAGCAGAGGACACGAGCTTTCTCTTCTCTCAAGCCTGGTCCTTTTCTGTCTCCTTTATGATCCCACTCCTTCTGTCTTTCCTCTTATCTTCAGCATCCCTCTATTTATGATTTCCAGATTTTAAAAATTAGTAGTGTGGCAGACATGTTGGTCACAGACCCAAGTTCCTCATGATTTTCTACCTCTTCTTCCAGCCTTCCTCCTCCTATAGAGTCTGAAAATGCCAGAAACTTTCCTGGCTTCCCTTGCAGCTACAAATGGCTATATGACTCAGTCTGGCCAATGAGACATAAGGGGACGTCTGGTAGGAGGCTTATGGGAAATATTTTTTGAACATTTATTCTCTGGGAAAAGGAAATAGGCTCTCTCCCTTCTTTCTTGCCATGGATGTTTATATATAAGAACATGATGTTTGGGGCTGAGGCAGCCATCTTGCAACTAGAAGGCAATAAGTCTGAGGATGAGAAACCAGTGTGCTTAGGATGTTGTTGAGACAGGATAGACAAAGCCAGGGTTCTTAGGGACTTTGCTGGACCTCTGAGCTAATCCTGGTGCTCCCACACTCCAAACTTCTTGTTATGTTAATTTAATGGGTTTTTTTTTTATCAAATTATGTTAGTAAAATCATCTTTTTGCAGCTCAAACATTCTGACTGACAGGGTTGTCTTTGTATGGATGTCTTCTCTTGCTTTTTTTTTTTTTTTCTATTTTGTTGACTAACTTCTTTTGTGCTCCTCCAGATTACATTCTGAAGATTCAGGAATGTAATTCCTGACACTCCAGTTGCTCTTGAACTTCCTATAATACTTGACACTGTTCATCTATCCTCTGGAGAACTTTGCCTCCTTGGGCTTCTGCGATGCTTCAGAGTCTGGGGTCTCTATCTACCTTCCTCTCTTTCTTTTTTTCCTGGAGGTCCCACTGGGATTCTTGCCTTCCTTCTCTTCCTCTTGCACTGACTCCTCACCATGAACTGCCCTTATTGAACACTTGCTACATCAGATCAGATCAGATCAGTCACTCAGTTGTGTCCAACTCTTTGCGACCCCATGAATCGCAGCACGCCAGGCCTCCCTGTCCATCACCAACTCCCGGAGTTCACTCAGACTCACGTCCATTGAGTCAGTGATGCCATTCAGCCATCTCATCCTCTGTCGTCCCCTTCTCCTCCTGCCCCCAATCCCTCCCAGCATCAGGGTCTTTTCCAATGAATCAAGTCTTCGCATGAGGTGGCCAAAGTACTGGAGTTTCAGCTTTAGCATCATTCCTTCCAAATAAATCCCAGGGTTGATCTTCTTCAGAATGGACTGGTTGGATCTCCTTGCAGTCCAAGGGACTCTCAAGAGTCTTCTCCAACACCACAGTTCAAAAGCATCAATTCGTCAGTGCTCAGCCTTCTTCACAGTCCAACTCTCACATCCATACATGACCACAGGAAAAACCATAGCCTTGACTAGACGAAACTTTGTTGGCAAAGTAATGTCTCTGCTTTTGAATATGCTATCTAGGTTGGTCATAACTTTCCTTCCAAGGAGTAAGCATCTTTTAATTTCATGGCTGCAGTCACCATCTGTAGTGATTTTGGAGCCCAGAAAAATAAAGTCTGACACTGTTTCCACTGTCTCCCCATCTATTTCCCATGAAGTGGTGGGACCGGCTGCCATGATAGGAGCCAAACTTGGCTCTTTCCAGTGGTCATTTTATTTACTGCTTAGTTATTATTATCCCCACCTCACATATATGGAACCTAGGATTTGAGAGGTTAATTAACTTACCCAAGGCTATCCCGAGTAGCTCAGCCGGTAAAGAATCCACCTGCAATGCAGGAGACCCTGGTTCGATTCCTGGGTTGGGAACATTCCCAGGAGAAAGGATAGGCTACCCACCCCAGAATTTTGGGGCTTTCCTGGTGGCTCAGAGAGTAAAGAATCCACCTGTGATGCAAGAGACCTAGGTTCGATCCTTGGGTTGGGAAGATCTCCTGGAGGAGGGCATGGCAACCCACTCCAGCATTCTTGCCTGCAGATCCCCATGGACCGAGGAGCCTGGAGGGCCAAAATCTATGGGGTTGCAAAGAGTTGGACACGACTGAGCGACTAAGCACAAGGCTATCCAGTTAGTAGATGACATTATCTTCTACTTTAATTGTACCATCTTGCCCAAGGCTAGGCAGACAGTCCCTTTCTCATAGCTCTCTGTATTTCCTCTCCCAAGGTAAAGTGACCCATTCTTATAGCATCAACTGTACTTTTATAGAGAGACCTCTTCCTTGGTGGCTCAGATGGTAAAGATTCTGCCTGCAATGTGGGACACCCAGGTTTGATCCCTGGGTCAGGAAGATCCCCTGAAGAAGGGAATGGCAACCCACTCCAGTACTCTTGCCTGGAGAGCTCCATGGATAGAAGAGCCTGGTGGGCTACAGTCCATGGGGTTGCACAGAGTCGACATGGTTGAGTGACTGTAGTCTTATAGGCTGTACTATCTCCTTTGTCCTAAAAAATCACTGAAGCTTCTCCTATCCTTTACATCTGGCATGTTTAGAGTTACCTAATCCGCCTTTGTGAATTTCTGGCCATGGCGTATCCCAGCCACCGAGATGGACGGATGTCTTGCATCCTCTTTGTCTCCTCCTCCCTTCCTCATCTCATGTATTCAGCCAGAAGCAGCAGCCGATAATGACTTCATTTAAAATGTTTCTTGAATCTGTCCCTTTGCCCTCATTCCTGGGCAGTGACCCACGCCCACCTGGTCTAGCACAATAGTTTCCTCCCTGTTCTTCCTGCTTCAGCCCCTCCCTTCTCATCCATCCCTGGGGTGCTCCCAGATGACCCGTTCTGGTACATTGCTTTCCTTGTGTCCCTCACTGTTCTGGATCCCTCGTTGAACCCCCACTGCCTCGCTTTCATGGCGCTTCACTGTCTGGCTCCAGTCTTGTTTCTCTGCAGAGTAGTTCAAATCAGCCAGAGTGGTTTGCTCTTTTACATGTGCCTCCCCCTTCCTTAACTTCCAGCAGCCCATTTGTCCAACCCTGCCTGACTTCCTCTTCTAAGTGTCAAATGCCACATCTTTCTGAAACCACCTCTGTCCCTTGGGCCAGGGTAAGACTTCAGTCACCAGACCCTGGGATCTCTCCCTTCCTCCTTTGAGATTTCCCAAAACACTCATTGTCTGAATATGTCACCAGGGCACCTGACAGTTGCCCACTGTGTCATGGTGCCTAAGCTGGGTTTCCCAAAATCAGGACGGTAAAGTCCGTTGTGACTGGAACCATGCTTGTCCTTGCTGAGGCTCAAGATTGGGGAATTGAATGGAGCCATGCCCTTTCTTGTAAATCAGTCCATCTCCTGTACAAACATTAATTGAGCATCTACTATGTTCTAAGTACTATTCTGAACACTAAGAGTGCATCTGAGGAGACAAGTTCTTGCCCTCAAGGAACTTATGGTCTAATAAGAAAACAGATACATACATTTTAGAAAGTATGAGTGTTTTGTAGGGCAAGTATAAGGTGCTCTTAATAGGGGCAGCTTACCATGACTAAAGGTTTCCCAGTTGGCTCAAGTGGTAATGAATCCACCTGCCAATGCAGGTGACACTGGTTTGATCCCTGGGTCAGGAAGATCCCCTGGAGAAGGAAATGGCAACCCACTCCAGCGCTCTTGTCTGGGAAATCCCATGAACAGAGGAGCCTGGCAGACTACAGTCCGCAGAGTCACAAAAGAGTCGGACAGGACCTAGCAACTAAGCCACTGCCACCACGACTGTGGCTAAAATGCCAGGGAAGGCTTCTCTGAGACAGTAAATTTTATTCTTTACTTTAGTTTTTACAAGTCTCAATTTTTTGTTATTGGGGGTTTCCCAGGTGGCATAGTTGGTAAAGAATCCTAGAATCAACAAAAAATAACATTTCAATAAATATAATCAGAACAAACAAAATGCAGGGGAAAAGAAAATAAAAACTATATTACCTAAGGAAGTAAATGTTAGTCTGGGGCCTGAAGAGATTTATCCAGGTGAAGAGAAGGGAAAGAACATACCAGGCAGAGTACATATGAAGGCTCAGAAGTGACACAGAATGTAGCACATTTGAGGGACTTTTATTTGAAGATAAAAGTCACACATGGCTCTGGTTGGCATGGAGAGTGTAAAGGAGACAGGTCGGGGGAAGGGCTGGGAGGGATAAGCAGGGCCACGTGGGTTGGACCCCAGAGGAGCTGGGATGTTGTGGCCTTGGTGAAGAGAGGGTGAGATTTGTTAGGGGAGGAAGCTATACATACAGGGCCATATCAGGGGGCACGGAAAGAGGACTAGATGACAAGCAGGCAGGGAATGGTGAACTGGCTGGCAGAACTCGGAAGACCATGGAAGCGTTCCAATCACTGGAACCTGCCCTGTGACCTAGCTGGTGGTCAGGAATTCCAAAAGCTCTGTAGAGTCTACCAGGCCAAGCATGGCGTGATAAAAGCCATGAGAGAGGTGTGTATAAAGCCCTGTTTTGGAGCGAGGTAGTTCAAGAAAGGCTTCCTGGGTCTGATGGGCTTTGGAACGGGACTCCTAGTGCTGAGTGGGTGGGCTCAGGACAGTATTCTCTCTTTCTTGCCAGTGTCCAGTGCTCAACCCGTGATCTAATGGCCTCTGGCTCTGGGGCCCATGGTGGCTGTTATTTCTGGAAGAAGTACCCCTTCTATAGCAGGACTGCTCCTTGGGAGAACTGGGAGGGCAAAGACCACTTCCTCGACATTTATTTCCTACCCGGGCTCTACCAACCTCTGCAAATAGCTACTTTCTCTCCAAGGCAGTTGGATCAACTTGTCCAAACATGCGTGGCCAATAAGTGGGTCTGAATTGAGGTCTTTGTCTACTGTAGCACCTCCCCCACCATCCAAAATAATTTTGTTATAATCTACAAAATAAATTTTCATTTATATTTATTGCTTCCCAAAGAAGAAAGCAGATGTAAAATGATTGGTTCTAACACCATCTCACAGAAACTCTGCTTCTTTCTCTTCCCCTTATAGAGGATTTTGTATAATTAATTCAAATTTGTTGTAAGACATAACACACATTTGGGATACATCAGTGAAATAGGAGCCAGGGTAAAGACTCTGCTCAAGCTTACAATTTAGCAGACAAGACAAACAGAAGACATAATGAGTAAGTTACATTGTTTGCTAGCAAAGGTGATGAATGCTCCAGAAAAAGAACCAGAAGGGGAACCAAACAGAGGTTTTTTATTCTCACAAGTCAACTTAACTTAGTGGGCAGGAGGATAGATAGAATGAGAAGCAAGGGAGAGAATGAGCAGGGCTTCTGTTTTTTTTTTCCTGTTTTTAAAAAATATGGATCAATTTTATTTTTTGTAGGTATTTTTTTTTCTATTGAGGCATAGTTGATTTATAATCTTATACTGATTTCAGGAGTATAACATAGTGATTCAAAACATTTTAGATTATACCCCATTTAAAATTTTTATGAAATATTGGCTAATTCCTTGTGTTGTACAATATATCCTTGTAGCTTATTTATTTTATTTTTTTTTACAAGGAGACAATTTTTTTTATTGAGGTCTAGTTGATTAATAATATAGTTTCAGGTGAACAACATGGTGATTCAAAAGTTGTATAGATTACACTCCACTTATATTTCTTATAAAATATTGACTATATTCCTTCCTTGTGCCATACAATATATCCTTGTAGCTTTCTTATTTTATACGTAGTAGTTTGTATAGAAAACCTCTTAGTCCTCTCTGTTTATTATGCTCTTACCCCTTTCCTCTCCCCATTGGTAACCACTGGTTTGTTCTCTATATCTGTAAGTTGATTTCTGTTTTGTTATATTCAGTCATTTATTTTAGTTTTTAGGTTCTGCCTATAGATGATAACACATAGTATTTGTCTTTCTCTGACCTATTTCACTAAGCATAGTACCCTCTCGGAGAAGGCAATGGCACCCCACTCCAGTACTCCTGCCTGGAAAATCCCATGGATGGAGGAGCCTGGAAGGCTGCAGTCCATGGGGTCACTGAGGGTTGGACACGACTGAGCAACTTCACTTTCCCTTTTCACTTTCATGCATTGGAGAAGGAAATGGCAACCCACTCCAGTGTTCTTGCCTGGAGAATCCCAGGGACGGGGGAGGCTGGTAGGCTGCCGTCTATGGGGTCGCACAGAGTTGGACACGACTGAAGTGACTTAGCAGCAGCAGTACCCTCTAGTTCTAGCCATGGCAAAACTTCTTTCTTTTTTATGGCTGAGCAGTATTCCTATTCCATTGTGTATATAAGCCACATCTTTTTTATCCATTCATCTGTTGATGGGCACTTAGGTTGGTTCCGTATCTTGGATCTTCTAAATAATGCTGCTATGAACATTGGAGTGCATGTATATTTTCAAATTAATGTTTTGTTTTCTTCAGATGTATACCCAGGAGTGTGATTGCTGAATTATACAGTAGTTCTATTTTTAGTCTTTCGTGGAATCTCCATACAGCTTTACATAGTGGTTGCAGGACAGGGCTTCTGTTTTTCATGATAAACCCTTGTCCCTGGCTGGAATTTTAAACTAACTACATGTGTATTACTTTGATAAAAATAAAAGTTAAATTCAAATAGTGCTGTAATTATATTGGTATGTGAGGGTGGCAGGGTGAGTTAAGTTCTCTGTTGCCACAGCAGAAAACAGGAAAAAGGTTTCTAAAGTTAATAAAACAAGAAATAGAACTACAGGCATATCATTTAGCAATGTAAAGAAAACTTCTAAAAATCAGAATTCAAAGCAGAAACAGCTGAAGAGTGGAAAGTCATTTCTTCCAGGGGAGAAATGACTTGAAGGTAGGAACATGTAGGATACAGTAGATAGAGGACTCTTGCTTTTTATCATACGCCTCTCTGTATGTTTGAAAAATCCCATGGACGGAGAAGCCTGGTGGGCTGCAGTCCATGGGGTTGCGAAGAGTCAGACACGACTGAGCGACTTCACTTTCACTTTTCACTTTCATGCATTGGAGGAGGAAATGGCAACCCACCCCAGTGTTCTTGCCTGGAGAATCCCAGGGATGGGGGGCCTGGTAGCCTGCCGTCTATGGGGTTGCACAGAGTTGGACACGACTGAAGTGACTTAGCAGCTGTATGTTTGGATTTTTAAAATCATAGGCATGTGTTACTTTCACGATTAAAAATAGACCCCATATTCTACTGAGTCCTGGGAGGTCTGCAGAGGGGTGTGCTGGGGGTTTTTGTAGGGAGTGAGAGGGTGGGAAAGTAGGCAAGTTTTCCCCCCATTCATGCAAATCCACTTTCTTTGATTTGTTTTATGTCTCTGACTTTTATGCAAGGTTTCTTTTGAACAAAGGTTTCTGCCAGTGAAATTGGATTGAACTCCTTTTGGCTCTCATGATTAATGATGCTTTATAAGCACCCATTACCCTTTATCCTCGTGCCTATTTACTTCTCTAAAGAACTTCCATCACTTAGAAGCCTTGCAGTCTTCCCCCCAGTTGGCTACGGTTGGAAATAATTGGTGAATTTGTTGCCAGTTTGGAGGTGAGACCCTGCAGTCAGTCCTTCGATAATTGCTCCTGCAGAGGGCCTTTGGAACCATTCTCAGAACAGGGGTTCTTTGTGAATTCTGCCGGGCTTCCAGCATGGTGGCTGTCCTCATGACAGGAATGCACTGCAGCTAAGAATCCCAGTATCGGCAGTTTCTCTTGGGGTAGCTGTGAATTCTTATGGAAACTTGCCTCCCACTCCACTTCCTGTAAAAGAAAAAGGAAGAGAGAAAAAGACAAAGAGAGAGACACGGAGACTATGAATGAAGAAACGGTGGCAACCTCCCATTCGCTTAGTCACCTCCTAGTGACTCCACTTCCAGACAAGTGTCACGGTCTGCCTGCTCTGGTACTATTTTTAGAGTAGGTCCCTTTCATTCATGTTTCCAGGGCCTTTGCAGTCATCCCCGATACTACCTTGCAGCTGCTTTCCTGAGTTTGAAGTTCCAAAGGTTCTGTGTTTCTAGGAACCTTTCATGCCTTCATGCCTTTTCACACGGTGTTCCTTCATCCACTGTCTGGGGATATGATAGTAATCTTTGAAGTCCAAGCCCAAATGTCATGTAGTTGGTAAAACTTTTTCTGGACCTCAGTTTCTAAAGAAACCATCTCTGCCTCAATACTTATCATGGAGACTTGCCATCACTTGATTAGAGTTTGGGGTCCTTGTGGGGTTGAAAACATCCCATGGTCATCTTTCTGTCTGGTATACAGTGGGTTTTTTTTTTTTTTTTTTTGCATCCGTTCAGTGAATTAAATAAAGCATGCTGGCTATTTTTTTCTGTGCTTTAGGAAAACTTGCTTGGCCTGGAAGAAACGTTACTGTGGGAGGATCTTTAGCAAGCATCTCCATAAATCTTTTCCTGTTGTCCTCTTGAAAGACCAGATTTGAAAGAGTAGGTGGCATCAAGAGATAGCCTCCTATACTTGGAGGGATTTTGTCTGGGGAAGAAAATTGTTGCCACCAATTTACACATCAGAGAACAGAGGCCCAGAGAGACTGAGACTTGCTGGTGATCATACAGTGAACAGCAGAAGCCGGAGGTTGAAACCCATGTCATCTGACTCCAGGGACATGGTTTCCTACCACACACTTCCTTGTAGTCTCCACAGTGTGCTCTGAGATGACACCACTTAAGACTTTACAGACCACAATTTCCCCTCAAGCCTGCATGCAGTTGTCTTCTTTCCAGACCCAGTGCTGAGAATCTCCATCCCCCTCCTGCTTTTTCTTCCTTGCCCTGAGATTAGGTAGCTCTTTCTCTGTCTCTTCTGCAGTCTGCAGGACTTCGTCTCCCTCTCATCTCTTTCCAGGTAGCATGATTTCCAAATTTTTCCACTGGTTTCTTTTTCTGGCTGTGGTCCTTTTCGGGGAGACTTTCCAATGCAGCCGAAGATTAGAGGATGATAACACTGAATTAGTTAGTGGATCTCCTTTGATGTTATTTTGTGGGCAAACTCATTAATTTATGACAAAAAACATCAAAGAGCTAGGCTCTTGCATAGGGGCTGGTTTGTCCCCAGGCAGCTGGGTAATAATGATCAGTCAGATTAAATCTCAGCATCTTCTCCTTCCTCCAGAGTTAAAGTCCAAGTGACTGGAGTGTGGGAACATCCCATTCTGTAGGATTCCATTGCAGCCTCGACTCAGTACTATAGGAAGCTCTGCTTATTCCGAAAGTGGATCTCTCTCCATAGCTTCCACTTTGATGCCTCTAAGCCTGAGGTCTGTCAAGACTGTGATAACAACCCTGGAGGCAATGTAGTAATAAAAGGCTGAGGCTGCTACTGTCTTTTTCTAGTCAGAGGAGCTGGATATTAGAAGGGATCATTCATCCTTGCATGGATGAATTCAAGGTTCTGTACAGAGTCCTAGTCCTGTAATTTCACTGGTAAGGAGAACTCTCCTTGGGCTCTACAGGAAAGTGCCAGCACCGTGCTTGGTACACAGCAAACTCTTCATACATAATGGTTGAATGTACTTGTTCAGAAATGCTGTGATGCGTGCAGGTCTCAGCTAGTTGAAGAGGAATAAGGTGTAGAGCTCAGGTCTTAACTTGCACCACAAAACCTCCTAGTCTACTTATACCGGTAGCCCGTACTGTGATTCTTCCATTGTATTTGTGATGGGAAATTGTCTGTGCTCCTTTCCAAAGCCACCCCCTCTGTGTTTGCCCATTCTCTGCTGACCTCTTAAGGGCTTGCTTCTGCTATTAACCCTCTTTTTTCAGAGCCATCAGTGTTTCCTCTCTGGTAGATTATTCCTGTCAGCAAACCCCAGACTCTAATGTCTCCCATCTTAAAAGAACCTCCTTTGCTCCTTCCTCTCCCTCAAGCCACCATACTACTTGTCACTCTCCTTTACAGCAGAATGACTAAAGGAGTTGTCTACACTCCCAGTATCTCTGCTTCCTCTCCTCCATTCTGACTCTCAAACCCATTTTAATCAGAATCTCATCTCCATGCTCCACTAAAACAGCCCTTATCAAGATTACCAGCGACCTTCTTGCCGCCAGGTCCAATGGTTATTTCTCAGTCTTCATGTTATTCTAATGTTATTCCGTATGTGAGCAGCACTCAATGCAGCAGGTAAGACTCTGTTACCAGGTTTCTTACTTGGCTCCAGGATACCACTCTCCTTCAGGTCTCCTCCTACTTCACTGGCCAGTCTTAGAATCCGTTTGTCTTC
Organism: Bubalus bubalis; assembly: GCF_019923935.1. Lineage (NCBI taxonomy): Eukaryota > Metazoa > Chordata > Mammalia > Artiodactyla > Bovidae > Bubalus > Bubalus bubalis. The sequence goes on from NC_059179.1 coordinate 19,199,975, forward strand.
CCAACCTGTAAGTAATAAAGTACCAGGACTGATTCTTAATTTTTTTCTAGCTTTACCCATTTCTTAGATAATTTCATCTAGACCCATGGTTTTAAATACCATTCACATATTGATGACTCCTGAAGTTTTTATTTCCAACCCTCTACCTCTTCCCTGAATGCCAACTGCGTATTTTACTAAGATGTATAACATGCATATCAGACTTCAAACCTAAACCAAGGGGACTTCCCTGGTGAGTCCAGTGGTTAAGAGTCCACCTTGCAATGCAGGAGATGCGAGTTCAGTCCCTGGTCAGGGAACTGGGATCTGACATGCCACAGAGCATCTAAGCCAGTGTGCCACAACTAGAGAACCCATGCACCACAATGAAAGGTCTCAGGTTATGCAATGAAGATAGCTCAAGCTGCACCTAAGACCTAATGCAGCCAAATAATAAATATTAAAAGTACCCTGAATCAACTAAACACATCCAAACTCTGTATTCCCCATCCTTGCTCAGCCCTTAGTCTTCCTCCCTCAGTAAATAACAACTCCTTTGTTTCAGGGGCTGAGACTTCAAAACTTGGAATCATCTTTAACTTCTTTCATGTTGCAACCTCAATCTATCCACAGGTCCTTTCAGCATTACCTCCAAGTTATAAATATCTAGAGTCTGGCCACTTCTCACCACCTCCACTGTTACTCCCCTAATCTCAGCCACCACCCATATCTTGCCTGGATAACTCTAACAGCCTCCTAATTGGCCTCATTGCTTCTGTTCTTGCATCTCTGCCAACCCTAGCATCTAGAGCAATCTATTAAAAACTGCAATTAGATAATACCACGCCTCTACTCTAAATCTTTAAGGATTGCCATCCCACTTTCTGAATGGAATCCAAAATCCTCATGAGGGCTGACAAGTCATGTAAAACCTGGCCCCTGCTCCCTTTCTGGTTTCAGCTTCTGTCTCTCTTTCCTTTGCCCCCTCCAGTCTAGCTACACTGGTCTCCCTGCTATTTGAACATGCCAAGCCCACTCCTGCCTCAGAGCCCTCATACTCTGTCCTCTAAGCTTTGTCAACTTTCTCAGATAACTGCATGCTAAATTCTCTCACTTCCTTCAGGCCTCTGCCCAAATGTCACCTTAACAAAAAACTTGCCCTATTTTTTCTAAAATACCCTCTACCCCATCTCTATCTCATTACCATGCTTTACTTTTCTTCCTATTGTTGATTACAACTTGAGATATTTGATACTCTTTGCTAATCCATTATTGATCATTTCCCTATTAATATAAGTTTCAGTAAGAACAAAAATCTTCGTGCATTTAGTCATCCCTGTATCCCAATCTCCTAGGAAAACGCCTGGTACATAGTAGGTGTTCAACAAATATACATAGAATGCACTCATCCAGGTGTGTTATCTTCAAGTGAAGAGAGTGGTTTTCAGATGGCTGTCTAATTAATATGATCAAAACCAAGTGTAAGGAACTGGGAGAGGTATACATGGAGATCATCAGATGTGTGTTTGTTTATTACCAGAGGCCACCATGGGATTCACAGATATTTTCAGGTTGTTGTTCAATGCCAAATCATTTGCAAAGCTATAGGTGAAATGAAACATCTGCCTTTAATTTCTTTGGCATGTCCTTATCCTTGGGGACTCAGTGTTTTTATCTGTGAAATAGGCAATTGGAGATGTGGTTACTGTTTTGCTAATTTATAGGCTACACGATGCTGGAAGGAGACAGTACAGCTAGGGGGATCAACCACATGAGCCCTGGAGCTTGACTGCCTTGTTTGAATCTTGCCTCTGTTCCTCACAGGCCATGTGACCTCCAGTAACTTACTCAGTTTCCTCATTTGTAAAGTGGAAATAATAAAAGGCATTTAATTCAAAGAATAATTATGAGGATTATATAAGATAATACATGTAGAATATGGTCTGGCACATCATAAGTGCTCAACAAATGTTAGCTATTAAACATGAGATGCTCTGAGGGGTCATTGCTATTAATGTCTTTTAGGGGCAATAAGGTATCCTAGAATATAAGATGATATGGAACTTTTTAAAGTGTGATAATAATATTGTGATTAGGTAGGAGAATGCCCTTATTTTTAGGAGATACATGGTGAAGTACTTAAGAATAAACCCTCACTTACTTTCTAATAATCTAGCCAATTATATCTCTATGTTTCTGTATCTATCAAGCAAATGTGACAAAATGCTAACGATTGGTGAAGCTAGGTGGATAGTACAGTTTATTGTACTAGCCTTTCAAAGTTTCTGTATGTTTGAAAATTTTAAAATAAAAGGTTGAGGAAAAAGAAAGAACCCTAGAAATAATCTAGTGAAGTTCAATACTCAGTTTACAGAAAGAAGACCAGATGTGAAGTGTTTACTTAAGGTCATACTGCCTGAGCCAGGACCCAGGTCTCCTGGCTAACTGTGTGTGTTAACCCTCAGGCAACTGTGAGCTGCAGAGGAGTATTCCCAGCTTTCTCTCAGAGACCAAGGGAAGTATATGGGTGTATAAAAGGGCACCTGTGTTGGTGCTTCCTTTTGTTTATTATGCAAATAGATAGGTCATCTGGTTGGAAGGTGCGATGTTGAAAAATGTGAAAGAGGCGCCAGAGCCAGACCTGCCATCCTTAAAGGGTGGGCATACCAGTTTGGCACCATCTGCTTGTGGTTTTTAAGTGTGGTGATGGTGTGTGTGTGTAAACTCTGGGATTTCAGAGAGAGGGAAGACTAGGGTTGGGGTCAGAGCCAGGAAAAGCAGCAAGGAGAGACTGGCTTCAGTCTGGCCCTCCCTGAAAGAAGGGACCCCAGGGTATTTCTGGGGATGAAACAAGGGCACATATTTAAAGAAAGGAAACGATTATCTGTGGTCTGCAGCATCCTCCCCTAGGTCATAGGTTTCGTGGCAGTGAAAAGGACAGAGGGGAGAGGAAGGAATGTACATGCAGGCCTCGAGAGGGGGCCACAGAGAAGGAACGTAAGAGAAAAAAGAGAAAAACATAAGAGGCAGCCTGGGCCATGGTGGGGGAGGGGTTGGGAAGAGGGGTGTTGGAACGGTAAAGACAGCCGCACCTGGGGGCCCGCGAACGAGTCTAGGACCGTCAGCCTTGGCAAGCTGGAATGTCTTGCCCCAGAATGGTCCTACCTCTCTTTCCTCCGAGTCTGGAAGCCCTGGGAGGCTTCGGTAGTGAGCGCAGAGCTCCTGGCGCTCTTATTAGGGGGAAGGACAGGCAGGAGAGGCGGGGCCTCCGGGCCCGGCGGGAGCGGAGCCTCTGGCCGCGGGCGGGGCTCCTCTCCGGCGGGCGGGCGCCGGAGTCTGGGGGCCTCCGCTTCCCGCTCCCGATCTGCGGAGGCGCCTGGCCCCTCCTACCCCCTCCCCGCCGCCCCCACGCCCGCCGCCGCTGTCAAAGATAACCAGGCCGTTGCCTGCAGGAGCAGCGGCAACTAGCGATCGGGCCCTGAAGAGCCTCGGGTGCGGCCTCGCCTCTCCGGCCCGGCGCCCTTATCAGCACCGCGGACAGCACAGTGATCGTCTCCAGGACCTAGGCGCCCGCCGGCCCACCCGCCCGCAGGCGCTCGGGTCCGTGACATTCGCATCAGCACCGCGGACAGCGCCCGGGCCCGGGTCTCGTCGCCGTCAACCCACCTGCTCCCGGAGTCAGCAGAGCCAACATCCCTCCTCGACGGGCCCCGCGGCGGGCTCGGAGCAGTCAGCGCCCCCGGAACATGGCCACTGAGGTAGGGGGCGAGCACCGGCCCGCAGTCAATGCCTGACTGCTGTGGGAAGAGATCGCTTCTAGGGGCGGGAAAGGGTGGAATGGGGTTGGATGAGGGGGCTGGGGTAAGATGGGATGGGGTGGTTTTCCCGATCAGGTGCGCAGGGAGGGCGTAGGGGGGAGGTGGAATGGCAGGGTGGAAGAAAGGGGCTCCTCATTGGAGCTCTTTTGACCCCTGGCGTGTCAATCTTCCTCATCTGAGTCCTGAAGCTGTCTGCACCACTTGTTGGCACTAGTGCCAGGGTTGTTCCGGGGCTTCAGCCGGGGTTTCCCCTTCTCACGGACTGCAAGTCCTGAAACCACTTCCCTAGAGGGTTGGAGACGAGCCTGAGCCTGTTTTAGGGAGGGAAGGCGGCTGGCTGCTGTTGCTATGCGATGCAGCCATCTAGCTTCTGATCCCAAAAGTCTGGCAGAGAGATGACAGACCTACCTTCACATCCGCATTTCCTCCACGGAGGCGGGGCGTGGGGGACAGGAGGAGACAAAGAACCCTCAGGTCAAAACCCCAAATAGTTGGTTTCAATGATCTGCCTGCACCAGTTCAATTTTGCATATGACCCTTTCTCGCTTCGTCACCCCTTTTGAGTTCCCTGTACCAGAAGATCACATTTCTCTTGTGTCTGGTGGGAGGAGCCGCCTTCTTCAGGGTGTGCCTATAGGTGTGTCACCTTCAAGGGGCTTGAAAGCTGAACCAAGGACCTATTGACTGAGGGCAGGATTTGTGTCTAGTGCTTAAGAGATTAGGAATTACCTTCTCTACCCCTCATTTCACAAGGGAAATGGGGCTCTTTATATTTCCACTTTTATAAGTGGTAGAGCTAATACATGAAGAAGAGAATCTATTTAATAGTCACAGCTTGTCAGCACCAGAGCTGGAAGTTTCTTCTTTAAATTTGGGAGTGGAACCCAGGGCACCAGATTTCCCCTGTTCTGATGTTGACTTTTTTTGGTGGTGTTTCCCCATTTCCAGCCCAGCTGGAACAGAAGCCCGGGGGACAGCAAAGGCTTTTGAATGATGCTAGGCAGTGCCTCTGGGCATCCTGCTGATCAGTGCAACATCAGTGCCAAGTGTTGCTGTTGTTATTCTTCTGTTGTTGCCAACACGGAATGAGATGCAGTTGCTTGACATCACTCAGCTTTCTGACAAGGCACAGAGTTAAGTAGGAGAGCTCGTCACCTAGGACCCAGTGAGGGGCAAGTCCTGAGCAGACTCATGGAGCTTGGTTTCTAGGGTGGAGGTATGCAGAGTGCTCAGAGAGTGCCAAAGATACTGAGAAGGGGGGGTGGGTGGAGAACAAAGGAGAGATGGCCAAGGAGCTGGTCACCTTCCAGACAAGGTTGCCAGACTGCAGTAGAGAGGCTGCTGCTGCTGGGCAGGAAGGGGAGAGTTCAGTCACTCAGGCACAGTTGGGCCAGCATTGTGGGCATAGAAGGTGTCCACATCTGTGATGAGATCTGACAGATTCCAAGAGGCCCATTTGTCCCAGCAAATCTCCCTCTCCATTCTGCTATGGTTCACAGATTTCAACCAGCAAGCTTACATCTCTCAGTGGAGCCAGTGTTTCCAGGTGGCTGCTGTTAGCCTGGGAGAGGCTCTGCTCATAATGCTTCTGTGAACATAGCATTTTCTTGTGTACAAAGTGCTATCACATGCATGATCTCCTTTGAGCTTTAAAGCAACGCTGTGAAGTGGGCGAAGGTGGTGTCATTATCCCCAATTAACAGATGAGACAACTGAGGCTCAGAAGATTGCCTAATCCCTGTGAAGGAGCCAAGGAAAGCATCATTATCCCATTTTACAGATGATGCAACTGGAGTGCTGAGACTTATCCAAGAAAATATGGCTTAAAAAGTGACAGAGCCAGGAGAAGAACTTGAGCCTTCTGCCTCCATGGCCAGTGATTTGTTTGTTGCATCCAGTGTATTCAATTAGTCAGCTGTGTTGCCCAATAGACAGAAGAGGACTAGGGGTCTTTTGATGGTGAAGGATGCAAAGGAGTTCGGGAAGGGCTGGAGTGTGGGGACTCAGGTACCCTGAATGGCCTGGCTGGCTCAGCTTGAGGGCAGAGGAATGGAGGCATGCTCAGAAGGGAGAGGGGCTGAGGACAAACATTGCCCATTTCCCGGCTGGGCCTTGGCTATACTCTGATGATGGCTTGGAGGGAGGAAGCCTTAGTTCTGCCAAGGCACAGGACGTCCACATTATCTGGGCTGCAGAGTGAGTCATTTTCCCCAGGCTGTTTTTACTGTTAGGATTGAGTTAAGATTACCAGGAAAAACCTGTTGGGAGAAAGAAAACCTCATGCCAAGCTCCCAGGGCCATTCCCTTAGGCTTCTGAATGGGAAGTCCTCAGCTCTAGTGGAAGATGTTTTGAGAAGAGAAGGGGGAGAAAGGGAGGGAGGAGGAGGCAGGGAGAGAGGGATGGAGAGGGAAGAAGAAACAGAAGGAGAGAACTGAGACAAGTTGGATATCCTTGGATCCCTGGATGGAAGGCATGGAGACTGGATCTTTTCTACTCCCTAATTTCTGTTTAGGAGTGAACATTAGGGGAAGGGTGTGTGTGTGAGAACCCCAGAGGAGGGATAAAGCCTCCTGAGCTGTACACTGACCTCATTTAGAAAACTGTAATAAGCCCATTTCCTTCGTGACAAACCTCTGTGAATGTGTGTCATGGGATCAGGGTCTGCCCTGGAAACCAGTCCAAATGGCCAAGGACAACTGGGAAATGCCTGGCTGGGAGGAACTTCTCCAAGTGGTGAAGTTTGGCCCCTAAGAGATTTTAAAATGCACCCAAGTAGCATTAGGGGCTTCCCTGGTGGCTCAGGGGTAAAGAATCCACCTGCCAATGGAGGAGACGTGAGTTTGATCCCTGGGTTGGGAAGACCCCCTGAAGAAGGAAATGGCAACCCACTCCAGAATACTTTCTTGGGAAATCCCCATGAACAGAGGAGTCTGGTGGGCTACAGTCCATGGGGTTGCTAAGAATCCGACACAACTTAGAGACTAACCAATGACAACAAAGTAGCATTATCCAAGAGGGGCATTGAAGGTTTGATCTCTGAGGTATGGAATTAACAAGCAGCAGACAATGGGGTCGCACAGAGTTGGACGCAACTGATATGACTTAGCAGCAGCAGCAGACAATGGGCCGGGGCTCTGGTGCAGTCTGAGAAGGAAGGAGGCCCTGTGCCCAGGTTTCCATCCTGAGGCCCAACCTGCTGCCTGTGATTCACCATCCTCACTCCTCCTCCACACTTCAGCCAGGGAGCGTGGTGTTGGCTCATCATCTGAGTCTTCTGATTCTTGAGTTGAGTCTCAGATGTGTCCTCGGGAATTAGCTGGTTTTTAATGAGGCTGGAGATGTGGGCCAGATGGGGCCTCTGCCTGGGAGTGCTCACCTGCACTGCAGTGCACTTGCTCCTTTGCTCCTTGGAGTCCTCCACGTTGACTCCATCAGGTGTACAGACTCTAGATGTGAGACCGGGGGTACCTACTCTCCTGGCAGCCTCCTCTTCCTGCCACACTATAGTTTGAAAATTGGTGTCCGCAGATCTTACTGCTGATTTTCTTTCTTCGTGCAATGCCTCTTGGTCCTGTCTTTACTCAGGTGCCAGCAGCAGGGGGATGGTGATGAGAGAGAGGGGAGAGTTCAGGAAGGGGAAAGGTACATGAGAAGCCCGCATTTCTGCATCATTTAGGAAACCCCAGGAGTGCTGCCCAGGGGTGGAGAGCATCGTGGATCTATGGATCTTGACTGAAAACTCCTGTCAGCTTTCTGAAAGCTAAGTAGCTGGCAAGTGGCTTGGGCCCTGGTTCTAGCTCTGGCCCAATGGGCCCCACCCTGGGATTTTAGTTCAGAGGTCCTAAGCTGGCAGCTTTAGGGATGAATCTAGTTTACAGATGTGCCTTATTTGGTCTGCTCAATGCTTATAAATTTAAAAAATTCATTGGAAACATTTAAAAATCTGGATATCTGATATTAAGGAAATCTGAATTTATGGCTTCTCTTAAAAAATCAGAATTGTGGCAACCTGGGCACATATTCTCACATGGCAATGATCAGCTGCTTTCTTGAGATAGCACATGAGTTCTCTAATTAGTCACAGTCCCCAATACTTTTGCTACCTGATGTGAAGAGCCGACTCATTAGAAAACCCTGATGCTGGGAAAGATTGAAAGCAGGAGGAGAAGGGGGTGACAGAGGACCAGATGGTTGGATGGCATCACTGACTCAATGGACATGAGTTTGAGCAAGCTCTGGGAGATGGTGAAGGACAGGAAAGCTTGGCTTGCTGCAGTCCACGGGGCTGCAAAGAGCTGGACAAGACGGAGCAACTGGACAACAACCAGCTGACTCACTCACACGCTTAGTCCCTGAAAGCCTTTGCATTCCTAATCCCTTATAAGGCCTTAGAATGTCAGAGCTGGCAACAGCTTTAGTGATGATGTAGTTCCAACTTCTCAGTTTCAAGCTGAAGAAACAGAGGCCCAGAGAAGGAGAGACTTTCCCAGAATCATGTGGCCAGGACTGGCAAGCCAGTTTCCTGCTCCTTGGTCAGTGGGTTATTGACCCACCAGGGCTTTATGGCACTTCACAACCAAGCCACCATGGATGGAGAGACAGGAGACTGCCTTACCTTAGATCCTACTCTTCACCAACTGCAGATGATTTTATGATATGTGTGCTCTAAGTAGATCTGGGGAACTAGGGCTCTGGCATATAAAGTGTGTCTGATACCATCTTCTAGTAACTCCTCAAGACCCCACAAGCACTCTCCAGGTAGGGAAGAAGATCTCTAGTCACCCAAAGCCAGGATAGTGTTCTCAGGCTCAGGATATTGTTGGGTTTGGAAAGGGTATTGACCCTTCCTGCTCTGGCTACTTGAGAACCTGTGGATAAATGCCAAAAAGAAATGGGAATATATTATGCTAGGTAGTGCCCTAAAATCTTAAATGCTGTAATAAAATAGAGGTTTGTTTCTTGCTCAGGCCTGTGTTCCTGATCAGTTGGTGGCTCTCCTCCAAGCAGTGATTCAGGGACCCAGGTTCTCTTCAGCCTGTGGTCCCACTATCTTCAACACATGGTTCCCTTGGTTTCTGTGGACAGGGCAGATCACAGAGGAGGGGTGGTCTTTATGAGCCGAGCCTATACATGACGTTCATCATTCCCACTCACATTCTGTTCAGTCATATGGCCACACTTAACTGAAAAGAAGGCTGAGAACTAATCTAGCTGTGTGCCTAAGAGGAAGGAGTCAACAGCTCCTTGTCTAGAGTCAACAGCTCACCAGTCACTAGAGACATACGCACCTTCATGGTAGCACACGGTGTGTTTGGGCACAGACAAAGGGGGATATTGGAAGGGAGGAAGCCGAGCCCATTTCAGAATGACTGAAGCACTGTTCTTTCCCTTTCTATTCTCACCATAATTTTTCTTAACTTAGACCCACTTTAGTTTCCCCTGAACTACTACAAAGATAGTCATCCCCCCAACTGGCCCCCACCCCAGTCATGCCTGCTTCAGTGCACCACTCACAAAGCTGCCAGAATGACCCTTCTGGGGCCAGGGCACTCCATCTTCAAGGTTGACAGGCTCATGCAGTTGGTTGAGAAGGGTGGAGGAAGGTCACAGGCCCTTCTCTTTTGAAAACACAACCATGTGAAACCTTAACTAAACAGAGCAGAAGCACTGATGAACTTATTTATGTTACCAAAGCATTCTTTATTTTTCAAAGTTATCATAGGGTCCTGCTAAAAGTCAAGAGACTCTCAATTAAAACCTTGATTAGGGGCATCAAGGACTATCAAGACTATAGGAGCACTTGTACGTTATTTCATCTGATCACAATACTTTGGCATCACACTCTTAAATAGAGCAAAATTCACTTGGATTTAGGAAAATCTCATTTGCAGTCTCTGCTTTTGTACCATCACAGGCCCTGGATCTGCTCCTACTACCATACTGACAACCTTTTTCTTGTTACTTATTCTTCCCCAGTTCTTAAGCAAGTGTATCTTCTATCAGAAATCATCCCCTCCAGTAGAAACTTGTCAAGCCCTTTGTGATCTACCCCTTGCCTCCTCTATACTCTCTTCATCTACTGCTTTTATCTGATCTGCAAACCAGTCCATTCTTGCTGAAATCTGCCTCCAGTCATTGCAGCAGAACTTGTTCTCTGCTGTCTCTCTCACTTTGCACAGGCTTCTCCCTCTGGGTTGCCTGCCCCCCCCCCCCGCCCCCGCAGCCCCCTGCCAACCCACTACTACCGGTAGCTCCTTTATGACTCCGCACAGACCTCAGGAAGCCTTTTCTGAGCAAGCATTTCTGGGTAAGATGCTACTTCTCTGTAGCATTTATCACAGTCTGATTCATTATATATTTACTTGTCTTCCTCCCTGGAGCTCATGACTGTCTTTTGCTCAGCATCCCCAGAGCCTGGCAATAGTAGGGACTCAATAAATGAAAGCCGAGTGACTGAATGGATTCACCTTAATTACACAGGATGAACTGGCTGTGTTCAGTCTGCCTTTGGGGCTTGGGCTCCACGTAGTTCTAATGTCTGACATATTTCACCCAATGGGTTGCTTGTCTCAAATGTGGGTGATGGAGGCTAGAAGTGCAAAAAAGAGGCTCTGTTCTTCTGTGGAACTGAGCCCACTGCCCCCCCAGACTCTACAGTCTGTGTCAATGCCAAGTCCTCAGGTGTGGACAAGGGACCAAAGTCCCTCCACTCCTTCCTGCCTGGGCAGGAGACTTCTTCAGTTTCTGGCCTTGGCCCACTTCATCCACAGATTTCTCTGGGGAATTTCAGTGTCTGTGGGGCCCCCTTCATTCCTGTGATGAGAAGTGCTGGACATGGAAATGATCTGTGGTGTTTCTGACCTTGGTCATAACTTGGCCTGAACCCCAGTCTCCCTCTGAGTTCATGGGTACATCCTCTCTTCCTCTGCCCCATGTGCTCCCCTTCCCCAGTAAAGTGCTGTCAGCCCCACTTGAGGCGTCAGTCTTATTCAGTGCTGGGGTCTCCAAGCCAAGGCCTGACAAGTTGTGAATGTTTGAAACTTGTTGAATGAATGAGAGAGTGAAAGGCCCTTCCATGGGCATGTGTGTGTGTGTGTGTGTGTGTGTGTGTGTGAAAGAGAGAGACCGAGAGAGAAGAGGATCTGGGCGAGCCATCAGGAAATGTTTTCCTTTCATTACAATTTGTTCCTGGCTCTGTTGGTGGTTCTAGAACCTCTTATTTTGGCTCAACTTTGGCCCTGCTTCAGGCTTTTTGAGGATGTTTCTGGGATAGCTGGAGGCATCCTCTGGGTAATCTTGATAGGCTTGCTTCCCATGGCCTTCCTTGAACACTTGTAGGGTGGACAACTTGTCCTGGTTTCCTGAAAACTTTCCTGGTTTTAGCTATGAAAGGCCCACACCCTAATAAACCACTCAGCCTTGGACAAACCTAGAAGGAAGATCACCTTGAGTTCATGTCTCCTGATCAATTCCCAAGGTCCACAATCTGCAGGAGCTCCGGCGAAGTGCCTCGCTGGCCACCAAGGTCTTTATCCAGAGAGACTACAGCGATGGGACCATCTGCCAGTTCCAGACCAAGTTCCCCCCAGAGTTGGACAGTCGGGTAAGGATGTCTTTCCCTGAATTTGGGACACAGACCATGATGGAACTGAGGGGCTTATTAGAATATTTATCTTTTTCTAGGATAAAAATAGTATAGGAAACAACTTGCTCAGCTGCTTCATGTGGAAGAACTAAAGCATTTTGCCTCACTGTCGCCTCCTAGAAAGTTAGAGCTGAAAAAAAAAATTCAGAGATTTTTCTAGTTCAGTGGTTCTCAAATTTCAGAGAATCACCTAGGGAGCTTGTCAAACAAACACGAATTCCTGAGTCTTATTGGATAGTATCAGATGTCATCAGAGATGCTGACTCAGCTGCAGGATTAGGTTCAGGAATCTCTTTTTAGAAGCACTTCTCAACTCCAGCTGTGCATTAGAATTTCCTGGGGAGCTTAAAAGAATTCTGATGCTCAGACCACACCCAACATCAATCAAATCAGAGTGTCTGGGGCTGGGGCCCAGGTATCAGCATTGCTTTAAATTTCCCCAGATGGTTCCAATGTGCAGCTGGGCTGAGGATCTTAATTTTTAATGAGAAAGCCGCAGGCGATATGGCACCGGGTGATTATGGATCCCACTTTGAGAATCTCTGGTCTCCTAGTGCGGTGCTTCTCATGACTGGCTGCCCATTAGAACCACCTGGGAGCTTTTGAAAAAAATTGCAGGTGTCAGCTTCAGTAGACTAAGATAGTGGTGGTCTTTGCTGCTCTGAACCACCCTCCCCCTTCCCAGACCATTTGAATCAGAATCTCTTGGAGGCAAGACCTGGGTGTGCCTACGTTTTAAAATCTCTTCAGGAGATTTTAGTGTGCACCAGAATTGAGAACCGCTAAGCCCTTGAACCAAAACTGTGGCCTGTGCACAGGCAACATCCTGTCTCCTGGAAACAGCATCTCAGGCTCCATCCTGGATCTACTGACTCATAATCTGCATTTTAAGATCCCAAGGTTATTCACACATGCATTAAAGTTGGAGAAGCATTGCTCTAGTTTGTCCTCTCCTTTAAGAGAGAAAGCTCAGGCCAGGAAGAGGAAGTGATGTGCCAAACGGACTGAGCACCAGAAAGGCCTTGACGTCCGACTCTGCTTTTTCACAGGACTCTTGTTTCCTTATGGACACAGTTGCATCCATAGTGGATACAGATAGAATTGGGTGCTCAGGTTGATCAGAGTCCTGGCAGGGAGAGCATAGAGAGCTGATCCACTGCAGAAAATGTTCACCTCTTGGATTTCATGAGAGTTTTCTGTTTTCAAGTGAGGACAAGTCGTCATTTTTGTTTCCATTTTATAGATGTGGAAACTGAGGCTAGAGTAGTTAAATCATTAGCTCAAGGTCATGCAGTTAGTTGATAGCCAAGTCTGGACTGGACCCCCAGGCTCCTGACTTCCTGTCAAGTGCTCCATGGGCATCTCTCTGGTCTTGCCTGTGTGCCCACAACCCCCACATTGGTGAGGCCCCAGCACGGCAACCACACTCCAGGGAGGCTGACCTGGTCCTGCTCCCTGTCTCTCTCTCCCTCCAGATCGAGCGGCAGCTCTTTGAGGAGACTGTGAAGACCCTCAACAGCTTCTATGCAGAGGCCGAGAAGATTGGGGGCAGCTCTTACCTTGAGGGCTGCCTGGCCTGTGCCACAGCCTACTTCATCTTCCTCTGCATGGAGACCCACTATGAGAAGGTGGCTATTCCCCCACGGCCCCACATTCCCTCCCCCCTGGGGCTCTGGTGCCTCAGCCTCAGCCTCAGCCTCAATGGGCCCCTCTCCTCACAGGTTCTCAAGAAGATCTCCCGCTACATCCAGGAGCAGAATGAGAAGGTCTTTGCCCCCCGAGGCCTCCTGCTTACAGACCCCGTGGAGCGTGGGATGAGAGTTGTATCCTTTCTGGCTGTTCCATTCGAAGGCACCCAGCTTCAGCCAGCAGGAGCCCCGGGGAGGCTGCCAGGAAACTGGACCACCCTAGGGGACTCTGCTCAGGGATTTCTTAGGGTTCCCCATATCCCTGATCATTGACCTTCCTCTCCCACTATAAGTTGGTGCTATTTGTAAATTTTAGGCTTTGCTTTTATTGAGCTGCATTTAATCAGTGCGTGTGTGCATGCTAAGTCACTTCAGTCATGTCTGACTCTTTGCAACCCTATGTACTGGAGCCTGCCAGGCTCCTCTGTCCATGGGATTCTCCAGGCAAGAATACTGGAGTGGGTTGCCATGCCCTTCTACAGGGGTCTTCCCGACCCAGGGATTGAAACTGCATCTCTTACATCTTCTGCATTGGCAGGCGGGTTCTTTTCCACTAGTGCCACCTGGGAAGCCTGCATTTAACCAGTGGTTAATATCAATACATGCTAGATGTCACAGTAAGTGCTTTGAAAATATGAATTCCTGTACTTCTCATACAACCCCTGTAAAATGGGTAACTCTTCTTATTGCCTTTGTAGTGGACCCTGACTCAGAGCCGTCCAGCCAGCGACCACCAGAGCCAAGATCTGAGCCCAGGCCCACTCTTCACTGCCCTTGCATTTAACCCTCATTGAAGCCTATGTGGTAGGTCCCCTTGTACCCCTTTCACAGATGAGAAGATGGAGGTCTTGGTGGGAGACCGGCCCTCGAGTGTGTTATAGGTCTACCCACTCCTCCTGATCAAGGTATACATACATCCCCCCCCCATCCCCGGTCAGCAGCAGATAGTAGAATTCTTAAAAATAACATTTACTGGTAAAGAAAACACAAATCCCAGGGAATCTCATGCTTACAAAGCCCAAGGAGAGGCGCTTCTTGTCATCGAGCCTTTACTATGTGCCAGGTATTGTGTTTAGTCCTTTAAATGCTTTATTTCATTTAATTCTTTCAATAACTCCAAGATTCTATTATTATCCCCATTTTACAGATCAGATAACAGATGGTAACAAGTGAGGTGATTGGTCAAAAGTCACATAGCTGAGATTGGGTATGGGGACATTTGAACTCAGGACAGCCAAGTCCTCACACCTGTTCAATCACACCCACTACATTGGGTACATCGCGTGCTGGGATACAAAGATTAGACTCGCTAGAATTTAAGCGCGGGTCCTGGCTGTGCGCAGGCGCCTTTGAGCCGAGCCAGCGCAGGTGAGAGGAGGGGTTTGGGTGTGGCTCTCAGGCGTCCGCGTCCTGCCTGTCTGGGAAGCAGCAGCAGCTCGGCCTCGAGCTTCCCTGCTGACCTCCATCAGCCGGTTCCCTTCGGCTTGCACCCTTCCTTAACGCCCGCCCAGATCGAGATCTCCATCTACGAGGACCGGTGCAGCAGCGGCAGCTCGAGCAGCGGTAGCAGCAGCGGCAGCGGCAGCAGCAGTGGTGGGGGCGGTGGGGCGGGGGGCCGGTGACTGGCCGAGAGTCCCTGCAGGGAGGTGTACGGCTGGACTGAGGGCCTCGCAGACCTGAGGCGGCTGCGCTACCAGAGCACCCGCTTCTGAGTCATTCTCTGGGCCCATCTCCTGCCCAGGGCGGGAAGGAGGGTGACCCGCCCAGTGTCGCCCGCGGGCCATCAGCCGGCGCCCCTTGCCCACTGGCAGGACGGTCCACTTCCTGACTTGGCTTTTATCCGACGGGGCTGGTCTGGGTCACGCGGAGGCAGGTCTTCCACGGGGTGGGGGTGGGGACAACACTGATTGGACAAACCCCTTTCTTCCGCAGCTTCCCTCCCGACACCCCCTGAAAAGGATCCAAGCCCGTCAAATAGAGAATTCCCATCCTGCATGGTACTTGACTCCAAATCCCACATCCACCAGGACTCCCTTCCTCGGGGTCCCACGCCCCGAGGCTGTCTCCCAGTGTGTATGCTTTCTGATGCCACCACGGGGCCTCTGCCTGTCTGTGATCCTGCCCCCACTGATTCAAGGTCTGGGGAGACGGGAGTGGTCAGCCCCCTCCTGACCTCTTCTAGACTCCTGGCATCCCTGTCCTCCACCCAGAGCCAGGAGGTCATCTTGGACTCACTCAGAAGTGTCCAGCTACTGCAACTTGGCAGCCCAGGTGCTGGTGGAGGTGGGGCACATGGCCTGGCCTCTGGAAGGTTGTATGGGGGTCCAGAGAGATGCTTCATGGAGAGATGTAGCCTTGGGGGGCTTGAACCTCCAAAACGGGAGCCAACTTCCTGAGATTAGAATGTGCCTGTGTGTGAGAATGAGTGTGTGTGCGTGCAGGCACATGTGTATGTGCACATATGTGCGTGCCCTGTGTGCACGAATGCACCTGAGTGTAGGTATGTGTGAGGACATGTGTGTGCATGAGTGTACTGTGAGTGCCTGCGTGTGACTGCCCTCGTGTATGTGTACACATGTGTGCATACAGGTGTGTGAATGCACTTGTATGTTGCCCTTGGCTACTGGGCCGATGTCTGCCCCTCTCTGCATCTTGTCTTATCTTTGTGTGCCATGGTCTGGCTGCTTCCCTGGGTGGGTCCAGCCTGTCCTCTTGTAAATAAATGTCCTGACATCCCTTGTCTCTTGCTTGGCTGCCAGCTAGGCTCTTCTTCTTGGTCTCTCCCCCACTGGCACGTTTCTCCCCACCGTCTGACTGTACTGTATACATTCTAACGAAAGCATTGGGGTTCTAGGAGAGTTGAGCCAACCTTCCAGGGCCTTCTGTGCCCCACTTCAGGTCCCTCATAACAAGGCAACAGGGCCCTGGGCACTGCGTACTCAGGGGGTCTCCGAGGCTGTGTGAGACATCCTTGGAAGGCCAACGGGGCTGCCAATCTGCAGGGGAAAAGGCAAATTTCTTTCTTGAAAGAGGGGTGTCCAGCCAGTGAGGCCCTGAGTGCCAAGGCCCAGCAGCCCCTCCCTGGTGTCTGGAGATGGACAGAAGCAGGCTGCCTGTCTTGGCCGGCAGGAGGTGCTAGAGGGGATATGAGAGACCAGTCACTGCAGGTAGCTTTCTGGAACCAAAGAGGGGCCTGACTTTCTTTTGGATGCAGGAGGAGTATATAGGAAGGGTTCAGAGAGCTGGCAAGGGCGGCCCAGCCCCTGAGCCTCAGTGGGTCCTGGTCCAAGTGTTCCCTGGGTGAGCTGCAGCCCACTTATCTCCACCACAGTCCCCTTCCTTCTGAATCTGGCCTGTGTCCACCCTGGCCCTCCGCATGGCTGGGGCCAACCTGTGGGGTGAATGATGCATCTCTTGTGGGATGGCTGGGCGCTGGCTGTGCGGTGGCCTTTCATCTTATTATTTCTTTTTCCAATAAAAGGACTTGCCCAGCTTGAGGTTCTCTGCTGCTTCTCTCCCTCCTCGGCAATGGGGGGCCAGATCTATGCCCCAGGATCATGGTGAGGGGATGCTTAATGACCCACCCACCTCCTGCTGAGGAGACAGGGCCAAGTGTGTTTCTGAAGAGGCAGCACCCGGACATGGAAGAATGGACAATGTCTTCTTTGAGTTTGTAGTCTGGTGGGGAGGCAGACACTCCTCATCTCTAATCTGGAGCTTTTATTTGGCCCTCGGATCCTTAGGTGGGGGGAACAGGTTGAACTGAAACCAGGTCAAAATCAAGTCATGAATTAATTAGATAAATACCTATGTCTTGAGCTCATATCTGTTAGGGGTTGGATCATACAGGTCACTCCATTCTAAAGAAAAGTATGTGGGTGTTGGAATCTAGCAGAGGTGTGTCTTGGCTCTTATAAAACTAAATAACATGTAATGAGCACTCAGTGTGTGCCAGATACTTTGCTAAACCCGTAGGGCACAGGTGTGGGAGGGGATTTAAAGATCATCTGAATGAGGCAGAATGGAGGCCCAGAGAGGGTGAGTGACTTGTCTCTGGTCACACAGCTGGTTGACGATAGTGAATAGGACCAGGTTTCAATCCAAGGTCTGACCCAGTGCTCACTCCAAGCCCAATGACACCCAAATGGAAGTTGTCTGAAGCTGCAGGGTGGCTGGGGTCACACATTCAGGTCTGTGGGCCAAGAGAGGATCCCACCAGATTGTGGGGACAATGGTTCTACCTCTGGGTGGGGGTTTGGGGAGCGCCCTGTGTGGCTTCCCCACTTATATTTTCTGCTCCTAAGAGGCAGCTGGACTCGCTGCCTCTGCTCAGATCTGGGATGTGTGCAGGTTGTCACCATGGAGTCTGTTCTTTAACATGTGGGTAGGTTCATTTTGCCCTGTTTGCAACTTTATTAGTGGTAGTAATATAAACAATAGTAGCTAACATTTATTTAGCACTGACAATGGCACCCCACTCCAGTACTCTTGCCTGGAAATCCCATGGACAGAGGAGCCTGGTGGGCTGCAGTCCATGGGGTCACTAAGAGTCGGACACGACTGAGCGACTTCACTTTCACTTTTCACTTTCATGCATTGGAGGAGGAAATCGCAACCCACTCCAGTGTTCTTGCCTGGAGAATCCCAGGGACGGCGGGGCCTGGTGGGCTGCCGTCTATGGGGTCGCACAGAGTCGGACACGACTGAAGCGACTTAGCAGCAGCAGCAGCATCATGTGCCAGGCCCTAGGTTAAGACTCTACATAATTCATCATTCAGTCCTCACAATAACCTTATTCCCACTTTACAGATAAAGAGACTGAGGCTCACAGAAGTTAAGTAACTTGCCCCAGATCACACAACTAGAATGTAGCTGAGCCTGGCTTTGAATCCAGACAGTCTGACTCCATAAACTGTGGGGAAGACGATACCAGCTTCGGAGACCCCCTTGGCCATCCTAGGCTCAGAGGGAGGGCTGGTACCTCCAAGCCAAGGGTATCACGGGAGTGTGGGTGGTTGGGCTTCTCACGGACCTTCGGGCTCACACGTGAAGCTGCCTCGGGGCAGCTTGGTGGAGGGCAGTTGTGGGGAGAGGTTGATTGAGGTGTGGCTTCTCAGACTGGTGTGTCTCTGCTGCCTCAGTTATGGAGAAAGTGGCCTCTCTCTTGGGTTTGGTGGTAGCCACATCTCCTCTGCAACACTTGCCAGCCAGAGACAGGCCCCATCTGGTGCCAGAAAACACAGGAACCCTCAGGCAGCTCTGGGCTGCTGCTCCCCTCCACTGCCTCCTAAGCCCGCTTTCTGGCTTCTTTTAGCCAAAGGCAGGGGGTATGTAAAACCGCAGGGTTTACAGAAGCTCCTGGTGCCACCGAGCGGTGGCATCTTGCATTGCACCCCCAGATCAGAGCCGCCTGGGTCAGAGCATCTCAGCAGCTGGGAGACTTCTCTTGACCCCCAAACCAGCAGCTGCTCCTACCTGCAAGAACTTTTCTGTGACTTCCAGAGAGGTGCAGGGCAAAGATGGAGTCCAGTTGGTGGTGACTCTTTCTCCCTGTGGCCAACCCCTGGGGTGCTGCCTTTCTCCTGGGGGTCCGGCAGCCTGGGAAACCACACCTCCCAGATCTGGAAGGACTTATAGTGAGGAGGTGTCTGGCAGGAGGCGCCCACACCTGGTTGTGGCTTTATTGCTCACCATGGAGGAATGCAATGCACAGACTACCCCAAGTTAGACCTGAATCAGAGCTCTGGCTTCCTGACAATTCCCTTTGGGGGAGACCCCTGAAGCCTTGGTTTCCCCAGTTGTAAAATCAGAATACTAATATTTTATGGGATTGCCTAGACCAGTGCAGCTCATCCTTGATTGTAATTGAAATCACTTGGGAAGCAAGAAGACCTGCTGATGCTTGGTCCTATGCTCCGGGATTCTGATTTCATTGTTCTGGGGTGCAGCCTGGGCATCAGGGGTTTTAAAAGTTCCCCTGGAGTTTCTAGTGTGAAGGTTGAGAATCCCTGGATGGTACTTAGAGCCTATGAACTTTTCACAAGCCTCTGAAAATGTCTGAGACCTGAATGAAAAAGTTTGTTGGTTCCATGAATGCAGCCAGACACAAAATGAGTATGAACTCTATGATTGTACTTATAACACATTCTAATACAGGCAAAACTGGTCTATGGTGTTAGCAGTCAGCAGAGGGGCTGCTCTGGGGTGGGGGGCAGTGAGTGGAAGGGGGGGCTTCTGGGGAATCCTGATGAGCTTTCTCCAGCAGTTACACAGTTGTGCTCACTTTGAGAGTTCAATGAACTGTATACTTAAGATCTGCATATTTTCTATGGTGATGGACAGGGAAGCCTGGCATGCTGCTGTCCGTGGGGATGCAAAGGGTTGGATATGACTTAGCTACTAAAAAACAAATGAAATAGTTGAATGAAATTTATAAAGGAAGTTCATTGGCTCCAAAATAGGAAAAGAAAGCACAAAATTGAAATTAATGTTTTATTACATAGCTACAAAATGTAACACTATGTCAGACAGTCAACTGCAGTTTAACTCAACTCGTGTGTGTGTGTATGTGTGTGTATGTGTGATTGTATGTGTGTGCATGTATGTGTTTATGTATGATTTAGTGTGGGTTGTGGATGTACATGAAAATGTTTGATACGATGAGGTGTGGGGCCTTTAAAAGAGAAAGTCCTTGGTACCTAAGAAAATCTTCAAACAGCCTAGGTTTATGCCAGGAGCTCTTAAGCTTGACCCCCTGCCCCTGTGTGCAGAATGATGTACCTTTAACTGGGGAAGAGAGCCCACAGATTTTAGCAAATTCTCAAAGTGGGTATGTAACCATCCCCCAAATGCTAAGAACACCTGGTTTTGAGGAGCCAGAGAGAAACTGGCCATGGATGTGCCTGCCATGAAATAGGTGTCCTTTCCTTTATAGCTCAGTTGGTAAAGAATCCGCCTGCAATGCAGTTCGATTCCTGGGTTGGAAAGATCCGCTGGAGAAGGGATAGGCTACCCACTCCAGTATTCTTTGGCTTCCCTTGTGGCTCAGCTGGTAAGGAGTCTGCCTGCAATGAGGGAGACCTGGGTTTGATCCCTGGGTTGGGAAGTTCCCCTGGAGAAGGGACAGGCTACCCACTCCAGTATTCTGGCCTGGAGAATTCCATGGACTGTATAGTCCATGGGGTCGGTCGCAAAGAGTCAGACACGACTGAACGACTTTTCACTTCACTTCACTTTCCTTCCCTCCTTTCAGAGCTCAGCCTTCCAATGTTTCCACAGGACCCTGCTCAGGCGACTTTGGGAGGATTTATTCTCCTGGTAGCGCTGAGGGCGGACTGTGCTGTGTTCACAGCTCTTCCCTAAGAGACCTGTCATTTCAGCAGCTGCCGGACAGCAGGACTTAGTGTCCCCGAGCTGCTGGGGACTCATGGTTACCATGGGGATGACTGAGGAGGTGGAAGTATTCAGAGGGAGTCAGAGGGCTGCAGCGGTCGGCACACTCCAGTCAATTACTTCGCCACACCCAGTCTCTCTTGTCCTTTGTAAACTGTGAGCATTGTGAGAAGGAATTTTGGTAAATGATAATCTGTTTCTCCAATGTAAGATATTGTTATTGTTGAAGTTTCACTAGGATCTCAGTACACCGTGGCCTCATAATATAGATTTATAGCCAGGTTTCAGATTCTTGCATAGAACAAACAAAAGGCAAGGGTTCATTGATTTCCTTGTGTATGCCAGGAACTCCTGTACATTATTATTCCATTTTGCTCTCTAACGCTCTTGGTGGGTGGTTATATTTGAATTCTAATTTTATAGATGAGGAAATTAGATGGTTAAGTAGCTTCACCAGCACCCACAGTTAGTGTCAGAGTGAAGACTTGAACCTGAGTCTCCGACCCCAAGTCCGCCTCTCCTGACACAGTGCATCACAGTCAGGCGAAAGGCTTCGTTCTGCCTGGATTGACTCATGAAGACAGATTCCAGACTCAGAGAGCAGCATGTGGGCAAATGCAGACACAGAAAAATTAGATTTGCAGGGGCGTGAAGGGGCTAGTTATTTTGGAGTAATTCAAGTTATTGATTTTTGTAATGGAAAAGTGATTGGAGACCGGCTACCACCTGAGAGCAGCGCCGAGCGAGGCCCCGGAAGGGGATATGTTATACACAGTTTACAAGACCTTGTGTGTGTGGTGATGGCCTTCCTCCTGCCCCAGCTCCTCAGCCAACTCTTGGTAGGTGGGAATCTTGTCTTACTCATTTCCACCACTTTCTCCCCCGACCCCAAGAGCCTGGGGTGCAGTGCCTCACCCTTGGCAGGTGAATGAGAAATGCTGCCCATCATGGGCTGCAGGAAGAGACAAGAATATGAAGACGTGAAATCCTCGGGCTCCTGGGGCAACATGCCACTGAGAATCAGCTTAGGCCACTGTAGGCAAAGGCAGGTATGGGATCACTCGGTTAAAGGGTGACCCTAGGCCATCCCCTGCACTGGGCAGCTTTCAGTAACGTTGCCCTGGCTGTGATCTTGTGGCTCTGCTCGTGATGATCTCCACCTGGGGGGAGGGGAGAAGAGGGGAGGGGGGAGGGGAGGAGAGAGGGGGGGTGAGGAGAGAGGAGGGGGGAGGGGAGGAAGTATACATCCCGACCCCATTCAGCCCCTACCCAGCGTTCCTGCTGTTATTTTGAGGTGGGCAAATCCTTGTGGGGCTGACTGCTCTGCCTGGAAAGTCTGGCCCTGGGGCCCTAGAGGGTGAAATACCATGGGTGGATGGATAGATGGATGGATAAGTGGAAGGATACAGAGAAGTTATGTACAGAGAGATGACTGATGGATCAAAGGTGAGGGAGAGGGCTGTCTGGCTCGAGATGGATGCTCGCAGACTGTGGGGAGGCAGGTGGAATGGATGGGTACCGATCGGCCCTGTGCTCCCCAGTGCAGATCTAAATACAGGACAAGAGCTCTTCGAAGGAAAGGTGCTGTGTAACCCGGTCCCCAAATGAACTCTGCATTTGTAACTATGAGTGATGGTTGTGTCTCGTTGGGAAGGAGTCTTATAGGTCTAACATCGTCCCAGTTAATGACTTATGGATTGTTGTAAAATCAGGCACTGCTAGGAGTGAAGGCAGGAGGTTAAAGGACCTGGAACAGATTTCATAATAATACCTGCATTTTATCAGTCTGGGCGGTGTGTGCCTTACATGCTCCATCTTGATGAAGCTTCACAAAAGCTTTATGAGGTTGTTATATCTCCGTTTTCAGCAGATGAAGAAACTGAGTTTCAGATTCAAGCCAGAGTCCATCTGATCCCAGAGTCTCAGGGTAAATAGAGAATTTTAAGGATAGATGAGTGAAGTAAGTCAGTAAGAGAAAAACAAATACTGTATATTAATGGATATATATGGAATCTAGAAAGATGGTACTAATGAACCTGCAGGGCAGCAATGGAGATGCAGACATAGAGAACAGACTTATGGACCCAGGAAGCGGAGAGGAAGGAGAGAGTGGGACAAATGGAGATAGAAGCGTTGAAACATATACACTACCATATGTAAAACAGATAGTGGGAATTTGCTGTATGACTCAGGGAACTCAAATCGGGGCTCTGTGACAACCTAGAGGGGTGGGAAGGGGTGAGAGGTGGGAAGGAGGTTCAAGAGGGAGGGGACACGTGTGTACCTATGACTGATTCATTTTGATGTAATGGCAGCAACCAATGCAATATTGTAAAACAATTATCCTTCAATTAAAAATAAGTAAATTTAAAAATAAATTTTAAATAAGTGGGCTGAGACAAGGAACTATATTTGATATCTTGTAATAACCAATAATTGAAAAGAATCTGAAACGTGTATAATGGAATCAATTTGCTGTACACCTGAAACACTAAATCAGCTATGGGCTGCGTGTTGTGCTTAGTTGCTCAGTCGTGTCCAATTCTTTGCGACCCCACGATCTGTAGCCCACCAGGCTCCTCTGTCCACGGGGATTCTCCAGGCAAGAATACTGGAGTGGATTGCCATGCTCTCCTCCAGGAGATCTTCCCAACCCAGGAATCGAACCCAGGCAAATTCTTTACTGTCCGAGCCACCAGGGAAACCCAAATCAGCTATACTTCCATAATAAATTTAAAAAAATTATGTGTTAAAAAAAGGATAGATGGAAAGAAGGAGGGAGGGACGGAGGGCTACAGGACTTTGGAATGAGCTCTGTAGGAAAGAATGTGGCCTTTGCAAACAGGACACCTTCAGCTTTGGGTGAGGCTTTGAGTCCTCCCAGCTTCCTTCTCCCCCTATCCTCCCTGTGTCTGCCTTCAAGGCTTGTGCATCTTGAGCCCGGGGGACGGATAGGCAGGGGAGGTATATGCAGGATTTGCCTTCCTGCCTTCAGCCTAAGTGTGTTCCTCTGCTTGTTCCCAGGAGCAGTTGGGAAACGTTGGCTGTGCTTTTCTCCCTCCCTGGGAGCTCGGCACTCAGGTCTGGGCTGGGGAAGGAGAGTGAGCCCTTGGATCTTTTGAGGGGATGCGCTGAATGATTCTAGGGGAGAGATCCTGCATGGCTGCTCTGGGTCTGGCCAGGAAGAAGGATAATGAGCTACCTTTATAGGAATTATTCTGGGCCCCTTCTGGAAGGCAGGCAGGGGTCATAAGATTCTGGGCAGACATGCTGGCAGGACTTCTGTCCCCACCCTCATCTCTTATGCTCCTGATGCTGTCTCCAGCTTCTCTTGTCTCAGCTGAGTGGGACTCTGCAGCTAATCCCGCAGTTCCTGCATCCCAGCTGTGCTCCACCGCCCAATCACAGTGCCTGGGTTAACTTGGTGGGCGCTTCCCCCAACTCTGATTCTGTGTCAGCATCATAGGAAGGACAAGCACTGGCACCCATATTTCTGAAAATGCTTGATACAATTTTGCTTCTGAAATAGTTCACGTTTTCTGGAGAAGGAGGCAGAGAGAGGCAGAGGAGCCCCAGGCAGGAGTCAGATTCCTGGCTAGGCTGTGGTCCTCGGGAAAGTCACTGCTCCTTTTTGGGACTCCATTTACACATCTGAACATCACAACCTTCCCAGGTGGCTCAGTGGTAGAGTCCGCCTGCAATGCAGGAGACGCAGGAAAAGATTCCTGGGTCAGGAAGATCCCCTGGGGGAAGAAATGGCAACCTGCTTCAGTATTTTTCCCTGGAGAATCCCATGAACAGGGGAGCCTGGTGGTCTACAGTCCACAGGGTCGCAGAGTTGGACACTGCTTAGTTCACCATAGTTTATGACCATTCTCTTGGGGAATGGCACCGTGTGAGAACTAAGTTGAACTTCTCAGCACAGCCCAGGCCCCAGGAAGGTTTGCTCTGCTTGCTCCCTCACAGCCATTTCCGGTCCTTGAGATCTCTCCCCTGCTAAGCTGTCAGCTCCCTGGGGAAGATGTCCTTCAAATCTCCCATACTGCAGGCTCCCAGTGACCTGGGCCAAGGCAGGCTATGCCAGGAGCCATGTGAGATTTGGTATTGAATAGATCCAGGATGTATCCTGAGCTTTGCTACTTAGTAATATTGATAACACTTCTAATTTACTGGGGGCTTACTATTAATAGGTGCCAAGCCCTATGTCAACTATTTTATATCCTCTTGTTTAATGTAATAACTTTGTGTGGTATGCATTATCCCCATTTTACAGATGAGAAAACTTAGGCTCAAAAACAGTTCACTGACTTCAAATGCCTTTTTCTCAGTGAGGCCCAACTAACCCACCCTATTTAGAATGGCAGTCTGCCTATCTCAGCACTCCCAACTTGCCTTAATGCTGCTTCCTTGTTCCCCTAACTTCTAACATATTATATACCTTATTACATTATTTAGTGCCTGCCGTATGTCACCAGGGCATTCAGGAATCTTGCCTGGTGATGTTCACTGATGTACATCCCAAGCCACTAGAACCACCACCTGGCAAATAGTAGGTGTCTGATGAGTATATGCTGAGTGACAACTGGTTTAATAATTTTCCCAGGTGTCAGTTACTTAACTAGCCATATGACCTTGGATATCTTGTTTCCGATCCTCAGTTCCTTTGGTCGCAAAATAGAATAAAAACATCTATCCCATAGGATGGGTGTGGGGATGAACGGAGACGCAGATGCACAGTTCTCAGCACAGAGCAGGCATTCTGTAAATGTTAGCTCTCTTCCCCGAGGAGGGTTATTTCTTCTTGCTTCTCATTGTTCTCTGATGGCCTACCCTTTGACCACTCTGCTGTTCAACAGTGGTTTCTTCAGAGGACAAGTGCTGAAGGAGGGGTTGACATTACCTATGGAGTTAACCAGCCCCTGTTCTCTCACCCTCATCCCTCCTCCTTCTACGATGTGCTCGTTGCTAAGGAGACGCAACATCAGCTCCTGACAGGATGTGGCTGGGGTCTGGTCCACACCGAAGGAGTGAGACTATGGCTGACCCCGGGGAGGGAGGGAAAGGGAGGAACGCGGCTTGCCTCAAGGGCTGAGAGTCTGGGTGGGGGTGTCATTTGGGAATCTGCTGGAAAAAAACCAGCTGGCTCCCTGAGAAAGATACGCGCTTGTCCTCCTGTCTCATGTGACTCTGGAATGATGACCAAGGGCCCTGTTTGCCGGCGGGAGTGGAAGCCCTGCTTAAGCTGCGGTCCAGTGCTGGTCAAGGTGCGATGCCCAGACCCTGGGAGGGGGCCATAGCAGCCAGAGTGACTCATAATCAAACTCCTGGCCCTCAGAATGGCACCTCCCCAGAGCAGGGCTGGTGGCTGAGCAGATGCTTGAAGAGGTCACATGGCTGATTGTGTGCCTGGTGAGGGGGCTCCACACAGGGAATGGCATTTCTTCTTGCAGGTTGAACGAGACTGTAAGGACGTTGTCTCAGATCCTGGGCCACCCCTACGGAATCCTTTCCATACCTTTTTTCCAAACCCTCCCTTGACCCTGGGCAGCAGGAGAGATCGTGCTTTTTAGTAACCAGTCGGCCAGCTCGAATGGAGAAGGAAGAGTGCCAGCTGAGGCCATACCACCCCGATGTAGTCCTGCCTCTGCCCACCCCAATCGAGTGGCCCTGGACACAGCACTCAGCATCTCTGTAAGACTGGGACGACTACAGCACCTTCCTCTGGGGGCTGTATGCAGATTCAACAAGCTGATTCTTGTAGAGTTCAGATCTGACCCAGAAATACCAAGCACTCACTAAATGAGGCTAGTATCGTCATTTTAGGTGGTACATTCCTGGAAAGATCAGCTTCCCTGATGGCTCAGCAGGTAAAGAATCTGCCTGCAATGCAGGAGACACAGGAGACAGGGGTTCAATCCCTAGATGGGGAAGATCTCCTGGAGAAGGAAATGGCAACCCACTCCAGTATTCTTGCCTGGGAAATCCCATGGACAGAGGAGCCTGAGGGGCTACAGTCCAGCGGGTTGCAAAGAGTTGGACATGACTGAGCGACTAAGAGAGATTCTTCCTGGGAAGAGGAACATCCTTGGGCAGAGTAAAAATAGTATTATTATCATTATTTGGTTTTTCTTGAAAAATGGGAAGTTCTGGCTGAGCTGGCCCCTCTTCCTGCTCTGCTGGATGAGCCCCTTCAGTGCTTCAGCTCTCTATTTGCATAATCCTTTTTAGCCCCTGCCATTATTTGTAAGCTCCTGAAGGCATCTGCTATTTTTGTTATAAACTCAGGCCCAGGAGAAGCCAACAAAAATGTCAGGAGCCTGAGTGGGGCTATCTTCCAAAAAAAAAAAAAAAAGAGAGACTGAACTGTTCATGCTCAGAAGGCAAAGGGCTTCCCTGGTGGCTCAGATGGTAAAGAATCTGCCTGCAATGCAGGAGATGTGGGTTTGATCCCTGGGTCAGGAAGATCCCCTGCGGAAGGAATGGCTACCCACTCCAGTATTCTTGCCTGGAGAATCCCATGGACAAAGGAGCCTGGTGGGCCACAGTCCATACGTGACTAACACTTTCAGAAGGAATTGGGTGCCCAAGGGCCTCAGAGCAAGAGGAATTAAAAGGAAGAGGGACTCTGAGCCTGGCTGGTTCAGCACAGATCAGAAAATTTATACACTGAGGCCCTGGGCTTGGAAGGTGCCCTTCTGGCCCACTGCGGGGGTGTTGTTATTTGGAGGCGGGTGAGGCTGAGTCGGTTCAGTACCTGCCTGTCCTCTGTATCTTTTCGCCTCCTGTTTCTTCTAACCCAAGCATCTTGGGGGCAGGGAACTTGACACCTTCAGAGGAGGGACCTTGTCACAGTACTCATGGGAGGGACCTAGTGCTCATCACACAGGAGGTTTTCAATAAATGATTCTGTTAGTCACTCAGTTGTGCCCAACTCTTTGTGACCCCATGGACTGCAGCCCACCAGGCTCCTCGGTCCATGGGATTTTCCAGGCAAGGATGCTGGAGTGGTTTGCCATTTCCTTCTCCTACAATAAATGATTGTTCAATAAATACAGGAGTGAATGCAGAGAGTTAGCTTTCTGGTACAGTGATCCAAGAACTTAGTAAGACTTTTTAGAAAGCCCCTCTGCGTCTGAGTCCCATTGCCATCCTGTGTACTGGGCTCCTCCATCTGGCTGGTGGAAGGCAATATGGGGACAGCAGCCGTGACACCTTTGGTTACAGCGCACTCCCAGAGCCTAGCGCAGTACCCAGCACATAATAGGTGCTCAACCAATATGTGTTGAAAGACTGAATGAACAGAAGAACGAATCTAATTCAGGGTGTGGATCTAATACCCTGGAGTCAGGATATTATAGTTGTGCTCTTAATAGCTGGAGGGATTTTGAAGTCCTCTTTGTAACTCATCTGGCCCCATCCACCTAGTAGGGTAAAAACCACACAAATACACCCGGTTATATGAAACTCAATGTGCAGGAGTTCACGGTTATTACTTATAAGTCATCCTCTGAAGTCTGCTGTCACCTCAGCTCTCCTGATGTCCTTGTCAGCCTGTCACACTAGCTGTCTTAGCCCTTATTTCTCGTGCTGTGTGTGCAGGAAGTCAATGAACACCATTATCTTGTTATTTGCCATTGCATTTGGAACCATAGTCTCTATGGGTTTTGGGTTTTACTTATCTCCCTATCATAGATCCACTTGTTCGTCTCTAAAAAGGCAGCATCTTCCAGAATGACGAGGGAATCGTCTGAATGGTGACAGAGCTTTCTGTTACCCCCTCAACAAGACAGGGTGTGGCAGAGGGCTCCAGCCCTGGCTTGGGGACCAGCTGGCTCACGACCTTGGGCTGATCTTTTCATCTCCCCGAGTCTCATGTCTAGGGCCTGTTCAGATCTTTAATTCTGTGTCGACACACAGGAGAGCGCTTCCCAGAAGTGGAACGATTTTTAAGTGGGTGTATGCTTTTCTGTGAGATTGTAGCTGTTTTTATTTTAAAACTTTTCATTTTAGCTCCTGTTCCAAGTGTAAAAACAACACTAGCAATGAGGAATTAATATTTTGTGCTTTATGGGGCATATAATTATTATATCAGAATATGGTAGTTTTTTGTTAGATATATTTTTTTAAAGGGTTGGTGGCTTTCGTAAGAGTGATTTTATTATATCTTGAGGTGTGCCTTTTTTCCCAATCACATAAAGAATAGATCTGTGATTTATAAGGCTCCTGCACTACAGAAGCTAGTCATGAAAGTATTCTAAGGTGTTACATCATTACTAAAAGTGAGGCTTTCAGGAACTTCCAGGTTTCCAAGCATATTGCAGGAGAGACCAAACCATAAAGTTCTTTCTAGAAATTAGGGTAATCTGACACTAGGCATGCCTATGTCCAGCCACATTTTCAGGGGTCTTAGAAAGGAAAAGGCTCTTAGGTATACACCAGCCCAACTCTGCTGCTGTTTAGATGCGGGATACTGAGGCCCAGACTTCTGGAGAAGTGACTGCCCCAGAACATTCCCTCTGTGTCTGTCCCTTGCTCATTCCACATGCCTCACCTGGCCAAACCCTAGTGTCCCCCAAGTGAACACTGGTGCGAAACCCAACCATTGCTCATGCCTGGGGCAGACACTTTCTCCGTATCATGAGTTGCTTTCCAAGGGCCACGTGATGGAAGGGCTGCTGCTAATTCAGCATTCCAACCAGCTCTGCTTGCCTCAGACACTTTTTTTTTTTTTCCACCAGCTAGACACTAATATCCAGCAGAGAGTTTATTGGTATAATTTGTTCAGAAAGAGACTGGAAGACTTCGCAAGTTCAAACTTTAACATTTTTTATCAAGAGTCCCAAATGGCCACCCTTTCCCCCACCCCCCCATCATCACCACCGACCCCAATATGGCTTTCTCTACCACAGGCACTCAGGGCCCGCAGAGCAGAAACAGCACAGGCCAGACCAGCAGGCACGGACACACTGTAAAATCAACTGAGCAAGCAACCGCCTGGAAGCCATCTTTGTTAAGGGCAAAATAAGCCGCTCATGACACTGGAGGATACAGAAAAGACAGGACTATCTTGATTCTTCTGAAGGAGTGAGGGAGGCTGGATGGGGTAAAAAACATGTTCTCAGAAGACATGCAAAGAAAGACTTCACAAGCAACTAAAGGTGACACAAATATCAGTATCTCCCAAACTTCCCTTTTCAAAGATGGCCACCCCCGCTGTCCATTCAGAAGGAGCACGCAGCAGAATCTACTGGGCATAGAGAAAGACAGGCAGCGGGAGAGATTTAGTTTTCCACAAAGATCGTTAGTTTTTTTTTTCCTTTATTGATGGAATTTAAAGTGCATATAACTGAAGGAAAAGTCCAAGGCCTAGAGAAAGAGATGAGGCCCAAGAGAGAGGCTCAGAGATTCTAAAGGCGGCAGAAGGATACCCACCTAAAAAGGCCACTTGAGCTGCAAAAAGGATGGAGTGGGGAGACAGAAAATGGGGAAAAGAGAAGGGGAATGGGGGTGGGGTTGGGGTGGGGGAAAGCATTTGGGAGGAAGAAGACAAATACCAGTTCAGAAATTCAGACAAAGGTGAGCAGGAGCTAGTCTATATCCCCAGGTAAGAAAACGTGGGCTGAGCCTAAGGTAGGAACATTAGTTTCAGGAAAGGGAGCAACAGGAAGAGCAATGGCTTCTGGCCAGGACACAGCACCCCAGGGGCCCTTCACTTGATGGCAGTAGCGGTGGGGCTTCTCCAAGCCTGTCATGGTCTTCCTTGGAGACCCCACGAAGGTCTAGGGAGATGTCCTCCAGCCAGGAGAAGGCAGGGGCTGAGAACCTCAACTTGGGGCCTCCCAAACTTTCATGCATTGGAGAAGGAAATGGCAGCCCACTCCAGTGTTCTTGCCTGGAGAATCCCAGGGACGGGGGAGCCTGGTGGACTGCCGTCTATGGGGTCGCACAGAGTCAGACACGACTGAAGTGACTTAGCATAGCATAGCATAGAGCTCCCCAGTGGATGGCAAGTTCCCTTTGCTACTGGACGGTGGCCAGGGCCCCACTCACCCACACAGGCTGTGCCGTCCTCATTGGGTTCATAGCCCCGACTGCATCTCTTGTTGGTCCGGCACCTGTAGCTTCCGTACGTGTTGACACACACGGGCTTGTCTCGAGGGCACACGAACGGGAACTGGATGCATTCATTGGTATCTGAAAGGCAAGGGGAGCCGCTCACTGGGGGCTGGGGGCAATGGGTCCTTGCTCAGGCTCTGCTTCCCCACTCCTGCCATGACCTTGGGCATGGCCCTTCTTCTTCCTGGGCCTCAGCTTGCTCAGTCTTCTTGGCTGGCTCCTCCTATACTTGACCTTTACACCTTGAGGGCACTCATGTTTTCCTGGGTCTTCTTTTCTATCTCCCACAGTTTCTCTAGGTGGTCCCTTCACATATGGATGATTCCAGGCCTCCTATCTCAAGCCATGACCTCTCCCTGGGGCTCCAGACTCATGAATTCTACCATGCATCTCAGACTTACTAGGTTGAAATGGAACTCTAGATCCCCCAGCCTTCAAGCCTCTTTTGTCCCCTGTTCCCATCCTCCCCAGCTCAATCAAGGCCACCATCAGCCTCTTGGCTGCTTAAGCAGACATTGGAGAGGTTCCTGATTCTTCCAGTTTCCTTAATTTGCAGGTGATTTAACAACAGATCCTGTCAATTTTGCCCCATCGTACCTCTCCGGTCTGACCACCTTCCTCTCACTCCTCTGCCACCAGCCTGTCCCCAGCCACCAGAAGCTCTTACTTGGATTTCTGCTGCTGCATTCTTGCCTTCCCCTGTCCTGCCACCACACCTCCATCCACTCCCCAGGCCTCCTGGCTTCCCTGCTTCCTCCAATCCTATCTGCAATTCAGCAGCCAGGTGATTGCTGAAAATATGAACCATACCATGCCATGCTCTTGCTTAACTGCAAAGGGCCCTGAGAACAAAGTCCAGACTCCCTTCTGGGGACTCAAGATCCTCTCTGATGTGGCATCCAGCTTGTTCATCCTCTCCCAGCACTCTGGCCTCGTTCTTGTCCATTTGACACAATAAGCCTTTCTCCTGCTGCATGGTCTTTGCTCCCACTCTCCCCTCTGCTGGGCAAGCTCCTCTCTCTGCTCTTTCTATGGCTGGACCCTTCCTGTCCTTCAGGTCTCAGCACAAAGGTCCTCTTCCTGCCCACATCTTCTAGAAGAGTCTTCAGAGAGCACATTGCTTAAAGGGTTCTTAACTCATCTCATCCAGCTCTTGGGCCACGTGGTTTGTGGTCAGTCTGCCCAACTAGAATGAACACCCTTCCAGGGCAGGTGCCTGACCTGCACCCCCAGCTCCCCACGTAGGGTGCTGTGCAGGAGGCACACAAATGTCTACCGGGTGATGAAATGAAGAGGCGGCTGCACTGTGGAGGTCTTGGGATCTTCCCAGCACATGGGGAGATGCTGGAATTTCTGGGTATGGGCATCATCTGTTAGAGTGGCCATGGTGGGGACATGAGGAGCGGAGGGAACTAATTTCTTCCTCAAGCCACCCTTCCAGCCATCCTCTCCACTTCTGACCTGTGGTCCTTTGCCCAGGCAGCGCCCTCCATTGGAACACTTTCTCCCTACCGTCTGGTGGACTCCTCATCACCCCTCAGGTCTCAGCTCAGACCTAAACTATCTCTGGGGCACTTTCTTGGACCCTCACTAGACTGGCTTAGCACCCCACCCCCCGCCTTTGTGCTCCCATAGCACCCCCTCCCCACAAGCCCTGCCCAGGTTGTGTGGTCAATCTGTTTCTCTGTGCACCCCTCCCACTGGGTCTAAGCTCCAAGAGGGCAGGGATTGTCTCGTTCACTCCGGCATCTCAATAGCAAACCATTCACCTGGGGCTGATGAGTGGCTGCAGAGGGGACTTGGGAAGAATGCCGCCTGAGCATCTAAGGGCAGGTGGAGTCCTTGGCCAAACCCCCTGCTGGTCCTTAGGATGGAAGACATGGGGTTGAAAGTCTCGGTGCTGAGCCTCTGGGCTACCTTGCCCGTTCCAGGCCTTTGAGAGGTCTTAGGAGGTTCCCGGATCCTCAGAGCCTGGCCGTGCTGCGGTTACCTGCCGGCCAGTACTGCAAAAGGCTGCAATCTCCCTTCTGAGCTGTGACCTCATGCCACATCCTGGTTTGCTCCAATGCCCCCTGGCTAGCCATGCCCACTCTTGCCTGCCAGCCCCTTTGCTGGCTGCTGTGCTGGATGGAGGGTGCATGCCCACCCACCATGGCTTCCAGGAGCGAGGCCTCCCTGTGCGCTCTGTCTAGGCAGTTGTGTCTCCTCCCGGTGATTGTTCTGTCTGTATTCACGGCAGGGAAGTGCTGCCAATTCCCAGAGCTGTAGTGATTCAGCCTGCAGGTTGCTACCATCATTCCCACCTTGCCGAGTTACCTGGCGGTTGTCTTGGCATCAGGAGCCCCAGGGACAAACAACACATTCCCCTTCTCACCGTTCCCACTGCCCCTTGTCTGCAACCTGAGTCTTCCAGGGCCCAGGCTGACCCTCCCCAGCGAGATTCCGGCCTCTGCCTTGTCCTCTGGTACCTGCAGGCAACTTACCCGCACAATGGCCATTTTCCTGCTGGGAGAATCCTTGGCCGCACTGCAAGATGGGCAGAAGCATAGACACTAGTGAGTTGAGAAGGTCCCATCTTAGGTCCCCTCCCAGTCACAGCCACAGGGCAGCTGTCACCCTGACCCCACAGTAAAGGCCTGCTCGCAGCTCTGGATCAGGGAGAGCCCCTCCTGCCAGGATTCCTTTGCACTGATCAGAGGAGACTCAGGGGGAAGGCCAAGAACAGAGCCTGTACAAACTCCTGCTCATTTCCCTCATGTGGGATCCACAGGCCTGCCCCGTGATCCCCAACAGAGTCTGTCCCTCCTATGGCATCACCTGAGACAACCTGGGTCTCAGGAAGGCAAAGTGTAAAGAGGGCTGGATAAGCTCACTCCCCACACCCCTTTCTCTGAGAACCTTCCCCACTCCTGGGGCCGGGGTGCCTGTGAGCCAGGCCATCACCCCACCTTGGGCAGGGCTGGACAAGAGGTGGATATCCCATCCAGAGGAGTGACTCAAAGGCTTTGCAGCTGGAATTTGATCTAAGTGAGGCGGAGACAGAGATTGGGGAGCCTGGTCACTCCAGGCTGTGGGGGCTTTGCTAGGTCTCTGTGGAGGTCTCAGCAGCCTGGTGGCTGGGGACGGTGGTTGGGACTCAGAACACTTTACACAAGACAGAAAATGTCGACTGTTGGAACTGACGAATGATGGGGTGCTGGTGAAGATTACTGGGGAAGGATAATGCTCTCCCCACAGAGCCAATGCACTAAAAACTGAGGTCCATGAGCTCCTGGGGCCACGAGTGTCCCTTGAGTTTTGTGAGCTTCCCGGGAACCTCCCTGTAAGTCCCCTTGTCTGCATGAGTTTAAGTGGCTCCTATTATTTGCAATGGCATGATCCTCTCTGGACAGGGGCCCAGAGCTCTTCCTAGGAGTCTGCAGAGGTAACGGGAGGCTGTCAGAGCCTTGGAAAGAATCAGAGATGAAGCAGGAGACCTGGGGCCAGTCCTTAACTCTGCTCACAAATGGCTGTGCAGTTTTGGTGGGTTCTCTTTCTTGGTCTCAGTTTACCTTCTCTGTAAAGTGGGTGAAAAAAATGCTTACCCTTCCAACATGCTAGGATTTCTTTGAGGAGCAGAAGAGCTGTGGGTGTGATAGTGGTGTGGAAACTACAATTGGAGGGGTCACTACGAAGCCTGCCCTTTGCTAAGAAGATTTCCATCATTCTAGAAACAAAGTCTACAATTCCTGGGAATCCAGCTTCAGCCCCCAGGATTGTGGGAGGGGCCTGCTTGTTTGGCTCTAAGGTCCAGATGCCTCTGCTCACCTCCAGGCTGGCTGGGTCCTGAGGTCTGTCATCATCCCGGGGATAGGGAATCTCCAGCACTGAGTTCATCTCCGAGCTGGCCACGTTCCTGCTGGCCATCTTGCCATCTGGCCATGTCACCTCCACGCTGCTGGCTTCGTCCTTCCCTGTGGGAAGAAAGGTGAAATGATCAGCTGCAGAGGAGAGTGGGGGCTGGGGAGGGATTCTCTTCAAGGGTGTCATCATTCATTCGTTCACCTGATAAAAAACATGATCTGAATACTGTTCTAAGTGCTGGGGAAATAGTGAACAAGGCTGACAAGATCCTGCTCCTTTAGGACAACGCCATCCAAGAGAACTTGTGTGGTGATATTCTCTATCTATCTGTCAGCTGCGGTAGCGGCTAGCCATAGGTGTATGCTGAGCTCCGGTGTGGCACTGGCGTGATAAGGGACTGGATTTTAAATTCTATTTAAAATAGAATTATTTAACCACTCACCTAGTGGCTACCATACCAGACAGCGCAGTTCTAGAACTTACATTCTAGTGGCTAGGCCAATGGGCAGGAGGCTGTTTTGGGGAAGAGGGTTAAACCTGGTGGTAAACAGGTTGACTTTGGAGTCCTGGGTTCAAATCTTGGCTGTACCATTTACCTAGCATGTTGGGAAAGAAAGAGTGGGGATGGGGCATCTGGGAGACCCGGGGACAATGATCAGCTTTACAGCTGATTTGCTTTTTAATATTGGGTGTATTCCATTGATTTGTATCTATACTGATAGTTAAAGTCTGCAAGGGGCCGTCAGTGGGAAAGTCCCTGTTCTCAGGGAGCTTCCACTCTAGTGTGGATAGACAGGCACACAGATGAACCGATAAACAATGCCAGATATTGACAAGCTCTGTGAAGAAAACAAAAATCGGGTGATGAGATAAAGAGGAAGTAAGAGTTACTGGGGGCCTTTTCTAGTCAAGGTGATGAGGGACAGGTTCTTGGGGATAAGGTATTTGAGTTGAGCTCCATATAAAAGCTGAGGCGACAAAGGGCACAGGAGAAAGACCAATCTGAGAAGCAACAGTGAGAACTGGACATGGAACAGCTGACTGGTTAAAAATTGGGAAAGGAATATGGCAATGCTGTATATTGTCACCCTGCTTCTCTAACTTATATGCAGAGTACCTCATATAAAATGCTGGGCTGGATGAATCACAAGCTGGAATCAAGATTGCCGGGAGAAATATCAATAACCTCAAATATGCAGATGATGTCACTCTAATGGCAGAAAGTGAAGAGGAACTAAAGAGTCTTTTGATGAGGGCAAAAGAGGAAAGTGAAAAAAGTGGCTTAAAACCCAACATTCAGAAAACTAAGATCACGGCATCCAGACCCATCACTTCATGGCAAATAGCAGGGGAAAAAATGGAAGCAGTGAGAGATTTTTTCTTTTTGGGCTCCAAAATCACTGCGGACAGTGACTGCAGCCATGACATTAAAAGACACTTGCTCCTTGGAAGAAAAGCTATGACAAACCTAGAAAGTGTATTAAAAAGCAGAGACAGCACCCTGCAGACAAAGGTCTGCATAGTAAAAACTATGGTTTTTGCAGTGGTCATTTCTGGATGTGACAGTTGGACCATAGAGAATGCCGAGCACTGAAGAATTCATGCTTTCGAATTGTGGTGTTGGAGAAGACTCTCGACAGTCCCTTGGACTGCAAGGAGATCAAACCAGTCAATCCTTAAGGAAATCAACCCTGACTATTCATTGGAAGGACTGATGCTGAAGCTGAAGTTCCAATTCTTTGGCCACCTGATATGAAGAACCAGCTCACTGGGAAAGACCCTGATGCTGGGAAAGATTGAAGGCAGGAGGAGAAGAGGGTGGCAGAGGATGAGATGGATAGATAGCATCATCGATTCAATGGACATGAATTTGAGCCAACTCCAGGAGATAGTGAAGGACAGGGGAGTCTTCTTGTGCTGCAGCATGGGGTCACGAAGAATCGAACACAGCTTAGCAGCTGAACAACAACAACAAAGCTGAGACGTTTACAGAAAATAATGGTGGTGAAACTCAGGGAATGTTCATTGTGAATCCATCTGCACACATCCTTAAAGCAACGTGTTACATCACTGGCAGAAAGCAGGTTGGAAAGATTTATCAGGTGTTTAGGCGTCACAGCCGGCCCCGGCTTCCTGCTTAAAGCAACAGGCCTGTCACTGAGACAAGGTCAGGCTAATGGTGATGGATTGGGGTGGAGAAGAGCGGGAGCTGGGCCTCACCTGCTGAGAGAAGCCTTTCTCCAGTCAGTCACCTGGGAAAGAGGGCAGCGCTCAGTACAGGTGGGAGGGATGCTGCAGCCCCCTCGTTGACACCCACCTGGGCTGCCTAGACATGGGCTTGGTGCTCGGGGCTCCACAGACTTGCACACTCCCCCAAGCATCAATCGAGGGCTGAGAATAAAGTCACCCACATGTGCGTGCTACTTTCTCCTCAATGCGTATAGAGACTGTCACAAAACAAGGGAAATTGGAAAGTGCCATTGAATGTATAGCAGCTTTTGGTCATTACTGTCCACCAATGGATTTTTTACAATGATTGCTGCGATGGGGGTGGAGGGTGGTCTGTGAAACATTTTTGTGTATGAACGGGGTTCCTGTATTTTAGAAAAGGGAGCAGGGGGAGAAGGGGGTCATGAGAAATGTTTTCTGGTTTAATAGAGCCAACCTCAGAACCAGTAAGCCATGGGCCTGGAAGGGGTGAGTCTTCACGGGGAGAGAAGCTGCATGCCTAGACTTTGGGGGAATCAATATAGAGATTCCGGTATTGGAATCTATCTCTACCTCTGAGGTCCCCCTGGGGTTGGAGCTAAGACAGCACGGTGTGGAAGGACCCCGCTTCAGCTTTCTCCCCAAGTCCCAGTGTGTCAGTCTGGAGCTTCCAGAGAAAGGTGCATCTTGAGAGCCACACTGTCTATTTCTGAGCCTCCCTGGGCTTGCTTCTCTTCTGCTCCCTCCAACCCAAGGCCTCCAGAGAAGTCTCTCCTCTGGCCATCATGAATTATTAAAGGCAGGGACCAGCCACCACCCTCCGGAAGTGTCAAAGGTGAGCAGCCCCTGCCCCTGTGCCTGCGATGGGGCAGCAGCACCAGAGAGAGGTCCCCTGAGCAGAGACCCCCACATGACCCAGAAACCCCCCCAGACAGGATGCAGCTTCTCTCCCCATGGAGGTTCTCCCCTTCCAGGCTGGGGGTTTGCTGGTTCTGGGATTGGCTCTATTAAGCCAGAAAACATTTCTCATAACCCCTTCCTTCCCTGTTCCCTTCTACCACAATCATTTATTTTGGGGAAGGGGGTGAAAATAGGATTGGGGGTGTCAACCGCCCACTCTTTTTCTGTTTGGAAGTAGTCTCTTGAGGTTCAAGAGATTTGGCATGTTTAGGGTGTTCAGCGCCCAAACTAAGTGGCAGATGTAAAAAGTAAACATTTTTCTATTTAAAAAAAAAAAGGAGACAAAGAAGAACAAATGTTTCTCGCCTAAGCCAACAGAGCAGCTACACGAATACATTTTCCAGCCTGACAGAAGTGCCGCAAATAACTCAAGAGCTGCCGAATATTCATAGACAATCACAAATTTACATCCTGCCTCTGAATCCTGCTTCCTCTCTTCCTCCAGACCCAGGGATCAGCAGGACTAGGATAGAAATCAGCCATGGGGAGGGCACATCTCAGTAGGACTCACTCTTTTGTTATTGATTATTTAGGGGCCTCAGTTTCCTCATCTGTAAGATGGGAGCTCTAGCCTATCCAGGAAGGACAGTCTTTCCTTGGATGTGAGCACTGCCCCAGTCAATTTTGACCCTCAGCACCCCCATCATCTCTTAGACATGGGGGGCACCCTGCAGTTCCCAAAGGGCTTCCCCTTGTTGCCAATAATACTACAGAGTATGTACTCCAAACTGCACGCAGTGATTCTCAGTGTCAAGGCACTGGATCCTCATGGCAGTCCCCTGAGAAAATACTAGTTTTATAATTTCCATCTTAGAGTTGAAGGGGATGAGACTCAGAGAGGTGAAGGGAATTGCTCACAGCTACCCAGAGAGGGAATGTCTGATCCTGAAGCCCACACCTGCGAAACCCTTGTTCTATTGCCCACCCCACCTCCATGACCAAACCACCATGGACCAAGCATCATGCAGGGAGCTGGGATTCAGCAGGAAGGAGACAGACCTAGGACCCATCCTGGAGGAGCTGAGCCCTGTGGGGGCAATGAACACAGTGATTATGTTAAAATAAACTGGGAAAGTGCACATATAGTATGGGTACCACTTGGTGAGAGAGGCGGGTGTTAAAAGTCATTTCGTTGGAGGATGCAGGAGGAATAAGAGCTTGGGAGGCACAGAAGGGAAGGGAAGTACGTTCCGGGCAGAGGGTACAGCACAGGCAAAGGTGTAGAGATATGAAAAGGACGTGCGTGTTGAAGATCAGGGAGCAGTTCAAAGTGGGCAAAGCAGGGTGTAAGCTTGTGCGTTAAGTAGGGTGGGTGGGAGAGGAGATGGTGAGGGACTTGGAACTCTCGAAGGTGTGACTGATTGAAGCCTCTCAACTACTCCACGAGGGAGAATTTATACCCGCTCCCCCGATGTAGACACTGAGGCTTGGCAAGGTGCAGGGAACTGCAGGTGTTTGAGTTCGGACTGGAACCCAGGCTCCTGCCCCCAGGCTGGGCCATTCCCTTTGCCCCACAAATTTCAAGTCTTCCCGCAGCTGCAGAAGCCAGGGGGCCCGGCCACGAGACACTGCACAAGGACAGACTTTAAGTTGGCCAGACTGCTGGGCCTGTGCGTCTGGGAGCAAAGGAGGCCCCATTAAGAGCAGCAGGGAGTCGCCTCCGGCAGCTTTTAAAGGACAAAGGCCAAAGAGGCACAGAGAATTGCGCTTTTCAGAAGAATCACAAGCAAAACAGATGGTGGGAATACAGTTGGTGGAATATTTTTGCACTTTATTAAAGCCATTTTTATGTGGGCCACTGAATTTTCCTTTCCTAAAAGAGCACCAGCCGGCTGGGAGGCAGCTCTGAGTCACGTGCGAACAATCAGCTGAAGGAAGGAGGGGTGTATGTGTAGGGGATGGGGGTGCCATCAAAGCCTGGGGTGGGTTGGCCCAGGGGGTGAGCCCAAGTGGGAGGCTGGTGGAGAAAGGAGATTATTGGCATTTGTTTTCATGTATTGGCTTTGGTAGAGCTGCCTTAGCTCTCTGCTAGCTCAGAACCAGAGAGCCTGGGTGTGGGCTGCGCGGGGTGGGTGTGGGCTACATGGGGTGGGTATGCAGGGGTTGAGATGTTGGGGTTCAGAGCAACCCGAGTCCAGCAGGGTACTCAACAGGGACTGTGAGCAGAAATGCTTGTTTATGAGGTTGGCTGGCTATCTGCACTGGGAGGAGCAGGGGAAGGGCAGGACAGGGTAGGGGATGGTGGAACGAGGCCAGGGGGCTCCCTGAGCAGGGGTGCGTGGGATGGTTTTACAGGATGAAGCTGAGAGCGCTCTGCACAACAGAGTGGCCCGCTGAGAACCCCCTGCCCCTTGAAGCATGAAACGTAGCAAGGTCCCTGAGTTTTACTGTGTGATGTGATGCAGTCTGGACCCTTAGGCATGCACGTGAGGGTCTGAGAAGCTGAGTCCTCTAAGCACAGCTCAGTGCTGACCAAGCAAAGGCCCACAGCATGGGAAAGCACTGGTTCCCCAGCCAGTGGCCCAGGAGCTGAGAGGAGCTAGCCAGGTGTGTGGGGGAGAGAAGTGCCCCAGGGAGGGGGCTGGCTGCTGAGGGGCACACGTGTGCACCCACACGTGTCCATGGACAAGCTGATCACCACACTTTGCTGCAAAATCCGGAGGAGGCAGGGGTGGTTTTCGAGGCAGGAAGGAACAGGGTCAGAGGAGATGAGCAGGAGCATTATGGGTGGTGGAGGAGGCTTCCTGCAGCCCTCTGCCCTCCTGCACAGCCTCGCGGGGTGGGGGTGGGGGCCCACATCTTCTTCCTAGTCCTACTGACACCAGGACAGCCCTTTCTGCATTCCTGTTCTGGACCTGCCCCTGCTCACTGCAAACACCACAAAACAAACTACTTCGGACTGGAGACCGCCCTACTGTCCGTCAGCAGGGGACTTGCTAAATAAATTATGAATGCAGCCACACAACGAAATACTGTGCAGCACTAAAGGAAAACAAAGGAGATATGCACAGGCTTGGAATAATGTCCAGGATATACTTACTGTTAAGAGAGAGGGGGAAAAAAGCAAGTTTGGGAATAATAGGGAGAGTCTAATAATTTCCGTTAAAAAAGCTTCCGAGGCATATTTATTTATAAACGGGCTCCTGTGTATTTTACATGCAATAAAATCTTATCGAAAAGTGTGGAATTGGGAAGAAGCTGCCCCAGACTACCTACTGAAACCGCTCCCGGCTTGTTTCCTTCTGCGTTCCTAATTCCTTTACCCTGTTCTGCATTTTCTTTTTTCATAGCACTTACCGTCTTCTAACCTTTTACATATTTACCTAGTTGTTATGTTTATGAGGTATCATATGTGACTCCTCCTTCCACTAAAATGTAAGGTCACCCATAGCAAGGATCGTCCTTCAGTTAGCGTTTGGCACACAGTAGGTGCTCGGTAAGCAGCAACTAAATGGGTCACAGGACCCTGGGGGAGGGTGAAGAGAGAACATTTCCTATTTGCTTAATATTCCACACGTAGTGGTGAGATTGTAGGTTATTTTTACTTTCTTTTTTTATGGTGTTATATTTTCTAATTTTCCTATAATCAATATGCATTATTCTTACAGTCAGAAAAAAAAACAACAAAACTAAAGCTTTCTAAAAAAATTGCAAACGCGGCTCTCCCTGCAGGGCTCTAGGTGCCAGTCTTGTGCCCCTGGAGAGGCTCCTGGGCTCCTCCTGGTCCTCCCTCCCCAGCAACGCCCCTCCCACTGAAAGCTGAGCCTGGCTGTGGCTTTCCTGGCTCCGCGACCCCCTCCATTCTGCCCACCCTCTCTTCGGGGCTCTGGGAGCTCCAGACACGTTGGCCCTGGCCTCCCTTTTCAGACTCTGCTCCCACCAGACCCTTCCTGTCCTGTGGACATCATGAACACTCTCACCTCTGGCCTTTGTTCAAGCCAGGCCAGCCCCTGGATGCCCCCCGTCAGCCCTCATCCATGCCTTACAAATTCCTACCATCCTTCTAGACCTAGTTCAAGGCCCACTTCCTTGCTCAGAGCAGAGTGGGTTTCTCCTGTCTCAGTCCTCTCACAGCCTCTGGGCCAGTGTGATGGAGCACCCAAATCTGCTTGCGACCAGAGCGCCTGTGTCCATCGGCCTCTCTCATGGGACAGCGAGCCTGGAGGGCAGGGAGCATTTCCTTGTTTCATCTGTCTGTTGGCCACATCTCTTGGTCTCCCCTGCGCCCCATTTCTGTCTCCTTACTCTTCTCTCTTTCCGCAATCCTTCCTTCCCATCTGGCTTTCCCACTGGTTCCCTCTCCTCCTGCCCCACTGCTGGTCCCTCCATCAGTCAGGAAGGCCTGTGCTGTGCTGGATCCATGAAGATCCTTCTGGATGTGGGGCTCTCGAAGCTGCAGGGGTGGAGCCTTCTGCCCCTCGCTGTGTCCCCGGCTGTTGGCCCTGCTGCCTGCTGAGCGGCCTTAGAGAGTCTCACTGCCAGGCCATGACTGACCCACTGGGGCCGGTCTCTAAGTGTAGTCTTCCTTCTACACCTCTCTGGGAGTGGATCCATTGGCAGGGGAGGCTGCAGGGAACCTGTGGAGCAGTCTGAACCAGAGTTCAGACCCAGAACAAACCCCATGGTGATGCAGAAGAGCAAGGATTGGCAGTCCAGGCTGTCAGGGAGTCCCAAGCAGGAGCAGCCTC
This sequence comes from Bubalus bubalis, assembly GCF_019923935.1. Lineage (NCBI taxonomy): Eukaryota > Metazoa > Chordata > Mammalia > Artiodactyla > Bovidae > Bubalus > Bubalus bubalis. The sequence continues at coordinate 19,242,313 of NC_059179.1, forward strand.
CATAACCTTGAGCTGTGGAGGCAGACAGTTGGGAAGAGTCATGGAGGCTCTTGGGACCCTGTGATACCATCAGATGATCCTGCCAAGGCTTCCGAGCTGAAGAAGCAGGTCCATTCTGGCAGGGACTGACACTGGCCAGAGAAGAGGCCCAATAAGACCCATAAGACATACCTCAAAATAGCAGAGGCAGCTCAAGGGGAGAGGAGAAGGAGAACCCAGCCCCAGTCCTGGCCTCAACATTGATTTGCTTTGTGAGCCTTAGTTTCTTTATCTGTACAATGGGGTGTGGGTTGATAGCCAAGGCAGATATCTGGATAAACATCCCACCTGTGAGACCATGGCCGTCACCGTGGTGTGGATGGGCTCACTTGGGTCATTTGGTAATTGAGGGGTCGTGGATGTCCAGTGAGAAAGGGGCAGAGCAGGACCCTGGCTGGCTGCACACAGAACAGCTATGGGAGTCCGGCAGTCAAGTCATAGTGGTTAAGACCCCAGACTGGGGTGTTCAAGGAGATGGGGTCGAAATCCAATCCTCCCTATCTTCTGGATGTGTGACTTAACCTCAGTCTCAGTTTCTGGACCTGTAAAATGGGGTTATGATTCTTAGTTTGTCCTGTTGTGCTGAGACTGGAATAAGGTATCTTCGTAAAGCATGTAGACCAGCGTCAGGCACACACTAAGCACTTGATTAATGTTGACTACTACTATATTGTAAGAGAGGACTATGTATTTAAAAGTCACCTAGGACTTCCCTGGTGGTCCAGTGGCTGAAACTCTGTGTTCTGTGTAGGGAGACCAGGTTCGATCCCTGGTTGGGGAACGAGCCTGCATGTAGCAACTAAGACCTGATGCAGCCAAATAAATAAATAGATACATATTTAACAATAAAATAAAAGTCATCTTGTACCATCAGGGCCAGCAAAGTAAACGGCTGCCTTAAAAGTGATAGACTTCCAACTCCGAATTGACCCACCCAGGGTGAAATAGCCTGAGAAAATGCTCATATAACCAGGCCCTGGGTCCCCTAAATATTTATGCTTCTTTTTCAGATGACATAAATATTATGTGTTGCCTATAAAAATTGGAAAACACATACACACATACACAAAATATGAAAGTGAAGTGTTAGTCACTCAGTCGTGTCCAACTCTTTACAACCCCATGGGTTGTAGCCTGCCAGGCTCCTCTGTCCATGGAATTCTCCATGCAACAATATGGAGTGGGTAGCCATTCCCTTCTCCAGGGGATCTTCCTGACCCAGGAACTGAATCTGTCTCCTGTATTGCAGGCAGATTCCTTACCGTCTGAGCCACCAGGGAAGCCCAAAATACTGAAGACAAAGTATGGAGGAAAATAAATCCAGTTAGGTCTGGATTTGAATCTCAGCTCTGCCATTTATGTGACTGGGGAATGTTTAATGGTGCCGATCCTCAGGTTTCCCATTTGTAAAATGGGGATAAATCATGCCCACATCAAAGGGTAATCACAAGGATGATGTGAAATAATAAGAGTAAAATGTCACCACACCTAGAACAAGAAAGAATTACCATACGGATCCAGCCACTCAAGGAGAACCACTGTTCACACTTTTTGCATTTTCTTTTAGTTTTTTTCTATGCCCATATGATGTATATATAATATTAACATACACATATATGTTTGTTAATTTGAGACCGTATTGCCTATTCTTTTTATGTTAATATCATGAGGTGCTAACATAAGGGGGAGGGTATCTGATTTTGAACCTAGGTATATTTGACTCAAACGGTTTCCTTTCTTTTTTTTTTAATACTTATTTTATTTTCCATTTTTGTCCATGCCGCATGGCATGTGGGATCTTAGTTCCTCAGCCGGGGATTGAACCTGCATCTCCTGCAGGGGAAGCACGGACTCTTAACTCTGGACTGCCAAGGGAAGTTCCTTAAATGTTTTCTTAATAGTTGTGTTTTAGTAAAGACACTGTTGCCCCCACCCCCCACCCCGTAGTGTTTCTCGACACTTTTTCCATTATTGTGCTTCCTCCCCAAGAAGACCTTTTATGACTTTTCCCCCCTAATTCCCTTCCTTAGTGCATTTCTTTAAACATGCTTTATTTTGAAAGAATTATTGATTCACACGAAGTTGTAAAAGATAGTACAAAGTGGTTCCGTATGCCTTTCATCCAGTTGCCCCCATATACCTTATGTTACATATACTTTATGTAACTATAATACAACATCAAAACCAGGAAGTTGACATTGGCATGATGTGTGTGTATAAGTTCTTTGTTTTTTATTGTTGAATTGTTGAATTGTGCAGCTCCCTCCATGATCAAAACACAGAACTGCTCCATCACCATGAAGACCTCCCTGGGGTTCTCCCTTTAAAGTCATACCCACCCCTCCCCTTTTCACCATTTCTAACCCCCAGCAACTACTGATCTATTTTCCATCTCTATAATTTTGTCACTTTGAGAATATTATATACATGGAATCAATAGTATGTGACTTTCTGAGACTGACTTCACCCCCCCACCCCCGCCACTCATCATAATACACATAAGAGCTATCCAAATTGCTGCATGTATCAATGGTTCATTCCTTTTTATTGATGAGTAAGCTTCCCTAGTGGCTTAGCTGGTAAAGAATCCACCTGCAATATGGGAGACCTGGGTTCGATCCCTGGGTTGGGAAGATCCCCTGGAAAAGGGAGTGGCTACCTACTCCAGTATTCTGGCCTGGAGAATTCCATGGACTGTAAAGTCCATGGGGACATTATTGAGTGACTTTCACGTTTCAATATTCCATGGTGTGAATGGATGGCAGCTTGTTGACCCGTTAACCCACTGATGAACATTGAGGCTGTTTCCAGTTTGGGCTATTAGAGACAAAGTTACTATGAACAATCATGCGTAGATTTTTATGTGGACATAAGTTTTCATTTACCTGGGATAAATGCCCAGCAGTGCAATTGCTGGGTCTTACAGACTGAGTGACTTTCATAGTAGTTGTACAGTACAGAGGTTTTTTTTGTCTTAAAAGAAACTGCCAAACTATTTTCCAGAGTAGATGTACCAGCAATGAACAAGAGATTCAGCTTCTCCACATCCTTGACAGCATTTGGCTTTGTAACTTTTGTTACTTTAGCTATACTAATAGATGTATAGTGATATTTTATTAATACCACAGGTATACTGCGTATCTGTTGATGTTAATATGTGTATACACACAGATACACTATACATATTTATACATACATAATGTGTAAGTACTCAGTCGCTCAGTTGTGTCTGACTCTTTGGGACCTCATGGACTGTAGCCCGCCAGGCTCTTCTGTCCATGGGATTCTCCAGGCAAGAATACTGGAGTGGGTTGCCATTTCCTTCTTCAGGGGATCTTCCTGACTCAGGGACTGAACCCATGTCTTCTGCGTCTCTTGCACTGGCAGGCAGATTCCTTACCACTGAGCCAACTGGGGATCCCATACATACATATTTATACATACATAAAAGAGTAGAAGTTTTTTCAATCCCCCTCTCCCAGTCAAGAACCTATTTTTACCTTCTTGGGGATGGCATCACCGCCATGCTTCTCCTGAGCCTTCTAGCTAAGAGAAGGCACCCAGGGTTTGCTGAGACACTTTAATTACTGAACCAACACCCAGGCATCTGGAGAAGCAGCTGGTGTGGACAGGTTTGGTGTAACCATTGTTTGAAGAACAAGGCCATAGCCTTGAACAAATGGAGAATTAAATACTCTGACCCCAAGGTGAACTTCTTCGTCAGAGGCACTGTGATGGGGACCCCAGCAAGAAGTGGGGCATAAAGAACCTCCCTTCTGAGTTCAGGGTTCATCTCAAAGCAGGGTTGCCTCCAGTAGCTGGTGGTACCTGAAAGATGCTCAGGCTGTGAGCCCTGCATTTCAGCGGGCTCTGCAGAGCCCTGCATCCCACTGCCCTGACAAGAGCCCATGGCACTCCCCAAACCCCCCTACCTCTGAGCCCTGACTCACCCAAGCCAAAGTGAGCCACGGGCTCCATCTCGCACAGGTAGCCTGAGCCCCCGTCGATGATCCTCAGGTGTGCCCCGCTCTTCTTGGTGTAGAGCACGACCTTGGCACCCCTGGCGAAGGCCCCAAACCGGGTTCGTGGCACCACCCTCAGCCAGTTGTTGCTGAAGCCCTGTAGCAGGGGATGAACACAGGTCTGGGCATCAGCCGGGTGGATGGAAGGATCAGAGAGGAGGAAGAGGGGGAGAAGAGAAGGGGTAGAGGAAAGAGAGGAGGAGGGAGCCAGGCAGGGAGGGTGAATGAGGCAGACCGACTGATTAAAGTTTGCCGGGAGCAGCTCTGGCAAGAGCAGGGAAAGCCAATTTTGTGTCTTATTGTTTAGTCACTAAATCGTGTGTGTCTCTTTACGACTCTGTGGACTGTAGCCCGCCAGGCTCCTCTGTCCATGGGATTTCCCAGGTGAGGATACTGGAGTGGGGTGAGGTTTCCTTCTCCAGGGGATCTTCCTGAAAATAGGCTCAGGGAAAACAGTTTTTGGAGACGTGCCAGAGGAAGGAGAGGGGTAGAAGACTTCTCTGAGAAGCAGCCCTTCTCAGGGGCTTACTGAGTGTCTGGGAACTCATCTGCTTCATCCCTGAGATGTCCATTTCCTGCCACTCTGGTCAAACAAGCACCCCGGGCTCCTCTGTTCTCGTTCATCCCAGGCCCAGGGGAGCATGCCAGGCAGGGCTCTGTGGGTCCCAAGGTCCAGGCACACCTGATTCCCCCGGAAGACGGACAGCGGCTGAGCCATGGACTCTCCGTGGGACAAGATGAGGTCCAGCATCCCGTCTCCATCAAAGTCGGTCACCACGCCTCCTGCAACAGCATAGATTTCAGTCTGGCCATCGGCCAGGAGCCCAGCAGGAGAAGGGCTCCTAACCTGGGCCAGCCCACGCCCTGAGCGTGAAGGAAAGAGCAGAGCACTGGGGCATGAAGGCTGGACCATGAAGCTGCTCTCCTAACAGCTGCTCGTGCAGGGGTCCCTTTCCTTTCCCTGGACTTTGGCAAGGAGAGTGTGGGTGCAAACAACTTGGACGATGAGGGCTTCTGTCTGGTCTGTTATACATAATATAGACATGTGCACAGTTTTTATCAATCTATCACATGTTTGCACACACTAGTCTCCTTTTTGTCCTCACTACAACCCAGAGACACGAAGAAGGCACATGCAGTTATCCCCATTTCATGGGTGTGGAGAACAAGACCCAGAAGATGGAACACCTTCTCCAAGACAATGGCAATGGCAGGGCTGGGTCTTAGGCCTCCTGATCCAGTGCTCTTTCTCTGCCACCAGCCTGAATGCCAGGAGGGGTCAGACTGCAGGACCCCCAGCCCCTCCTTTCCCTCCCCTCCCGGCACAGCATCAGCAGAAACACTACTGCCCATGGCTCCCCACGCCTGTGACCCCACAACCCTGGGGCTGGGAGAATGGACCTTTCTCTCCTCTGCTTCCCGCCTGGCACTCCCAGGCCCCTCCCGGCTCCCAGCCCGGGGAACTCAGCCTTCAGGGTGTGTGGGAACAGGACAAGCCGGGCTATGGGGCTTGCTGCAGCATCCCTGCTAAGGGCAGCACTGAGCTGGGGGAGAGCAGGCTGGAGCCCTCAGGTGTCCTCACCTGTGCCCCGGCCCTCAGGCTCCAAGGCATCGCCAGGGTTGAGCTCCTCGATGAGGGGGTCGCCGTGCTCCCTGCGGATGATGCTGCAGGAGGGGAGACAAGCAGTTCACAGATGGCCACACGTGGCAAAGCCTCAGTGGGGCCTCTGGACCTGGGAGTCCACTAACTCCATTCTCCATGCTCTGAGCACCCTGAGACCCTGCCACCTGCACACCGACAGAGCCACTCTGCTCACAGACCCTGTCTACACCCTGGCTGTGCCTTTCTCGGGTTTTAATTTATGTTGGTAAATATTGATTTTTCCTTCTCTAATGGATGAATTATAGACAGCCTGGGGAAGGGCAGGTGATGGATGGAGAAGGGGCAGGGACGCAGCTACCTTCAGCTGACCTTCACTTTCCTTCATGTGGCCCTGGGTTTTCGAGTTCTGGATGCTACGTAGGGTCCCACCCCAATTCAATGCCACCTCCTCCACACCCTCCCTGATCGTCCAGCTAGAAGCGGTGCCTTCCTGCTCTGCCTCTGTCACTTTCCTGGCCTTTATCACTTTCTGCCTCGGGTTGAAGCTCTGCATGAATGCATCTCCTCAGTTAGACTGAGTTCTTTGCAGGCTGGGACCACGTATTCTTCTCCTTTGAATCTCCTGCAGCATCTAACGATGCCTGCTTCTCAGGAAGCTCCAAGTGCATGTCTGGCCTGCAGGGAGGAATTTCGGAGGCAAAAGGGAGGGAGGGGTCCCTTTGGGTTGCTGGGGTTCTATTTTGCACTCTGAATCGTGGTAACATTTGCTGTAGACTAGTCCACTGTGAAGTGCTGCTCTTCTTGCACTTTGAGCTGAATGTTGATGATGGCCTTAAGCTTCCTCTCCAATTTTTCTCCCTAGTTAGGGTCTTGCAGCCTTGGGGGCTCTACCCTGGCTGTGTGGAGCAGTTTTTGGGTCAGGCTCGGAAGAACCAGGAGGGATCTTTATCACTCTCCCCACACATTGCAGGTGGGGCTTGTTGCTCAAATCACAGGGTCACCAGAGGGCTGTACTGTGGCCAGTGCTTTCTTTTAGGAGCAGGCCAGGGTTCCCTGAGCTGGAGCTTCTGGGGGCTGGACGGCAGAGGGGGCTGGCAGAACTGCAGGGTGGGTGTAGGCTAGAGCACATACCCTGGGACGTGTCCTCTGTCCACACGCGGCAACTGCACGAGCACACCCTCCTGTGCAGCCTGGCCAGGGAGCGGCATGCCTGGCAGGGCACTTGGGGGGTGTGCCGGCCTGCTGCAGGTGTATATGCCTCAGCTGGCTAGCACCCACGGTCCCTTTGGCCATTCATGTCCTGTAACCTCTGTCACCACTGGGCAGAGACACCCTGGGGTTCAGGTGACAAGGCAGTTAAGGGTTCCTGGGGGAGAAAGCCCAGAAGTTCCAGTGCAGAGCTGGGCAAACTCACCCAGATTTGGGCAACCAGGGCAGGCTTCTCAGAGGAAGGGTCAACAAAGCTGAAACCAGAACGATGTCCATGTCACTCAGAAGAGAAAGAGGGGCAGAGGGTGTGGGCAGCCTGAGAGTCCAGGCCCGGCCCGGCCCAGAACTGAAGGAAGCTCAGGGTGTCTGGCCCTAAGGTGTAAATCGGGAAATGGAGAGTGACAAGGCTGGGGACAAAGCCAGCCTGCAGGATGTGCCAACGAGAAGGTGGTGGCGGTGGGGGCTTCTAAGGGGTTTACGTAGAAGAGGGGTGTGGCCAGAATCGCATTTTCAACAGCCTGCTCTGTGGAACTGGGCGCAGAAAGGCAGCTAAGGAGCGGGAACGTGCAGGGGTGGAGCCATGGGAACAGAGCAGCGCGTTAGGCTGTCAGTGGCGCCGCTACACACATCCCGCCCGGCCGGGCAGAGTCCTCGCTCCTGCCCGTGGTCCTGCCATTAGTAACAGGGTCCCTGCATGCTTGTTTAGCACCTGGTGTGGGTGATCAGTTCCCCGGTTTCCCAGGCATCACTGAAGGATTTGTGGACTCAAGCACAGCGAGGTTTTGCATCTCCAGTGACTCCTACAAGGACCCCACCACCTTCATTTCAGCAACAGGTGACAAGCCCGCTTGGTGTGGGGTAGGTGGGGGCTCAACTTCCAGAGCTGCCAGCTGAGTAGTGGCCCCAGCCAACTGCCACAGGGACTCAGGGCACAACCACGTATCTGGGAAATGGCTTTCCTGCTGCTGCGTGGGGGTAGACACACTGACCCATGGGGTGACCATGTGGTGACCACGTCTGTGGACAGCCCGGGCCAGCCTGCCCTTGGGATGGCCAGAGGGAGGATGGGGATTTGATGGAGGCCATGCAGGCAGGGGAGATGCCTGGGTTCTCGGGATACAGAGACTCTCTGGTGCTCAGGGGACCTGGTGAGGGACACTTTATTAGCCAGAGAAGGAAAGCAGTGTCTCTTTTAATGAGCAATTGATCTTCCACAATTAATCTGGAAGTTGTGAATAAGCTTTTTGCGAGGCACCTAATTAGTAAATCTGGGGCCTTCGGGGGGTGATTACAGCTGGTCGGGATTGATGCTTTGTTAATAATTATATTTTAAAACACACTTAGTCACAGCCCTTGCCTTTTATTAATAGTTGGGGGCCCTCCTGGGGGAGGGGGTGGGGTCTTGGGGAACTGAGCAGATGATGTGGCCCATTTCCTGCATCCAAGGCCCTGGGCCACCCTCCTCTCCCCACCTGGTCCTGAGGCCCATTAGCATGTTTCAGGCCAGGAACAGGACCATCTCTGGCCACATGGGTCCTGAGGTTTGTCCCCCAACAGCAGCTCTCCAACCTCAATGTGCTAAGAATCACCTCATGCCTAGCATATGTGTTAAAAAAGACAGATGTCTGGGCCTCAACCCTGGAGATTCAGATCCGGGAGATCTGGGCTGGGCCTAGGGATGCTGTATTTTAAAGAAGCACTCCAGGTGATTCTGACACCAGTGGTCTCTGGACCCCGATTAGAGAAGTGCTGCCTTGGAAAATCTAACCCCTTCTTCTTACATGCAATGCTCAGATGCTTTCACTCTTGCCCACCACTAATTGTCTCATCCAACATTTCCCAAAGGATATTTTGCAGAGCACCAATCCCAAAAGCAGAATCTCTGAAAGCAGTGCCCTGTGGTCAAATCTATTCAAAATACTCCATCCACCTCTCAGAGCATAAGATACTCACGGTCATGTTAAGGTTATGAGAAGTTCTGTAGTCAATACACCTGTCTTGGCTTCATCCAGGTGCACCCAAATAGATTTGGCTCTGGGACTCCTTTGGATGGTAGAGTGGAACCTGGCTTCTGTGTACACTTTGCCCAGGTTCCCCCTCTCCCCCACCCATTTCCACCCTCTGCTAACAGCAGGAGGCCAGCTTCCTGCCATTCTCTCAACTTTTCAATCAATTCCTGTCCTCCCCCCTTCTCTGCTCCTTCATCAGGGGCCCTGCCTCCTCCCTCCCCTTGGAGCTCCTCTTCTGAGTCCTAAACCTTCCTCCCTGACCCCACTGCGAAGGCTGAGTAGCCACGAGCCGGGATGAAGCATCTACCGGAAGAGGCGGTTGGCTGAGGAGCTGCGGTGGGCGAAGTTGTTGAAGAAGACCTCCAGCTCCTGGTCATTGTCAAAGTCGGCGGCGATGACTGTGCGGACAGGGGAGGGCATGGAGAACTTGGGTGAGGCGATGTCCTGGGGGAGAGAGGGCTGCAGGTCAGTGGACAGAGTGGGCCAGAGGCCGACTCCCACCACCCCTGTGTGTGCGTGTGTGTGCGTGCCTGTTTGTGTGCAAAGATAAAAACCCACGCTAGCACATCCTCTCTCATCTTTCCCATGAGGGCCCCAGGGTGCTGTGTTTAGGACCACATGAACCCCAGGCTGCTTGCAGGAGAACAAGGAGGTAGGAAGAACAGTCCAAATTCACACCAGGGAAGCGCCTTGCTGTTCCCTGGTCGGGACCACACGTGGCCTTTCCATCAGTCACTCGAGGCAGGGCTGACATGAGCGTTCCCATTTCACAGGCAAGGTAACTGAGTCCGGGAGAGGAAGGAAATTGCCCATTGTTGTAGCTGATGAGCTGGGCCACCGCCTGGCTCCGACACCAGATGCTAGAGGCCCTTTCTAGTGTGTGCCCTTCCTCCTCCACAGCCAGAGGCACAGGCTGGGTGGAACCTGGGAAATCCTGTGTATTGAATCCAGGCCTCGCTGCTGACTCGCTGTGATCTCAGGCAAGCTACTCAACCCCTCAGATCTCACCTTCCTCCTTAGTAACACGGGGATAAGTAACAGCTGCTCAGGCTGTGAGGACTGCATGTAAAGAGCTTGGCAGAGTGGGCTCAAGATGAATTCTGAGGGGTCTGTCTTGGCCTTGCTCCAGCTGTCAGCCTCATGGAAAGTGGCAGAGGTGGCCTTCAGCTGGGTATTGCTGCCTCTATTATCTTTTTTCTTGGACTCTTGATTTTTTTTTTTTTTTCTTGAGACATCCACTTTGGGACTTGCAGTATCAGATACCTCTGCCCAGGACTCATGAGGAGACCCCAGACCCAGGACAGCCCAGCAGGGACCTCCAAGTGCAGACACGGCCTTGGTGGGCCTGGCAAAGGGTCCAATGTAAGGGGCTTGACTTTTAAATAGAAGAAGAGCTGTATAGGGAGACCTTTTTTTTTTTTTCTGAGCAGACTATCCATTCCAGGTGGGTTTGTCCCTTAAAGACTTAGAAACCTGTCTAAATTCCAGGGCCCATGTGGGGAGAACTGGGAAGGACACATGGGGGCTTCTGGGGGTGGCTCCCTGCCCCTTGGCCCCAGGCTTCCTGCTTCAGGCCCTCTTCCCTGGTGGCAGGAATGAGCTGCCTGCTCTGGGTTGCCCAGGGAGGGAGGCTGTCCCCATCAATGCAATCACAAGGCTGATTGAGAGCCTGGCCAGCTGTCAAAGGTGGGCTGAACAGGGCCACGAGAACTGGTAACAAAGAGACCTCAGGACCTTGAAGTCGTTATTCTATTGATTCTGTAAAAATGGAAACCTACATAGGCCCTTTGGGGTTGCCCCAGCTGGATGCCCGGGCTTCTAAGATAATGTATGTAAGATGCTTGGCACAGCTCCTGGCACATGGAAGGCACTTGATAAATGGGGCCTCTGTTATTATTATCGCTCCTGTGAGCCCTAGGCTGGGCTGCTGAAAGGGTTGGTTGACATTTGGGGCTGGATCACCCTTTGTTGCAGACTCGCCGGTGCCTCGTAGGACGTTTAGCAGCACCCAGTCCTCTGCACATGAGATGCCCGCAGCACTCGATCCCACCTGTGACAACTGATCATGTCCCTGGACATCGTCAGATGTCCTGGGGTGGGGACAAAATCACCCCTGATTGCGAACCTGGATTGGAATAAAAAGCTGAACAGAGATGAAGATCACCCAGGATCCTAGGATCAGCTGTCCCGAGTTCAGGGTGTGCCTCCTCCCCACCTGGACAGCCTGGGTCTCACGCCTCTGCAGGGAGAGAGTGGCTGGGCCCGAGCACGCTGAGGTGGCTACCTTCAGAGAGGGGGCTTGTGGTGGTCCCTCAGAGAGAAGGTCCCTGGAGACTTCTCTGGGATCATCAAGTTTCTTGCTCCCTTGGGGGCTTTTGGCAAGACTACATACCTCCAGAGCCATCCTGACTCCTGGAAAGCATCTCTAACTGTCCCATGCCCTGCATCACCTTCTCAGAGAAAGGCCCAGTCTCAAGCTCATTAGCCTGGTGGCACCTCCCTTTCTGCCACCGAACAGTCTTTCTGAAGAATTCTTGGCATCACAGACCATTGATAGCTCAGGGAGGGGGCACAGAGAGGGGTCTGATGTCACCTTGCCCACCACGTGCTGTTTGGCCAGAGGGGGCAGCTGTTGGGAGCTCTGTGACCTCAACCTACCCCGACCCCCACTCCCACTGTACCCTTGGCCTGAGCCTCAATTTGAAATGCTCAGGCCCGGGCTATGGGAGAAGCGCTCCCAGTTCAGACAATGAAACTCCTCTCATGGGGCCTTTGCCCTGACTCCCACCTTGGGGGCTGCTCTCTCTCCTCTGCTAATGACCATGCTCTGGACACTACGGACAGCACAGCAGCCCGGGCTGGCTGGATGTCACCTTCGCTGTGGCCACCCTGCCCCCAGGCTCTGCAGAGTCTGCTCACCCTGGTGGGAGTCACAGGCGGATAGAGGGTGGGGAAGTGGGAGAGAGGCCCCTTCTTACCCGAAAGCGGACCTTCCCGTGGGCGCTCATCTGCAGGTAGAGGCGGTGGGGGCCGTTCCAGTTGCCATAGACGATGTCCACTTTGCCATCACGGTTGAAGTCCGCCAGGGCGACTCCGCGCCCGTGCTGGTGGGGGTCGTCCACACCTAGGAGGAAGGGCAGGAGGCCTCAGGGCAGCCCTGCAGGCTCCACAGACACTTGCCTTGTCAGGGGTTGAGGGTGGCGGGGGAGCCTGGAGAGCAACCAGGAAGGATGAACCTCACTGTGTCCTGATTCCTCCACAGGGGTAGAAGGGGGGAAGCCGTCTGGTTGCAGAGAGAACCAGAGACTTGTTTTCAGGATGCCTTTGCCCAGAAAGTACTATTTTTAACTTGGTTTTGGGGTAGCATGACTTTGGGGGAAGGAGACTTGTGGAGATCCTGGAGGACTTAAAGCCTTCCCCAGCCACCCCTGACATGGGGATACATTGAGTTGATCAGCACTCTTTTGCTTAAATCTCAGTGATTCCCCAGTGCTCTTAAGTCAAGTTCAAATTCCTGCCCACCTTATCTGTCTTTATCTCGCCTTCCTCACATGCACCATTCCACAAACGAACCAAGCTCTTTTCAGCTTCTGGGCCTTTGCCTAAGCTGGTCTCTTCTCCTAGAATGCTCTTTCCCCAGCTCATGGTTACCTGGCTCCTTGTTTCTCTTCTGCTCTCAGCTATAATGTCACCTCCTCAGGGAAGCCTTCCCTGATCACTCCCGTAAAAACAGCCCCTCCCAGCGACCCTGCTATTCATCCCAAAAGCCTCTCATTCTCCTCCGTTGTGCGGATCACGGGTGCAATCATGTTCCATGGCAGGGTCCAGTTTTTCTACTAGACCGTCTGCTCCATGAGGTCAGGGTCTGTCTTCTTGCTCATCTGTGTTCCCACAGCATCTATCTCAGTGTCTGTGGTGACCTGGCAGTTTTCTGTAAATACTTACTGAATGAAGAGACATAAATACTTTGACAGAAGGCACCCGGGGGCTTTGGTGACAGCAGAGGAAATAACTGCTCCGTGACTGAGAAAACCACAGTTTGCCTTGTGAGATCTGTGGGGGGAGCTTGTGTGTCCAGGGTCACCTGTTTGCATTGTGCCTGCATCTGCCAGGGGCCAGTGAGACTGAGCTGATCCTCGGGGAGGACAGAGGCTGGCTTTGCCCAGAGGGGTGGCCTGACCTCCTGGCTGCCCCTGGCAGACACGATCCCTCAGGCCGAGGGCACAGCTGAGAGGCAGTGGAGGCCAGATCTAAACACCCACGCTGAGTCTTTTGGAGGAAAAATGCCATTGGCAGGTGAAATGACAGTGTGATGGGGGGTGGGGATCATGGACCCAGGACACAGGTAGCTCTTGCCAGCTGTGAACATGGCGATCCTGAGATGGGGGCCAGGAGAAGGCAAGGTGGGATCCGCCTTGGGAGCCTCAGAGGCTGATCATCCTCTTGGGGGAGGGAAGGATTTGGAGAATGGATGCGGGTCGGGCAGAAGAGGCAGGGAGACCCAGGTTTGAGAAAGAGGGCTTTCAAAAGAATGGGGGCAACCCCCAACCTCTAGGATTAATACCCCATTAATTCTCCACAAAACGCCCCAGCCCTAATGTTGGTGGCTTTCTGTGTTGGCCCATTTCTCTCCTATCTACAAGGCACCTTGACAAGGAGTTGGTTCCTTTTCATGGGAATAATCGGTGCCAGGCTGCACTTCACAGCAGCATCTGTTTGGGTGATGAATGCCCTCTTGACATGTCTTGTTAAACCCCTGCAATCACTCTGACTTTCAATTACGGGCCTAGCACCTTTCTTCTCTCTTCCCGCCTGATACCTTCCCCCACTCCAACTTGTTCGTTCACCTCTGCTTCCATCTCTTTAACACCTTATCAAGTCCTCTCGGTTTTCTCCACCACCACCTCCCCTTCATTTTATGATTTCTCAGCAATGAGAAAATTTGCTGCCGGAGTGTACAGCAGGTGAGCTGGGTGGGAAGACAGGCTGGGGAGCTGCCTCCACCTTTAGCTTTGCCCGGAGAAGGAGATAAGGGGAGCTGATCGGCTGCAAGGATGCGCTGGCAGGGTGTTCAAGATAGGAACTCTGGAGCAGAGTGCTGGAAGGGCAGTTAAGTCACAGAGAATGGATTGGTACCTGCTCAGGGATTGGATGTTAGCTGTCAGCACGAGCTGGAGCTTGTAGGACCTTTGATCTATGTGTCTGCATCCCCGCTCACCTCTTCTGGAGACTGGAGCTTGTCGCTCCACTGCTGAGAGGAGGAGAAATTAAACCTCCCGTTCCTGAGCAAGGTGAGTGGGGGGAGGTACCAGGTGGGGAGAAGTAGTTGAAGGGCAGACTGATTATGTCCACAAACTTTTATTATGTGTCCCAGTCCTTGCAGACACAGACAGATGGTCTTAGTGGTGTAGGAGCCTGAGTGAGTGGTACCCGCAAGGGCAGTGGGAACACAGAGGAGGGGGGTTACAGTCTCAGCCAGGCAGCACATAGGGAGGCTGGAAAGGCTTCACAGACAATATCCAAATGAATATTGAGGGACCAATAGAAGTTCTGCAGGTAGAGAAGGGGGAGAGGGCATTTCACGTAGAGAGAACTGGCAGGTGCAAAGGCCCTGAGGCAGAGGACAGATGAGCACACCAGGAGGAAGGGGAGCAGAGCTGGGAGCCTGGAATACTATTTTGGGTGGATTTTACTCTGCTTCTTATTATAGCTATTCATTTATTTGTCTGTTTCCCCCTCTAGATCATCAGTGCCTTGTTTATGGGGGGTGAGAGTAGGGTAGGGTGATCTTATTCAAGTCAGGGTCCCCAGCTCTTAGCACCAGCCTGGCACTTAGCAGGGGCTCAATTAATGGTCACTGGATTGAACTGAATGTTTAAGATGGATGGGGGATTAGAGGTGACACGCACCATTAGCTGTGCAGACGTTGACTTGTCCCTCTCTCCCTGGGGCCTGTGGGGCCCGGAGGGAGCAGGGCAGCCCAGAGTCGCCTGTGGGGTGGGGGTGGGGGGCACAGGGCAGAGACTGCACTCACCAGCGCTGGCCGCAGCATCCACGAAAGTGCCGTCACCCCGGTTGTGGAAGAGGAAGTTGGGCCCGTTCTCATTGTCGCAGAAGATATCCGAGGCACTGCTGCTGAGGATGGGGCCCACGCTGACGCCCCGGCCCCCTGGGGAGGACATTGACCTTCACTAAGTGGAAGAATCAAAGCCCCAGGCCCACGCAGAGGATGGGGGAGGCCTTGGAAGCAGGCGGGGGGGGGGGCCCTAGAGAAGCTGCGATGGTGATGCCACAAGGAGCCTGGGGAAGGGCGATTCTGATATTTCTGATGCTTCCTGGAGCCCAGATGTGGGCTCATGGTTCCGTAAACCGACGTGGTGGGTGGCCGCACTGCTGGTGAGGCAAGTGAGGAGCAAGACAGAGTCACTTAGTGCCCACGGAATGGGTCCCTGAGTTGAGGAACACAGGCCACCACGCGGAGCTTTCCCTTCCCTTCGGTGACTGAATTCTACTCCTAAACGCACCTCTGCCAACAACATTTTGATTAAGTCACAGATTCCCTGACAGCCCCCCGCCTTACCCTGATTGCACGTATGCTGGTCACAATACTGGGTGTGTTCCCATTCTAAGGACCTAGAGAAATGGGTTCCAGGCACAGGTACAAGGAGGCCTCCTTTGGTTTAACTGATGTAGGAAACAAATGTGAGCACCTGCCTGTCTGTCCATCAACAGGGATGCTGAATGGATTACAGTGCATCCATATGACGGCCTAGTCTGCAGCTGCTAAAAAGACTGTGTAGATCCATAATATTGACTTGGAGGAATGCCCATGACATATTCTTAAATGAAAAAGCAATTTGCCAAGTAATGGTCTATGATCCTGTTTTTATTGTTTAAAAGGAAAACAAATGATATTCCTGAATATATATTTGTGCAAACTTGTTCTTGAGTTTTGGGAAAAGCCGGGAAGGCCACACCCTGAGCTATTCACACTGGCTGCCTTTTTTGGGGAATGTCTGTATTGTTTGGCTTATTGCAACAAGAATTGCTTCTGCAGTTTGAAAGGAAAAAATCCAATAAGGTGTATATTTTTTAAGGAAAAAAAGAAATAAAACCAGCTCTATGTTAGGGTTTGAAGTGCCCAAGATCGATGTGGACATGTCACCAAGTTCAATCTTAAGATGTTTTGAACAAACCACCCCCAACCAATGAGTTTCAAATAAAGCCCTGAAAGCCTTCCCTCTGCCCCATCCGCACCCCAAGTTCAGGGTGGGAAATAGCTTGACCACGACCAGGATGTGGGTTCTAGTCCCAACTTGGCTTTTTTGACCTCGGGCAATTCATGTTACCTGGTTAGCCTCAGTATTCTCATCTATAAAATGCAGATAATGTGCCCTGCCTTTTCTCTTTCAGGCCTTTTGAGAGAATCAAATGAGGTGAGAAAACTTAGAGGATCAAATGATGTGAAAGGTCTCTGTGAGCCCTACAGCCTTGCTACTCGGTCAGGTCCGTGGACCAGCTGCCGGTGTGCTACCTGTGAGCTCGTCAGAGATGCAAAATCTCAGGCGCCTACTCACCCAACCAGGACCTGCATTCGAACAGGATCCTGGGGGCTTTACCTGCACGGAAAAGTCTGGAAAGTACCGCTTTGAAGGGCTGTTCAGTACAATAACAGCTGTTTACTAGGGCACTTAGAAGAATGTGATTTTTAAAAATAAATAAATGAGAGCTCAGTGGACCTGAGTGATGCTGAGCCAAGCTCCCTCATTAGCCCACCTCCAGACAAGGCAGAGGTTTCTACTATGGATAATGTGAAGAACTGACCCATTTGAAAAGACCCTGATGCTGGGAAAGATTGAAGGTGGGAGGAGAAGGGGACGACAGAGGATGAGATGGTTGGATGGCATCACCAACTTGATGGGCATGAGTTTGAGTAAGCTCCAGGAGTTGGTGATGGCCAGGGAAGCCTGGCATGCTGCAGTCCATGAGGCCGCAAAGAGTTGGACATGACTGAGTGATTAAACTGAACTGAATTTGGGATGGAGGTTTTCTTGGTCCCCAGGCCCTTTCCTTCTCTGAGATTTGTCCTCGGAGGAAATCATGGGACCTTTCTCACCTGTGGAGCCTACCCACCAGGGGCCAGCTTTGGGGGCAGGGGAACAGACTGGGGCAAATGGCATTGCTATGGGGGTCATTGTGGGGCTCCTTGTTAACACATTCTGGGCCCTGTGTCTCCCGATTCCCCCCAGGGAATCTAATTAACTCTCAAAGCGAGCCCAAGCCTCATGAAAACAGAGCCCCTGAATCCACAATGCTTCCAGGGAGTGTCATCCAAGTTGCACAGGCCAGGCATTTTCATTAGGAGAGCCATGCATGGGGCTTTCAGATGCTTTTCTTTTCCTAAGTCAGCAGGGAGGGTGCTGGGCTACTATACTACCTGGGCACCTCTTCTGCTCATTCAAGGAGTTGCCGCTAAGTGGTTGCTGGTCCTGCCCTTGTCTTGCCAGACTCCAGCCCAGGAGCAGGCTTCAGTGAGAAATCCTCCATTTTGTCTGGACCCCCAACAATTCCAGGTGGGGCTCCAGGACTTGCTGCCCTGCAACTCCATCCTTCTTCCCCTGCTCCAGCATCCTCCAATTTCCTCTCTGCCTCTGACTCCCAAGCTGTGACACATTCCCTTCATTTTCTCCAAAGCAGGTTATTTCCCTCTTGGACAAATTTCTAAATCTTTCTAATTAACTAATTGGGTTGGGTTGAAGCCTTGCACCATTTGTAACCTGTAATTACTAGAAAATTGCCATGGTAACCACACTACTAATTAGTGACAATTTATTGCCATGGCAACTGGACCATAACAGAGATGTTACCCACAACTCCTTCTTGGCAAGTTCACCACACAGTTGGGGAGCAGGTGAGTCGACAGTCAGGGAACTAGCCTCCTGGGCACCAGCTGTAGCAGACTCAGGATGGAGGGTCTAAGGGGATCTGAAGCAGGGGCAGCCAGGTACCTGCACCCCTCTCTGAGGCCAAAAGGGGAACACTACTCCCGGGTCCATCGTGTAAGGGCTCTTCAGACCAATAAAATCCATTCATCTTAAGTGTAGCCTGACCCTCCCACTCCATGCCCGGTCAATGACAGAGGTCCGTTATTTAGCAAGGATCTTTTGCCTAGACCTTGCCTTCTCACGTAGCTCTTTTCCTGACTTCGCCCCATCTTCTCTGTCATACCCACCCTGTTTCGTGGCCTCTGAGGTTTAGCACACACCCTATGGGACTACCCCAGGGCAGTTAGGAACATCTTTATTCAGCCTTGGAAAATGATGTCCCAATAGGGAGTTAAACTCCACTTTACATCAGTTAATTCCTTTATACTTGAGGCCAGAATATTCTCTGGGGGGCATGCAGCTCCGCAGTTGGGGCTAGAGAGGCGCATTGGTGGTGGGAAAGATGGGGGGCTGGTCAGGAAGTTCGAGTTGTGTGGCCTTGGGCATGTCACTGAGCCTTTCCAGGCATCTGGTTTCTCACCTATAACTCGAGACTGATAATAATAACCCCTTCCCGGCTGTCATAAGTATTAAGTGTGCTGGTATTTGGAAGGTACCTTGGAAAAACGTCAAGTGCCACAGACTCATTAGTACCACTATTTCCCACCTGCTGGGAGAAAAATATCCCTTTATTTTGCTAACACTCTCAAGCTTCAAAGACCTCCTTGTTCTGCTGCTGAGTATGAATGCGGCTCCCTCCCCACCCCTCCCTGAAGGCTTCTCACTCTGCCCACCAGACTGGGTGGGAGAGAGGGTCATGGGGAAAATGCTTTCCTGTGGACCCCTCTTTCTCTGGTCGGTTTCTGGCACCCCTTGATGACCAGCTCCGTGGCTCTGAGCCCACGGGGCAAGCCTTGCTCACCCTTAAGAACTGCACCCCTAAACCTCTTGGGAGGGAGATGCAGACTCAAGTCCAATTTAGGTGCAGAGGGCATCGGAGGATGAAATGGCTGGATGGCATCACCGCCTCAATGGATGTGAACTTGGGCAAACTCTAGAAGATGGCGAGGAACAGGGAGGTCTGGCGTACTCCAGTCCATGGGGTTGCAAAGAGTTGGACAAGACTGGGTGACTGACAACAACAATCCATCTCTCAAACCACATGAGGGCAGCCCTCATGGTTGAGGCTGGGGAAGGGAAAGAGGGTTGTAGGAAGTTGGGGGCACGCCGCTGCACCACCCCAAACAGTACAGCAGAGGGGCCGGGATGAAGAGGCCGGGGATTCGCTGTGCTAAGGAAGAGCCTCCAGGGACTGCCTGGAGTGGCAGGAACTTGGGGACTGTGCCCTCCAGGCGTTGGTCTCCCTCCCTGTGAAATGGTGTGGGGGTGGGGTGAGAAGGTCTCCAAGGCTTCTTCCAGCCCTACTTTTCAGGGCATCCTCCAAGCCGGACCTCAGGATAAGTGTGGCCAGGAGTGGATTCCTGGGCCCGTTCACAGTCCACACCATGGAGGCTCTGCCGTGAGGCTGTTAGACAAGGAACTTGGACCTGTGGGATTATTCTGCTGATTAATGATTCCAGTGGATGCTAAGGCCTGCAGGCTGCCAAGAACGTCCAAGATATTAAAAAAGTAGCAAAGCAGTGGCATGAAGGGGTGGAGGAATGAACAGTGTGTGTGTGTGTGTGTGTGTGTGTTGGAGAAGGGGGTGTGAGAAGGGCAGGATGGTAACAGCCCAAATTTCCTGAAGCTTCTAACACAATAATACGGTGTTGGTGCTGGTGTTGCTACCCCCGACCTTGTGAGAGCCGTCCAGGTGCTGGGAATGGTTCCAAGTGTGCCAGGATGGAGGGTGTTAGACAAGGATATTCCCACTCGTCCCTAATCCCTCCAGCCTGTCCCTGCAGAAGACTGAGGGGGTGGGGAGGGGCGGGAGGACAACCCCCATCACTTGTCTGCTGGGTGGGGATTTCCAAACCTTGGGTGCCTGGTGGGTGCAGGAGCGAAGTCCTTCTCTATGTGCTCCCCTGCCCTGCCCCCAGGCAGGGCTGGAAGAAGCTATTTCATAAGAGAGGGCTGGAAAAGGAGGGGCAGGAAGAGATGCTCTGTGGTTCAGTCCCGTGTCCTAGGTTTTGTGTGATTCACCTCACCTCACCATTTTCTAGGTGAGGAAACCAAAGCTCACAGAGGCGTAATCTCAGCTAGGGGGCAATGGATCATAGCTGAAACCCATGCTTGAGTGACTCCAGAGCCACTCTCTCCCCACAGAGTGCTCTCAAACATTTCTACTCGAGTTCCCTCTCCCTAGAAGAGGGGTCTGTACTCTTGATAAGGCCCCAGAATGGCCAGCCATAATACGCTCGACATTAAAATAAAACTCAGTTGTTTTCACTGAAGAAAATGCATACCAAGATTGCATTTGCATTCTGTAATACATCTGTGCTTGCTTTAAATAAAAAACGATGTCCCTTCTTGTCAATCATCTAATGCATCTGACACTCTGTGTTTGCTGGGGCTTTGGGTACCCCCGGCAGGCCTGTGGTTGCACTCCCCGGGGGTCCCAGGCCCTGGCTGAGGAGTCTGTCGCTCTAGCCTTGCCTGTCCCCAGCTGACACATTTGGCTGCACACTCACTGAAAAGCAAGCACCCGCTTGGGAACCCGGGAGGCTCCGAGGTCCCCAGGCTACCGCCCCTTCTCTGGAGCTGGCTAGTGGGGATCCGCCAGAAGGCCTCAGCTGGGCTTTAGGCATCTCTGTCTCCTCCAATAATGACTTTCTATAAATCAGATCTGCCCGCTGCTTTGTTCTACACTGCTCCCAGCCAACAGTAAAACTCTCCACCCAACATTGTAAATCCACCTTCATTTTCTTTCCAAATTTCTTTTGAGGCTTCCTTAATCACCACCTTGCAGCCTGGACAGATGCTCCCTAAAAGGGTGAGGCCAAATCACATAGGTCCTCAGAAGAAGTAGAGGCTGGGGACAGGCGGGGTCCAGAGGGAAGAAGGGAAAAATAGATGGATTCCAGCAGGAATAGGGCTAAAATGCCCACACCTGTGCCCTGGAGGACACGCCAGGGTAGGCACATGGAGAATACCTCCAGGGCAAGGGCCGGTCCTGCTTGCTTTGTGCTTCCCTCTGTGTTCAGACAGTAAAGAATTCACCTGCAGTGTGGGAGACCTGGGTTCGATCCATGGGTTGGGAAGATCCACTGGAGGAAGGCATGGCAACCCACTCCAGTATTCTTGCCTGGAGAATCCCCATGGACAGAGGAGCCTGGGGGGCTACAGCCCATGGGGTCCCAAAGCGTCGGACACAACTAAGCAACAAAGCACATGGCTGTGCTCCCTACACTCAGGAAATGACCAGCATCCCTCTGTCAGAACCTCAGAGCAGGGTGCTGATGTCCGCTACACTTGTGTGTACTGTCTGTGTGCCAGGCCCTGTGCCAGGCATGCCCTATGTTTACCTATTTTAATATTCCCATTTTGCAGGCAAGAAAACTGAGGCCCAGAGGGGTTAATAAGTTGCTCTCTATTGCCTGGGCAGGAGGACGTGGTGGAAGCAAAATCTGCACCCAGCACTCTGGCTCCAGATCCTGGCTACTTAGCAGCTCTGCTAGAGGGCTAATTTAAGGTGCTCAGAGAGGCCTGGGGACATGTCTGAGATCACTGGGGGGCCATAGAGGTGGCTGCAAAACTCTTGGTCCCCTCGAGTTCCTGACAGGCTCTCGGCCATGCGGAGAACTAGTTCTTAGGATTCCCATGCAGGGCAGTTCAGGCTATAAGAGGCTGCGGGCAGCTGGGGAAGCCGGGGCTAGGAGAACCAGGAACCACCAGGGAGTGGTCTTCCCGCTGCTCAACTCTGCATGGGAGGCTCGGGCTGCGCCGCCCTCCAGGGACCCTCGAGTCCCCCGAGAGCGGGCGCGCTGGCCGCTAGATGGCACTGTGACCCAGCAGAGCGGCGGCCGGCGGCGGAGTCGGGTGTCTGGAGAGGATGCCTCCCCTCCCCCTCCCGCGGAGCCCGACAGCCGGGTGTGGGCTTCGCCATTGCCCGCCGTGCAGCCCGGGATGCCCGGGCCAACTCCCCTGCTTCCCTGAGCAGACCAGGCCAGGCAGCTGTTTCAATCAGAAAAACCGGGAGTCGCAATTAAAGTCCAGAGGGCCAATCCCTGGGGCTGCGTTTCTGGTGGGTGCGCCTCTTCCTTCTTCACCAGCCCCTCCTGTCTTGCATGCTGGAGCAGGATTCTCAAGCTGGAGGTCGTTTGAAAGGTCAGCTGATTCTGGTAGTTTAGGTATCAGCGGCTGGGGCTCTAAGTGCTGGTGTCTCTGTAAACCTCCTGTGTGACCTTGGGCAAGTCCTTTCTCCTCTCTGGACCTCGATTTGTTCTTTTCCAAACGGGAGGTTCTCTGTGGTCCATCCGGCAGATGGGTGTTGTGTGCCTTGGCTCCAGGGACATGCAGCTCTCTGACTGCACAGCTGGCCGAGGCTTGCTTCCCTCCCAGCCTGTTCAGGCCCTGCTCCTCACTGTCTACATCTCTCCCAGGGCCCAGGGCACCCTCCTGGAGCTGAGCCTTGGCCATGTGTCAGAGCCTTGGCAATCAGGCTGGGCTCTGGTGGTGGCTGTTACCTTTGGGGTCCATTCCTGAGGGGGCATCTGGGCAAATTTTCCAGCCAGATGTCCATGTGTTGTGAACAGAGTGACTATGGGAGCTGCAGGGTAGCGTTGGGGGGCTTGGCGGGCAGGGAAAGGGTGGGCTGGGAATAGGCGGGTAGACAGAATAGTAACTTGGTGGGCCAAATAGGTTCTTGTCAGCCAAATGGCTCTTGGAAATCTGCAGAGCTGCTCTAACGTGTCCTCTGGGCATGCCAGCTGCCCCGGCCTGCCTGCACGCTCCACAGAAACTGCTGTCCCTTCCTTGAGCTGTCCGGTCCCTCCAGCGCAGTCTGGCAGCTGCCCGGTGCCCCCATCCCCACCCGTGCTCCTCAGCTGTCTTGTCTGGGAGACATCCCTGGTTCCGCCAGCCTTCCTTCCCCACCCCTGGTTCTGCCAGCGCCCCTGCCAGCCCGCTGGCGTGAACAATGTCCCCTCTTGCTCATACCCTGCTGCAACCTTATGAATTCTTTGATTCTGTGTACAGCCCTCGCTCCCAGACCTTGCCTCCCTCCCAGCTCATCATGTTCAAGCGCTTCATCTCCCCAGCCCACCCTCCTTCTGCAGATCAAGGCACTTAATTGCCAAGCCAGCCCAGTGCACAAAACTGGGAACTATTCAGAAAAATTGACTGTACAAGTCGAGGCTGAAGCTCCTGCATGTTTATTCCTTTTCCTAGGAAAACATGGTTTATTGCTGACACTCAGCCTCTTTGCTGCTCGCTCCCATGCAGAGCTCTCGCACTCTTTGATGGGGCTTGAGCTGTGTAAACTATTTTATTGTCTAGTCATTTGTTCCCACAAACTTTGTCAGACAGGTTAACATCAATCTCCCTCTTTCACTGAGGTGGAAGGCTGGCTAAAGAAAGGCATCGTAAACTCAGGGGAGGCCGTGACAACCGTTTCTGGGGAGGACTTTGAGATTATGCCATTACCCAGGTGGCTGAAGGCAGGGGAGTGGCCTAAATGACCCATCAAGGATCCTTCCAGCCCCCAGATTTGGAACCAGGTAGGCTGCCACTTGGAATTCTGTACTGCCAGTTGGGACGGACATATCAGGAAGGTCAACTGCTCAGAGAATTTCTACATTCAAGGTGCAGGTAGGGTATCAATGAGGCCAGAGTACACGTGAGAAGTTGTGTACAGCTCTGGCTTCCTGATTTTTGGCATCCTAAACAGGAACTAGATTGCTCTGCCATCAGCAGTCTATTGGCAGATTATCAGAGTTTAGTCAGCAGCCGTGCTGGAATTAGAAAAACAGCCTTCCCTAGAAAGATCTCCTTGTCAGAGACTCTGACAATAGGTCCCCCATCCTGAAAGATGTGGGGGGAGTGTGCCTTAAAAAAAAGTGCTGGAGAGGTTTGGGAATAAGAACACAATTCTTTGAGCTCAGTTTACTGAGACGGGACCCAGCTGAAGCTTAGGGATTTAGCACTCAATTCCTGGCTGCTTATGTGTAAGTAAATAATTTCATCTGCTGTTTGGCAATAAAAAATGCTTTAAATCTTGGCCTCTGTGATTTGTCAGTTTTCTCCTACAGAACCTGTTCACCCATTGCTTGGGTTACAGCAGAGAATGGGGCAAGGGGTTCCAAGGAGAGAAAGATGCGGTGATCTTCTGGGCTATGTCCGACGTCACCCACTGCGCCCGCCAAAGCCCACCCCACCAGATGTCCCATCATCTGGAGAGGCGGCCTTGGAGGAAGCCGTCTGTGGGTGGTGGGATAGAATAAAACCTTCACCCTCCCTCCCCAGGGCACAGACCCACCCTCTCCTGTGGGCTCTGATGAATTAGACTCAGCCTTGCAGGGCCTGAAGCCTAGCCCCAGCCCCCAGCCCCCAGCCCCTCCAGCTCATAGGCCCCCCTGTTCCACTCTGCCTACCTGTGTATTTGCTGACCCCAGCCTCAGCTGCCACGTCTCTGAGCGCCAGAATGCCCCGGGAGAGGTCACTGGCCTCAGGGTCCATTTCGATGAGGGCATCAGGGCCCACGTTACCGTAGGCATAGTTGGCAATGTAGATGGAGTAGCGTCCGGAGCCCTGAGCGGGAAAGGAAGGAGGGTCAGTGAGCAGGACCATCTGGGGGCCCGGAAGCAGATCCCCCCTCCACTCACAGGACCATAGCTCTTTCTCGGGGTTCGGGCTCTGCTCCTGGGGTCTGGCGTGCGTGACCTTGCACGACACAACTCCAGAGGTGCTTTTTCACAGAGGCTACGAAGTGTGGGATCCCCCAGAGTCCTACAGCACAGTGCTTCCCCTTCTCTCCTGTTCCAGAAGAACATCCCTCCCTCTCCCCCACAACCACCTTTTTATAGACAATTTTCTAATGTGCCTCCCTCCAGCTGAGCTCTCTCCAGCTGCCAGCCAGGGTAGCTGCTCAATAAATATTTGCTGATTGATTGATCTACCAATTCCCATTATTCTCAGTCTCTCTCTCTCCCATTCAAGCTTGCTCCAGCCAAGATGACAAGCAAATTCCTGAGCCATCTCCCTCCCCCATCCCCACCCCATACTTCTTCACTCCTTAATTTGGATGGCACAAGAGGTTCGGCCACGCCAGGCTCCTCCTTCCCACTTCTACCCCCTTGCTTTTCCTGTACCAGAAAGAAATTGTATATTGCTTCTGCCTTTATAACAGTGTCTCAAATATATATATATATTTTCCCCTTTGCATCCAGGAGAAGCCCTGGGCACCAGTTCCTTGTTACTGTATTCATTCTCCTTTCTAGTCCAAAACATGGCTGATGAAAGATTCTTTCCTGCCTGTTATTATAATGGTGTTATTTCTTCAATGGATGCTTTCTTTCCCCCAAGAGATCCACACAATTTCTCAATCAGTTTTCTAGCTTTCCTCTTATCCCTTGCAGCATTTCCCTCCAATTAATCAGACAGTACATATTTCTTGAGCTCCAACAATGTGCAAGGTCCTGGGTTATAAATGTACTTCAGACAAAGTCTTTGTCCTTAGGTTGCTTATAGTCTGGCTTTAAGGAAGCTGACAAGCTACTGTATAGCACCGGGAACTATACTTAATATTTTGTAATAGCCTGTAAGAGAAAAGGATCTAAAATATATATATATATATATATATATATATGTATGTATGTATAGATGAATCACTTTGCTGTATCCTGAAACCAACACAACATTGTAAATCAACTATACATCAATAAAAAATAAAATTAAAAACAACAACAACAAAGGAAGCCATGAGCACAAAACAACCTGGGAGAAACAGCTGAATTTAAGACAGCATGGTGCGCTCTGTCGCTGCCCTCTTTTCAGCCTTCTTTACTTTCTTTTATTTCTTCCCCAGTGGTCCCATGAGAGCCCTCTCTCACCTAACTGGTCACTGTATCCCTTTGGAACCATTTTCTTCGGGGAAGTTGATTAAGAGCCACCTGGGGCTAACGGGTAGGTGAAGCAAGGAAGGTGCTCAGGTTCTCCTGGGGGAATCAGACGTGTCAGCAATTACAGGTCTGGTTAAGAGTGGGGACAGGGTTCGCCGGGTACACAGAAGAAGGGCTGCTAACCCAGAGGAAGGGCGCCTCGCCACAGAAAGTTCAGAAGAGGTTTTCTAAGAGGAGTCTTGGCCGGGTGAAGTGGAGGGGAAAGAACCTTCCAGACAGAGATGAGACAAAGAGTGATGTATACCGTGTGTTGGGAAGCTGCAAACAGTTTGTTCAATGTTCCCAGAATATAAAACGCAAGGTGTGGCATGTCGGGGGAGGAAACTGGAGCTGTTCCAGTTTCCAGCTCCATAAAGACTTTTCTGCCTCTTCATTTCTGGTTCTCTGGGTCTCTAGCCTGCTACCTGAATGATGTTGTAAAGCAGTGTGACTCAGACTTCAGTTTTGCGAAGGGATCATGTGGGGATCTTGTGAAAATGCAGATTCTGATTCGGCTACCTGAGTCTTGTTACTCAAAACGGTCCCTGGGCCAACAGCATCAGTGTAACCTGCAAGCATGCTAGAAATACGGACTCTCAGGCTCCAGCCCAGACCTGCCGAATCAGAACCTGCATTTTCACAAGATCACCATATGATCCCTACGCAAAACTGAAGTCTGAGTCGCACTGCTTTACAACATCATTTGTGGTTAGGGAGAACTTTGAAAGATGCTTGCCCATCCCAGGAGCTTGGTGTACGTGTGTGGAATGACTGGATGAAGAGCGAATGGATGGGGCCAAAGGGGAAAGTGCGCCTTTACTGTGACGCTGCCTGACCCTACCAGCTGTTAGCAATCGCATCGACAAATGAGCAATTAAGCCCAAATGAACTGAAATGCACTCTGCTAGAAATCAGGATATTTATAAAATGTGGTTATACCTAGTTCCTTACATCAGTGTATTGGGTTGACAAAACAGAAAAATTGTAGATGTGTTACAGTTCTAGAAGACTGCAGAAAGTCACATGTGAACTTGACCACGGTAATTGTGGGTGGGGGAGCTGATTCCAGGGGAAGGAAGATGTTTCTGCAGCTTTGGGTCCAGGGCAGTGTTACCCATCCTTTAGTCTACCTCAGAATCAACTGGCAGCAGGCAGGGGGTTGGTGGTTGTGAAAGCAACCTGGATGCTGGGTCCTATCCCCAGAGTTTCTGATTCAGGGGATCTGGAGGGCGCCCTCAAATCTGCATTTCTAACAAGTTTCCAGGTAAAGCTGGTGCAGCTGTTTCAGGAACCACACCCTGAAAACCACTGGTCTAGGGCTGTCAGTCTGGATCCTAGTCCAAGCTCTGCCCCTAACTGGCTCTACGTCCTTGGGCAGGTTCCTCACCCACTTTGGCTGCACCTCCTCATGTGTTACATGCGAATCATAACCCTCCTGCTTCCTGGCAGGGTCGTTGAGAAGATGAAATGAGACAACGCATGTGAAAGGACTTTGAAAAGATAAAAATGCTATATAAACATGAGGCATAATCATTATCGATCAGGGAACGCTTCTTGTAAGAGATCGGCTTTGGGCTGGATCCAGAAAGGTGGATGAGTGATGAGGCAGCTGAAGACGAAGGGCAGTGGTGTTCCAGGTGAGGGGCAGAGAATGGATGAGGGCTGCGAGGGGAGACGGAGAGAACAGCATACTGTAGGGTTTGAGACTTTTACCTGGCGCAAAGCTCCCGAGCTTAGCATACATCAGAGTCACGTTTGGGCCTAGTTGAAACCCAGGCTGCTGGGCCCCACCCCCAGTGGTTCTGATGGGTAGGTCTGGAGGGCGGGGCCTGAGAATCTGTATTTCTAAAAACACTGATGCTGCTGGTCCAGAGACCACCAATCAGGTACACTAACAGACCCCAGCTAGGGGCTGTGGGGCTGAGGGAGGAGGAGGTCAAAGGCTGTAACAGAGCCTGTGGTTAGAAATGTGTATTTGGTACAGGTTTACCCAAAGGCAGGGTAGCAGGGAGGTAAAAAGGTGTCTGATTGTTTTCAGCTAGGCAGGACTCAATTTCTGGCTCTACCTGTCACTTGCTATATGATAACAAGGTCAGCTGCTTAAGTGCTAGAAGCCTCAGTTTCCCTATCTGTAAAATGGGGATAATGACAGCATTTACCTCATTGGCTTATTTGAAAATTCAGTAAGATGATGAATGGAAATCACTTAGCACGGAGCTTGGCACGGGGTTAGTTTAATAAGCATAATAGCTATTATTATTAGTGTTCTGTTAATATTATATTCCTAGTGTTACGATTGCTCTCGTGTTTTCCTGCACCACACTGCTTCCTTGTCTCTCAGCTTCCACTCAGCCTTGACCTCTCCACAGTTCTCGGGCCTCGGGGGTTGCCTAGGTGGTGGCTGAACACAAACAGTAGCCCCTCTTCTGATGACAGACCGGCGCTTTCTAGTTCCCTGAGGCTGGGTCTGAGTAGGGAGTGAGCGAGCCGCTAAGTGCCTGCCTACTGTGCTTCATGCCAAAGTGTCTTTTTTTCCCCTTTTTTCTTTTTGCACTTCACATGGTGCCTCTGTCCTGTGGTTAAGTGCGTGGGTGTGTAGGTGACCTTGTTAGGACAGAGTGCATCTCTCTGTGATTAACCTTCAGACCCTCCTACCGGTGCTGAGAAGGTTCCCGCCTTAGCTGGGTGTGGGGCGCCCTGGTCCTGAAGGGGCTAAGGAGACTGGAAGCCAGGAGGAGACGGAAGAGGCCTCTCAGAGGCCAGGCCTGGTGCCCCTCCCCGCCCCCCAGATCCTCCCCACTCCCTGGGGCTCTCATGGAGCCTCCTCCCCTTTCCTCCCACCAGGCGGGAGTCCAGGTGGCACAGATTCAGGTCAGGGTTAAATGTGGCTTCACAGCCCAGCTTGGCTGCTCTTCCCAGCACCAGCTTGTTAAGAAATAAATATTTATACCTGGCACCTGCCTTTCCCCAAGGCCTGGAGGCCCCTGCTGTGAAGATTCACTCTGAATCCCCAATCACCTTGGTGCCATCTCAAATCCCGAATGAGTTGGCCCCCTCGCCCCGACTCCCACAATGGGGGCCAGAGACGGTCCCCTGGAAGCTGGGCAGCAGCTGGGTCCCTGATTTAGTGATGATGTTTTGTAAAAGCCAAGGAGGGGCGGCAGGGGAGCAGGTGACAGGAGGGATGAATCACCGCCACGCCACGCTCTGGCTCTGGCTGGGTTGGCTGGGATGCCGGGGCGGGGCCCCCTCACAGGACGGATGGTTGCAGCTGCTTCTTCCCTCCTCACTTGGCCTTTCTCCCCGACACTTTGAGTTGAGCAGTTGTGTGCTGGGTGGACCAGCAGGGCAGGAAGGTATCGATGGTGCTTTGAATGGTACTGTACATTCAGGCAACCCTCCACTCACCCGCTCATAAGCCCCTTTGCTATGCCTTCATTTGTTCCATAAATATTTATGGGGGAGGGGGCCTGATGGCTCAGTGCCTGGCATATAGTTGGCACTTCATAAATGAGTTGAGTTGAATGAACGAACACAAGGTTATGAGCTGACTGACTCTGAGTCACGTCTGAGCCACACCACCAATCCATTCTGGGTCCTCAGGCAGGCCCCTGCCCCATGCTCGGGCTCAGTGTCCTCTGTCCAGCACACAATGATGACACCCCCTGGTTGCTGGGAGGGCCTCAGGGGAGAAAGGATGTGAAAGTATGTTAGCATCTACTTTGTGCAAGGCCCTGGGAGTGGCCTTGAGCTCTGCCCTTGGGAGCCGTGCTCTGTCTGGGGATGTCTGCTGGCGCTTCCTCCTGGCCATCACGCTGCCTCCCTTCTCCCCAGGTCCCCATGTTCCCCTGGACTCACCTTCCTGTCCACGCAGGCCACAGAGCGCCCGGCAAAGAGGCTGGCTACGCCGCGGGCCACATTGACCTCGTCACTCAGGATGTCTTCCCAGCGGTTATTGCGGAACTTGAACAACTTGTCCGTGTACGTGGCCACCCCTGGAGACAGGACGGAAGAGAGGGCTGGTGGTCGGTGGGGTGCCTGTCCCAGGTGTTGGGGCCGCAGGTGGACGGGTCACCTGCTGCGCGGTGAACGCTCCTCACAGCCCTCAGGCAGTGGGGACCCCTCTCCTGGGGACACCCAGTTATTCTCAATTGAGAGAAGACACTGAAGCTTATGAAGATGGCCAGCCCAGGCCTCAGGAACTTAAGAAGAAGTGTGACCGCTAGTGTGTGTCAGAGCTGATCCTCAATAGCAGGATCTCACGGTCTGCACCACGCTTCTGTGGCACCAGGAGGGACATCCTGGGATCGCCAGTATTTCACATCCAGACTCAACCAAGAATGTCTCTTTCTCCAGGAGCTGCTCCCTGCATGCTCTGCAGAATCACAGAGCCTGATGTGGGTCTCAGAAGAAATGGTCCTGGTCAGTGGGTGGGTCTCAAAGTCCAGACGGAAGGCGGGGCTGGGAGTTGAGCTCTGACAGGGGTATCACCAACAGCCCGAGAAACCTGGATGGCAGTGGGGTCAGCACTCATGGGGCAAGGGTTAGTGGAGAGGCAACGGGCTCAGACTGAGGGGAGCAGGTGATGCGGCAGCTAAAACTTGGGGTTTTGAGTAAACTGGCCTGAGTCTCAGGCTTGGTTCTACAGAGACTCTTTCAGGATTTAGTTGTTGACTGTGGGCAATTTGAGCCTCAGCTTCCTTATTTGGAAATGGGGATAACGATAATAACTACATTCCACTTTAACTCGAGGGATAAATGAGATAACTCAGGTCAGAGGCTGCGCACAGCGCCCCCAGAGTTGGGGGTGGTCCTCGACAGAAATGACTGTTCTGGTTTCATAGATGGGAGACCCTCTGAGGTGCTTCAGGGACTTCAGCCCTGCACTGCAGGGGCGTGTTGAGAGTGTCTGAGTATGTGAGAGAGTGTGTGAAAGTGTGTAGGAATAAGCAGGAGTGAGTGGGTGTATGAGAATAAGAGTGAGTAAAAATGAGTGAGTGTAAGTGTGAGATTGAATGAGTGTGAGAATGCGTGTGACAGGGAGGGGGTGAGTGCATGAATGTGAGCATGTTCTGGTGAGGGCTGTTTTTGGAAGGGTCCCCAGGGGGCTCTGACTCTGGGGGACAAAGGCTGCCCTCTGAGTGGCCTCACATGGGGCCCTCCTAAGACCACGGGGACCCACAGGGGAAGGTGCATTCTCTGTAGGGCCTGGACTTGACCTCAGGGACACTTGCCGGACTCTGGGGAGCTGGCCCGGGGACTGAGCCACGCCACCTGGCCTGACCCTCCTGGGCGTGCAGAGACCGGTTTCCATGAAGGGGAAGGCCCTTCCTGAGTGGAACGGGAGGCAGATCCAGGAGTCCTGCAGGTGTCTGTGGCTGGTGGGGGAGTGCCCACTGGGACTCCCAAGGGTCTGCACAGAGCAGTTGTGGCTGCCGGGGGCCCACTGGGGCTCCTGGGGGTCTGCCAGAGCTACTGTGGTTGGGGGTGGTGCCCACTGGGACTCCCGAGGAGCCCGATCAGGACAGAAGCGCAGGTGTGGACTCTGCCTGAGCCCAAGTCTAGCTCTGACTCCCATTTGCCTAAGCCAGTTCTTTATCCTCTTAGGGCCTTGGTTTTTTCATCTGAGAGTTGGGGGTAACAGCTGGCCTCCCACTCCCAGCATGGCTGTGGGAACTGCAGGGGAAAACTCTGCGGCCCTTGGCTGCTCTGCACCACCTGGGTCTCTAGGCCCTTGTCACAATCCCTGGGGAACAGATATGTTTAGAAACTTAGATTATTTTCCCTTTCACATTTCAGAAAGGTAACACAATGCACACCCTGTTTATTATATAACACCCCCAGCAGGAACCAGGGCAACACCCTGTAATTAAACACATTAATATTTCTGCAGTGAAATATATGAATATCACACCAAGTGGGATAAATAAAGCCCATAAATAGCTCACATCAGCTCAGGACAGGTTTTGCTATCAATTCACTTTCCCACAAACTTAAAAAAAGCACTTGAGGCTTTCAGAGTGTTCTGGGTTTCAGGACTGCGGGAGAGGAACTGTGGACTGCCGTACTCACGGCTGTTCCCCAGGCAAGTGGCAGCCTTGTCATTGCCTTCTAATGCCTGGGGGGCCTCCGAGGATGGTTCTGCAGCTTCCGGATGCCCAGCCTTCACAATAGCGAGTGACTCTTGCTCTTCTCTGTCAAACCAGGGCCTCTTTAGACTACACCTCAGCTTGTCTCGGAGAAGGCAATGGCACCCCACTCCAGTACTCTTGCCTGGAAAATCCCATGGACAGAGGAGCCTGGTAGGCTGCAGTCCATGGGGTCGCTAGGAGTCGGACACGACTGAGCGACTTCACTTTCACTTTTCACTTTCATGCATTGAAGAAGGAAATGGCAGCCCACTCCAGTGTTCTTGCCTGGAGAATCCCAGGGATGGGGGAGCCTGGCGGGCTGCTGTCTGTGGTTGGGGGTGGTGCCCCCTGGGGCACCCAACCACAAGAGTCAGACACGACTGAAGCGACTTAGCATCAGCAGCAGCAGCTTGTCTAGTTCCCCCTGAAATGTGACCAAGGATTAAACTCAACCAAAGCTTGGGCTGGGTGAGAAAGCAGCTCCGGCAGTGGGGGCTCTGCAGACCTCTGATGGGCACCTCTGCATACAGTGGGAAAATTTTCTCAAACCTGAGTCCCTGCCTTAGCTAGGCAAGAGGGAAAAAAAAGGAGCCCAGGGTGACTTGATCCCCCCTCTAGTTGCCTAATTACCCCCGATTCTTCCTGCTCACATTTCCCAAAGTGTGCTTAGTGGAACCTGGTCTCTGTGAGCTGCCTGGAGAAAAGATTTCATGATTATCTGAGCTCAGGAAAGACTGCGCCTTTCATCCCCCACTTGGAGATTCTCAGTGGACATCAGTCTATCAAAACTTTGAAAAGTCTTGCAGTATATTACAGGCTTAATTTCATGTAAGCCAGCCTTTCTCAAACATACTCAGCCATGGCACCCCTTTTTGCAGCTCACCTCTTAGCATCCTGCAGAGCTAGCCCTGTTCTGTGCAAATTGCTGCCCTGGGGTGTTGACATGGGGCCAGATGCTGGGCTTTGTGGCCAGAGGCGTTAGGGTGACACGTTAGCCTCTTCCCTCGTTCCAGTCTCCTGGCTTCTGAGCTGACCAGGGATGCCCCAAAGAATAAACTAATTAAGGTAAAATGTGCAACAGTGATGCAGAGCCTTGTAGATCATAAATGGGAACGGCAAAATCAATGGCAGGCCTTCTGCAGGCAGAGGCCTGGAGGCCTGGGCGACAGGAGGGATGGGAGCCTGTGATTTAGGAAGAGCAAACGCTCTGGCAGCTGCAACCTGGGTAATTAGGTGTGTCAGGAAGACAGATAAACAGCGAGCTGTGCGGGTCGATGGCACTGGCAATAAACACCCAGCACTGGCCCCTGGCCCATGTCAGCGAGTAATCCTACCTTCCGGCTCCTTGTAGCTGCACTCTGCCCTAGCGTCCCTCACCGAGTCAGGGGTAGCAGCTTGGGAAGGAGAGGGCAGAGGGCCTCTCCTGGGTCCTGGGGGGATATTCCTAGAAAGCAGAGGCCTGGGAGAAACAGAGGGCATTCAAGGGCAGGGTAGGGGGCTCTTGAGGTCACATCCCCTGTGAGGCACAATCCTACCCAGAATCTGGCATGTTAGCACTAAGGGAGCTTTGAAGGCCTCAGTGTGTGTGAGCTAAGTCACTTCAGTTGTGTCTGATTCTTTGGGACCCCATGGCCTGTAGCCTGCCAGGCTCCTCCGTCCATGGGGATTCTCCAGGCAAGAATACTGGAGTGGATTGCCATGCCCTCCTCCAGGGGGTCTTCCCAACCCAGGTATTGAACCTGGTCTCTCATGTCTTTTACATTGGAAGGCGGGTTCCTTACCACTAGCATCACCTGGGAAGCCAGCCCAATGGAAAGGGCAGTTGCTGCCAGGTGGCAAGATAGTGGGACGGCCCAGTGGAGGAGGCTCAGGGGCCCACCACTCCCTGCTCATGCTGGAGAGGCCCCAGGGGAGTAGGAGTCTCGGTCCCTGACTTGGGGCACTTACAGTTCATTAGCAGACAGGAAGGTTACAAAAAGGAGATGCCATGGGACTGTAGTAAAAATAAAACTACTTAACATTCCTACGGTGATTTCTATATGCCATGAGCTTCACATACATTCACTCATTAACACTTGCCACAAGGCTACAAGGCAAGTACTATTTTCAAGATCAATTTACAGATGAAGGACCTGAGGCACCAGAGGCAAGGGGACTTGCCATGATCCCACAACTAGCAGAGCCCCACAGAGATGATAGGATAGTACATCCGGAGATGCTGTGAAGTCAGTCACAGTGATCGGGGAGGGCTTCACAACAGAGGAGGCACCTGAACCGGGACGGGAAGCATCAGAGGAACGAAAGCACAACTTCAGCGTGCAGAGCACTTAGTACAGCCAGGCTCTGCACGAAGCACTTTTTTTTTTTACAATCATCATCTTGCCTGAATCTCACACTGCCTTGAGAAGTGGTGTAGCCCCATTTTACAGATGGAAAAATCGAGGGGCAGAGAGGTTAATTCCCCAAGAGCCAGTGTGTGGTGCAGACAGATTCAAACCCAGGTCTTTCTGACTCCGAAGCCTGCACTTCTGAGCACCGCACCCACGGCTCATCAGATAGAGAGGGGGAGGGAGAGTGCTAAGGGCAGGAAGGGAAACTTAGACAAAGACATAGAGGGGACACTGAATATGCCTAGAGGGGAGGGTTTGTGCAGGGGCAGGAGGAGAAGCAAGGCAGGCCAGGAGAGAGCCGCTAATCCAGCACTGAGGCCGAAGGGGGCACGGGTGGTTTCTGATCTGGGGAAGACAATGTTTCTGGAAGATTCACCTGGCAGTGGGGTGAGGTGTGGGCTCACAAGGGAGATAGTGAAGTGGGGAGGCCACTTCTGTAGTAGCTTAGGCACGAGAGGTAACAGGGAAAGTGGGGACAAGTGCTGGGTTCCAGAGGCTAGGGCGGGAGGGCGTGGCCAGGTGCGGGGGGTCAGAGCAAGTCCACCGTGTGGGGGAGTGAGGGGAGTGGGGCTTTGGAGCAGCTGGGGTGGGAGCAGGAGCTTGGCATTTTCGGGGATCATAAGGTGGCCAAGAAGGCATGCCCAAGAGCTCGCTGGACATGACGGATGGCAGTTTGCAGGGAAAGGAGGCTGGAGCTGGAGTAAAAGGGAAAGCCCAGGGCCACAGACTCAGTCCCAGGAAGGGGGCACATTTGGGCTTGAGAGGGAGAAGAAGTGGCAGAAGTGGAGGAGTTACCAGACAAATAGAAAACAGAGGTTCTGCATTGAGGGCACTGGTCTCCATCGAGCAAACGGTCTTCAATTTATCATCTTGTCATCTGCACACCCAACTCTACCCCCAGAAGTCATCCTAGAGCCACTGGGAGGGTGAGTTTGGGCTACAAAGGGCTCTTGCTAAGGACTGTTAGCTTGAGTGCCTCCTCCCTCAGGAGCTGCCCCCACCCCGGGAGATGACCTGACTTGAGTCTGATAATGGTGGCAAAGAGAAGGGTGTGCCAGTGCATATGGTAGGGCTGGGGGCTCAGCCTCCAGCTACTTTCTTAAGGCAAAGAGATTACTGCTAAGCAGCAGGGTCAGGAGCTAGCCAGCAACATCCTGGGCCTGGGATGAACTTGGGCAAGTCATGAATTTGTCTTTTTCTTGTGTATAAAATGGGATAATGAGAATGACCGCCTATTTATCAGGTTGTTGTGAGGATTAAACTAGGTAATGTAAATAAAGTACTTAGAACAATACCTGGCTCAT
Organism: Bubalus bubalis; assembly: GCF_019923935.1. Classification (NCBI taxonomy): domain Eukaryota; kingdom Metazoa; phylum Chordata; class Mammalia; order Artiodactyla; family Bovidae; genus Bubalus; species Bubalus bubalis. Next base: position 19,278,040 of record NC_059179.1, read on the forward strand.
GTTAAATTCAATGAACAATAAAAACACTGCCATCACCATCACCACCATCACCACCACTATCTTCCTCCTCCTCCTCGTCCTCGCCACCACCATGATCGCCACCATCATCATCCAGGTAATTACAGGGCATGACCACTGCAAATCCTCAATAAGCCACACCCCAGAAGACAATTGTGACATTAAGTATAAAATGCTTTATAAGACAGTGGAAAACCAGCAAAGAAGTGACGGTCCTAGGGGAGAAAAGAATTGGCTCTGGCAAAGGATATTTTAAAAAAGAAAGAACCCAGGCTTCCCTGTGTCCCACTTGCATGCCACCCCCACCCCCAATATAATTTGGACCTTAGTCTTCCTTCCTCCATTCCAGGGAGAAGAGGGAAATCCAAAGAACTGCCGAGTGCTTCATTCACGTTAGCTCAGTTGGTCCTTTCCATAGTCATGTAAGGAAGATAGACTCTTTGAGAGAGAAACTGGGGCTTAGGGGCTTAAGCCATTTACCTAAGATTGTTAAGTGGCAATGCTGAGCCTCAAATTGTGGTCTGACTGCAAAGCACCACCCCCCACCCCACATATTAAAGAGTTGGGTGGACTATGTAAAAAAGTATGGAGGTTCCTTAAAAAACTAAAAACATTTATTTTTCTGGAGTTGAGCTGTAGTAAGCCAGAAAGAAAAACACCAATACAGTATACTAACGCATTTATATGGAATTTAGAAAGATGGTAACAATAATCCTGTGTATGAGACAGCAAAAGAGACACTGATGTATAGAACAGTCTTATGGACTCTGTGGGAGAGGGAGAGGGTGGGAAGATTTGGGAGAATGGTATTGAAACATGTAAAATATCATGTATGAAACGAGTTGCCAGTCCAGGTTCGATGCACGATACTGGATGCTTGGGGCTGGTGCACTGGGACGACCCAGAGGGATGGAATGGGGAGGGAGGAGGGAGGAGGGTTCAGGATGGGGAACACATGTATACCTGTGGCGGATTCATTTTGATATTTGGCAAAACTAATACAATTTTGTAAAGTTTAAAAAAAAAAAACAAACTAAAAACAGAGCAACCTACATCAATCCTACTCCTGTGCAGAGGAGAAAATCATAATTTGAAAGGATGCCTGCACTCCGATGTTCATTGCAGCACTATTTACAGTCGACAGAACTCGGAAGCAATCTGAATGTCCATCGACAGAGGAATGGATAAAGAAGATATAGTACATATATACGGTGGAATATTACTTAGTCATAAAAAGAAATGAAATAAAGCCATTTGGCGTGGCTTTGAATGAAACTAGAGATTGTCATATAAAGTGAAGTAAGTCAGAAAGAGAAAGACAAATGTCATGTAGTATCGATTATACATGGAATCTGTAAAAATGGTACAGATGAACTTTTTTGCAAAGCAGAACAGAGTCACAGATGTAGAAAAAAAACTGTTGCCACGAAGGGAAGAAGGGGTGGAATGGAAGATTGGTGGGATGGATTGGGAGATTGAGACTGTCATATATACACTACTATATATAAAATAGATGACTAATGAGAACCTGCTGCCCAGGGGAGTCTACTCAATGCTCTGTAGTGACCTAAATGGGAAAGAAATTTAAAAAGAGTGGATATATATGTAACTGATGCACTTTGCTGTACAGCAGAAACTAAAAGTAAATAGATAGCTGGGTAGGAGCCAGTGGGGGGCTGTCCCAGCCCCTGAGGAACCCCTTTTTGTGTTAGGACTGAGGAAATAGGCTTCAGGGCTCTATACACTATTTAAAAAAAAAATTATTTATATATTTATTCATCTGGCTGCATGAGGTCTTAGGTTCAGCCCGATGGATCTTTTTTCGTTGTATCATGTGGGATCTAGTTCCCTGACCAGGGATCAAACCTGGGCCCCCTGCATTGGGGGTGTGGAGTCTTGGCCACCGGACCACCAGGAAAGTCCCAGGGCTCACACTCATTATGGTGCTACTTTGACAGCCTTATTCTATTCTTGCTTCTTCTGAGGCCACATGGGAATGAGGCATATGGTGGTGGAGGGCAGGGGGCCTGAGCAGTTCATGAGCTCATTTCCCCAAATGGGGTCATGCTGGGTGAGCTGAAAATCTGGAGCTTATGTCTAAGGGAAATATGGCTGGGGATAAGGAGACCCTAGAATCCGTTTTAGGTCCTATAAACTATTATTTTTAGTTTCTGCTGTACAGTAAAGTACATCAGTTATACATATTCACTCTTTTTGAATTTCCTTCTCATTTAGGTCACCATAGAGCATTGAGTGGAGAAGGCAATGGCACCCCACTCCAGTATTCTTGCCTGGAAAATCCCATGGACAGAGGAGCCTGGTAGGCTGCAGTCCATGGGGTCGCTAAGAGTCGGACACGACTGAGCGACTTCACTTTGACTTTTCACTTTCATGCATTGGAGAAGGAAATGGCAGCCCACTCCAGTGTTCTTGCCTGGAGAATCCCAGGGATGGGGGAGCCTGGTGGGCTGCCGTCTATGGGGTTGCACAGAGTTGGACACGACTAAAGTGACTTAGCAGCAGCAGAGCATTGAGTAGAGTTCCCTGGGAGTAGCTGATGGTTCAGCAGCAAAGAATCTACCTGTAATATAGGAGACCTGGGTTCGATCCCTAGGTCAGAAAGATCCCCTGGAGAAGGGAATGGCAACCCACTCAGTATTCTTATCTACAGAATTCCATGGACAGAGGAGCCTGGCAGGTTACAGTCCATAGGGTTGCAAAAAGTCAGACATGACTGAGTGATTAATGCTTTCACTTTTTCAGAGGATCCTAGGAAAGAGACTGGAGCCTCAGAGCAGTGTGTCTCAGGCTTTACCAGGCACAAGAAGTCCTGGCCATCCTGGTAAAATGCAGATTCTGGTCTAGTAGGTCTGGGATGGGGCCTGAGATCCTGCAAAGTGATGAGCTTCCAGCTGTTGCCAGTGCTGCTCAGTGGCAAAACATGCTTTGAGAAGCAAGGTGCAGAGCATCCTCAGATATCGTGGGAACAGGGCCTGGGTGAAGAGCTGTGGATAATGGGTGTGCTCCATGCAGACGGCTCATCTGCTGTGGAGGCAAAAGAGGCTGAAAGTGCAAGGCGCCCCTGATTCCCTTTCTTCTCTCTGGCACAGTGACTGATGCCTCTTCTCTGAGAGGTTACAAAAGCCCCACTGCAGGCCTAAATATAATACGGAGCTCAGAAGCCATCAGAGAAAAGAGTGATAAATCCAAGCGCATAAAAACAAAAACGTTCCGCATTGCAAAACCCACCATGAACAAAGACAAAAGAAAAATGACAAACAAGGAGAAACTATGTGCAACTTGTATTACAGACAGAGGCTTGGTTTTCCTAATTTATAAGGAGGTGTTACAAATCAATATGAAGAAGGCCGATAATCAATAGAAAAAAATGGGCAAAGCCTCTGAGCAGACAAGAGACCCAAATATATAAAAATATGTTCAGCCTCACTCATTTTAAGAAAAATGAAAATCAAAACTGAATTTAGATGCCAGTTTCCCCCCCATCAGATTAGCCAATATTTTTTAAAATGATGACATGAGTTGGTGAGAGTATTGGTATGGGAGATGCTCACTGGCATGTGGGCTGACGGGAGTGCAATTAGGACTGACCCTTTGAAGGACAATTTGGCTGTGCCTATCAAAACTGCCCCTGTATACTCCTTCGATGCAGCAATTGCATTTCTATGAACTTACCTTACAGACACACCTGCAGCTGTGGAGAATGGCATGCAGTACAAGCTTATTCATTCGGTGGTTTGCAAGCAATTTAAATATTCCTCAGTAGAGAGCCAATTCAGGGAATGGCAAATCTATATAATAGAGTACTATACAGCCATAAAAAGAATGAGAAAGCTGTGTGTGGCTGTGGCATAATGTCCAAAATCAGTTCTTAAATAAAAAGTAAGGGGCAGTACTGTGAGTAGTACTATCTGCGTAGAAGAGGAGGGAGGTGTATGAAGACTGAAGATGGCAGATGGCCAGTGACCATTCTGCTGAAATGAATGAATGAATGAAATTGCGGGGCTCACAGTCCACACTGGCCCATCTACTACCACACTGCTGTAACCCCGGGCAGGTCACCTGGGCAGGAGAGCTCAGGGCCAAGCTGAACAACAGCGTGGGTAGTCAGTGCAGGACCCTGGAGGGATGGGCTCTGAACAGGAGCTGCAGGGGGTCCTGGGTTCCTGGGTTGTGGATGGGGTGCTGGAGCAGGCTCTTATCCCCCTTTGTCCTGCATAGGCTCCTACCTGATTTTTCCAGAGTGGTGTTGCCTGAAACACTGGCTTCAGTGTTGCCTGACACGGTAGTACTTTTCCAGGTCAGTTAAGCCATCGGCTGCTTTCCTTGCTCAGGCCTCTTGGGATTGTGGTCAGTCCTCCTCTGCGCCCTCCCTCTTACCTACTTTCCAATTATTAACCCTTGAGCTGCGTGCACTTGACACCCTCGTTTGTGTGGTGTCTTATTTACAGTATGATCCTTTCTTCTTTCTGCTCCTAGAGTCTCTTCCTTCAAGCAGCTGGGAGGGAGGCCCATGGCGCCTTTGTCCAGGACATTTTTAAAGTCTCTGCCTTTCTTCAGCCCACAGAATTATAACAGCAGTTGCTTAGAGAGCATGGATTAAATCCTAGACACCATAATAAGTGATTTTCATTCACTAGTTCAGCTGTTCAGTCAGATATATGTATTAATGTTTACTAAGTGGCATAAGTATTTCTTTGGTCATGGAGATACAGCAGAAAACAAGACAAAGTCTCTGTCCCCATGGCGTTTAGCAGAAGAGTAGAAAGATGAACAACAAATATATAGCCTCCTCTCAGACAGTAGGAAGTGCTCCAAAGAGAAATAAAGCAAGTTGAGAGCATAGGGAGTGACAGGGAAGACACATCTGAGAAGAGGCCTGAATGAAGGGAAGGACTGAGTCCTGAGAACAATGGTGGGAAAAGCATTTCAGGTGGAGGGAACGGCAAGCGCAAAGGCCTCAGGGGGGAATGAGGCGAGCAAGAGGAAGAGGGGAGGAGAAGGAGTCAGAAAGGCAAGGGGCTCACATCTGGAGGGGGTGTGGTGGGTGATGGTAAGACTTTGGATACAGTCTATGGAAGGAGTTAAACTCATGAAATTGATACAATTTTGCCTGTTCTATAGGTGAGGGGTTGAGACAGAGAAGTGTCGAGCACCCTGGGTGCTCAAGGTGACCCAGGAAGTGAGCGGTAGATCCCAGGTTTGTACAGGCTGACTCCTACAGGACACTGCCAGGATGCAGGGTCCCAGCCTTCTTCCAGGGACTCCAGTGCTGACTCCCTAAGGCTGGCTGAGGGAGAGGGAGGGGTCCCCGTTCCCCAGGTCCCTCCAATGTTTGGGCACAGGCCGGGGGAGCCCCAGTCATAAGGGGCAGGTGTGGGCTGGCTGGGGCTCCTGGAGAGGATCTCAGGTTCCTCAAGGTAGGCAGGGTGGCAGTAGCTTGGCTGAGCCCCATGCCAGCTGGACCCAGGGAAGTGCTGACCTGGCACAAAGGTTTGGCTCCACAACCCGCCCACTGTCGATGAATCAACTGAATCACTCAACTGAAAAATTAACTCAAACCCACAGAAGGCCACTGGGAGGTACATGCCTGGGACTAAGGCTGCGGGGCCCTGTCATCCTCACCCCAGTTCTGGGGGACAAGCTCCAACCTCTCCCAGGCGAACCTTCTGGGGGCTCCATATGTCTGCCTCTCCTCATATTTCCTCTGTTGGAGAACCTTCTCATAGGCCTAATGGCGTGTGCCTTGTTTCTGCTTCCTGGATTTATTTATTAAGTTTTAATTGTACTCTTAGGATGTTCAAGTTCTGGCTGGGCCAGAATGGGGCACAAAATGACCAACACAGGGACTTTGCCCTCGAGGAACTTAAGAGTCCACAGGGCCAGGAGAGGGGGGTCAGGTTTCTAGAGAAATAAAAGATTGCACTGAGGAGAGAGGGAAGGATTTTTGTCAGTTCATTCACTGGGGCATCGTCAGTGCCTAGAACAGTGCTTGGCATATGGTGGGTGCTCAGTAAGTACATATCCAGTGAATGAATATGTGAGTGAGTGAATGGGGTGACGATTAGGCTGAGCATGGAACCAACATGACTCTAGGGTATTGCTGTCAACCTTGACTGCACGGGGGAATCACCTGGAGAGCTTTCCCATCTTCCGATTGGACTGACCAGGATGCTCCCTGGGAACTGGGAGTGTTAAAGCTCCTCAGGGATGTCTCATGTGCAGCCTGGGCTGAGCACCGTGGCTCTTGGTTTCACTACGAAATGCTCGAAGAGCGTGGGAGGGCTGCCGCTTCAGAGACACCTGACAGGTCCCAGCCCAGGTGCTCTGTGTTCAGTGACTGGGAAGAGTCTGTCCCCTTCCTCTGGCATCGCGCCCGCTGAGCCAGTGTTAAACACCCCTTCCGCAGTCCTCCCCACTTCGGCTTCCCTCCAGCCAGGGACTCACCCCTTCCACAGCATCCCTTGCCGCTGCTCCCCTCCTGACCTTGCCCCACATTAAAGAGTTGATCAGCCCATCAATTAATTGTGTCCTAATCCAATCTTGGCTTGGTTGGAGAGAGGGCAGTAAATCCAGCTGGGTAATCATGCCTTGATATTTGTGTAGGGATAATTACTATCTCTCAGGCCTCACTTGGTGGCAAGATGAGATGAAAACCCATAAAACACCACTCGGGGCTGTGGCTCATTGTTTCTTGGCTGCACAAGGCTGGCTGTCAGCCAGTCAGCTCTGCCTGCCCCTGCCCCTCCTTCTGGCACTGGCCCCAACGCCATCCCCTCCCATTCAGGCAACTGGCAGGGCTCAACAGCAAGGGCAGTCTGGGGCTGGATCCTGGCTTGGGCTCAGAGACCAGGAGGGGCAACAGTATAGGCCAGGGTAAAGCCACTGTGTGTGTGTGTGTGTGTGTGTGTGTGTGTAAGCAGGGAGGGTGGTCCCCAAAGTCAGGTGACCACCTGACTCCAGGAGGTTGGGAGGGTGCAGGACAGTGAATGCACAAATCTGAACTGCACAGTGTGGTCCAGACCAACCCAAGGGGCTGCCACCATCTGGAAGAGTCCAGGGCATGTCCAACCTGGCCCCACAGGGACATGAGACCCTGCATCCTTCAGGAGGAAGCTGTGGCCTGGGACTTCCCTGCAGATGTATGGCCCCATGGGAGCAGACTTCTATCTGCAGCCCCAAGAATACAGCCTCCCAACTCATGGAATACTGAACGCCAACTGTAAGCCTGGCTCTCTACTAGGTCCCCAGGGCCTCAGATTGAGTAAGGCCATAGAGTGTGCTGATTAAAAGGATGGATCTGGAGTCAAACACTTGGGTTTGAATCCTGGGGTGTACAAGTTGTGTGCCTTGGGCAAGTCACGTGACCTCTTTGTGCCTCAGTTTCCTCAACTATAAAGTGGGCTATACCAGGACCTACATACTTGAGCTGTTGTGAGACTTAAATGAGATGATTCTGGGAGATAGTGAAGGACATGGAAGCCTGGTGTGCTGCAGTCCATGGGGTTTCAAAGAGTTAGACATGACTGAGCAACTGAACAAGATGAAGCGCTTAGACCCCCACCCTGGCACCGAGTAAGTGCTTCTAAAATATTAGTTATCATCATTGTTACTATTATGTAGCCTTCTGGGCATCAGTTTCCCTCAGCCATTCCTTGGGATGTAGGACGTCACTACTTAAAGTGCGGTCCCTGGACCAGCAGCAGCAGTATCGCCTGCGAGTTTGTTAGCAAGGCAGGCTCTCGGGCCCCAGCCAGGCCTGCTGAGGCAGAATCTGCATTTACACAAGAGCCCAAGTGACACGGGATGGTGCTCTGGGCTAGGACAGGCCCCAGAGCCTGTCCTCCAAGTTGTGTCCCCAGCCCCGAGGGCCTCCTGTCTGGCAGGGAGCAGGTGCTTGGCAGGGATGTGGGGTGAAAGAATGAGCTCATCTGAACACTGTGGGGACCCCTGAAGGATTTCAGAGTGTTTCAGAAAGGCTCCCTGAAAGTACCATGGAGATCTATGCCAGGAGGTGGGGGTCATCTGCGGGTGATGGGTGTGAGAAGTCCTGAATGACTGAGTCGCACAGGAGCTGGGGGAGAAGGGAGGAGAAGGGAGGATGAGTTACTTAGCAGGATGCAGGGGGCGGTCTGCTGCGACTGGAGGGCAAACAGGACATAAATTCTGAGGGAGAGGGACTGGTCTTCTGCTCAAGGCGTCTATCGGCAGGCCCAGGGGCTGGGAGGTGAGAAAAAGCTTCATGCATAAGAGAAGAAAGGGCCTCCTGGGGGTGTCACTGTTGGGTTATTGCTGGGACAAACCGAGGTCCTGGAGGTGGCAGGGCCTGGGCCTGGGGAAGCCGGTGACTGTAACCTGGTGATGGGAGGAGGAAGGTGGGAGCAGGGAAGGCCCAAGGCCCGCAGCCCTTACCTGAGAAGGCGTTGTTGGTGTTGAGGAAGTAGATCTCCTCGCGGCCGTCCCCGTCGATGTCACAGGCTGTGACCCCGATGGCGTTGCCCTGCCGGTCACGCAGCGCGTAGTACGGGGAGCTGCGCTCGTCCACCGCGATGTTCACCAGCCGCTTCTGGGCCCGGTCGTACTTCAGAACCAGGTTGGGGCCGTTGTACCTGCAGGAAGGTGGAGGGGAATGTTGGGGAGGAGTGGCTGGGCCCACCTGGTTCCACCCGACCAGAGCAGTGGGCTCAGAGCCCTCCTGGCCAGGCCAGGGTGGGGACACATCAGACCCAGAACATTCCTGGGAACTTTTGGCAGCCTTGTCTTGGGGTCTCCAGGCATCTGACAAGCGTCCCTGAATCAGAGGTGGCTTAAGCAAAGTGAGAGTCAACAGGGCCCACATGGGATGCAATATAGGGAGCAGCGTGGTGGAAGGGAGTGGGAAGCCATTGATGAACCCTTATCATAGGCTTTGCTGAAGAAGACAAAAAGCAACGTGACATTTATCTTACCCATTTCAACGTAAAAGTCACTTTCATATTAATGATCTCATTAAATTTAACAACAAATGGGCTTCCCTCATAGCTCAGTTGGTAAAGAATCCGCCTGCAGTGCAGGAGATCCCGGTTCAATTCCTGGGTCTGGAAGATCCCCTGGAGAAGGGATAGGCTGCCCACTCCAGTATTCTTGGGCTTCCCTTGTGGCTCAGCTGGTAAAGAATTGCCTGCAGGGCTGGAGACCTGGGTTTGATCCCTGGGTTGGGAAGATCTCTGGGAGAAGGAAAGGCTACCCACTCCAGCATTCTGGCCTGGAGAATTCCATGGATAGTCCATGGGGTCACAAAGAGTCAGACACGACTGAGAGACCTTTACTTTAACTTTAACAGTAATCAAGTGAGGTAGGCATGCTGCTGCTGCTGCTAAGTCGCTTCAGTCGTGTCCGACTCTGTGCGACCCCATAGATGGCAGCCCACCAGGCTCCCCCGTCCCTGGGATTCTCCAGGCAAGAACACTGGAGTGGGTTGCCATTTCCTTCTCCAATGCATGAAAGTGAAAAGTCAAAGTGAAGTCGCTCAGTCATGTCCGACTCTCAGTGATGCCATGGACTGCAGCCTACCAGGCTCCTCTGTCCATGGGATTTTCCAGGCAAGAGTACTGGAATGGGGTGCCATTGCCTTCTCCAGAGGTAGGCATGGATGGCTGCATGGGTGGGTGCATTATTAACCTGTTTTGCAGATGAAGCAACTGATGAACTTTAGCAGTGTAACTGAGGCTCAGAGAGGTTGAAGGCCCTTCCCAAGGTAACATAGCTAGTGTCAGGTACTGGGACTTGAACCCAGGCTCTCTCTGCTGTTCCAAGGGCCCTGTGGTAAATGAGCCCTAGAAATGCAGAAGGCTTTGTCCTTGAGGTTTGGAATGAATCTCTTAAATAGTAGCATTATGAATGCATCTAAAGTCATCAGGTGAATCTTTTTTTTTTCCTGAGGAACAAAGCAAAAGATTAAATTGCTCCTCAGTCCTCATCTCTCTCTCGTCTGCCTCTCCTGTAGCCACACTGGCCTCGCTGCTGTACGCTCCTGCCTCAAGGACTTGCTGTTTCCTCTGCCCAGGACGCTTTTCCTTGAGATCCACATGGCTGTCTCCCTCCTTCACATCCTTCAGACTTTCACTCAGTTGTCCCTTCTTGATGAGGCCTTCCTTCCCACATTTCTGAAGCTTGCAATCACCATCACCCAGGATCCCTTACCTCTCACCTCCCTTCTCCTCCCCATGGCTTTTACCACTAGCTGATCATTTTCTATTTTCCTCTTTATCTTTTCTCTGTTCCTGCTAGAATATCAGCTCCATGAAGGCAGAAGTTTTTGTCTCCTTTGTTCCCAAGGCCTAGGACTGTGCCTGGTACACAGTAGGTGCTCAATAAATCTTTGTTGACTGAATGGATCCTCAGAGCCCAATAGCTGAGTCAGAAGGGCTTAGGTGTCCCATGGTTGATTTCTTCCCGTCGCCTTTCCATCTGGAGAAAGTGGTGTGCCCAAGGTCACCCCCAGGCAGCACCGCCAGGAATGTCTGAGGACTCCTCCCTCCTCCTGGAACACCTGCCAGGCTCGCCAACCCCCATCCATTAGTCCCCAGGCTCCTGCCTTTGTTTTAGCCCAAGCGTGTGCATCCTGAGCAGAGTTCGGCTGCCAGCTGCTGGACGTCCCCTGCGGAGCTCACCGCGGGGAGGGAGGAAAGAACTCTCCAAGGTCTTTGAGAGAAATCACTTCTTGCTTTCCTGAAACACATCCAATTTGGCCCTCTCCTTCGTCACTGAGACACATAGCCAGTGAAGTTTAGGGGGTGCTGAGTGACTGGCCAGGCGCCTTCTGGCATCCACAGTGTGCGAAAGGGGAGCTGAGCTCACTGGGGGCTGAGTCAGCACCCGTTGATGGAAGGTCATGCCTTCGACGCCTTGACAAAGAGTGTCTGAGGGCTGCATATCGGGGTGTTGTATGACCTATGGAACGTGTCTAGGCAGCAGAGACGGAACACTTGAGTTCCTGCCCTGCCAGTAGCTGGCTCAAGCCCTCAGGGGCAGCAAGTGTCTTCTGGGCGCTAAATGCTGGTCCTCAAAGCCTTCAGGTCTTCCATTTACCACCATTATGGCTCCTCATGAGACAGTATAGTTCTGTCTAGGCCTGGCTGCAAGCACTTTCCCAGGCATTGCTTCACCTGAACCCCGGTAATCCAGAAAGATAGTAAAGAAGGCGTTTTTCTAGAAAAGGAAACAGAGGGTCAGAGAGGCAAAGTAAGCTGTCCAAGGCTGCACAGCTTGTACGTGGCAGCATAAGGCTTCTAAAATAACTGTCTTCAGGTCCAATCCTGTGCTCTCTCCACACTGCCTGGATGCCAACACTCTTGGTCCTTTTTTTTTTTCTGGTGACCTCTCCCAAAGTAGCAACATGGGAAAATGCCCAAGAACTTGCCATAAAGTGGAGGTAATAACCCTACACTTTACAGTTTATAAAACACTTTCTCATCCTTGATTTCATTTGCTTCTCTGCAGGTCTTGACTCTTTCAGAGGTTAGTTTAGGGACCTTAGGCTGGTCAGTTCGCCTCTCTAGGTAGAGAGTTTCTCTTCTGCAAAACGAGAGTTGGACTAAATCACAGGTCACAAAATGTGTGGACACACGTGGGGGTGGGCCTCGGGCCCTCTTTGCTCAGTTTCATCCAGAGCCATTTCTATGCGGATGCATTTTACTTTGGGGGCTTCCCCGATAGCTCAGCGGTAAAGAATCTGCCTGCCATGCAGCAGGAGATGCAGGAGACATGAGTTCAATCCCTGGGTCGGGAAGATCCCCTGGGGAGGAAATGGCAACCCACTTCAGTATTCTTGCTCGGAAAACATGCCAGTCCATGGGGTCACAAAGAGTTGAACACGACTGAGTCACTAAACACACATGCATGCATTTTATTTTATGCATCATATGCCATAAAATGCAGTTTAAACAAGGGATTCCAGAGCCAGCATTTAAAAGGCACTGGACTAAAAGCTGTGTGAGAGCCCCTCTTGGTCTGTTGCTCTTAAAATAGTGCCTTGAGTCTAACTCACCTCAGGGGACAGAGTGGGCTGGGCCCCACCCTCCAGGCTATGGTTGAGGAGCTACCATAGAAAGTCCAGCCCTGACGCCCCTCCTTCGCACCCCCTGTCCCTTGGGTTTCCTGGAAGGTCTCTACCACCCCCAGGAGCCACTTCCCAGTGGGGGAGAGGTCATGGCCTCCACACCTATTGGAGGCCAGTCCTTTCACCCTGAATGTGGGGTGGTGGGTGGTCACACAAGCTCCCATGGTGGTGACCCTGGGGTAGCAGATGACCCTGGATCATCTCTCCTTTGAACCACTTGGGGGTGCTAGTCCCAGTACTCTCTATGGGGTAGAGGGGTGGAGGTGCCAGGCTGGCTCAGGGTGCCACAGAGTCTTGCCCAAACCTATAAGGCAGCCTGGGATGAAACCTGACACTTTGGCCACGGTGTCCACCACCACCCCTAGGGGCTACAGACACAAAGCCAAACCAATGGCTCCTACACAGGGGAGCAACCCGGGGAGAAGGCTGGGGGTGGGGCATGGAGTTGCCAGTCCTTCCTTCCACCAGGGCTTCCCTTGGCTGGCTCTGCTGCCCTGACACCAGAGCCTCTCAGAGTCTCCCCCCAGGACAGCCAGCTGCATCCCCTCCCACTCTGCTCCATGGAGCTGACGCTCTAGTTGGTTCCTCACCATCTGGCCTTGCAGGTAGGGGTTGTTCTCCCCTCCCTCCCCTCCTCCCAGGAAGCCTGCCCCAGCTGCCTGGCCTAGATGTGATCTTCTCTTGTTTGGACACCCACAGCATTTTGCACCTTGCTTATTCCCTCGAGGCAGAATTGTTTGTGTTCCAACATTGCTTCCCCTCATTAAAACATATGCTTCTTGAGCCCAGGAAGAATGTGTGTGCATCTCTGCATTTGCTGCGCCTAGAGCCATGCTTGGCAGAGAGAAGGTGCCCAGCAAGTGTCTGAGTGAATGAGTGAGCGAATACAGGAAAAGCATCATGACTGGCACTCTTAGAGTAGTCAACGTGTGCCAAGCATCCTTCCAAAAACTCTATAACCCCTACCTCATATCACCCTCATGACAGTCCTAGGATTTTACAGATCTGGAGACTGGGGTGTGAGAGGTTAGTCACGGTCCCTCTGGGGTGTCAGTTCCCACAACAGGGGTGGGGAGATGGATGTGAGGTACATGGGGTTTCACGTTTCCTCTAACACCTGCCTGAGCTTGATGGGCACTTCTAGAAATTCAGGAGGCTTTGAAGTTCAATTGAACAGGCTTAGGAAGTGGGACAGGGTTCCCTGTTCTTGAAAAGCAGCTGTGGCTTTATAATATCAAAGGCTAGGCCAGCAGGTACAAGTGATTGGCTTGGTGGAAATTTAAAAATCTGCTTGGGAGATACCAGTGGGGCACGACCCATTCTTGTGTGTGTGCTGGCCAAGTTTCGTGCCAGTCCACTGACGTGGACAGGGAGGGGCCTGGGGGTCAGGCCAAGAAGAGCAGCCTGGGCGCGGGGTCCTGGGCCTGCCACTTCCTGGCTCTGACCTTGCGCTTGTCACTCCGTTCCCCTAAGCTTCAGCTTCCTCATCTACCAGTCTGTGAAGATAAGCCAGTGTGTGTGATAACACTTTGGTAAACTGTGAAGAGTTACACAATTGTAAGTTTTCATCGTTATTAAAAACAAAGCCAAGGCACCATCTCTCACCCTCCAGAGTGATCACTTTGAGTTTCCAAACACACAATAATGTTTCTCCTCCCCAAACATCCCACCCGTGATCTCTCACATTTCTTTATTCCCCTTTGTCACTCAACTCAAATAGTTGTCTTCACAAGTGGTCTCCACTTTCTTGCCGCTCATTTACCTCACCCCAATCCACATTCTGGGCTTCCCAGGTGGTGCTGGTGGTAAAGAATCCACCTGCCAGTGCAGGAGATGCCTGAGACAGGGGTTCGATCCCTGTGTAGGGAAGATCCCCTGGAGGAGGGCATGGCAACCAACTCCAGTATTCTTGCCTAGAAAATCCCATCGACAGAGGACCCTTGGTGGGCTACAGTCCATAGGGTCACACAGAGCTGGACACAATTGAAGCAACTTAGCACACTCGCCATCCACATTCCACCTCAACTCCAGTCATGTTTATATGACTTATCTAACTCCAGTCAAATTTATATCTCAACTTGTTATGGCCGTTGGCGGCTTTCACGAGGCCACAAACAGGATACATTTTCACTCCCTTCTCCTGGAGACTCTCAACAGTACCTGGCACAGTGGCCTGCGCTCTCGGCCACTTGTCTTTTAAAAACACTCTGCTCTCTTGGCTCCGAGGATGCCATCCTCCTCCGGCTTTCCTTCTTTCTCTCTGGTTTCTCCCCTTTATAGGTGCTTCCTCCTTTTTCTGCCTCTTAATGCAGGAGTCCCCAGGTCTGGTCCAGGGCTTCTTTCTCCTCTCTCTGTCCCCTTTTCCCAGGGCTTAATATCCATTCCCATGACTGACAACTCCCAAATTTATATCTCCAACCCAAACCCTTAGTCCAAGCTCAGACTCATCTATCCGGCTGCCTACCTGACATCTCCCCTGCACGCAGCACAGTCATCTCCGACGGAACGCGTCCAAAATGGAACTATTGATCGCTCCTTCCCCCTCCTCCCTGCAATGGGCCTCCAAGTACCAAAGCCAGAAGGCTGGTGTCAGTCTTGGTTCTCCCACCCTTTTGTCTCCACATCGGATTCATCAGTCAATCCCGTCATTTCTGCCTCTTAAAATATTTCAAATCCTTTCTCTTTTTTCCGCCTCCATGGCCACCATCTCTGGAGAGCCTCCTTTCTCTGCTTCCCCACTTCCCCCACCAATCGAATTCCCCCACACCCTAGCCAGAGTCATCGTTTTAACACATAAATCAGATGAGCCATTCTCCAGCCTAAAACTCTATGCTGGTTTCCCACTATGTTGGAATGAAACCCAGACCCTTTATCACGCCTGGCCTGGGAGCCGACTCGGTCTGCCACGTGCCTTGCTGACCTCCTCCAGACACACCAGCTTCCTTTCAGTTCCTAACGGTCCAGCAGACACGGTCTCAGCCCTCTGACCAGAACATTCTCCCTCCGTCTCCCTCCTGGGCTGGCTTCTCATTTTTTAGGTCACACCTTGAAAGGCGTCTCCGAGAGACCCTCCCCTCGTCTATATTCCAGTCGCTGCATCCTCTGCCCTACTCTGATTTGGTTACTTACTTATCATCCAGTTCTCCCTGTGAACCATGAGCTTTAGGAGGGAAGAAACTGTGAGTTGTGTTCACTTCGGTCTCCCCGTCACCTAGGGCATAACGAGTGCTCAGAAAATACTACTAGAGCGAATGAAAGAGGAGCCTGCGGGAAGTACCAGATCAACACTGGGTGGCTGAGCAAAGCCAACTGAGCCTCCAGACTGTTGCCTGGACTTCGACCTTCTACCTTCATTAGTTCCCAAAATATGTACAAGCATGGTAATGACATGGAGTAGGTCGAGAGTGGGTGTCCTGGGTAAGGGTGAGAGAGTAGCAAGGTCTTCTAGATAAAGACAGAGGACCAACCTTTTTTCCTGTTGAAAATTGTTGACCCATATGAAAAAAAAAAAAAATAAACTTAGGCAGCTACATAAAGGGGAAGCCAGATAAAAGGATGTAATGTTTATTGGGTACTTGCTATACACTGGATACCTGCTATACACTGGATATGCTAAATAGTTTACACGTATCTCATCGTATATAAATAGAAAATTTTCTAAAATTTGAAAAATGTACTATTTTGAAAATTAAGAATAGGGAACTTTTTTCATTGAAAAGGAAATGAAAAAATATAAAGCTATCCAACATCATAATCAAGAAGAGATGCAGAGAAATGAGATAGATGTAGAGAAAAATCTGAATGCAAGAGAGATACACAAGAATATACAAAATTGAAATTGAAGGGCAGTAAAACCCTGAGAACAGAGAGAAAAACACTGTAAGCACAGCTAAAGAGACTCGCTCTTAAAGAGAGACCCACAGAAGGGAGGGTACGCAGACATACGGAGACAGAGATCCCTGGAAAGATGCAAAGTTGTGGAAATATCAGCAGGGCTCTGGGACATTGTCACAGGGAAACAACTCATCTTGTGGCCTTTCTGGGAATTTCCTTCAAAGGTTATTTAAAGATGTGTGGTGTTTTCAGAACAACATTTCAGAGTAATGTTGGTTACTTCAGTGTTGTTCAGTCACTAAATCGTGTCTGACTTTTTGGTACCCTGTGGACTGCAGGACACCAGGCTCCTCTGTCCTCTACTATCTCCTGGAGTTTGCTCAGATTCATGTCCCTTGAGTCAGTGATGCTATCTAATCACCTCAGTCTCTGCCATCCCCTTCTCCTCGTGCCTTCTATCTTTTCCAGCATCAGGGTCTTTTCCAGTGAGTCAGCTCTTCGCATCAGGTGGCCAAATTATTGGAGCTTCAGCTTCAGCCCTTCCAGTGAATTTTCAGGATTGATTTCCTTTAGGATTGACTGGTTTGGTCTCCTTGCAGTCCAAAGGACTCCCAAGAGTCTTCTCCAACACCACAATTTGAAAGCATCAATTCTTTGGTGCTCAGCCTTCTTTGTGGTCCAACTCTCACATCTGTACATGACCACTGGAAAAACCATAGTTTTGACTATATGGACCTATGTCAGCAAAATGATGTCTCTGCTTTTTAATACTCTGTCTAGGTTTGTCATAGCTCTCCTTCTGAGGAGCAAGTGTCCTTTAATTTCATGGCTGCAGTCACCATCTGCAGTGATTTTGAAGCCCAAGAAAAGAAAATCTGTCACTGTGTCCATGGCTTCCCCTTCAATTTGCTATAAACTGATGGGTCTGGATGCCATGATCTTAGTTTTGAATATTGAGCTTTAAGCCAGCTTTTTCATTCTCCTCTTTCACCCTCATCAAGAGGCTCTTTAGTTCCTCTTAACTTTCTGCCATTAGAGAGGTATCATCTGCATATCTGAGGTTGTTGATATTTCTCCTGGCAATCTTGATTCCAGCTTGGGATTCATCCAGCCCAGCATTTTGCATGATGTACTCTGCATAGAAGTTAAATAAGCAGAGTGACAATATATAGCCTTGTCATACTCCTTTCCCAATTTTGATACAGTCAGTTGTTCCATATCTGGTTTTAACTGTTGCTTCTTGAAGGTTACTTCAATATCCTTATTTCATAGAGGAAGAAAGTGAATTTCAGACTTTCTGAAAGTCAAACAGTTAATCATTAGATGAAATATACTGAAAGACAAATGGATTCCTTATTCCAAAGCAGGTGTCAACAAAACCAAGCCTTTGTACCGAGTCTGGCTGGCTGCCTATATTTGTAAATAAAGTTTTACTGGATCAGAAGCCTGCTCATTCATGTACAAGTTTTCCATGGCTGATTTTCCTATATGACAGAGCTGAGTAGTTGTAACAGACTATATGGCCCCAAAGTAAAGAATATTTGCCATCTGGCACTTTGCAGAAGAGATTTTAGAGGGTTGTCAACTTATGAGTATATTACAAGTTCTAGTGATCATTATCATAACAGAACATAAAATTAAAATAAGCTTTAATAAAAATTAATTTGAGCTGTGTGCTTGGGAATATGGTTTTCTGAAACAAGTATTCAGGGAGAGAGTAAGTTGAATGGAAGGAAGATACTAGGTTTTAGAATGGAGATTGTGAGGCAAAACAATCTGTAGGGGAAAAGAGACAGAAGATTATTCTATACATGGGGTTTATCTAAGGTTGAGAAATAAGCATGTGACCTCTGAGTGAGTGAAGTGGTTAAAGAGATGTGGCAGCTGATCTCCAGAGATGGCTGTCATCATTTTCTTTCTTCTTTGTATGCACATGTTAATCCACCCATCAGGAGGTGGAATCTGTTTTGCCTCCCCTGACTCAGGCTTTGTGACTTGCCTCGATTGGCAGAATGTGGGCCAGTTCTGGGTCTAGGCTTAAAGAGGCCCACCAGCTTCCACTTTGTCTCTGGGAGAAGCCAGTCACCAGTTGAGACGTCTGACTTCCTCGAGACCTCCATGCTCTGGGGAAGGGCACTCTAGCCCCAGCAAGAGGCCACGTGGAAGAGCACGAGGCACCAGCTAAACGAGTGAAGACTCTGTGGGCCTTCCAGCCCAGCCTGGCGCCACCGACAGTTGACTGCAGCTGAGCAGGTGATACCAGCTGATGTCACATGGAGCAGAAGAGCCGCCCCTCACCCCCCTGCCCATCCCCCCCAGCTGAATTTGCCCTAATTCCCCACCCACAGCATTGTAAGAAAGGATAACTTGTTTTTAACTAACTACATTTTCGGACAAGAAAGTAGATAACAATGCCCGATCATTTCAGACCTGAGGGGAAGAGGAATTTCCCCTGCAAAGTAGGAATAAACATTACTCATTAATCAGTAGACTTCTCTAAGATAGCCATTTGAATTCACAGTAGGCAGGTCTTTCTAAGGGAGGCCTGGATCTGTTGAGTTGATACTTAGAATATCTGAGGGTCTCTGCAGAGCCTGAGGGTGGAGGCATAAAGAGAAATACAAGGAGTCCAGAAACCCCTATTTTTTTCCTCCTCCTCTGAATTCTTCTTTCGTTTCTAGCTACATCTGTTTCCCATTTGGAAAGCACAACCCTGAACATGGATCATTTCTTTGGAATTGGGTATAGTGCACTTTTTTCCTTTTTACAAGCTTAATTCTTTGAAACCCATTGAAGTTAAATAGGACCAGAAAACATCTGGGAAGGCATTCCAACAGGAGATTCACAGATTGTATCCCAGAAGAGGACATATCCAGAGGCCAGGTATCAGTTTAAAGGAATGAAGACTTTGTTAACGGGAGGTTTTGAGCCATGATGAGAAATCTAGAGCTGGGGATTTTACATGGGGGTAAATTGAATGAGTCTGGAAAGGGCATTCCAGAAACAAACAAACAAATTTGATCCTGAACTAGGAGCTAACCAGGGTAGAGAAGACCCCACAAATACAGGGCAAAGAATAAGAGGGAAACTTTAAGATGAGGATAAAAACCTTTTGTCCTAAGGGGTGGATGGTTTTTCCAGAAAGGGATGTTTGGCACCGAAAGGTCAGAATAATCTGCAGTGATGAGTGTCTATGTTCTGTGAAAGCTCCACGCAGACTGATTGATTTATGCCTTGTTCTAAAAAAGATCTGTGCTCAGCATGTGCTCTGTGCCCTTGGAATTTCTTGTATTTTGATGAGCATGGAGGCACCCAGAAGGCAAAGACTACTGTTTGCAGCTCCATGCCCTCCATACCTAGGTTGATGCCGGGAAGAGACAGGCCATGGTGCTGCTGCTGCTGCTGCTGCTGCGATGATGAGGACGGTGGTGATGGTGAAGATTATGACTCCATCCCTCGAGGCAGGTTTATTTCTCAAGGAAAGAGGAAGATGGGGAGGCAGGAATTCTATACACTATCAAAGGAGGGATTCGAGTGCCAGATGGGGGCCAGGTTAATCAGGATTCTTTTGCAAGTAGCAAACACTCCACCTGAACTAACTGAAAAAGGATTGGCTCAGGTGTCCAACCTGCCAAGAGCAATGGCACAGCGAGGCCTTGGGGTGCTTAGAACCAGGGTTCTGACCAGGAGGGTGTCAGGACTTCTTCTACCCTGGCCTCTCCCCGTTTGCTGTCAGCTTCATCCCCTCACACCACCCTTCCTTGCAAGGCCTGACCTGTGTACACACTCAGACTGACACCTTCAGCATAGAGTAGAGGCTTATTTTCCTCAGCTCTGATGTGAAAGACCCCAGGGAAGCAACCTGATTAGCCCAGGCTATGTCACACGTGCATTCTGAGCCAGGATCTGGAGCCTGCAGTTGACAGCCTTCAGCTGGGATCAGTGTTCATGAAAGCAGCAGCTCAGGAGCCACGTCTCTACAGGAAGGGAAGGGCCAGGAAGGATGAGCTACGTGTCTCTATAGAGACGGTGGCTCATCTGGGCCTGTACTTCTGGAGACAGACTTGCCAGGCCTACTGATGGAAGGCAGCAGTTCCCTGGCACCACTGAGTCCCTGTGTCCTTCAGATACATCTCAAGGTACCCCCACTCCCCTTCAGGAGCCCCAGAAAGAGGTAAACAGAGAAAGTGGAACAACTGACTCACTAGGTTCTAGAAACGGGTCCAGTTCTTGGCTTCCTCCTCAGGCCTCTGTTCCAGGCAGCATGCTGGCGGTGGGAGGTGGGAGGGCATTGAGAGTTGGCAGTGCCAGCCCAGCATGGGGCATGGAGGGACACAAGGGGAGCCCTGGCCCCACTGTGTGATTAACTTGTGGACTAAGACAGATCATGTTTAACTGCTGGGTTACAGATACTTTAAATGTCTGCTCAAACTTTCTCTCCTTCCTGCTATAACTAGAAGATTTAGCTCAAAAGCTATTGGTCTTTCTCTCTTGTTTGATTAAGATGGGTCAGTTCAGGGGCAGAATGGTGGGGCAAGTTGCTTACAGATGCTTCACTCTTCTCGAAGAGTTAAAACAAAAAGATAAACCAATCATTCTCAATGAGTTCATTTCCCCTTCTGGGATCCTGTTTTCAGACTGGGCATATTGCATGGCACATGAGGAATTCTCTGCTCAGACAGCCTCCAACTTAATATGCCAAATAAGGAGTCATCTCAAGCCCAAGCTTTCAGAGGAAGACAGGTCACTTCCACTGGGATAGTCTTCATAAAGAAGGTTCATTTGATCTAGAACTGGAAGGATATATAGAATTTTAATAGAAGATATAGGATTTGTGTGCTCAGTCGCTTCAGTCATGCCCAACTCTTTGCGACCCTATGGACTATAGCCCACCAGGCTCCCCTAACCATGGGACTCCTCAGGCAAGAATGCTGGAGTGAGTTGCCATGCTCTCCTCCAGGGGATCTTCCTGACCCCGGGACTGAACCTGCATTTCCTGTGTCTCTTGCATTGACAGGCAGATTCTTTGCCCGTGAGCTACCAGGGGAGCCCCATACGATTTAGGCATTTACAAAAGAAATAGTGTGAATTATGAAGCAGATCAGAGAAGAGAAAAACATGGTTAGGGAATAGAAAGTAAACTAACTGAATAACACAGAGGTGTGTATTAGACAATCATGGAAAAGAGCAGAAGCAAGCTGGAGAGTATCTGGCAGTGAAGACAGTGGAAGATGTGACATGTAAACCAAGAGTTTAGGTTTTATCTGGCAGGAAATGAGGAGCCGCTGAAGAATTCTGAACAAGGGGTACCATTACATCAGAGTGCCGATGTGCAGTGTTGTCTGGTGGCCATGTGAGTGAAGGATGGGTCAGGGGACAGAACTGTAATAACAGTGCAGAAAATGGAAATTCGCCTGGATTATTCCAAAAACTTCCTCCTGTTCCTTGCCCGCAAATGACTCCTAAGACAGAGCATGGTCAAGAAGGCACAGAAATGGGGAAAGCAAGGGTTAAAAAGCGAGGCATGGCCAACAGAACTAAGTGCTCCCAAGAGGTCCAAAAGGCCAAGGGCTGGAAGTGGAGAGTGGATTGGGCAGTTTGGAAGCTCCTGGTAACTGTCAAGGAAGCCGTTCATTACAGAAGAGAGAGGAGCTAGATCCAGGGCATAGGAGAGAGGAGTAGCCATGCACATAACTCACTGAGGGTGGAAAGGCTCAGGGAGGCCTGGGATACCAGCCAGAACACAGAGAGATGAGGGATAGGATGGGATCACCAAGCTCTGAGACCTATGTATGTTTGTGGGCAAGAAGAAAAGATGCAAGGGGGCAGTGGATTT
This sequence comes from Bubalus bubalis, assembly GCF_019923935.1. NCBI lineage: Eukaryota > Metazoa > Chordata > Mammalia > Artiodactyla > Bovidae > Bubalus > Bubalus bubalis. Next base: position 19,299,846 of record NC_059179.1, read on the forward strand.
AGAGGGACATGAGCAAGAAGCATGGAAGGTTGAGAGGAAGAGTCTAAGCACCAGCAGGTAGGTTAGGTTTGGAATTCAGAGAAGACAGAGGAAATGTAGAAGGGTAAGCAGATAGGATGGGTGGAAGACTACAGAGCTGATGCCCAGAGACCTCGATCTGCTCATGGATAAATAAAAGGTGAGGTCCTTAGCTGAGGAGCCACTACACTGCCATTTTCCACAGTAAATGGGGCAGGCAGGGTGCAACGCCTCAGAGGGTGAAGTTGGAAACTTGAGGGGTGGTGAGAGGCAGAGGGCAGGGGCAGGACAGGATCTGTTTCTGAGGTTGCAGAGAAGACACAGACACAACACTGGCAGTGAAGCAAGCAGAGCAGGGGCACCGGGCAGGGGGCTGACAGCCAGTCCAGGGAGAGGCACAGGCAGAGGTAGAGGGTGGGCGGGGCTGGCTCAGGCTGCGGACAAGTGGAACAGGCGTTTCAGGTTTGGGATCCAGAATCGGAACTGCCTGCCTCTGTCTGGAGTGGCTGGGAAAAAGCAGTGGGAACATCTTCTCTTGGGAGTGAGGAGGGTTCTGTGGGGGCAACACGGGGCAGCAGAAACCACAAGGGACCTGAAGTGAGAACAGAAAGGCTGAGAGGCAGCACAGCTCCTTGGTGAGGAGTGTGGACCACAAGCCAGACTGCCCAAGGGCAGGTCCCTGCTCGCAACTCTCCAGTTGTGTGGGCGACTTTGAGCCAGTCACTCAGTCGGTCCAGGCCTCGGCTTCCTGATACGGGCTCCTCTGCCATGGGTGGTGCCGAGGATGAAGATAAAGCCTGTAAAGTTGTCAGCGCAGTGCTGCGCGCAGAGCAAATGCTCAATAAACACTAGTTAGAAAGTCTGTCTTCTCCATCTACACTCAGTGCCCAACACATAATGGGAACTCGATAAATATTTCTGAAAGAATGAGTTATTATGATTATAACCTGTGTAGCCTTGAGCACAGACGACTGTGAGCTCCAAGGAGTCCCAGACTGTATTTTATTCTTCTAGCCGCCATCACCGTGTTTGATAAAGGAACCTGCCTACATGCATTCTCTAGGATTCGGTTTCCTCATCTATAAAGTGGGGCTATTAATATTTGCTCTACCTCGAGGTCAGAGGAGAGGACATGTGTAAGCCACAATACAGCTGTGGGTTTTGCATGTGCACGTACACACACACACACACACATGCACACACCCACACGTGCATACGATATATGACTGTTGTCTGCAGCAGAGGCAGCTTCCTGAGCCCCCGGGAGCCCTCACTCTTCTACTCTCTTCGACAAGAGCTGAATGATACGCCCATTGAGCTGCAGGAACGCCTCGTGAAATGGAGACAGGAGGAATTTTCTGAGAGCCTGGTCAGAGACAGCTATGGTTTTCTCCAGCAGGGAGGAAGTCCAGAGCTGGCACTGGACTGGACATGAGCTAGGCAGGAGGCTGCTCTCAGTCAGCCTGGCCTGATGCCCAGGTTGGACAAGCAATGAGACACAGGTCACAGACCCTGGTGAGGGCAGAGGACAGATGGGTATTGGCTGGTGAAAGGCAGGGCTTTCATGTGAAGACAAGGACCAGTGGGCTCCTGGTGGTTGGAGCTCAAGGGGGAACAGAAATGGCCGCCTTCAGCTTAGAAAAGGCCTGTCCTTCTAGCCCAGGGCTCTGTCCAACCAGAATCTCAGTCCAGACTCTAGCTGGGTGCAGGCCCCTCTTCATGGTGGTGAGCTTCCCCCCATGATGACTGTCTGCTTGGAATTGTGAGTACAAGTCACTGTGGAGCCCCCACCTGTGCTGGCCAGGATACAGGGGACGTATATATTATTCCCCCTTTGCCCTCTGGGACCCCTCTGCCCTCCGGGACCTCCCCTTGCTCTCACTGGATCCTGTGGATGTGTCCTTCCGCTTGCTGGCCTCCACTCCCTACACACCTGGCTATCCCCACCCAGCAGGAAAATCAAGTTCCTGCCAGTTTCCCCTCTCTCTGCAGCTAATGGGGGCATGCCTGGTTGTATCTTGAGAAATAATGGTTGGAGGAAGCAGCAAAAGCCTGCCAGTTGCTATGGAGTGTTAACTGATGAATTAAACTCTTCGTTTTGATTTGAAGGAAATAGTCCTAGAAGAGATGCTTGCTTTAAAAAAAATATATAAAGCTGCCAACTATGAAAGGCATTCATTCAGAGGGGTCTTTGTTGCCAAGCTGACTTGAATTCCCTGAGCCATGCATTAACACTAATCAGAATCTGGCTGCTGGAGCAAATGTGCTTTAAAGTTATAGGGACAGAAAATGTTGTGTGTTAAGTATTGGTGAGAAAGCATTCAAATGTACCTAGATATTTATTTAATGTGCTTGCAGTATAAAAACTACCTACCTGACTGGCAACTCAAAATAAACAGTTATATTAATTACTAATGAAACGTACATGACTTTTACCTAAGATATTAGGTAACATAGGCTTTTTATGTTTGAACCATCCATCTAGATTAAAGACCATGCTGGAGCTGGTACCTTCCCATTGCAGGGGGTTGGGGGGATTTTGCAGGTACTTAGAGCCCTGCTACTCTAAGTGGGGGTGGGGATAGGTGGCACTGGCAACATGTGAGAGTGTTAAAAATGTGAAATCTCAGGCCTCAGAATCTGCCTTTTAATAAGATGCCAAGGTGATTCACTTGCACATTAAAGTCTGAGAAGAGCTAGCTGGTCTGAATTCGTATTTCTCAAAGAGTAGCCTGTAGACCAAATGTAAATACATCAGAGACACCTGGAGAGCTCGTTAAAAATGCAAATTCCTAAGCCTAGGGATCAGCATTTGAAACAAACTCCCTGATGGCTTTCCCGTTCAGCAAACTGTGAGACCACCCCTAGTCCTTCTGATCTTTTCATGATCCAGGAAGGACCAGTTGACAGGAGGTGCTCTGAGTCCAGTATGAAAGGATTTGGATGGATGAGATCTCTGCCATGTAGGGGCTTCTAACTGCCGAGCAGGTGGAGAGCAAGCTATGGCATAAATAACTAGAAGGATTCTATTACTGACTAGTTTACAATGCATTTGAGTCTCTCATCCACACTGGTGGATACATGTCTTCCCTGAGGGTGAAGGATAACAGACCTGTGTCCTCATCCTTCCTAGCTTTTCTCCTGGAGCAGAATAGACTCCTCTTTTCAGGGACCATTCATTCTTTGGGGCTACCAAGCAGAGACCAGCCCAGGGCTCAGCTGCTTGAGCCGAGATAGGAAACTGGTGATTCATTTCATTAGCCTTTTCCTATAAATCCTCCCCTCTCCTTCTTGTGTCCACCACCCCTTCTCAGGGTCAGTAGGGTCCAGCACTCTGCAGCTCTGCCTACGTGGCTTCCCCGACACAGGTCAGGAGAGGGTCAGATCAAGGCTAGGCATCTGCCAGCACTCAGCCCTTGGGGATGGCATGAGCTTTCTTCTTTCCCTTTTGATGTCTGCATTTCAGTTCCTTCAGAAAGAGAGAGACACAAACTATAACACTCTCTTTTACAGATAAGAGAAAACCAGCCAGCCTCTTTTGAAATTCAATGTACAAGTGGAAAAGGGGCAATGTGTGATGGGAGCCCAGGTGGGGGTATTTATTGACTCAGAGCATCAATAAATGTGGGCAAAGAGGCTGGCCCTCAACAGCGATCCTTTAGTGGAACAGTGTCTGGCCCAGATCCTGGGAATCAAACTTTGACTCAGATGGTAAAGAATCCACCTGCAATGCGGGAAACCTGGGTTCAATCACTGGGTTGGGAAGGGAATGGCTAACCACTCCAGGATTCTTGCCTGGAGAATTCCATGAACAGAGGAGCCTGGCAGGCTGTAGTCCATGGTGTCACAAAGAGTCCAACACGACTGAGCGACTTTCACTTTCACTTTTCATGGCCTTGCGGGATGTGTGTCTGGCTGTCTAGTGCTTTCTGGTTTACTCACCCATATGACTCAATCCTCTCAGCCATCCAGTGGGGGTCATTAGTTATTTCCTCTCCCCTTTAAATATGAAACTAAGGTCAGGGATTAATCATGGACCCATCACACAGCTGGAAGGTGGGCGGGCTGGGTCTTGAATTTACTTCCTCAGATTCCAAATTCGACTTTCTTTGTACCCAACTGTAAGGCCTTATTTTTCTTCTGCTCCTGAACCAACATATTATTTTAACTAGACCAGGGATTCCTTTTGGCAAGCTCTCTCCAAATTACACCAGTAAGTGCAGATGTAGCACGTGACAGCCCCTCAGCGGGTGTGGAGGGCAAAGAAGAGTTATTGCTTCTTTCTTTTTGTGACTCTGGTGAATTCTCAAAGGTGGAGGTGAAAAATCAATGCCAGATGGCTCTTGCGGAGAAGTTTCCATGGCCTGGCTGCCGAGGATCCACTGGGGGAGGAACGTCTTTGCAGCTGAGGAATGTGGCCCCTCATGGCAGCACTGAGGTGACCTGGCTCGGCTCCATGTTCAATGTTCAAGGCTGACGATCGAGTGAAACAGGAGAGAAGGCGCTGTAGTGAGAGCGGCATCCAGAAGGGTTACTTGTCCCGAGAGCCCTCTCTGGGCCCAGATGTGGATGGAGATGAGGCTCGTAGGTGACAGCACAAGTAAGGCTCCTGCCTCCACAATCACTGGCCTCAACAGATAAATGCAGGCCTAAATGTGACGCCTTAGTCCAAGGATTCCAGCACGTGCCCTTTGCACCCGTCCATAGAGCATGCGCTGGGGCCCAGTGGAGGCAATGAGCCCTATGTTAACTTCCTGTGGTTGCTGTAATAAACACATGGGTGGCTTAAGACAGAAATGGATGGACGTCCCTGGTGGTCCAGTGATGAAGAGCCTGCCTTCCAATGCAGGGAGCATGGGTTCGATCCCTGGTTGGGGAGCTAAGACCCCACATGCTGCACAGCAATTAAGTCTCTCTGCATGTAGCATCTAGAGAGAGCTTGCTCAGTACAATGAACACCCAGCACAGCACCACAACCCCCCAAAAAAAACAGGCAAAAAAATCCCCCACAAAAAACCCCAAAACCAGAAGTGGATTCTCTCACAGTTCTGGAGACCAGATATTCCAAAATCAGGGTATAGCAGGGCCACACTCCTTCCAGTTCCAGGAGAGAATCTGTCCCTTGCATCTTCCAGCTTCCTGTGGCTGCAGGTGAAGTTTGGCTTGTGGCCGCCTTCTACCTAGGCCTTTGCGATATGTTACCGCCTCCTCTTTCACAGCCCCCTCTGCTTCTTTCTTAGAAGGAAATGTGTGATTGCATTGAGGTCCCACTTGGATAATCAGGACATGCTCTTCTCAAAATCTTTAACTTAATCACACATTTTGCCCTATAAGGCAATCCTCACAAGATCCAGGCATTAGGCTATAGGTGTATCTTTTGTGGGGATCGCCATTTGACCCATTATAGCATCTTCTGAATTAACTCTTAACTTCTTATAAAGGCTTCCCTGGTGGCAGACTGTAAAGAATTTGCCTGAAATGAGGGAGACCCATGTTTTATCCCTGGGTTGGGAAGAGCCCCTGGAGAAGGGAATGGTTACTCACTCCAGTATTCTTGCCTGGAGAATCCCAGTGATGGAGGAGCTTGGTGGGCTGCAGTCCACGGGGTCACAAAGTCGGACACGGCTGAATGACTGAAACTATCTTCCTATAAGACATACCAGTTAGGATAACACTAATAGTAGCCAGGGGGGCTTACTAGGTCCCTCGTATGCATTAGCTCAGTTATTCTTCTCAGTAACTCGAAGGTGGATACTTGTATTACCCAATGCAAGGGAAGAACAGCTGCTCTAACATCCATACTCCTTCAGCTTCACCAGGTAGTGGTGGTTTGTGGCCAGTGGGGCCAGAAGGTCCTCAAGGATTCTGGGGAAAAGAAAAGAGGGCAAGAAGGTCTCTGGCTCTGAAACCTCTTCCACCACAGCAGCCCCACCTGGGTCTGATGTAGATGTTAGGAGGCTGCAGAAGATTTCCTTTTGTTCCAAAGGGCTCAGTTCAGTTCAGTCGCTCAGTCATGTCCTGCTCTTTGCGACCCCATGGACTGCAGCACGCCAGGCTTCCCTGTCCATCAGTAACTCCCGGAGCTTGCTCAAACTCATGTCCATCAAGTCGGTGATGCCATCCAACCATCTTATTCTCTGTCATCCCCTTCTCCTCCTGCCTTCAATCTTTCAACGCATCAGGGTCTTTTCCAATGAGTCAGTTATTTGCATCAGGTGGACAAAGTATTGGAGTTTCAGCTTCAGTCCTTCAGCTTCAGCATCAGTCCTTCCAATAAATATTCAGGACTGATTTCCTTTAGAATTGACTGGTTTGATCTCCTTGCAGTCCAAAGGACTCTCAAGAGTCTTCTCCAACACCACAGTTCAAAAGCATCAAGTCTTCGGCACTCAGCTTTGTTTACAATCCAACTCTCACATTCATATATGACTACTGGAAAAACCATAGCCTTGACTAGACGGACCTTTGTCAGCAAAGTAATGTCTCTGCTTTTTAATATGCTGTCTAGGCTGAGAAAATAAAGTTTGCGAACACAGTTCTGAATTCCACTGATTTGGTATTGTTTGTGCATTGGTCCAGGTTCAGGAATCCCGCCTTTGGAGGCAGACACATCTGAGTTCTGTGTCTTTGGACAAGTTACCTAACCTGTCTGAACACCACGTTTCTCATCTGTGCAGTGGAAATAGTAACAGTGTCCACCTCAAAGAGTTGGCCTGAGAACTGGATGAGCTTACAGTGCACCTATAATGCTTCAGAAGTGCTCGGTAAAGAAAAGCTGTCATTTTCATTGTTATTGTCATTGACTTGTGCATTTCTCTACTGATCAGTTTCCTAGATATTCAATCTAGGGCCTCTTGAAAGTGAAAATGACTCTCCAGAACTGGCGGGTCCAGCTGTTTTCCCTCACTAGAGCTTCTAGAGGACAGAGGTGCCTCAGGCCAGGACAACGGCATGCAGTGTCATTCCTCCTGGCTCATGCACGAGGACCCCGTCATCCACTGCTGCTGCTGCTGCTAAGTCACTTCAGTCGTGTCCGACTCTGTGAGACCCCATAGACGGCAGCCCACCAGGCTCCCCTGTCCCTGGGATTCTCCAGGCAAGAACACTGGAGTGGATTGCCATTCCCTTCTCCAATGCAGGAAAGTGGAAAGTGAAAGTGAAGTCGCTCAGTCGTGTCCGACTCTTAGCGACTCCATGGACTGCAGCCTACCAGGCTCCTCTGCCCATGGGATTTTCCAGGCAAGAGTACTGGAGTGGCTTGCCATTGCCTTCTCCACCTGTCATCCACACATATGTCCAAAGGGTCCGAGTTCCGGTCTTGGTGATGAATTTAAGGCACAGCCATTGCCTTGACAGGACAGGAGTCCCAGAAGAGGCTGTGATGGCGAAGCTTGCTGGGCCTTGGAGGGAGGTGTGGGACTTTCTCAACAGCTTTGATAATTGAAAAGGTTTATTTGCTGACGTCTGTGGGGTTCCAGGTAATCTTGCAGCAAAGCAGCTGCTGCCTCAACGGCCAAGCAGAACTCCCTGTAAGGTGAGACGTAAGCGGCAATGGGCAGCTTACCTGCCTCTGTGAAGGGCTTACGATTGCATTTGCTTCCACTTGAATGAAACATGTGAGTTCCAGGTAGCAGGCTGACTGACACCAACCTCTTCAATGTATTAAAAAACAGCTGCTTTAAGCACAGGTTCTGATTGAATTTTAGAGTGTATCATAATGAGAACTTAGCGTTTATTGACTGCATACTGCCTGCCAGGCTCTGGGCTAAAGATGTGTGCATCTGCATGTTCTCATGTTCCCCCAATGAGCCAATTATCCCTTTTTACGGATGAGGCCCAGGAAGTCAAGCAGCCCCCCAAAGGTCACTTAGTTGTGAAGTGGGGGTCCACAGTGCAGATTGGGTCCATGGGAGCCTCTGGAGGCTGTGCTTTCAACTCCACCCAGGACTGTGACCTAGAACTGGAGTGCTCCAGAGAAAGAATTCACACTGCCCGCTCTTTCCCATCTTCACTTTGGACAGGATCTTCCCCTAATTGTCAAATGTCACATTCAGTAAGAGTGATAATTAAGCAAAACAAAACAAACTGCTACCAGCGACAAAACCCACACTAACAAACAAAAATTTTGCTTTTAGGTCAGATTCTCCTCTGAATCCCAGAAACCTACAGCTATTGGTTCACAAAAGGAATGAACATGAACACAGATCTAGACTGTTTCTCTTAAAGCATGCTGGTGTGCCAGGGTGACAGACATGCTCTCAGATGGAGGTGCCAGGGCAGGGAGAACTTTCTGGAAAGTGCACTCTGAGCAGCAGAACACTTATTTTAACACTTATTTTAAGAGAGGAGGCACTGCTCTGGGGTGGAGTAGGAGATGCTCCAAAAAGGCATTGGCACAAGGGTTTGCCTGGCATTGACAGGCTCCCTACAGGGGGCAATGGCAGGATTTTGAGACTGAGGAGAGAGGTAACAGAATGGAGGGGTGGGGAAAGGGGGAGTGAGTGATAAGAAAAAGTACGTCTTCACTGTGGTCCTCGGAAGGTGGGCTTGTGCCTAACAGCATCTGCAGTATCCGCCAACAGCAGAAGCAGCTGCTGACACTCGTTGAACGCTTACAGTGAGTGATGTGCACTTTTATCGAATAACCTTCACAACAACTCTACAACGAAGGAATGATTATTACCCCTATTTTACAGGTGAGGCAACTAAGGCTCCGCAAGGCTAAGCAACTTGCCTGAAATTGCACAGCTGGAAAGTGGCAGAAGCCAATTCAAACCCAGGCTCGTGGGATCCCAGAGCTTGTGTTCTTATATAACCTTCTTGTCTTTCATGTCGCTGGTTCCTCGCTCTCAGAAGGTGGTGCATTTTTTATGCAGTGGGGGCTGTCTCCCTGCATCGGTGGTATCTGTTGTATTAGAGTGTGATGGACTGTTCACACCCTTAAAGTTAGGTTTAAAGGATTCAAAGACACATTAGTGTGGTGATGGGGAGGGCTGGGGAGGGGCTTAGGAACCAGAAGTGGCCATGACATTTGTTAACGCATAAAGCTGAAACTCCAGTATTTTGGCCACCTCATGCGAAGAGTTGACTCATTGGAAAAGACTCTGCTGCTGGGAGGGATTGGGGGCAGGAGGAGAAGGGGACGACAGAGGATGAGATGGCTGGATGGCATCACCGACTCAATGGACGTGAGTCTCAGTGAACTCCGGGAGTTGGTGATGGACAGGGAGGCCTGGCGTGCTGCGATTCATGGGGTCGCAAAGAGTCGGACACGACTGAGTGACTGATCTGATCTGACTGTAACCTCTCATCACTTCCTGTGTCAATCAGGAGAAGTAGGGTTTGGATTTGGGGGGACTGGGGCAGGTTCTGTGAGCCCTCTTCCCTCCTATCCCTGTATCACTTTCTAGGCCACATAGAGGAAGTCCCTTCCTTCTTTGCCTTCTTTAACTCCTGTGAGGGTCCCAGGGCAGCTGCAGCAGACAAGGAGGGGTCGCCCTCTGGAAACGGGACATTCATGAAAAAGGGTCATTCCATGCTCAACCTCTGGCTCACTCAGTCCCGGCACCTCAGGGAAACGATGTAGTTTAAAGTCAGAGAACTGGGCATTCTGTGCCTTCTCAGCTGCAGGAGAGGATGGGCACATCACATCCCAGTTGACAAAAGAAAAGGGACAGTTGCTTCTCTTTCAAAGACATTTCAGTGCATTTAATGGAGATAGTAGCGAGGGGTGTTAGACATTGTGTATCAGTCGTTCAATCATGTCCAACTCTTTGTGACCCCGTGGACTGTACAGGTGCCTCTGTCCATGGGATTCTCCAGGCAGGAATACTGGAATGGGTTGCCATTCCCTTTTCCGGGGGATCTTCCCAACCCAAGGACTGAACCTGAGTTTCCTACTTTGCAGGCAAATCTCACCATCTGAGCCACCAGTGCTCATTGTTAGAAGTTAGTCACACTTTTAAGAAAGCAGCGTTCACTTGCTGCCCTAATCTATACCCTAAAGTGAGAGCATGTTCTTTTTCGTTTTTTAGTTAATAAGTTTTACCTTTTAAAGCAGTTTTAGATTCACAGCAAAATTAAGTGAAAGGCATAGAGAGCTCCCATGTGCACCTGGCCCCACCTGCCTATAACATTCCCCATAATCAACATCCTTCCCTGCAGCGGTGCACTTGTTACAAGCAATGAACCAACGTGGACATGTCGCACCCAGAGTCCACAACTTACATCTTGGTTGTACATTCTATGGGTTTGGAGCATGTCCCTTTTTTTTCTTTTAATCTGATAGGAACAGGAAGGTATGACAGGTTCATGGTCACATGGTGGGGCAATTCATCTGATGCCAGCCCCTAACCCTTGGTTACCCTCATACCATACCTTCTTCACCTGAAAATATAATCAGCTCATTTCCTGGGGGGCAGATGATAAGAAAGAGAGGTGGAGAGAGTCCACAGAGATGAAACTAACAGGAATAAATTCCATGGGCTTGGAAAAAAAAAACAAAACAGGAACCACCCCTCATTCCTGATGCTTCAAGGTGGGCCATTCAGTGATTCATTCTCACCCCAAAAGACAGTGCGATGAGCCTGGGAGACTGTCTGGAAATTCAAGAACAGCAGGACGCTCTGTGAATGTCTCCGGGCCTGTTATCAGAGCATCACGCTACTCTGTGATTCCAAAGAACAAGCGAACCTTTGGAGTTAATTCAAGTCCTGGATCTGTGAGTTATCAGCTCTAAGTGTAGAACTGCTATAAAAATTCTATGATGTAATGAGAATTAAGCCTGGGGCTCAGGGGTCCCCGAGTCCACACCAGGTTCAAAGATTCTGCAGGAAGATTCTTAGAATTGAGCATATAGTACTCATGGCTAAGATTAATAAGAGTGAAGGGGTAAAAAGTGAAACAAGCAGAGGGAAGAGATGCCCGGGTGACATCTGGAGGAACAAGCATTTAAGAGTCCTCTCCCAGCAGATTCACACAGAACGTGTCGAATTCCCCCAGCAACAGGTTGTGACAATATGTGTGAAGTGTTGTCTGCTAGGGAAGCTCGTTAGAGACTCGGGGTTTGTATTGGGAGCTAGTCACAGAGGCACCCTCTGCTCGGCACATACCCAAAATCCGAACTCCCAGAAGGAAAGCAGGTATACGATACAAACCACAGCCTAGACACTGTTATTCTGGGGGGAAGTGAGAACCCTTCCCAAATTCAAGTTCCCATATGCCAGCCAAAGGCCAACCTCACAAGCAGCTTTTTCTAAGGATAACAGGCTTATGTTAACTCTTTTCCGCACAGCCTGCTTTGAAGTTTGGCACACAGTGGACGTTCAATACACTGCAGCTATCAATACCAGCAATGTCATGTTTTTGCACCTTTCTCTACAGGAAGGAGAGCTCGTCATACTACCACAAGTGTCCTCGAGTCAAATCAGGTACTCGCTTGGAAAACAAAGAACACACGAGCACACAAGTGCACACATATCTACACATGCAAGTGTGTACCTAAGATAAAATAACTGCTTATATAAAACCTTTTCCTCTTCAAATGTCGAATCATGATTCTTTCATCTCTGGTCTTAGTTGCCATTTACAGTTCTGATTAGTATGCTTTTCATTTCTTCAGCTGAGTCATTGATTAAAAAAAAAAATGAGTTCATCAAGGCAGGACCCGGGACACAGCCCCAGGCAGTCTACTTAAAGCCTTCCTTCAGGTTTTGGAATAAACTTTCAGGACATGATTCTACTAAGAGAATGATCATCTGGCTCATGGGTCAACATGTTAGTTATAATAATATGTGGAGAGGCTGTTAATCATTTCACCAAAATAAAACTAAGCTAGGTCTATAGCATCCTGCTAAACCACCAGCCAAATGCCTCCGTGTAAGGAAACGAGGTTAGCTGTGTTTGGACTATTCTTAGGCAGCCAGTGCCAGCTCCTGGTGATCACACCCTGTGTCCTGAAAATGTATATGCTATTTCTTCCAACTTCCTGTTAGTTAGCTTATGTGTGCGTGCTCAGTCATGTCCGACTCTTTGCGACCCCGTGCACTATAGCCCGCCAGGCTCCTCTGTCAATGGAATTTTCCAGGCAAGAACACTGCAGTGGGTAGGCATTCACTTCTCCAGGGGATACTTCCTGACCCATGGATTGAACCTGGGTCTCCTGCATTGGTAGGTGGATTCTTTACTGTCTGAGCCACTATGGAAGCCCAGTTAGTTTACAGGTATTTTGTTTTTTTTCCCCCCAGTTTGAAACAATTTGCCTCTTCTCAGACTGCACCATTTTCCCAGCATCACCATGCATCACCATGCTAGTGGTAAAGAACCCACCTGCCAAAGCAGGAGACATAAGAGACATGGGTGTGATCTCTGGGTCAGGAAGATCCTCTGGAGAAGGAAATGGCAACCCACTCCAGTATTCTTGTCTGAAAAATCCAATGGACAGAGAGCCTGGTGGACTACAGTCCATGGGGTTGCACAGAGTGAGATGCAACTGAAGCAACTTAGCATGCACCCTTAAGAGCAGAGCGGGTTCCTCAGCCCCTGGGATGTGCATTGTGTTGTGATTTAATTTCAGTTGTGCAACTCACCTGCCTTAGGCTGTAAGTAATCCTTTAGTAGATTATTGGTTCCATCAGTCCAAGTTTGAAGACAACTCATGAAGATGGAAGTCACCAGAAGTTGCAACTTCTACTTTCTTTCTATCACATGCAACACTGTATTCCTCACATCAGACCTCAACAACCTGTTCTTTTTCTCATCTTTTGTTACTTCAAACAAGAAATACCAACACTTCACTCCAGGACATCAATGATTGGGAAAAACAGTCATTAAAAACCCATCCTGGGATTTCCTTGGCAGTCAAGTGGTTAAGACTCTGTGCTTCCAACTCAGGGGACTCGAGTTTGATCCCAGGTAGGGGAACTAATATGGGGTGTGGCCAAAAGATTAAAAAAAAATTTTTTTAATGAAAAAAAAAAACCCACCCCAATTATAGGAGATTCATTACACTATTCTGTCTACATTTGTATGTGTTTTAAATTCTTCAGTATAATTTTTTAAAAAACCACTAAAAATCATTTCAATGACATTAGAAAACAAATTAATCAGTCTGGATCTTGAGTCAGAGGAGAAGGAGAGGAGGGAATGTGTTCATGGAGTAGAATATGTCGGTATAGGATCTTGGGGGAAATTATTCACTTCTCTAGAGCCTTCCAATCCTAAACCAAAAGCCCAAATACACTTTCTTCTTGTACTTCCACCCTTTAGGGTGGTGGTGGCTAAGGAAGAGAATTCTGAATCCACTTAAGCAGGAACGCCCCGACGCTCACATGCATTCGTCTCATGCCTTTTCCTACAATAAGCACCTACCCCAGGCTTGCATCTAATTTGAATGGTAACTGATTAATTTCCATATGTACTTATTGCTGGTGTCTACCCTTTTCGGTGATATCTATTTTAGAACACGAGATCCCAGAAGACAGTTTCCACGTCTTTAACTCTCTTTAGAAAGCCCTAGAGCCTCACTGTGCTCAGAAAACAAGCAGATCCCTATTCTCGGATGTGCAGCCTCTGTGCCTGTTCCTCCCTTTCATGCAGTGCCCATCTGTAATTGGGCCTCAGGTCACAGGGCTGGGTCTCTCTGTCTAGTTTCTTAGCCGCCATCCAGGTGAAAGAAAGGAGAGGCTGAGAGGATCAGAAGCAGCCTTCCCAAACAAGACCCGGAGGGCCAGGTCACAGCCAGGAGAAGTTTCTGATCCACAGAAAACAGGACACCCTGCATCAGTAAGAAACACTCAGGACCATTTTTCAAAACTAGCAGCTGGAAAGGAATTAATGCAGATCACCATTTCGTGCGCACACAGACTCATTCCAGCCTCAAAGAGCTTCACGGTCATTATTAAAGAACACATTTCAGAACATAATATTATCAGGCTATTGATGTTTGTTTCAATGTTTAATTCAGTAACAGCTCCAGTTGTGGAGAGCTTTAAATGAAATGAATGTTCTGAAGACCTGCACAAATGTTCCAATTTTCCACTGGCTTCCACAAGAGCTTTGGCAATGCCGTGGGGCTGGGGGGCTCCTGATGCCATGAGGATCTTAACAGGCGGGGAACTCAGGGGCCAGCTGCTGAGCAAGCCCCTGAGGTCTTTCCGTACAGAAAACAGAAAAGGCGGAGAGTTCCCCATGAATCCAAACAACAGCCGCTGCCTCCATCACCGCACATTAAATGATCCGGGACCGAAATTCAATACACACCTCGGGCACTCTTGCGGAACGGTACCCGCGCATCTCAGCGGCCAGCATCCCAGGAGGAATAGAAAGGCATTAAAAAAAAAAAATTGGCTCTCTTTTGAACACACACAGAGATAAAGAGAGAGACCACATTGGGAAACCCTGCCAGGACAACTGGACTGAAGGTTCCAACAGGTGTGGCTAGTCCACGCTGGCTGGCACCTCCTCCTCACCCCTGAAGCTGGTGGGCCGGCAGGACCCCAAGGGTCTGCAGAATCCAGGGACAAGCAAACCCAGAAGCCAGACTCAGAGGCCGCCCAGCTCCAGTGTCCCTTGAGCCCTGTCGTCGCCATTTCCTGTCCATTCACCCTTAAAACCTTGTTTGGAACCAACCCCCACCACCAACCCTGGTTAGTGCCTGCGTCTTCATCATGTTTTTCTGTGCTTGTCTTTTGCCTGGACCAGCGGTTCTCCAAGAGTGGTCTCCTGACCGGCAGCTTCAGCATCACCTGGGAGGTAGTTAAAAATGCAAATTTCTCAGACCCCCAAACCCAGACTTTCCACATCAGAAACTCTGAGGATGAAACTCAGGAAAATGTGTTTTTAAATAGGCCTCCAGATGATTCTGATGCCCATTCAAGCTTGAGAATCACTGGCTTGGACTGTCACAATGGTCTATAATGATCGCCTGCCTCCAAGCAATCCTTCAGTCTGGCCACCACAACTGCCTTCTTAAACACAGACTAATCAGCTCCAGTGCTCGTTACAGCCTGGCACATAGTAGGTGCACAATAAATCTTTATTTGCTGACACTGAACTACAGCCTCTGCTTTTAAACCCTATACGGCTACTCATGGCCTGTACAAAACCTAGAAATTCTCAGCAAGGTAGAATCATATCTGACTGTTATTTCTTATTAGTACTATTTTAATTAGTAGTTATTTGTGGAGCAGTCTACTGACAATTTGGTAAATATCCTGTATGATGCTGTTTATTCTTTTTTCCTTTTTTAATCGGTCAACTTTTAGGAGCAGAGGTGTCCTTTACAGCTGAAGAAGTTGAGGCTCCAAGAGGTGATATAACTTGCCTAAGAACATACAGACACCAAGAGAAGAGCTGGAGTTCATTCCAGGTTTGTCTCCAGGGTTCACGCCTTAAATGTATTTCCTTTCAAAATCAGACCTCAATGACCGTTTTACTCTCTTTCCAAGGACATGAGCTCTCAGGCTTTGGCTTGTGCTATAAGCCTCTGTGAAGTCTCACTTGATCCTCTTTCAACAGAGGATGAACCACTTGCTAATGACCCTTATGATCCGAGGCATTATGGTGGGTGGTTTATTGGTGACTGACAACCCTTCCGTGAGCATTTCCTAAAGTGTGGTCATCAGATCACCTACATCAGAGTCACCTGGGGAGTAGATGTGAAATGCAGAGCCCCAGGCTGTGACCCACCCCTCTCCCCGCCCCACAGTTCTAATCCAATGGGCTTGGAGAGGGGTCTGAAAAATGCCTCTTTCCTAAGCACCTCCTCCCCTGGGGTTATTCTGCACACAGATGCTCCAGGCCCACTGCTCTGGGACGTGAGTTCATCTTGTCCAGGCAAGTCTGTAACAAATGCCCAGGGCTACCCCTTGACAGGCCGTCAGAGAATGAATGAACAAATGAGCTCTTTTCTGTTAAAAGGACTGAGATGGGGTGGGGTGTCCCATAAAACACTCACAGGAGAAAAGAAGCCTCGGCAGAGACAAGCTATCCAGATGTGGCACCAGCTGCTGGCACAGAAGAAACAAGCCCGAGTGTGAATAGAAGACACATGTTTCAAGCCACAAAAACTTGACATATCGACTCTGGCAAGGCTTGCCGACCACGTGGTGCTGATAATGTTATTAACGCTGAATGTATTTGCCTGACCTTATCAGGCCTTATATAGAGCACAGGAGTCTAATTAAGTTCAGATGCCAGCACCTCTAACTTCTTTCTCGGTGGCTACTGAGCCCATCATTTACCCTGATGCTCCTGAAATGACTGGTCTTTAAAACCAAAGGAAGCTGGTCATTAGCATGTGTGAGGCGTTTGCAATGATTTGTGGGAAGACCAATCTGGCGCCAAGAGATGAAGGATATTTCATTCTTCCTGGTGTCACCCCAGCCCGGTTGGTAGGGGACCCAGCCTTATCACCCCATGACACTCACCACTGGGCTCTGCCCTCTGTCTCCTTCTATTTGACATGCACATGGATGGATGGGAAGGGGACACTGATAGCCTGCTGATCAAATGGACAGGTGACATAAAGCTGGGGAGGGGGGTGGAGCCAGGATTCGACAGGGACCTGGGAGCCGGGAGTGATTTATAGGGAGGTCTTGCACTGTCTCCATCTTTGAGACAAATATTAAAGAGAAACAAAATGATAGCAAATGCTTATGTAGTACTGTGCGCTGGAAACTGTTCTAAGTGCCTTTTTACATATTCGTGCACTTAATCCTCAACACCATACAAGGTATGTTCTACTGTTATTCCCATTTTAAAGATGTGGAAACTGAGGCAGGAGCAGTTAAGTAATTTGTCCAGGGGACTTCAAACATTATTGGACTTCCTTCTTCAGTTTCACCCACCAAATCTCCCCTTTTTTTGAGGTTGCCAAGTGTATTTGCACACTCCCATTGATGGAGCATTCACTACCTCCAGAGGCATTTTTTGGGTAAATTTCAACTTTGCAGGAAGTTATTCCTTATGTTGATTGTAGTGAATCTATTTGAAGAAAAAAAAAGTGGGTAGTTGAGATATGAATATGAGGTGGCAGCCCGCCAAATACAAGTTGCTGAAGTCACTGTGTATTATGCTAATAGAGATAGAGTGTACAAATTGAAGGGGGTAACAGAGTTCTCTCTTCCCTGGGCTGGGCAGCCACACTCAGAGGGGGCTATATTCAGTTATGGGCAAGTCAATGAACTTGGGAGGCAGTTGCTAACCCGAGCAGTCTGGAGAATGGTGATCTGGCCAGTGAGAGAAACTGAAAGCAGGACTCAGAGGATGTGATGATGGAGATAGAGACCACTGGTTTGGAGATGAGAAGGCAGGTGGGGGAAGGGGAGCGGTGAATCTGATGGTGGTGCTAGAGTGAATTCAGGCCAAGGACAGAGACAAAGTGAGTAAGGAGGCAGGAAGACTGATTGTTTAAAAAAGAGATGTTTAAGTTTGGGATAGTTTTAGATTCATAGAAAAACTGAATGTATAGTACAGAGTGCCCATATATACCATACCCAGTTTCCTCTATCACTGTATGGACTTTAGTTGATCAGTTCAGTCACTCAGTCATGTCTGACTTTTGCAATCCCATGGACTACAGCACACCAGGCCTCCCTGTCCATCACCAACTCCTGGAGTTTACTCAAACTCATGTCCTTTGAATTGGTGATGCCATCCAACCATCTCATCCTCTGTTGTCCCCTTCTCCTCCCGCCCCCAATCTTTCCCAGCATCAGGGTCTTTTCCAATGAGTCAGTTCTTTTCATCAGGTGGTCAAAGTATTAGATTTTCAGCTTCAACATCAGACCTTCCAATGAACACTCAGGACTGATCTCCTTTAGGATGGACTGGTTAGGTCTCCTTGCAGTTTAAGGGACTCACAAGAGACTTCTCCAACACCACAGTTCAAAAGCATCAATTCTTTGATGCTCAGCTTTCTTTATAGTCCAACTCTCACATCCATACATCTACTGGAAAAACCACAGTCTTGACTAGATGGACTTTTGTTGGCAAAGTAATGTCTCTGCTTTTTAATACGCTGTCTAGGTTGATAATGCATCAGTATTGATGCATTAAAGTCCATACTTCCTCCTTGCTCACCTTGGCTCTGAAGCTGTCCAGGTCATCAAAACTAAGGAAAGTGAGAAGGTGTCTCATCCAAGAGGAGCCTAAGGAGAGATGACAACTAAATGTGGTGTGGATGGGATCTGGGATAGAAAAGGGACCTTTTCTTTTCCTTAGTTTTGATGACGTGGACAGCTTCAGGGGTACTGGTTAGGTATTGTGTTGAATGGACATCAATTGGGATTTTCTTGATGTTTCTCTCATTATTAGACCAGGGTTATGCATTTTTCGAAGAAAGACCACACAGGTAAAGAGCCATTTTCATCACCTCGCATCAAGGGTACACCCTATTAACAGGACTTATTCCTGTTGATGCTGACCTTGGTCACTTGTGTTTGTCCCTCTTCCTCTTCCTTTACATATTGCACCCTTTGGAAGAAGGACCCACACTTAAGGAGTAGGGAACTGTGCTTCACCTCCCTGATGACGGAGTATCTATGTAAATTATTTTGAATTCTTCTACATGGGAGATTTGTCTATTTATTCTCCCTCACATATATTTTGTCACAGGGAGCTCCTTCTACTGGTTCCTGGCCTCTTTAACACCCATCAGTGTTAATTTTTGACCATTTCCTTAGATTCTAGCACTACCAGAAGGAGAAGGAAATGCCACCCCCCTCCAGTATTCTTGCCTGGAGAATCCCACGGACGGAGGAGCTTGGTGGGCTACAGTCCACGGGTTGCAAAGAGTCGGACACGACTGAGCGACTTCACTTTCACCAGATGCTGCAGGTTCATCTTGTGTATTTCCTGCCCTAGTCCTAGGATCAGCCATCTCTCCAGGAAGCCCTGGTTCCTTTTATTAAACAATGTTTTTAGAAACAAAGATCTGGGGACTTGGTGCACTCATTGCTATTGCATAGTCCGTTGCATCTAGGCTGTCAGATGACATAGCAAGGAAGGATACTAATCCATGTATGTGTACATATCTACAAATATTTCTATATATGACCATCTGTATCTATATTAAGCCAAACATGAGGTCACAGTGATTTCTCCAACTCTAATCCATTGCCATGTGAATCAGCCTATCCTAGGGGAGGCTGATTTTTTAAAACATTAATTTTTCTTTTGGCTGTGCTGGGTCTTTGTTGCTACACGGGCTTTTTTCTAGTTGCAGCGAGTAGGGGCCACCATCCATTGCAGTGCTCGGGCTTCTCATTACAGTGGCTTCTCTTGTCGCAGAACACAGACTCTAGGTGTGTGGGTTTCACTAGCTGCTGCATGGGGGCTCAGTAATTGCGGCTCCTGGACTCTGGAGCACCATCTCAATAGTTGTGGTGCACGGGCTTAGCTGCTCTGCAGCATGTGGAATCTTCCCAGCTTAGGGATTGAACCCGTGTCTCCTGCATTGGCAGGTGATTCTTTACCCGAGACACCAGAAAACCCTGAGGAGGCTGATTTTTAAGCAGCAACAACAACAAAAAACATTTTGTGAGGTGGTGGATGTGTTAACTAACCCTATTATGGCAATTGTTTCAATATATGTATGTAAAAAATCATCTGATTGTATACCAAAGTTATTCAATGTTATATGTCAATTATATCTCAATAAACGAGGGAGGAAATACCATTAAAAAGACATTCCGCAAAGTTGGAGCTGATTGCTAATGGAGGTAGTGAGTACTCTGTCATTGAATATGTTCCAGCAAACAGGGCAACTACAAAGAAAGGGGAGATCTGGTGGGTGGAATTGGAAAAGTCAGTTCAACCTGACTATGTTTGAGGTCCCTTCCAGCCCTATGATTGTTGAAACAGTTGTGCCTTATAAAGAAAGGGTCTATATGGCTTCCCCTAAAGATTCATCGTCTTCTACCTATCAGGAGCTGGGCCAGGAGAAAGAGCCACTATTTAGAACACATAAAGGAACACTCTTCAACAGGTAGGAAATTTATGGCTTTTGTAAGTCAAAGAAGAGAAAACAGGCTTAAAATATAAATGAAATGCAAAAGGTTTTAAATTCACAGATGACAGAGCCAGAATGATTATGAAATGGAAGTGATGCTGGCCTGTGGGTGGGACACATGCCAGGGGATTGACATCCAAGGAGTCAATCCTGTTGCCCTTTTAAGAGTCCTGAGCGTGCATAGTCAGAGGGACAATTCTTTGTTCTAGTACCGCAGACCAGGGGCTGGTCAGGGAACACGCAGCAGTGCAGAGTTCAAGAGGAGATGAGGAATTGACCATCCTGAACACATGGGTTTCCCAGGAAAGAAAATTGCCACAGTTTTAGCATAAGTTAGGTACAGAACTGACACTCCACTGCAGGAAAAAGTTCTTCCTTCCTGCTAATGCCCTGTCCCCAAAGACTGTAAAACACCTCTGGAGGAAAGAAAAGAGATGACGGGATAAAGAGAGACTTCCTCTACCAAGGGTGAGTCCCATCCCCAAATATTTTGAGCCAGTAGATCTGGAGACGGATTCAGAGATTTATTTTTAAAGTAATCTCTTTTAGGTGATGCTGATCTTGGAATTTCTGAACCATATTTGGAGCTATGCTAGTGGTCTTAACACAGGATAGTCCCAGTTCGTTTCTTGTTCCGGAAAATTATTAATATTAGGTATCTGAGCATTATATCAAAAGTGCCCTGGTTTGGGTGACAAATTATATGCTCATGCTTCTTAATACTGATACGTTTCTGAGCCACACAGGAAAGACTTGTAAATTTGCAAGGCATCCTTTTGGCCAAGCTATTTCACCCCAGCTCTGATGTGAGAGTGTATTTGCCCTTGAGAGTGAGGGCTCTCTACTGGGGATGAGGAGAGGTTCATGTTGTGGCTGGGGAGGGTTCTAGAATCTCCTGGGGTCAGGAGTATGGGGGCCAGGGGAAAATAGATTAAGAAAGCTCCCTAGTGTTTTGATGCTCCTCCCCTTCCCCGGCCCCTTAAGAATCACCACTTTCAGGAAGGAGCCGGAGGATACGAAGACAGTGCTGCTTTTCTCGCCCTGAGTCTCCCTTTGGACCCCGTGCGCCCCCTCTCTTCCTCCTCCTTGTTTCTCCTAAGCCTGCATTTCCAGTGTCAATATCAAAGGGCTGTCAGTGTACTTCGTCCTGTTGATGATGGCTCTTGAGATTAAAGAGTTAGCTTATCTTTGGTCAAAAGTAACCATGGAAATCTGAGACATTCACCATTGCCTACTGGGGACCTCTAATGGGAAGCTCTCAAATTCCCTCCACGCTCAGGAAAGATGGGATAAACCACGGGTGACCCTGCAGAGCCACCGATCTGACACACAGATCTGATCACGTCTCCGCCCCCACCCCTGCCCACGCTGAGCCTGCTAACCCTCAGGGTGCCAAAACCAAGCTGCAGGGTGCAAATCTCTCCTGATGTGGGAGGCAGCAAGCTCAGTCCTGGGGTTTTCCCCCTCTCCGCGATCCATTTCCTCCTCCTTGGTGACCTCACACAGTATCAGGGCTTTAAATACCATCTCTACGCTGACAACTCCCAAATTTATCTCTCCACCCTGGACCTCTTCCCTGAACTCCAGACTCATATATCCCACTGCCTACTTGACATTGCTCTTGAATGTTTAATAGACATTTCAAATGTAACTTGTCAAAAATGGAGTTCCTGATCAGCCCCCTTAGATTCCTGCTGTCTTTCCTTTCTCTACTGCTGACTTCCAGGTGCTTGGCTCACAGCTCAAAGTCTTACTTGACTCCTCTCTCACCCTGCACCCAAGACATTAGCAAATCCTGCTGCCTCCACCTTCAATATACACGGTGTCTGGCTTATTTCTCACACTTCTGCTGCTGACCTCCACCCCAAGCCCCACCACCTTTCAGGCGAATTACTCTAAGAACTCCCTAACACTTGTCTCTGCTTTCCTCCTTTTCTTCTGTCAGTCTATTCTCAACGTGGAAATAGAGCTGTCCTTTAAAGAGCAGGTCACAGCACGTCACCCCTCTGTTCAAAATCCGTCTCCTAACGGTCTTCTTACTCAGAGAAAGAAGCCAAAGGCTGAGCAAGCAGTCCTCAGGGCCGATATGGTCTGCTGCTCTGGCCACATCTAGACCTAATTTTTCACCCCTCTCCCCTTCCTAACTCTGTACCAGATCCCATGACCCCTGTGTTCCTGCCTCAAGGCCATTGCACAGGCTGGACCCTTTGCCTGATGACCATGGAGTTTCCTCACGTACCTCCTACAGGGTTGGTCTCAGTCTGGGTGAGGCTCCCTTGACACCCAGCCCCCAAACTTTACCTCTCTTTCCCAATTAATCCTTTCCCCTTAGCACTTACACCATCTAACATATTACATGGTTTGCTTATTGTCTTGTTTAATATCTCCCTCACTAGGTGTAAATTCCATGAGGGCAGGGATTTTGTCTGATGGTTTGCAGAAGTATCTCCAGTGTCCAGATAGTGCCTGACCCATGATAGGAGGCACTCCGAGGACACAGGTGATTGTATGAAGGAACCTTTAATCTGTAGGCATAGCATGTAAAGCAATAAGCAAAATACTACATCTTTAACAGAAAAATGATCAGAGGACAAAAAATAATTTACGAAGAAGGAATACATCTGGCTAATGAAGATATAAGAAAAAGTTCGCCTTCATTAGGAATGCTCAAAAAAATGCATATTTAAAAAATGACATGTTATTATTCTAGTATCAAAGTAATAAAAATAAACCAAAAATAATATCCAATGCTGATATTCATACTTATACACTGATAGAATGTAGACTTATATAAAGGTTTTGGAAAGCAATTTTGCATATATATCAGGTTAATTTAAAAAATATCTCTTGATTGATGACAGAGTCTATTGTAGAGAGAGTCCAAAATTCAGATAAAGGCTTATGCACACAGATGGATGAATGGGTAAACAAAATGTGGTGCAGACACACACCTTAAAAACATGTATTTTCAGGAATATTATTCTGTCTTAAAAAGGAAGGAAATTCTGACATGTGCTATAACACGGAGGAACCGTGAAGACATGCTGAGTGAAAGAAGTCGGTCATGAAAGGATAAATGTTGCATGGCTCCCCTTATAAGAAGTACCCAGAGCAGTTACATTAAAAAATATAGAAAGCAGAATGGGTGGTTTCTAGGAGGTAGGGAGAGGGGAATGGGAAGTTATTGTCCAACAGATGTAGAGTTTTAGTTTCATAAGAAGAAAAAAGCTCTATGGTTGGTTGGGGGTGATGGTAGCGCAACAGTGTGAATGTCCTGCGGCTGCTGCTGCTGCTGCGTCGTGTCAGTCGTGTCCGACTCTGTGCGACCCCATAGACGGCAGCCCACCAGGCTCCCCTGTCCCTGTGGATTCTCCAGGCAAGAACACTGGAGTGGGTTGCCATTTCCTTCTCCAATGTGTGAAAGTGAAAAGTGAAAGTGAAGTTGCTCAGTCTTGTCTGACTCTTAGCGACCCCATGGACTGTAGCCCACCAGGCTCCTCCGCCCATGGGATTTTCCAGGCAAGAGTACTGGAGTGGGGTGCCATTGTGAATGTCCTAATGTCACTGAATTTTACACTTAAAATGATTAAGATGTAAGCTTTGTGTTATATGCATTTTACTGTGATTAGAAAAAAAATCCAAATTTTTCTAATTACTGGATTAAAAAAAGAGGACTGAGTTAAGTTTCTAAAAATAGCTAAGTTCACTAATAGTTTATTTATATCCCTCAGAGAGATAGAAAGTGTAACATGTTTTTCAAAGATAAGTCTTATTATACAGTATCAATGTTTAGCTTAGAGTATATACATTTATCTATGAGAAAAACAGTAAAAACACAAAACAAAATTTAAAAACTATGTACAGTTGTAGAAATCAACAAAATACCTACTGATAGGAAAACAGCTATATAAACTGTGAAATATTTGTGTTGTGGAATATTATGCAGTTGTTAAAAATGATTTTTATAAATACTTTTATAACCTGAGAGAATTCTTGTGCTGCAATTCTGAGTCAAGAAACAAGATACCAAATTTGAAATACGAGAACTTAAGCTGGAAAAAAAAAACAAAACCCTATTTCATCAACGTCAAGGCACAGATTTCCCCCCACCCAATATTTTAACTCCTCTGAAAAAGGATGCATCTCACTCCTTCTGCAAAGAAGCATTGTGAAAGTGTAACTGCACAGAAAGTAATGATGTACTTCCCAGTGATGAGGAGACTAAAAGTAACATGCCAAAATGTTAACAGTAATTATGTGTATGTTTCTTTGTAACTTTTCCACATTAAAAAATCTTATAATGAGCTCATATTGCTTTTAGAATCATAGGGGGAAAAAAGTACGTTAAAAATATCTCTTCCATGACTGCTGGTTGCCTGACAGGATACAGCACAAGCGCCTCAGCCCCTGTGCCCTCTGGCTTCTGTCTGCCTTTCAGTGATACCTCCCTCCCATTCTTCTCCTCACAGACTCCACACGCCGACACATTATTCCTGGATCTCTACACACGGCGTGGTCTTTCATGCCTCTGCCTCCACGAAAATGCTCTTCTTCCCGCCTGAAAGGCCCTCCGTGGCCCCCCTCTTCTGCTTGGTGAATTCCTATTTATTTTTCAATGACCCATCTCAAAACTCCTTTCCTCTGAAGTCCTCCCGTTAACTTCCCACCCAGAAAGAAAATCAGTTTCCTCCTCTACGTTTCCTAAGCACTTGCTGCCTCTTCCTGCTCTGGGCCAAGATTCTGAAGAAGGCTCTACATTAAATGTCCCCACTCCCCTCCTGCCCGGGGGCCACACTTGGAAATGCTGACTCAGCCCCCTTTCCCCACTGGAACTCCTCTCCCGGGTCTCTGAGCCCCTGAGGCACCTGGTGGACACCACTTCCTCCAATCTGAGCCCATTACCACCAGGGGCGTCAGTGACATCTCAGGTTTCTAGAATGTTCTCTTCCACTGAACTTCTCCTCCCTGACCACTGGATTGTCATAGAACTGCCAGTGTCCCCAGCCTCCCTTCTCCACACCCTTGGCTCCTCCTTGGAGGTCCAGCAAGTCTGCAGACAGGCCCTAGAGCTTCAGGCATCTCCTACACTGTTATGCAGAGTTCTGTGATGTGACAGCACCTGGGGACACAGCCACAGTATTCTTTGTCTCATAAAAGAAAAGAAGGTTACAAAGGATTGCCCGACAGGTTCTCCAGTGACCTCATCTACTTTTGATTTGAAGATAAAATACCACTTATATTTTTATCTCCCCTCCAAGAACTTCTGAACGATGGGTGCTGCGTGCTGTGTGCAGGAGATATTTTTGCATGGGGAGGAGGCGTTTCTCTAAAATCACAACTCAGCCTGCTCTGCCTACACACACACACACACACACACATGGAGGAGGGGATGGAGACTCAGAGACTCCTAGGGAGGGCTTGTGTCTGTGTGTAGCAGGGAGGATTGGATGGAGTGAGGAGCTGCTGGGCAACTATGACCCCAGAAGCGGGAGCCGGCCAGGCATCCGCCCTGGTGTGTAACATGCGGACTAACTTTGTTGTACATTTCATCTAATCACAACACTGAAGTCTGGAGCTTCACTACCCATTACTGCTTGAGCAGCAAGGTCATCAGCTTCTAACTTAGAAAAATACCAGAGACAACACTGCTTAGGGCATTCAGATAGAAGTCTTTCTCCAGGACTGGTGAGTCAGCCTCCTTCAATGCTTCACAATTTCTTTAAAAATAAAAAAAAATTTAATCTACAGTGGGGAGAAGTAGCTTTGGCAGAAATGGTCTCCAGGGCTGTTTAACTCTTGAAAATATAAAATGAATTGCATCTCTTATGCCCACTGTCTCCCCGGAATCCCCTGCACCCCTCTCTAGAGGCTTCACCTTGGCCCCTCCCCTCGGGGGTCACCCAGGACTCCAGTGACCCGGCTGGCTGGCTCTGGACTGCCTGCTGTTCAGGATCAGGGAAGACCAGCTTGGATCCTAAGGCCAGCATTTATGCTCCCTGCTCAGAGATAGGAAAAAAGACCCTTTCTTCTGCTTGATATATTTAGTAACGACCTTAAAGAGTCTGCGAGGCTGAATGAATTGGTGCATCTCACTGCATTGGAAGCAGCTGCCACGGCGCAGACAGGAGGAGGGAGAGACTGGAGGGAAGAGGGGAAGGCAGGCGGGGGGAGCTGTTCAGAGGAAGGGAGCGGGAGGCTGGGGAGGGACGGAGGGAGAACGGAGAGCGGTGGGAGGAAGCCAAGAGGATGCAGAGCAGTGCAGAGACAGGCTGGAGTGTGCTCAGGCCCCTGGCTGTTTCTGGACTGGCTGGGGATCGATTCCTGCGTGACTCTGGAGGGGTCAGCGTGGGGAGTGGGGGCGGTGGGGAGTGGCGGTGGCCTGAGCCTCCGTTAAATCTGGCTAAATGGCAGCACTTAAGAGCCCCGTGAAGGAATCCAATTTGCTCACAAGCAACGTCTACAAATTTATATGTCGGCATTTAACACAAAACGCTCCCGGACCAATCCCAGGGCGGAGAGGGATCTGGGGCCTGGCTCGCCGCTGATTTGGCTGGCCCTCCCTCACCTCTCAGAGATCCCTGGGTGCGGAGGCAGGCAGCTCCTGTTCCTCACCTGCCTCCTGGCAGGAAGGTTCAAAAGAAGACTTCAGACCTCCCAGCTCCTGAGTACAGAAAGAGATGTCGCTGGGGGAGGGGGGAGGATGGAGGAATGGGGGTGGGGTCCTGCAGACCTCTCTTTTTTTCCTTTTCTTCAGGGAAGAAGTAGCTGAAAGATTCAACATCACTTGGCATCAGAGAGAAGAAAGAGGATTAACCCTGTCGATACTTTGGCCCAGGTCAGGACCCAGCCTTCTTCTTTAAGGACACAGGGTTGTTGTCAGGCGGCACCATTTCTATTCAGCCTGTCAGCCACATTTCCTTCACAGGGTGCTAGTGGGCCCTTTGTACAGATGACACAAAGGTGCCCTTTCCTGTAGGCCAGCACAGCCTCCCATTGAGGGGAGGGCTGGGAGGATTTCCAAGCCCTCAGCTCACCTATAGAGGCCCTGCCTAAATGCCACCTTCTCTGTGCCAAGAGCCTCTGGGAAGGACCACCAGGCAGAGCTTGTTCCTGGGCTCTGCCTCCTGGGGGCCATGAACAGCCCCAAGCCGTGAAGCCATGGAAGACAGAAGCATCTTCTCCTCCCTAGGGGTGTGTTCCCCATCCCACAACCACATCTTACATCTCAGGGCCCTAAAGGGACCATGGAAGCTAAGCTCAAAGCCCCAAAGGCAGAGAGACAGGCTGAGCTGGCCTCTGAGGACTGGAAAGACTCTCCAGGGTAGGGGAGTAGCTGGCCTGGAGAGCCCACTCTTGGCTTCTAGAGCTCAGCCAGCCAGGCTGCAGCAGGCTGTTCTCCTCGGGGGCCTGGCTGATTAGGAGGCTCACCAGCCTGTAGTGAGGGAATAAACAAACATCTTCAGGAGGTCCTCAGTGCCTATCGTGCCTCCTCAACAGAGTTGATTAGTGATTTTGAAAATGAAGGTAAGAAAAAAGAAAACCCAATGTCTTATACATAGGGGCAATAGGGTTTTGTAGTCATCAACCTGGCCACTGACTCCAGGCTGCTGCTGCTAAGTCACTTCAGTCGTGTCCGAGTCTGTGCGACCCCAGAGACGGCAGCCCACCAGGCTCCCCTGTCCCTGAGATTTTCCAGGCAAGAACACTGGAGTGGGTTGCCATTTCCTTCTCCAATGCATGAAAGTGAAAAGTGAAAGTGAAGTTGCTCAGTCGTGTCCGACTCTTAGCGACCCCATTGACTACAGCCTTCCAGGCTCTTCTGTCCATGGGGTTTTCCAGGCAAGAGTACTGGAGTGGGTTGCCATTGCCTTCTCCGACTCCAGGCTACCTGGATTCAAATCTCAGCTCTGCCTGGACCAGTACTTAGCCCGGGGCAGTTACCTGACCTGGCTTGGCTTCCTGTCTCACCTGTAATATGGGCATGATAACATAGGCACCCATCTTATGGAGCTAATGAGATGGTCAAATGGGCTAACATGTAAAGCACTTTGAACAGCCTCTGGTACATGGTGAGAGCTTAATACATGGTAAATATTGTTCATTTCACTAAAAGTGCTCATCCCCAAGTTGAAATTCTATCCCATGGGCAAACCAGATTCACTGCCACCCCTTCCACAAAATCCTTCCAGACTTCTCCAGTTAGAATAAATCCCTCTGCCACCAGCTGCTAGCCACACTCTGTTCCTGCTTTGAATCCTGACTTTGTCACATTCTACTTTGTGTACAGATATTTGTGGATGTATCTATGGGCCCAGTGCTAACAGATGATAATCTTCTTGACAAAAAAGACTGCTCCTTTTACATCTCTGTTTCTTTTCAAGTCATTAGCAAGCTTCCTTCACACACCTAAAGAAGCATTTGTTGAACTGAATAAAATGTAGACAAACACAGGTCAGCTCAGTCATTTTTGTTATTTGAGGTCCATGGATCATTTTGGCGAAAGGTGTGAAGTAGATAATTCCCTGAGCAAGTCAAGAATCTTTGCTGGACTTTCAGGATGTCACAGGAAAAGTATTCACTGAGCATTTCTATGTGGTTGGTATTCGCTGGCAGTTGACCGCCAAATTAGTATTGGGTCTGCCTAGAATTTATGGTTACATTCTGAACAGCTGGACTAGGGGGGCCCCTGACAGCTAAGAGGGCCCAGGTCATGAATAAAGGGGCCTCTGCACCAGCATCTTCTGTGGCAGGTTCTAGAAGTCCTTTGGCAGGCTGCTAACCGTGCCAGCGGCTGAACTGTGAAGTCTGAAATACCAGGGTTGGGGAGGAGAGCTGAGTTCCAGGAACGCTGTCTGGCACCTGAGCACGGCGGGAGCTGTGATTTCCCTGCCATGGTTTCTGGGAGCAGGGCATGGTGAATGGTCCCCCAAATCATATGCTGTCAGTTTTTTCCTCTCTCTAACGGTGGCGAGTGCAATGATGGTCCTGCTGTTAAAAAGAAAGCCAGCTACTTGCAGTCTATGCTAATTTTTGCCTGGGACAGTCTTAATGGCGACTCTCCAGGGTCCCCATCCAAATTTGAGACTGGAGAGGCTTAGTGGGGGGGCGACGTTAGCTCTGAGGCCCCGAGAAAAGCAAGATGTGGTTAGCAAGGCAACCAGAGAGCTGGGAGGCAGCTATGCCATATCTGGAAACGAAACCAAGAAGAAATATGTTGGCTTCGTGGAGCTGGTTTTCGCTATCAAAACTGAAAACCTAAAATAACTCAAGAGGTTGCCTATTGGAATTGATGAGCACTTCAGGAGCGTAAATCAGAGTGGCAGGGAGCCGATACGCTGGGCCATCAGTATGGACGGCCTGACCCGGAGGCTGCGCCCCAGAGAAAGGAAGGATCTCACACCAGCTGGGACTCCGCTGGCCTTTCTGGTGCCCCTGAGGAGATGGGGTAGTCCCCACAGCTTCTTCCTGTGTGTTACATCAGTGTCTGGGAGGACTGCGACCTCTGACACTGGGCCCCTGGGTAGGTGGGGAGGAGGTCAATTCCAAGGATGTAGTCCACCTGATCAAAGAACCAGACGATGAAATAATGACCTCAGGTTGACCTCATCTGGGAGCTTGTCAGAAATGTACACTCTGAGGCCCCACCCCAGACCTACAAAGTAAGGATCTGCATTTTAACAAGGTTCCCAGTGACTTGTTGTCTATGAAAGTTTTATTTATTTATTTATGGTTGCGCTGGCTCTTCATTGCAGTGCGTGGGTTTTCTCTAGTTGCAGGGAGTGGGGGCTACGCACTAGTTTCCGTGCGCCGGCTTCTCACTGTGCTGCTTCTTTGGTTGCGGGGCACAGGCTCTAGAGTGAGCGGGCTTCAGGAGTTGCAGCGCATGCTCAGTAGTTGTGGCTCACGGGCTTAGCTGCCCCGTGGCATGTGGGACCTAAGTTCCCAGACCAGGGATCAAACTCACGTCCCCTGCATTGGCAGGCCGGTTCTGAAGCACTGGACCACGGAAGCCCCGCCCATGAAAGTTTGAGAAGCTCTGCCTTCAGCTCCATTTCTTACTACCCTGACACCTTGGCAGGGACCCTTTACCTGCATCCACCTCAGTGTTTTCATACAAAAAAAAAATGGGTACATAACACTCTCTTTCCTCTACATCACAGGGCTGTCATGAGGCCCCCATTAAGAACAGATGTGAAGAACCTTATAGCGCTAGGAAACTCACATGGTGGTCACACACCCATCAACCTTGGCTCGCTGTCCTGCTCTCTGCTCTTCACAGGCACCAAGTTCTTCCTGCCTCAGGAATCTTTGTACAAACGGTCCCCTCTGCCTGTGACACTTGGAGCTGGTCACTTCCTCTGTGCCCTCATCATTCTTAAGAACCCACTTGTGACATTCTTGATATAGGGGTTCTTTAATCCGGTCCTTGGAAGATTAGCTCCTTTTGTCATTCAAGTTGCAGCTCAAACGTCGTCCCTTCAGATTTGCTTGTTTCATATCACTTACCATTCACTCATTTTTTTTTTTTTTAATGTTTGCTAGTTTCCTATAAGAGCTCCATGAAGGAAAGACTCAGGTCCGACTCTCTACCTTTTTCTTAGAACACTGGCTGGCACCGAGGAGGCATTGCATACCTTTATTGAATGACTGGGCAAATGAACACTTGTTTCTGGAGGTATGTGTGTGATAACCTGTGACTGAGGGCAGGGATTGGGTGCTGGGGGAATGGGACTGGTCTATGACATCCATTCAGATGTCTCAGTGGTGACTCCTGCAGAAGTCACAGGCAAAGGGTCTAAGACCCAACTGAAAGTTCCTTCAGAGAAATTCTTCTTCCAAGGCACAGTTTTTCAATGGTCAGGAAGCAGGGCCGGGCCATCCTTGTGTTCATATGGCATGTGAGTTCTGTGACAGCCAAGAAGCCAGAGCAGTGGTCCGAAAAAGGGTGGTCTCCTGACCAGCAGCCTCAGCCCCACCCCTGACCAACTACATCAGAAACTATGGATACAGGGTTCTGCCATCTGTTTTAATAAGCTCCGCCTCTCCCCTGAATTCCGCTGCATGCTGTACTTTGTGGACCACTGAAGTAAAGAAGTAAGAGAGGCCCCCTCTGTGTGCAAGCTCTGGCTAGGAAGCGCCTCTGGGGTTTCAGACCGACCTGGTGTTCAGTCAGGAGCCGGGGAGCCAATGGGCAATGTCATGTCACACCCTGCTGGGTATTTCGCTTTTCTTCCTTCAGCCTTTACATGTCTTCCTTTGATTGCGGGGCTGAAAGCAGGAGACAGTTGGTCGACATGGAGTGATTCTTCTTTTATCAGTGTTTTTTTAGAGTGAGTCAGGCTGATTTAATTTTAATCAGCCGAGGCAGCAGCGTAGTCTCAGCCCTGACTGCACTTTAGAATCACCTGGAGTGTCTTAAGATACCAATGCCTGGGTCCCATCTGAGTTCTATTAAATCACAATGACTTGGGGTGGAGCTGGGCACCAGCATTTTTTAAAAAAGCTCCCCAGATGACTCTAACTTGCAGCTAGGCTTGAAAACCATCACAGAGTTAACATGGGCGCTCCCAAGATTTCCTGATGCTAAAAATCACCAGAAAAAAGTGAAAGTGTTATCGCTCAGTCGTGTCCAACTCTTTGTGACCCTACAGACTGTAGCTTGCCAGGCTCCTCTGTCCATGGGATTCTCCCGGCAAGAATACTGGAGTGGGTAGCCATTCCCTTCTTCAGGAGAGCTTCCCCACCCAGGGATCGAACCAGAGGCACTTGTTAAAACTACCAATTTCCAAGTCCCTCCCCAGACCACCCTGTCAGAGAAGCTCTGAGGGCCTGGGTGCTGTCTTTTTAACATACTGCCTGGGTGATCCTTCTGAGCAAGCTTGGGAGACACTGGTCACTTGGCCTGTGTGAGCTCTAGGGCTGATGTCTAGCGTTGCAACTTAACCTCAGGAAGGTTTCTTAAACCTCCGTTGTTTCCTCATGTTTATCATGGGGGTGGGGTGGGGACAATCGTATCTATCTCAGAGGATGGCTGAGGAGTACAGGAGAAGATTGATGCAAAGTACTCAGCACAATGCCAGGCACACTGCAGGTGCCCGTGAATGCTACTTGTCCCCCTACCCCCCTACCCCACCCCCGCCCCTAGTAAGGTGGGTTTGGGGAAGCTCTAGCTAGCAATGCAATCCATTTCCGTTATGGGCAAATGTCTGGGTCCTGCCTCCCTTTTAAATCAGAGATCATGTCTATCATTTGCTTCTAAGCCTCTTGAACCTCCAATACTATATTCTATACTCCATATACTCTATATTCTAAACCCACTGAAGAGTGGGTTTTAATTTACCATTAGTAATGTCTGTGGAAGTTCTGGGATCCATTCCCACAAAACATCACAATTGGGTTCTTCAGAAGAGTGAGGGGATAGAGGGAGTGACCAACTCTAAACCACACCTGAGATCATGAAGTCCAGCCTCCTCACACCATGGCTGGGAAGTAGAGGTTTTTAATTTCCAGCTACTCATGCCCACTCAGAGGGAGAGAAACCAAGGCAACTATAAACTAGGCAGAGGCTCAAAGAAATTTGACACAAAGAAGACATGGAAAAGTAACCCTCATGAAAGCATCTGGCATTCCTCCAACATTTTATAACATGTGTGTATTTAAGTGTTATGCGTGCATGTGCACATGTGTGTGCACACATACACACACAAAATAGTAGCCTCCAGCCTACTTGTTATTCCTGGATGGAGAGTTGTTAAATAAGAATGAAGCTGTCCCTGAGCTCTGGAAAGAGCATTTCAGAGACCTTCCCAGTTAAGACAATTATTGAGGAACACATTTTTAGCTCTATCCTGTGATATCAGACAAAAGAATTCGCAGAATCCCTCTGATTCTTGACAAGGTGCAGAAAATCATCAAGTGGCTGTAAGAACAAGGCATCTGGAGCCCAAGGAATTTCTGCTAAAACTTTCAAAATTAGGCGAAAGAAACATATAATTGCTCTCCCTGATCTCGTGAGGATCTGAAATGCTGAAAGAAATTCTTGGGTGACCCTATGGACGCTGTGATTATGATCACTAAAAGTTTTTTTTTGCTCTGTGGTGACCTAGATGCGAAGAGTTGACTCATTGGAAAAGACTGATGCTGGGAGGGATTGGGGGCAGGAGGAGAAGGGGACGACAGACGATGAGATGGCTGGATGGCATCACGGACTTGATGGATGTGAGTCTGAGTGAACTCTGGGAGTTGGTGATGGACAGGGAGGCCTGGCGTGCTGCGATTCATGGGGTCGCAAAGAGTGGGACACGACTGAGCGACTGAACTGAACTGAACTGAACTGACCTAGATGGGTGGGACGGGGGGCAGGGAGATCCAAGAAAGAGGGGATATATGTATATATATAGCTGACTCACTTTGTTGTACAGCAGAAATTAATACAACATTGCAAAGCAACTATACTCCGATAAATAAAAATAATAACAATAAATAGAAGTTCAGATTAAAAAGTTTTTCCTGATTATAAAAATATATTATGTGCCAATTTTACAAAAATTGGAAAAAGATATGAAGTCACAAAGAAGTAAATTTAAATAATCTTTAAATCAACCACCTAGAATAACTATTAATATAATGGTATATTTCCTTCAAGTCTTTTTCTGTTCATATTTAAATGTTTTACAAAGTGAAGACCATACTGTATCAAGTTTAACATTCTGCTTCTTTCCCTTAGTTATAATATCATGAATATTTCCCTCATACCTTTAAATATTCTTTAAAAAGAATTTTTAATGATCACATAATATTTCATCACGTTGGTGTTCCATAATTTTCTTAACCATTTTGGTACTAATGGATAATAAAGTTGCTTCTGTTTTTTTTTTGCTGTTATAAAAAAGGTGCAATAAATAGCTTTGCACATAAATTTTTGACCATATATTTCTGATTATTTCCCTAGGACAGAGTTATAAAGGTAGAATTACAGAGTCAACGGGTCTGCATATTTTTAAGGCTCTCAGTAGCTTTTGACAAATTTCTCTCCAGAGTACTGAACTGCCACTAGGAGTTCATGAAAATACCCACCTCACTACATCTTTGCCAACACAGAGTAGTATAATCTGCCTACATTTTTGCCAGTTTTATTACTGAAAACTATTGTCAGATTTTACACTGCATCTTGAAAATTGTTAGTGAAGTTATATATTATTTTCCTGTCTATTATCCATTTGCATCTCTTCTTTTGTGAATTATTGGTTATGATTATTTTAAGAATTCACATACAGAGTGAAATTCCACATATTACCTTACAGGAAATTCTCACATTTGACCACTCATGAGCTTTGTCCTAGCTTCTCACTATGGCTTTAAGTCATGCAGACTCGGACTCATAAATGGCTACTTTTACCACCTGCCAGTGGCAAGAAAAATCAGAAACTATAATCCTATTCTTTTTTTTTTTTTAACCTTATCTGATTTCATGAAAGCCTCTGACTCACTCAAATGATAGCTACTATTCAAAGGCGCTCATCAATACAAATGTCCACCAAATTGTGTCAACATTTGTTTTCTCTGTGATGCTCTATGGGCAGAAACCTTTGATAATGTGTACATTTCCAACCCCTTCAAGGTCATCACAAAAGTCAAACAAGGTTTGGTGTTTGTTTCAATGTTCCTTGACATTTCTTTTTCTGATGGTAAGTTATGTCACTAACCATCTTCTGGCACAAAGTTAAATCAGTCAGTGGACAGTAAATCTCCGCTGACTCTGAGGGAGAAGTAAAACCCACTCTGGTCTAATCAAATCTAATCATCAAGCTTAAAAATGCTGCTGCTGCTGCTTTAATTTCAGTAACAGATCTTCACACAACTGTCAACATCATTACCAAAACACATCAGAAAATTGGATGAAAGCACAACACGAAGACAATTATAATCCCCGTCATCAATCTCTGGCAGGTCCCCAGTTGACAATCCAGATTAGGGGTGAGCCTCGAGGGGACACCTTTTGTAAGCCAACTTCACAAGAGAGCAACATTAACCCTATAAGCACCTCAACTGTGCAACTCCAGGCACTGGTCAACTGAAGAATGCCAAGAGTGACTCAACATTTGAACAAAGTTTATGGCTTCGCCTGTTATGGGTGACATAACAAAGGCAACTAATAAGAGTTGAACGATGTGGGGAAGGTGTTGTCTACAAAAAGTTTTTTCAAAACACAGAGTAAATGAGCAAACAACGTTTGACAAGCAAAAGCCAGGCCCATTGAGCAATGGTGGTCAATGTCAATTCTGGTTAAAAACCATGTGGACCTTGCATTCTAGATTCCCAAGACAAACCTTATATGCCTAGTGTGGTACTGAGCATGCTCAGGAGAATAGCAGAGCAGTGCTTTTGAGAATAAACACCCTCAAATGAATATGAAACATGCCCACTGGCAATGGAGGTGCCTACCACTGGGAAGAAACCCACTGTTAAGATTCCCCTCAATGACCAGGAAAGCCACAGAGTGTTAGAACTGAAAGGACCTAAGAAATCATCTCATTTATTCACACACATACTTACTGAGCATCTACATTGTGTCTGGGCACTGTGCTTATGCTCAAGAAAACAGGTTTGGAGAGGTTAAATAATTTGTCCAAGGTCAGACAGATAGTTAAAGCCAAGACATTCACTGAGAAACTAGCATTTCAATTTTTTATGACAAGTGATAGAAAAAGACTGTTTGACAGAAATGAGTTACAGAACAAATAAATAATCCAAGACTGTCTTAGAGCCCGCCAAGAGTAGAGATTCTTCTTTCCCTCCCCTTACTGGGCTGTGATCTTTGGTTCACAAAGAGATGGAAACTGCAAGACACCAAAAGACAGAAGTCAATTCTGAAAGCTTCACTCTTCCTTTTTCTTTTCCCTATCAAGAGAAACATCAAGAATGACTGCATTTCTCCTGCCTGTGGCCTGAAAGTGGGATTCTTCAGTTGTCAGGGTGGTCCAGGACTCTGAACCTGGCAGCGACATGGGAGTGGATAAGGGTGGAGGTGCTGTTCTCCTTGTTTGACTGGACACAGCCAGGTGATCACATCAGCATGGGAGTGACAGTGGGGAGGGTGGGTACTGTCCACTCTACTATTTCAACTTGGTGCCCAGAGTGTCATCTAAACAATCAGTTCAGTTCAGTTTGGTCACTCAGTCGTGTCTGACTCTTTGCGACCCCATGAATCGCAGCACGCCAGGCCTCCCTGTCCATCACCATCTCCCGGAGTTCACTCAAACTCATGTCCATTGAGTCAGTGATGCCATCCAGCCATCTCATTCTCTGTCGTCCCCTTCTCCTCCTGCTTCCAATCCCTCCCAGCATCAGGGTCTTTTCCAATGAGTCAACTCTTTGCATGAGCTGGCCAAAGTACTGGAGTTTCAGCTTTAGCATCACTTTCACTTTTCACTTTCATGCATTGGAGAAGGCAATGGCAACCCACTCCAGTGTTCTTGCCTGGAGAATCCCAGGGACGATGGAGCCTGGTGGGCTGCCATCTATGGGGTCACACAGAGTCGGACATGACTGAAGCGACTTAGCAGCAGCAGCAAACATTATGCACATACAACTCAAACACACACACTCTTACTTTGGGAAACTTAGAGGCAAGCCTTTCCCCAAGCTAAGAAAAACTTCAAAAGCTAGAAAGCATGATGCCTACATAAGAGGATCTAAGGGAGCTCATGGATGTCACATGTTCTCTTGTTTTAGATTCGCAGCCCATCCCTAAGCAGAGGACACTCGTCCTGCTTAAGAACAACGGATAATAACTACTGCTTCCACTTGGGCCTCCAGGTGGCGCTAGTGGTAAGGAACCTGCTTGCCGTGCAGGAGATAAGAGATGCAGGTTTGATCTCTCGGTTGGGAAGACCCTCTGGAAGAGGGCATGGCAACCCATTCCAGTATTCTTGCCTGGCGAATCCCATGGACAGAGGGCCTGGGGAGCTACAGTTTATAGGGTCGCAAAGAGTTGGATACGACTGAAGAAACAGCATGCATGCATGCTTCCACTGTGAAGGGAAAAATCCTTACCTGGCCAGGCCTGGAGAATGAGTTAGGCTGGGGGCATGGCAGTGGTGGGGGGACTTGTTGGTGTTCTCAGCTTGTATGCAGGGGATTTTTCAAAGGATCTTGAAAACAAAATCTAATTTTTAGGTTTAGAAACATGTCTCCACCATGCAGTATGACTTTGAGCTCATGAGATAATGACATGAGCTATTTAATACAAATATCAGAATATATCCATCCAAACTGGTATTCTCTCCCCCTGTTGAGCCATCATCCAGAGACGCCAGATATTTATCCCAAGGCTGCTGCCATTGTTCCAGATACTCTGGGCACTCCCTGGAGGATTTTCTTCAAGATCAATGCCACATTATTTGGAACAGACACAATGGTGGCAGAGCCTCATCCCGTGAGGCTGAATTTTATTTTTGGAAACAGTCAAAAGGGTTTTTGGCATTTGTAGCCAAGTCTGGTGAATAACCAGCTGATTGAGCTGGTAATGTTGTTTGGGGTCCAAATTGAGGCATAGTTATAAGGTCACGTGTTCTTGTGCTGCAAGGAAACAGCCCCCTAAGGCCAGTTCAGAGGAGGGGGTGTCCCTCTGAACCAGGTGTAGGACCTTCCAGTGGGCCACCGAGAAGAGGACTCCACTAATTTAAGGTGGGTGAGACTTGGTGGGGGTTCTTTGGTTAAAAATGACTGAAACTGACTCTGTCTAACTTATGTGGAAAGGAAACTGGTTGGCAGGCTATGGGGGAGCTGGTTGGTTCAAGGGGAAGGCGGATGGACCAGGTTAGAACAGACAACTCCAGAAGAGCTGGAACCCTCTGATAGGCTAGCTCAGATGCTGTAGCAAAAACAACTAAATTCCAAATGTTTCTTCCCTCCTTACATTGCTCTGACCCCAAATGACAGTGTCAGGGGAGAATCCAATTGGATGTGCTTGGAGCTTGTGCCCACCTCTTGGCTCTTCCTCTTGGCATCTGATGGAAGAATCTTCAGGGAGTTTGTGGCTTCTGCAGAGTGCAGGCAGTATTTCTTGATTACCATTCTCCAAAACTGCCCACCAAAGGGGAGAAGCAATTTTCCACGAGGAAGAAAGGGAGGGTGTGTTTCAGAAGAAGGACTAAAGATGAGATACCAAAAAAATGACAAAAAATGAACCACAGCTCAGTTTTGCTATTATTACTCCTCCTCCTGCATAATGTTATGTATAATACTCATCAACGTTTTCTCACTTTGTAAATTAAATACATCTGCCTCATTGGTCATCTCCAGCTCCATAAGTTGACAGAATGTTTCCCCTTTATCTATCATCACCTGAAAAATACCTAGGTCTCTAGTCTGGTCCATCTTCTCTAGGCAGAGCCAGACCCTCTCTGCCCCAGAGGCTCACAAGTCCAGGGCACAAGCTCAGTTTTCTCCTCTCCTGATGAAGACTGCGGGCACTCTTCCTGCCTGCATGAATGGCTGTCACCACCGCAGCTGGCAGTCACGTGAGGACACACCAGGAGGCTGGGGCTGTGGATCAGCTGGGGCATGAGTGAGACCCAGCTCAAAGGTGCACTTGCCGCTGCAAGGTGCCAAGGTCCCCCCATGCAGACCGAATGTGCACGATGCCAAGATGACCAGCCCCAGCCTGTGCACACACTGCTCACAGAAGTAAGGCTGGGTGCATGCACCCAGGCCATTGTGAGCAAGCAAGGCAGGTCCCAAAGCCCTCAGGGCGGCCGCTGGCCTGCCCACCCCCGCCTGGCCTGCATTGACTGAAATAAGAGATCTCCTTGAGAACTGCCAAGAGCTCTGGGAAACTCACTGGACCTTCATGGCCCCGACCAGCGAGGGACAGAATCACACAAAGCACCACCTCACTGCTGAGTCTCTTGAGAGGTTCTTCCGAACAGAGCACCGGAACAGAATCGCAGACGCTGGCCTCGGTCCTCCAGAATGCTGTTTATGGAGGTTCTGAAAACTGTCAAAGCTTCAATGTGTGGGGGAAGGGGCAGGCTCTGTGAGAGGAGGTATGAAGGGAAGATGATGCAGTAATGTCAGCTGGGAGCACTAGTGTCTCCCCAGGAGTTGAGGTTGGAGGGGGGGCGTTGAGTAGGGTGAGATGCACAGGGAGATGCTGGGCTCATG
Source organism: Bubalus bubalis (assembly GCF_019923935.1). Taxonomy (NCBI): domain Eukaryota; kingdom Metazoa; phylum Chordata; class Mammalia; order Artiodactyla; family Bovidae; genus Bubalus; species Bubalus bubalis. The sequence continues at coordinate 19,339,042 of NC_059179.1, forward strand.
AGCAGTCTGCATCCTTACCTGGGAGAGTGAGCATGTGTGACTGGAGCCCAAGAACCTCAGCAAGGACCCTCACCTCTCTAAGCCTCAGTTTCCTAACCTATAAACCCTACGCAATGCCTCCCCCTTTCATATTTTGACCTGAGATAATGTATGAAAACCATCCAGCCGGATGCCCGCACATGGCAGGCACTCAATGAAGAGAGGCTCTGTATTTCTGAGATGCCAGTGTTATATAGAGCACTCCTTTCCAGACTTGGAGATTTCATGGCACAGTAAAACTTCAAAACACAGACTTTGCAGCACTCACGTGGGATTGCCAATGTTTTATTTTGCCAGCTAAGGACAATGAAAAAACAACTACCATCTATGATGTCATAACCATAAAAATATTTTTAATACCAAAAAAAGCAGAAAGCATGGAATCTTAGAATTGAAAACATCAGTCCTTTAGATGAAATATTTTTGGCTTTATGAAAAAATTGCATCATCCTTATTTAGTTTCTTTTGGTACCAAGTGAAAACAACTTCCTTCCTGACCTGCCTGGCTCTGGAACCAGTGGTAGGGAGGAAAAAGCCTGAATGCTGGAGCCAAATGGGTCTCAGCTTCACGACTACATGACCTTAAGCAAGAGACTCGCCCTCTGAGTCTCAGTCTCCTCCTTTACAAACAGGAAACAGTACCACCTCCTTAAATGAGAATGTGTGTGAAGGGCAAAACAGAGAGTTTGGTATAGGGCGTGTGTGCATGCTCAGTCACATCCGACTCCTTGTGACCCCATGGATTGCAGCCCACCAGGCTCCTCAGTCCATGGGATTCTCCAGGCAAGAATACTGGAATGGGTTGCCATGTCCTCCTCTGGGGGATCTTCTGGACCCAGGGATCAAACCTGCATCTCTTATGTCTCTTGCATTGGCAGGTGGGTTCTTTACCACTAGCATCATCTGGGAAGCCCCTTGGTACATGGTACATAATAGATGCTCATTAAATGCTTATAACCAGGGACTTCCCTGGTAGTCCAATGGTAAGAATCCACCTTGCAACGAGGGGACATGGATTGAATCCCTTATCAGGGAACTAAGATCCCACATGCCACGGAGAAACTAAGCTCATGCTCCACAACTAGAGAGTCTGTGGGCCACAACAAAAGACCTCAGGTGATGCTGTGAAGATCCTGAGTGCCACAACTATGACACTAATGCAGCCAAATAAACAAAGAAAGAAATATTTTAAAACCACGCTAATACCAGACCCTCTTCAAATTTAAGAAGACTGGGTCACTTCCAGTTTTTGAAAGTCTTAATATATTTTAAAAATGAAGGCCCCCTAAGACAGGGTTGCCAAAATCATTCACATAGCTTAAAAAATACTCATATTAGAAAAAATGTTTGGAACACATCCACACACAAATACATATCCAGTGCACCCAACACAAATCCACGCATCTAACATGTGTGGGAATGCGGTGGGGTTGCTGCAGCCCCTGGGCCCCTGTGACAGGCCCTGCTTAACTCCTTCCTAAGCCATGGTTCTCATGGATGACACACTCCGAGCACACACCCATTTTACTCTCTGCTCTTTCGTTCTTTCTCCCTGACTGGAGTTCACGTGGAACATTTCTCCTACCTTTAGTTCATAATTCTGAGCATGCAAATTTTCTTGGAAATCTAGCTGGTGTCTTTTTTGCATCACTGGATCTCAATAGGTTTCAAAAGGATTAAAATTGAGGGCTAGAAGGGAAAATAAATGGGTGCTGAAGTGGATGATTTAACTGAGGGATTCTAGGGCAGCCTGGAAAGGGGAAGGGGTCTGTGCCCAAGGCCTCCAGGGGCAGTGATGAAGGGGTGTCAGCACATGGCTGTGTAGGATCCTCCCAAGAGGTGTGTGTGTGTGCTTGTGTGCACATGCACGTGTGTGTGCACCTTCTTTCTCTATAGAAATTCAGATTTCCTGTTTCGTTGTTTATTGCTGCCTCTGTGTTGAGCATGTCAGCTGTATGAGTGCAGGGCCACGAATGTCTTGGCCCCTTCTGTGTCTATAGTATTGAACACAGGCACTGGCAACATAGTAGGTGTTTAAAGAAGGTTTGCTCAGTAAATGACTATTATGGTTGTCTGTGTGCTCAGCACTCTGCCCTCTTGAATCTGGAACAGAACCCTTTCTACTCGAAGGGGTTTTCTAACCAGATGGTTTTCCTGAGCCACAGGGACCAGCACACAGCTACTCAGGACCTCCTTTTTATAACTGGAACTTTCTCTCTGGTGGTCAAGCTGGGAAGACAAAGACATCTAGCCAGGAGCTGCTGGTGGTTTTGGTTCCAGACTCAGGGAGAAAGATGCTCTGAAGTAATTAGGCTGACAGGCAAAGATGCAGAGGCTGGGATGAGAGGCAGAAAACCAGGGAGAGTGATCCTAGCCATCTTTGGACTTTGGCTCCTGTCAGTCCTGACGTCCCCACCCCTGCCCCTGTGTCCACTTTCTTGAGGCTCAGATGGCCAGATTTCCTTTCCATTTGCCTCCACTATATATCCTCTTTTGTTTGGGGTGAGGAAGAATAAGTTAGCCAGGGTTACTTGTTATTGCAATCAAAAGAGTTCTGACTAGCCCAGTTTGTTAAAGGTACTGACCAGGAGGCACACCCCGGTGTTTGCTGACAGGTCAGTCTCTGGAAGGTCTCCTGGGCAGATGAGAGGTGGGGCAGTAAGAAAGGATGATGACGGTGGTGGTGGTGCTTTCCCTGTGTCAGACACAAGACCTAGCATTTTGTGTCCACAGTTTTGTGTCCACTGTAACTGTAAGTGCTATGAAGTAGGTTATTAGGTATTCCCATCTCTGCTTTATAGAGGAGGGAACTCAATTTTCTGAGAGGTCAGGCAACTTGTTCTAAAGTCCCACAGCTGAAAAGAGAAACAGCCAGACTTTGAAAAACTGAAATATAGTTAAGAATTTCCCTGGTGGTCCAGGGGTTGAGTATCCGCCTGCCAATGCAGGGTACATGGGCTCAATCCCCGGTCCAGGGAGATTCCACATGCCACGGGGCCACCGGGCCTGTGCAGCACAGCTACTGAGCCTACCTGCCCAAGAGAAGCCATTGCCACGAGAAGCCCGCGCACCACAACTAGAGAAGAGCCCCTGCCCGCCGCAACTAGAGAAAGCCCAGGCGCAGCAACAAAGATCTTACATAGCCAAAAAAAAAAAAAAAAAAAAAAAAAGCCTTAAAAAAAAGAAATATAGCTGACTTACAATGTTGTGTTAATTTCTTCTGTACAGCAGTGATTAAGTTATACATACATATATATATATATTCTTTTTTAAATACTCATTTCCATTATGGTTTATCACTGGATATTGAATATAGTTCCCTGTGCTATACAGCAGTGTCGTCTTGTTTATCCATTCTATATATAAAAGTTCGCCTCTGCCAGCCCCAGACTCTCTGTCCATCCCTTCCCACCTCTCCTCCCCCTCGGCAGCCACATGTTTGTTGAGAGGTGGGCTATTAATGCAGGTTTGAAGGACCCTGTGTCTCCCTTCCATATCTTGTGCACGTTTCCTCTCTCACCTTCTCTTCTCCTTCTCCCACTGCTCCTTTCTCTCATCCTCTGTCCGTCTCTTGTCTGATGTCTTTCATTCTTTTTTCCGCCTTCAGTGATGCTTCTCTGGCTCCTTTTAATCCCATTCTTTTGACAGTATGTGAGCACATATTTTAAGACCGTGGCTTTCAACTCTTTTTCAAGTATGAAGATACCTTTTTAATGTTAAAAAAAAATCTCTGTATAATAGTTGCTGTGCTTTAGCATCTATTGATAAAGTGCCCATGCATAGATGGATTCTCAGACACCTTGTAATAACTCTGCGACCTCTAGGTTGGCACCTACTACTTTAAAATATATGGAAGAATCCATACAACCATCCCTCTTATGGCTTGGTTTATTATAATATAGTAGAGGCTTATACATGCTACTATAGAGATCCTTTTTGCTCACTCTCTGCCTTCAGGCTACTAATTTCTTCTGAAATGTGGTCTTTTAGTCCCTTCTTTAATAGGTTTAATTATTTAAGGAGGCATGAACTATGATACTTACATTTTATATATCACCTCTTGATTATTCAGGAACTGATTAATTCATGGATTGCCCAAGTCATGCCTTTTTTTTCTATAACCATTTGTTTTATCATTCTATTTCTTATTAGCATCTTTTAGCAAGAATGGACAGTGGGAGTGAGAAATGTCTCTGGTTTCAAACTATGAATTCTGATGCAAGAGTTCACTGAAAGAATTTGAAATTCTTTCCCAAAGTACAGATTTCTTTAATTCATCAGGCATATTGACTCTCTCTGAGCTCTGTGAAGGCAGGGGTGGCTCTGGCTCACTACTAGTTTCCAGGGCTCAGCAAGGTGTCTGGCACATGGTAGCTTAATAAAAAAAAATTGTGAAATGAATGTGAAAAAATGTGAAATGAATAAAATCTGAGTAATATAGTAGGGGTAAATAAACTTTTTTCTAGGTGGGGTAATGATTTATAGGAAACTAAGTAAAATACAAGGTAACTTATTTTAAGACAGCATGTCTGCAGACAGCACAGTATAAAAATGTCTAAATGACTGTTTTAAAAATTAACAACAGAAGATATATAGTTCTAATTTAAAAACAGAAAATGTTCCACAGTACTATCTTTTTTCATTGATGGAAGAAAGGATCGAGAGAAACACTGAGGTTTCTAAGATGAGGGTTGGTTCTGTTATATTAGGCATTAAATAAACATAATCACCCTCAACACACTAAAAACTGAGCATTTAGAATGTGCCAGGTGCTGTTATAAGCAATTTTTATGTCTTATCTCATTTGTCTTCACAACCTAGGAAGTATTATTGTCTGAAAACCATCAGAAAGTTAACAGTGTCCCTTGAAAATTTCCTTAGCTCTCTAGCTCTCTGAGCCAAGAATGAAGTTGTCCTTTTTTTATTTCCTAGTTTTAAATTAAAAACTTATTTCTCCATCATATATTTCTAGATACTTTGAGATACGTTATTTCACTAGTTTTGCCCTTTTGACATTAATGAATTGTATGGAAAGGAAACTTTTACAATAAGATTTGCTGCATGTTTCAAAGTTTTCCTAATTTGTGCAGGCAAACAAATGCTTTGTGTGTGGGTGGGAGTTGCAGTGAGGGAAGGACAGGGTTCAGCCTCAGATCTGTTCCAAGACTCTGGTGCTGTCCAGGAGTCAGGTGCTGAAATGGCTTAACCAAGGCCTTCCTAGCCCAGCTAGGTGGAACAATGAATGATGGGGGATAGAGGAATGCAGCCTTGACCATATAGCCTGGTGTACCCACAGCTTCCCAGAAAAGGGAGACAACTTGAAAAGACACTGGGAGTACTAGAATTAAGGTCTATCTCTTTTGGAGGGAATTGGGGACAGTGGCTGGCTTCCTTCTGCCTCCTTCCATACTTTGCTTTGGTTTGGAGGGAAGAATATGGAAAACAGATTATTGATGGAAAAGTGTATGTTAAAAAAAAACAAAAACAAAATAAGGCTGCCAGCACTTGTAGTTAGTGCTGCATTTCTTTGAGGTGTTAGATAGGAACCAGGAAGAACCAGGACTGGAGGCTCAACGATTTTGTCAGTTCCATGGGACTTCTCAGTCAACAAACAATTGTTGTGGTTTAATGAAAGGGATGGGAATACCAGACTACTTACCTGCCTCCTGAAAAATCTGTATGCAGGTCAAGAAGCAACAGTTAGAACTGGACATGGAACAACAGACTGGTTCCAAATTGAAAAAGGAGTACGTCAAGGCTGTATATTGCCACCCTGCTTATTTAACTTATATTCAGAGTACATCATGTGAAATGTGGGGCTAAATGAAGTGCAAGCTGGAATCAAGATCACCAGGAGAAACATCAATAACCTGTCATATGCAGATGACACCACCCTTATGGCAGAAAGTGAAGAGGAACTAAAGAGCCTCTTGATGAAAGTGAAAGAGGAGAGTGAAAAAGCTGGCTTAAAACTCAGCATTCAAAAAACTAAGATCATGGCATCTAGTCCTATCACTTCATGGCAGATAGATGGAGAAACAATGGAAACAGTGAGAGACTATTTTCTGGGGCTCCAAAATCACTGCAGATGGTGACTGCAGCCATGAAATTAAAAGATGCTTGCTCCTTGGAAGAAAAGCTATGACCAACCTAGACAGCATATTAAAAAGCAGAGACATTACTTTGCCGACAAAGCTTAGTCAAAGCTATGGTTTTTCCAGTAGTCATGTATGGATGTGAGAGTTGGACTATAAAGAAAGCTGAGCACTGAAGAATTGACACTTTTGAACTGTGGTGTTGGAGAAAACTCTTGAGAGTCCCTTGGACTTCAAGGAGATCCAACCAGTCCATCCTAAAGGAAATCAGTCCTGAATATTCATTAGAAGAACTGATATTGAAGCTGAAACTCCAATACTTTGGCCATCTGATGCAAAGAACTGACTCATTGGAAAAGACGCTGATGCTGGGAAAGATTAAAGGCAGGAGGAGAAGGGGACAACAGAGGGTGAGATGGTTGGATGGCATCACCAACTCAATGGACATGCATTTGAGTAAACTCTGGGAGCTGGTGATGGACAGGGAGGCCTGGTGGGCTGCTGTCCATGGGGTCACAAAGAGTTGGACATGACTGAGCAACTAAACTGAACTGAACCTTCTTACCTAAGACCCTCTATCCATCCCTGAGACCCCTGCCTATTCCACTTCATTCATTAACTGAACACTGAGTATGATTTAGGTCCTATAGATGCACAGATAAAAAAGAGAAAGTTCTTGCCTTTAGGAGTCTGCAATCTAATGTGAGAGGGCAAATATTAAAGAGAATTCTTGATCAAAGTGTATATATAAAATGTCTACTGTTTAATTAAATACCATTATGATATTTCTTTGGCTTGAGTTTCCTCTTCAATATGATCGAGCTAACAAAAATCCTTCAGAAACACAGCTTAACACTAATCACAGATCATCAACCGCTCTTATATATTCTTGAGACTCTTCCCTCTGACTAGGCAACCATAGGATCTCCTTTGGGGCTAGGATGGTTATGCTCTGGTCTGCAACACAGAACCAGAGAGGGTGCTTGCCCTAGCAGGCAACGAGGCTGCCTTGGTCTAAATGTACAAATCACTGTTTTGGTATTTGATGAGAAAAGTGAGTCTTTGTTGAAGGTATGCAAGGTGTTCCCAGAACTGGAGAGGTGCAAGAGGTCCATAGGGGACCTCAGGGACAGGATCATGGCCTTGATGTCCCTGGAATTCTCTCTTCTTCTTTCTTGGTGTAACTTTTATTTCTTAGTTTATTCCATGGGTATGGGGGATGGGGATATATCCGTGGTAATTCTGGGATACAGTCTCACAAGTCATGATCCAAGAGCAAAGGTAGAGCTTTCCTTCTTAGACTCTGGATGGAAAATCTCAGATCAAGAAGCTGATTGGTGCTTCCCTGGTGGCTCAGTGGTAAAGAATCTGCCTACCAATGTAGGAGACACAGGTTAGATTCCTGATCTGGGAAGATCCCACAGGCTGTGGAGCAACTCAGCCTGAGTGTTCTAGAGCCAGGAGCTGCAACTACTGAGCTCAGGTACCCTAAAACCCATGCTCCCCAAACAAGAGAAGTCACCACAATGAGAAGCCTGTGTGCTGCAACCTGAAAAAAGCCTACACAGAAACCCGGCACAGTCATAAGCAAAATTATTTTAAGAAAGAAGCTGATTGGACCATCTTAGGTTACAGAGAACCCCAGACTAATCCCTAGTGATAGAAAAGGTACTTGGCAGCCCCAAAGGATCCTGTAATTAGAACAGTTCTCCAAAAGGAGAAGGAATGTTCTTCCCAAGAGAAACAGTAAAGACAGTGTGGAGGTTCAAAGAAAAGATGCTGCTACTCTATTCTGATGACCTTGCCAATCTAGTGCTGCTCTTCAGGGTAGAGCCCCAGGTGGACCCCTCATTAGCCTGCTCATCTTTCCACTGCCCACTCGTGGCCAGTATATAAAGTGACCACAACACTGGGGCATGTCAAAGGACACTGGGTAGTTGCCCATGACTTCCTTTAAAAAAAATTTTATTTTTGGCTGTGCTGGGTCTTCATAGCTACGTGTGGGCTTTCTCTAGCTGTGGCAGGCCGGGGCTGCTCTCTAGTTGTGGGGTGTGGGCCCATCCTTGTGGTTGCTTCTCTTGTTGTGGAGCACAGGCTCAAAGGCACGCAGGCTTCAGTAGTTGTGGTACATGGGCTTGATTGCCCTATGGCATGTGGAATCTTCCCGGACCAGGGATTGAACCTGTGTCCCCTGCATTGGCAGGCAGATTCTTAACCACTGAACCACCAGGAATGTCCTGCCCATGACTTCTTATGGCTGTAATTCTATAAACAATATGGAAAGATGGCTGCCGAGGGAGAATGGGTCCTTTTGGATGTGTATAGTCACACATTTCCTTGGTTGACATAACCAAACACCAGTGACCTTACATGGTATCACTTACACTGGCAATGAACTTTGGTCTTAACTCTCCCATGCTCCTCCTTTGAGGCACAGTCCAAGGGTTTGGCCTGGCTACTTGAGAGCACGTGGCTTATTGTACTTGCTTCTCTGCCCACAAGCACACATCCCTATACTTCTCCATTTCACACGAAAGTATCCCATGTTACAGAGAAGTTTCTACTTTGCAAGAAGTAAATTAAAGCATTCCTGAAGAGCTAAGGAAGAGAATCTCTTAAATACTACTTCTTTCAGCAGTACAAACCCTCCCCAAACTTCCTGGTAATAGAAAAATAAGCTCTGGAGATTCTAAACCTATCAACAACTCCAGACTTCTGTTTCCATCCATATGATAGATTGCTGAAGGACCTTATTACTACAAAACATGTAGGTTCTAGATAAAACTTATTTTTAATGTATTGTTGGGCACAAACTAATGAGAAATCTCCAAAAATTACCCCATCCCACAGAAAAGTGAGCCAAACTAGATCTGTCAGCAATGAGTGGCAAACAAATGGGTTTGAGCTGACAGCATGGTGAAGATGCTGAGCCCTAGAATCCTACACTGAATCCTGAATTAACCACTGGAGAGACCCAGAGTGTTCCTAGTTCAATTGGACTCTCAAACCCCCAGCACGGGTAACTATAAACCCTCACTGGTAAAAAAAAAATTCCACTTTAGGCCTACAGAGCTCCCACATTTTAAGATCAAGTAAATATACTAAGAAGGAAAGCCACTCCAAATAATCAGATGAAAAAAACGAAATAAGAACATATTAAACTGCCAAGGACTGTAGATATCAAAATTGTCAAAACAGAATATATCTATGTAAGAAATGTTTAATGGGACAAGCGATGAAATAAATGAGTAAGCAACAAAGCACTATGAGAAATGGCTAGAGAGATTTGAAAAAGGATGTGAAGCCCCTAGATATGAAAAACAGTTTTAAAAATGAAAATGCAACAATTTAGATGCAACTGAAGGGAGAATTAGTGAACTGGATGTTATATCCAAAAAGTTACCCACCAGCATCACAGAGAGACAGGAGATGAATAATACAAAAAAAGGTTAAAAGATTTAGAGGCTAAAATGAGAAAACATGACATGTCTGACTGGAGTCCTAGAAGGAGGGAGTAGAGAGAAGGGATCAACTTTTTAAAAGATGATGGCTGAGAACCATTAAGAGCTAATGAGAGATATGAATTCTCAGATTCAGGAAGCACATGCTGGATTTAAAAACAAAACAAAACAAAACCCGTATCAATACACATAGTAAAATGGCAAAATCTTAAAGACAAAAAAGAGGAACAAGAGACAGACCACCTACAAAGGAAAGATCAGTAATGGGATCTCAGCAACAAGTGACAGAGGAATAATAACTGTCAGCCTAAAACTGTTGAATGCAGAAAAATTATCTTTCAAGAATGGAGATACAAAAAACATATTTTTAGATTAAACAAAAACTGAGAGATTCTACCAGCAACTGGCATTCAGTAAGGAACAGCTAAAAGAGATATATTGCGAAAAAGAAAAATGATTGGAAGGTCTGAGATACAAGAAAAAAAATAAGCAAGCAAAGTAGTAAAACTGGATAAGAATAAAAAAAACATTGCCTTTAGATAAAAAAATAACAATAATTATAACTTATAGGGTTTGTAAAGGAGAAGACTATAGTACTATATGTATACCAGGAAAGGGTGTTCAGAGTTAAAGTGTACTAAAATAAAATCCATGTATTGTTATAGAAAGGCATTGATAATTTTAGAGTTCATTAAGTTAAAAAATGTACCATAAAATCTCAAAGGGAACCACTAGAAGGACAGAAGTAGAGGGTATAAATCTCAAATCAGTAGAGGCAGAAAATCAGATTTCAACAAGAATCTCTACCTCACAACCAATAAAAAAAAAACAAAAACAAAAAAAAACCTCCTAAATCAATCAATTTTTAAAAGCAACAAAGGAAAAGAAAAGAAAGAAGCCTTCAAAACTTGAAAGTTAAAAAAATAATGAAAACAAGTTTAAACACATTAATGTTGTCATTAAATGGAATGGACTAATCTCATCAGCGACAGGTCACACATGGTTCAACGGTTGGAAAAAACATAACTTACACCTATGTTGCATATAAGAAACATATAAAACATAAGGACTTTGGACATTTCAAAGTATAACTATGAAAAAAGATATCCCTGGCAAATACTAGCAAAATAAAGATATACTATCAGGCCAAAAAGCACAATTCGTGATGGGTGCTGCTGTGTGCTGTGCTTAGTCGCTTGGTTGTGGCCGACTCTTTGCGACCCCATGGACTGCAGCCGGCCAAGCTCCTCTGTCCTTGGGGATTCTCCAGGCAAGAATACTGGAGTAGGTTTTCATGCCCTCCTCCAGGGGATCTTCCCAACCCAGGGATCAAACCCAGGTCTCTCACATTGCAGGCAGATTCTTTACCGACTGAGCCACCAGGGAAGTGATGGGTGAGGTCTTCATAATGATAATGGCTTCTATCATCAGGAAAATATAAGAATTCTTAAGACGTTGCAGTATATATGAATATCAAATCATTACATTTGATTTGTAAACCTGAAACTAATATAATGATATATGTCAATTATATCTCAATTAAAAAAAATAAAAAACTGCATCTACTAAAGTAGCCCCAACATATACATACCAACAAAGAACTACAGAAAGAAATAAACTACCATTATGATCTGAATAACACAATTAACAAACAATTTAATGGGCACATATATTGGGTTGGCCAAAAAGTTCATTTGTATGGAAAAACCTGAATGAAATTTGTGGCCAATCTGATAGAATAACAGTTACGCCTTTCACTGTCTCTGTGGCTCTCAGCAGATCTCTGGGTCTCAGTTTCCTCATCTGCAAAGTGAGGATGACACTATATCTACAGTGCTTTCATGAAATCCAAAATATCATCAATGATAAGACATTATTTTTTTATGTATCTCTAGGAAAAAAAAAAAACAACCCTGCCCATTAAATGCAAGCTGCCAATTGTAGGTTGCATCCCAATTTTAGAGATGTAAAAGTCACTAGGGGTAGGGGATTAAGAGGCAAAGACTACTATATATAAAATAAATAAGCTACAAGGTTATGTTGTAGAGCACAGGGAATGCAGCCAGTACTTTATAATAACTATCAACAGTATAATCTATAAAAATTTTGAATCACTGTGTTGTAGACCCAAAACTAACATAACATTGTATATCAACTCTACCTCAATAAAAAATGTGGAAAAATATGTGAGTTAGACTCAATTAAATGCTACATATCATAGGGGCTGCTGTGATGGTTTAAAACGAGATGATGTAAGTAAAATACAAGACATAAGTTGCTTCCTCCCTCCACCCCTTGACAACTTTAGTCTGCAAACAAGGGGAGCACATGTCAAAATCGGAAGCAGGGAATGTCTGCTTTTAGCTTCTTCACATCCTTGCATGTTTTGAAAAGCAACTGATTCCTCACAAGGAAAATGAAGTCATAACTACATCATTCTTGAAAGAAAATGACTCACCAGGTCAGTAGGACTGGTGAGAAGGGGTGCGTGATGAAAAACACAAGAGAGGGAGGCAGGGGTCAGATAGGACCCCCTGAGCGGAAGTGATTCTGGGAGTGCAAAGGGCACTTGTTCCAGAGAGAGGTGTGAGTTGAGTTTTGGGGAGGAGGGGGATGGGGGAGGCTAGGGAGCCAGGGGAAAAGGCCTAAGGGCTGAAAGGGTGGGGAGGAGGGTTGGTCTGGGCTCTAGCCTGCTATGGGCCTGCACCTTGGGGAGTCTGGTGTGGGACCCAGGGGGCAAGGAAGACCTTCCAACCAACCCCACCACTTTAAAAAAAAGAATAGAAGAGAAATTAAAGGAAAGTGACTGGAGACAGGGCATATATCCACTTTCTGAATGGATGAAAAATTCAGACTAAAAGTAGCTTTGCCGTTTTCAGCAGAGGCAATTTTAGTGTCTTAATTATATTACTATTTTGGAGCAGCTTTTTATAAATACTCTTCAATACTCTGTGAAAATCAGTTTTTTTGTCAGAATGCTTCAAAAAAAAAAGTTGAAAACAAATAAACAACAAAACCCAAATAAGCCTGAGGTTCTGTTTGACCCAGAGAGGCCTTTGCACCCTTGTTAAACAGACCTAACCTATCCTTCTTGAGACCATCCAAATGCCACCTCTGTGATTCTCATTGGGAAGGACTCTCCACCTGCTCCAACCTCCTGGAACGTTTGCATCTCCCTGGGGACACAAGTCACCTATGACTCACTGAAGTAAGTGTGTCTGTCTCCAAGGACAGTGAGATCTTTAAAAGCTCTGAATCCCTCTCTCAACTTCCAACCACCCATGGGACTGGGAGTCAAATGGTGAGCTGCAGGTTGAGTTAATGTGGTAGGTGGAGGGTCACCCAGGAACCAAGTGTGATTTTAGGGACCTGTTCTTAGGGAACTGTCACTGAATAGAAATAATACTTTTGTTGGTGATATATCTTTTTAAGTATGTTCTCTTATTCTTCTAAATAATATGTTTGTGGGTGGAATACTTCTCTTATTGCTGTGAAATTAGTAAAACAATACTATTAAAATGTTCATAGGTGATGGCCGTTACCTCCCTGAGAAACATCACCAAGCGCCTGACCTTTGACTTCGCAGGTGGAGCAGTGGTAAAGAATCCACTTTCCAATGCAGGAGACACAAGAAATTTGAGTTCAGTCCCTGAGTTGGGAAGATCCCCCAGAGCCAGAAATTGCAATCCACTCCAGTATTCTTGCCTGGAGAATCCTATGGACAGAGGAGCCTGGCAGGCTACAGTCCATGGGGTTGCAAAGAGTCAGACACGACTGAGCACACACACGCACCTGACCTTTACCTAATGTACTAATGTTAGTTTCCCTTTGTTGCTGTAACAAATCCCCACAAACGTAGTGGAGTATAACAATACAAACTGATTATCTGACACTTGCGTATGTCCCAACACTGGTCTGTGCTGCAATGAGAGTGTTGGCAGAACTGCATTCCCCTCAAGAAGCTCTAGGGGTAAATCTCTTTCCTTACTTTTCCCAGCTTCTAGAGGCCACTCACATTCCTTGACTCCAGGCCCCTCTCTCAAAGCCAGAAATGGTGGGTTGAGTCTCTCTCACATCGGATCACTAGGACCTCCTCTTCTGCTTCCTTTTTTCACGTTAAGGACTGTGATTACATTGGGCCCACTCAGATGATCCAGAATAATGTCCCTATCTCAAGGTCCCTGACTTGATCACCTCTGCAGAGTCCCTTTTGCCGTGCAACGTCACATATTTATTGGTTCTGGGGTTTAAGCCATGGGTATCTTTGGAAGGCCATTATTCTGTCTACCACACCTTCTGACACCTTACTCTGTGTGTGTGTGGCCACTGTAACACAGTAAGGGCCTCAGTCCTCTAAGCTGTCAGGAGAGTCTGTGACTTGGAGTGGAGAGTGGAATTTTTGCCCATTGCTTCTGGCCACCCAGGGCTGAGGAGAAGGAAGTTCATTTATAGCACTGAGACATCTCTGGAAAACCTGCCATGCACTGCTGAGTAACCTTTTTATAGAAGTTTTAAGAGTGGGTTTTAAAGTCCTGGCTCCTGCTCCAGCTCATGCCTTGTTAGTATTCAAAATCAAGGGCAGTCCATGCTTAACCACAGCAGAAGAGCTGGCACCCTGCAATCATTCTTCCATGATACTGATGACAATGAATCTTAGGGTTAAGGGTGACCCATTTAAGAAATATATTTTTGCAGAGAAAGTTTTAGAGGAGTCTTTTTAGCAGTTTGAATCAGGGTATTGAAGTTCCTCAATCCAATTTTTAACAGCAGCAGCTTCTTTTAAAGATGTAGAATAGGACTCCCCCCCCTTCTTTATTACATCTAAATTGATAAAGTTCAGACCCTGGAACCTATGTGGCAGTCCACACAGTAGGTGTTTGAACAGCTATTGAAATCACAATCCCCCAATCACCTTTTATTTCTAGGCTATGAATACACAGGAAAAGATTGAGATTGGAAACAATATTCATTAAGATTTAAAATGTACGTATTATTCCCAGCATTTCCACTTCTTGCTATCTATCCCAGAGAAATATCTGCATATGTGTGTAAGGATGTGCAGTACAGCATTGTCTGCAATGGTCACAGATTACAGACAGCTTAAATATCACTTGAGGAGTGGCAAAACAAATGTGGTACATCCCCACAAAGTAAGTTAAAAAAATTAAGTTAGATCCACATGTTAGAACAAAGAATATGTTACACACTGAAGAAAAGCAAGTTTTGAAACAAAAGTTTGATACCCTTCAAAATTATATATTTTTAAAATATATATATGTAACATAGAAATTCCCATAAGTATAAGCACCAACCTGGAAACAATTGCTATTCTGGAAGAGAACTGGGATGAGCTTGGAATAGGGATGGGAGGTTGATAAAGATGGAATTTTTCTTTATCTATATTGCATGGATTCTTTTGCAAGAAAACATATTCATGCTATCAAAATGTAAAATATATCTTAAAAAGAAACTGAAATAATCTAACACTTCAGGTTGTCAAAACTGATGATCAAATCTATTACAACATTATATTTCATCAAAGTTAAGGCTAAAATTTCAAAAGTATTTTTCCTATTTTGTTAAAAGTATGTGTGTGTATATATATATGTATATGTACAATATATATTTATACTTATTACATACATCTAATATATGTATATGAATACGACATCTATCTACTATATCTATCTGCACATACTATATACATCTGTTGTTGCTGTTGTTGTTCAGTCACTAAGTTGTATCCAATTCTTTGTGACCCCATGGACTGAAGAACAGCAGGCTTCCCTGTCTGTCACTCCTCAAATTTGCCCAAACTCATGTCCGTTGTGGAGAAGGCAATGGCACCCCACTCCAGTACTCTTGCCTGGAAAATCCTATGGATGGAGGAGCCTGGTAGGCTGCAGTCCACGGGGTAGCGAAGAGTCAGATACGACTCAGCAAATTCACTTTCACTTTCCACTTTCATGCATTGGAGAAGGACATGGCAACCCACTCCAGTGTTCTTGCCTGGAGAATCCCAGGGACAGGGGAGCCTGGTGGGCTGCCGTCTATGGGGTCGCACAAAGTCAGACATGACTGAAGTGACTTAGCAGTAGCAGCAGTAGCATGTCCATTGAGTCGATGATGCCACCTATAGATACCACATATATCTATAGATGCTTGTAATAAAATCCATAAATGCTGCTTTGGTTAAATCATAGATAAATATACCATTCTTTATCATTGTTCTTATTATTTATAATGGCAAAAATATCTCTCATATTATTATGACTAATTTGGTAATTGAATCAGTTTGCCTTTTAAGTAATTCAATTAATTTTAGTAAATTTTAAAAGTCTTCTGACATAGTTACAAAATTAAGAAAAAATGAAACGCTGGTTTACAATATGTAGCATCCCTTTAAATGAAACCTTTCCAAGTGTGAGGAATGCACTAAGATTTTATCAAGTGGATGCTCTTTGTGTATAAAAACTGATCTAAATCGTAATTTAAATTTTACAACCACTGCAATCTTTCAATTTGGGGAAAACTTCTTGGAAACTGACAGTGTAGAGGGTTTATCTCAGACCTCTGGGGATATCCCAGGAAGCAAAAGCTCCTCTGAAGGAATTGTGCAAGATTGACACCAACAGGGACTCTGTTCCAGACTGCATGAGACTGTAGATTGGGTGTTTAGTTCCACTGAGAAAAGGAGGAGCCACCGGGTTTTTTATTTGCCCAGGGAACTCATCTCGAAGATCTTCAATGGTCTGTTCGTGCACCAACGTCTCCGGGGGTGATCAAATCCTTCCCTCACCCCGCAGGGAAGAGACTGTAGGCAGACCCGCAATCATGCACCTGCCGGTTAACAGATAAGCCCTCCACATGCGGAGGCACTCGCCCAGCTGTGGCGGAGGAGCAGAGCCGTCCCTCTCCCTCCCGCATTCCCTCAGAACAAAGGGCGGTCACTGTCTGCTCCTCCCAGGGTCGGATGAAAGCACACGCCTTCCATCACAATTAACGTAAGACTCTGAAATACAACACAAACTCACCCGCAACATGTTCAAAATCAATGCCATCAATACTCAGAATGAGGATACCAAGAAAGCAAAGCAAAACAAACCTATTCAAAGAGTAAATACTCAAAGCAACAGGGCTGGAATCAGACATGCTACAAGGTCAACAAATCCAAGACAAGTTCAAGTACAGCGCGTCTTATAAACTGAAGAGCTGGCCATTATCCCAGGGGTTGAAACGCAGATGCCTTCAGGGGCCGGCTAATGGAAAGGTCTATACGGTAATAGAGAGTGGGCCTCTCAGGAGCTGGACCCCAGGTGCCCACGTAAAGGCATTCACATTCCATTTTTTAAAGTTCCAATTCCCTCTATGTGATTCCTAAACAGCCTCTACCATCAAACAGAGAAGGAAACAGAGTTAAATACTGGTATGTGTTAGTCGCTCAGTCGAGTCTGACTCTTTGTGACCCTATGGACTGTAGCACACCAGGCTTCTCTGTCCATGGAATTCTCCAGGCAAGAATACTGGAGTTGGTAGCCATTCCCTTCCCCAGGGTATCTTCCCAAACGACCCAGGGATGAACCCAGGTCTCCCACATTACAGGCAGATTCTTTACTGCCTGAGCCACCAGGGAAACTCCAAATATGGGTGTAGGGTGGATGGAACTGAATAAAAGTCAAAATCAGAAACACTGCCAAGGAGTCCACAGGGCATGAAAGGCAGAGCAATGATCCTAGCTGTCATTATCTGAAAGGGTAGTGACCACTTACTTGGTTTATATCTTCAAAGGTAATAATAGCAAGGCAAAAGTTAAAAGAAATGGCTTACTAAGCTCAAATATGATGGGTTGAGATTAATCAGAAAGATTTTTTAACATAAGTTATTCAGCTGGATTATGAAAAGGTTGCACACACTCCTTTGAAAGGCTTTAAATAAATGGAGCCTCCAAAACCCATAGGTGTGACCTTACTGGAAGGCAAGGGGTGGACCAAATGACCTCCCAAGGTTCTGATTTAAATATGTCTGTACAGTCAACTCCTGGTTATCCAGCCCCAAGAAGAAAGACAGTGACAAATCATCCTGAGCTGAAGATAATAAAAAGTTATATTTGCCTTTGGAATGTATTTTGGTACTTAAATTAGAACGTGTCTTTCTGACGCTCTGAGAATTCACAGTGCTTCATAACAGCCACAAAGAAGGCCTGACCTAGAGCCGGGAGGCTGCCCAATTTCGCCATCTTGCCCTCCGTGCAACTCTTCTTTTTTGCTGGGGGTGCATGCATGCGTGCTAAGTTGCTTCAGTCTTGTCTGACTCTTTGCAACCCTATGGTTTATAGCCCTTCAACCACCTCTGTCCATGGGATTCTCCAGGCAAGAATACTGGAGTGGGTTGCCAGGCCCTACTCTAAGGGATCTTCCCGACCTAGGGATTGAATCTGCATTTCTTATGTGGATTCTCATTGGCAGGCGGGTTCTTTACCACTAATGCCACCTGGGAAGCCCTTTGCTAGGGGTGAGCAATGTCATCTTTTAGAACACCCAGCAATCCAAACTTTCTCAGTTAGGAGCCGCCTGGCTCAGTCTTTCCCTGAACTATGGTTGATTCAGGATGGTCTGGGTTGCTTTTCTGGAGCATGACTCCAAAGTGCTGCAGGCCCCACAGGAAGCAGCAAGCTTCCTGTGTAGATGTTTGGACATCTACTCTAAACTGCCTATGAAAGATGATCTAGCTTCTCTACCGTAGAAGACACAAAAGTAAATTTATTGAGTTCCTTGGAACAGAAAGTGAAAAAAGCTTCATTGGAAAGGAGGATGAGGGACTTCCCTGGTGGTCCAGTGGTTAAGAATCCTTCGTCCAGTGCAGGGGATGTGGGTTTGATCCCTGGTCAGGGAACTAAGATCCCACATTCCACAGGGCAACAAAGCCCACGTGTCACAGTTGGAGAGAAGCCCGAGTGCCGCAATTAAGATCCCACATGCCACAACGAAGACCAGACAAATAAGTATAAAGGAAAGGGGAGGGCTTCCCTGGTGGCTCAGTGGTAAAGAATCTGCCTGTCAGTGCAGGAGACGTGAAGGGTTCAATCCCTGGTCCAGGAAGATACCACATACTGAGAAGCAGCTAAGCCTGTGTGCCACAACTATTGAGCCCCTGTTCTAGGGTCCGGGAGCTGCAACCACTGAGCCCACATGCTGCCGCCACTGAAGCTTGCACATCCTGAAGTCCACGGTCTGCAACGAGAGAAGCCACAGCAATGAGGAGTTCATGCCCTGCAACTAGAGAGTAGGCCCCACTTATCACAAGTACAGAGAAGCCCTCACAGCAGTGAAGTCCCAGCAAAATAAAATACAAACACATAAATAAATTTTCAAAATTATTTTAAAAAAATAAAAGAAAGAGAAGATGAAGTGAATGCCCAGCACTGGGAAAGCAAAAAGCAGGATGCTCAGGAGATGCAGTAACCATCCCCTGCACCTCAAAGGGTTGGATGGGATGGAAATCCGAGGTGGTGGCCCGCCGTCCAAGATGAAAGGAGAGCCTGCTCATCACAGTAACTTGTAGGGGCCCCAGAGGAGGGAAGGATGGGAAGCAGGGAAGTTGCCTCACTGTTCTTTGTCCTCTGTCTGCTCCCAGTGCCTACCAGAGGGAGGCTGGTGTCACCTGGCAGGAGGCAGGACCAACCAGAACATCTCAGGAGTGCCTCACAGCCCCTCACCCAGAGATCCTGGTGCAGTGGCACAGGCTCCAGTTGGCAGGATTTGGCCAAGAAGACTTTTTTTGGATTTAGACAGTCACTGGACAGCCACAGACCTGAACACAGACAAGCTGCCTGGCCCCAACCCTGCATGGGTAATAAGGGGATCATTACAACTGTTTCTGGTTTTCCTTTTTCTATCACATTCTGCTCTTTAGTTTTTCCTTCTGATGTCCCAGAGCTGTGCTGTTACAATGAAATAAAGTCCAGTTCCTTGGTCACAGTAGCCACATTTCAAGTGCTCAACAGTCTCATGCCCGTGGACACTATATTGGACAGAACCAACACAGAACTTCTACATCATCATAGAAAGTTCTGTTTTTCAGCCACTAATCTAGACTTCCAGGAGAACCTAGAATCTAGGAATTTCTACTCTTTTTGGGGTAGAATAAAAAAAGGAAGAAATGCACTTACAAAGTATTTTGTCTATACATCATTACCATTGATCCTCACCATGTGTGGTAGGCGGGGGTAGATTTCAACATACCCATTTTACAGATGAGGAAGGTGGAGCTTTCCCCACTTTCAGTAATTTGCACATGGAACACAACTATTGGATGGGACAGGATTAAAACCAGGTTTTCTGGTTCCAAAGTCAATACTTTCTACTGTTACATGCAACGGCTACAAATAATGTTACTTGCCATTTACTTTGTTCAGTGCGGCCATAAAAACTCTGGCCTTCCAGAATGAGGTTGACAGGCCCCTGTTGTGTTTTTATTGATTGGCTGATTTTTGAAGTGATAACTAAACTTTGTACAATGTACTTTAGCAGCTCTATACTTACGGAGCCTTGGGGTTCAAATCCTGACTCATCCTCTTACTATTTACTTGATGGAGGGCAAGTCAACTCACTGCGTCTCTTTGAACCGTAATTTCCTCTTCTTGTCTATTTACTTCATAGTGTTGTCAGAAGGATAAGACAGTGTATGTGAAAGGCTTAGCACAGTGTCTGGCACATATCTGTGCTCCATAAATAATGATTATTAATGGCAACTGGCAGAATTTACAATGAGCTGTCAGGTGCAATAGCCTGTTACAGCTTTTAACAGGACAAGGAAGTGCATTGCTATCCCCGTTTTTGCAGATGATACATCTGAATCTCAGGGCACAAGGGGCTCACTCAAGGTCATGCAACTAGAAAGCTGTAGATCTAGGGCATGAACACAAATCTTTTCTTGCTACACAATGTTGCTTCTCAGGAGAGAAGGGAGCAGGGGTACCAAGGCATGGTTTAGAGGGATTTTAGCCATCCCTCTTCACCCCCATATTTCCCCCTTCTCTGAAACAGGCAATTAATGATTTCTTGCTGCTGCTGCTAAGTCGCTTCAGTCGTGTCTGACTCTGTGCGACCCCATAGATGGCAGCCCACCAGGCTCCCCCGTCCCTGGGATTCTCCAGGCAAGAACACTGGAGTGGGTTGCCATTTCCTTCCCCAGTGCATGAAAGTGAAAAGTGAAAGTGAAGTTGCTCAGTCGTGTCCGACCTCAGCGACCCCATGGACTGCAGCCTACCAGGCTCCTCCATCCATGGGATTTTCCAGGCAAGAGTACTGGAGTGGGGTGCCATTGCCTTCTCCGAATGATTTCTTAATCTTGTGTAAAATGCTGTGCAAAGGCAGCTTTGAGCGTCCCCCTCTATCATAACTGCTACCCTCCAGCCCCTCCTATATAGAGATTCTACAGTCTCATTGGTAAGGAAGTAACACTGGTATAACTAAGGCGGTTGAAATATGAACAGAATGCCTTGAAGCACAGCATTCAAATCTTCTCTCTGGAAAGCCTGTGGATCAAACCGCTTTCTTCCAGTCTACCCTCCATCCCAATTCACTGCTACAGCAAAAGGGCAAGGATGCAGCCTACCAGACCCCAGCTGAGCCTAGCCAAGACCCATGTGAGTGAGAATGTGTGTTCTTGCCAGCCATTGAGTTCTTGGAGTTATTTGTTATCCGGCCCTATCGTAGCAAAAGCTGACTGATATATCTGTCAAACTCAAGGTGAGAGGCACTTACCCAGCCACAACGATCTCAAAGTCCCCATCACGGTCCACATCAGTCACGGCCACTCCGTAGTTGAGCTGGGTGGGGTTGCTGTCATAGTCAGGAGGCAGGACTGAGTTGGTGACTGCCGTGAACATGGGTTCAGCCCGCTGGGACCCCTCAGTCAGGGGCAGGAACCATAGCAGCAGCAGGCATAGAAACACCTGGAACATCTGAAACCAGAAGTTACAAATGTTACTGACGGAAAGCAGCCCAGGAAAACCGAATCCCAGGGTGGCACGGAAGTGCCTTTCTTCCCGCTTCCTGGAGGGCTTGGCAACCCCTAGGCTGCCACTTCTCCACAAGATCCATCCTGGCTATGCTCTTTCAAACTGTGAGCTGCCCCCATCACTGAGGTCACCCTTATGCTCCTCTGCCTTTTTGTTTTCTACAGCATCTATCACTGTATAACATGCCAGATGAGTTCCTCATTCATCATGTTTTATTATTTAGTGTCTGTCTCCCTCAGCTAGAACATAAGCTCCACCAGGGCAAGGGTTGTTGTCTGTTTTGCTCATGGATGCACATCAAGCCAAGGACAGTGTCTGGCACATAAGAGACACTCAACACATATTTGCGAGGGAAGGAAGGAAGGGAGGGAGAAATACACATGCATCTTTCGTGCTGTGGGAGAAAGAAGAAAATAACAGATCTCAGATGATCCAGGGACAGGTGACACCCCCGTGAGGGTCCATGTCCACAATAGCAGAGAAAGTAAAGGATTATCCTTGTGTGGGACTGACCCCGGAGGTAGCCCAGACAGAATCTGTGACTTGGAAGGTTCCCCTGCCAAGGTCCCTCCCTAGGGCCACTGGCCGTCGCCTCCAGACCAGGAAGCAGTCAGTTATGGAATGCATCCCAGCAGGAACTGGCGGGCGGCACATCATTCACTCAGAGAAATTAAACCATTGTGTGTGTTTTATTATAAATTAATTATGTATAATCCATTGTATAATTCATTATTATATCTCTAACATAACTCAGGGTGTTGCCAAACAGCCTGGGGCTACGGGAGCTGGCGGCAGCCACCCAGGAGACAAATGAGAATGGCCAAGGAAGTGGAAGGACTCCACCCTCTCCTTGCATGAGCAATGAAGACACTTAGAACACTAGAAACGGCACCACCCTGAGATGCTGCCTGCAGGCTTAGAATCAGGGCTCACAGAGTGTTCCAAAGGCTCCCCTGGGACAAGTCCTATGAAGTCTGCACAGGTCCAGTGCCACAGGCAAAGCAGTGACTTCAGAGGGCGGCACACCTCTTCCTGATGGAGCTTTTCCTGCTGGCTTGTTAGTGTGTCTGGCAGCCAAGAGCAAGGCTGAGTGAGGCTGATGTCTTAATGAAGAGAGGATCTGAAGACTGACTCCCCAGATGGAGACAGACACTCCTGCCAGCATAGGAGCTTTCTCCAGTTCGGAACCAAGAGATCAAAATGAAAGGCCCAGGCACTGTCTTCAGAGCTAAACGTGATTCAGAAGCCCCTCTAATGCCTCACTGGAGAGGCTGGAGAGAGACACAGGGGCAGGGCTCCAACTGCAGCGTAGCAGCTAACCTCGGGGAGCCTTCCTGGGAAGGAAGTTCTTGCACTGTGTTCGGAGGGCACATGCTGGGTGTGGCACTGTCAGAGTGAGGTCAGGCCCAATTACAGAGATGTCTGAACATGACAGCATCATCTACTGGGCTGTCTAATCACCAAAGACAAACTCATCACTCCCAGAGTTCTGCATCTTGGCAAGAGGTTTGGTTGGATAAAGGGAACTCATAATTGGATTAATGAGCAGTTGGGGTGGGGCAGGGTAATGAGAAGCTAAAGACTATTTAATAACCAGTATAAACATGTTGAAATGTAGGGTGGATCTGAAGGTCACAGGGCTTTTCAAGGTATGAACTCTAGTGTAGGGGTGGCAAATGAATTTCAGCTTGACAGCCAAACTGATTGGCAGTGGCTTGAAAGAGTACTGTGCACAGCTTACAACATTTGCAATGGACATGGAAGGAAAAGCAGTACTGAGCATGCCTTCTAGAAGATCTTAAGTTCCTTCTAGCACTGTGCCTGAAATTTGGGTCACTGCCACCAGGGAGTGGTAGGTCGTATAAGGGTCCTATTAGGGTCATATAAACATCAGGTAGAGATTTTTCTAATGAAGGCCATGAAGGGCAAAAATCCAGCCTCTTGATTTATCTTTTTTTGAAAAGTAAAAGCTTTAATTAAAGTGTTATCCGTTTCCATATAAATAACCTAAACCTGGGCTTTCCGGGTGGTTCAGTGGGTAAAGAACTCAACTGCCAATGCAGGAGACATAAGAGAACCAGGTTCGATCCCTGGGTCAGGAAGATCCCCTGCAGAAGGGAATGGCAACCCACTCCAGTATTCTTGCCGGGAGAATCCCCATGGACAGAGGAGCCTGGTGGGCTACAGGCCATGGGATTGCAAAGAGTCGGACACAACTGAAGTGCCTTAGCACACACGCAACCTAAAGCTAGATTGAAAAGAAATAACACACCTATGGGCTGACCTCTATTTTGCTTGATGGCCTTGAGCAAGTCATAGCCTCACTGGGTGCCAGCTTCCTTCTCCAAAATGAGGGTTTGGGAGTAGATCTCTAAAGGTCCTTTCTGGCTCTAAAATTCTATGATGGATTAATTAATTTTTTTTAGAAGCAGGCCTTTGGCAGTTTTTCTCCCCAGCTTTTGCCATAAACTTCAGACCAACCTGTGTGGTTTTCCTTTCTGAGCATATTATTAATAAATATATTTTGAGCCAAACAGCTTTTCAGCAGAGCTGTATAGCGGTTTCCTTACAGGGGCCAAGGCCAGACAGGAACTGGCCATCATTAGTGTGGAAGTGAATGCATTGAGCAGAGGCAGACCAGTGGATGGTCTCCCTGGGGGGTGGGCTGAGGGTGGAGTGGGGGCAACAGGTCCTTTATTTTGAATTTTTCTGCTATGCCAAAGGCGCTTAGTGTACCCACCAGGGCTGCTCAGCACCAGTTGAAAGTTAGAGGGTCAGCTGAGGGCCTGTTGGGGAACAGGTATAGTGGGAAACTTAGGAAAAGGCCTGGTAAATATTCACCCTCTATCTCAGGCCTCAGATGAAGGAAATCACTGAAATGCTCCTCTATACCCTGGCTGCTCAGTGGTCCCCAGACTGGTAGCATAAGCATCAGCTAGGAGTTTCTTAGATATACAGAGTCATGGGCCCTACCCCAGACTTAATAAATCAAAATGTGCATTTTAACAAGATTTCAGGTGGTCTAAATGCATATTAAAGTTTGAGACACACTGCTCAACCTTAGCTGTATAATGAAATCACT
This sequence comes from Bubalus bubalis, assembly GCF_019923935.1. NCBI lineage: Eukaryota > Metazoa > Chordata > Mammalia > Artiodactyla > Bovidae > Bubalus > Bubalus bubalis. Next base: position 19,363,741 of record NC_059179.1, read on the forward strand.
TGAGGAGCTTTAAAAAATACCCATGTCTGAAAATAATTTCTTGGCTATGACACCAAAAGCACAGGCAACAGAAGAAAACATAGATTAAATGGACTACATCAAATTTAAAACTTTTGTGCATCACAGGATGCTATCAATAGAGTGAAAAGGCAACCCATGGAATGGGAGAAAATATTTGCAAATCATATATCTGATAAAGGATTAATATCCAGAATATATAAAGAACTCCTGTAACTCAACAACAGAAGATCCCAATTCAAAAGACCTGAATAAAGATTTCTTCAAAGAAAATACACAACTGGTCAATAAGTATAAAAGAAGATGCTCAATGTCACTAATCATTAGGGAAATGCAACTCAAACCCACAATAAGATAACACTTTGCATCCATTAGAATGGCTATAATCAAAAAACCAGAAAATAACAATTGTTGGTGAGGATGTGGAGAATTTGGGACCCATATGCATTGCTGATGGGACTGTAAAATGGTGCAGCTGCTGTGGAAAACTGCTGTGCAGCAGCAGTTCTTCAAAAAAGTCCAAAAAACAATTACCATGTGATCTAGCAATTCCATTTCTGGGTATATACCCAAAAGAATTGAAAGAAGGGACTCGAACAGATAATTGTACACCCCAGTTTGTAACTGTATTATTCACCATAGCCACAAGCAAGTTACAGCAGCCCAAGTGTCCATCAATCTACATGTCCAAAGTGTGGCAAATACCTACAATGGAATATGATATGCCTTAAAAAGGTAGGAAATTCTGACACATGCTACAACATGAATGCCTATAAGACATCATGTTGAGAGAAAGAAGCCAGTCACAAAAGACAAATACTGTATGATTCCACTTATATGAAGTACATGGAATAGTCAAATTCATTGAGGCAGAAAGTAGATGGTGGTTACCAGGGGCTGGGAGGAGAGGGGAATGGGAAGTTCGTGTTTAATGGTTATGGAGTTTCAGTTTGGCAAGATGAAAAGTTCTGGAGATGGATGGTAGTGATGTTTGCATGACAACAAGAGTGTATTTAATATCACTGAATCAAATACTTACAAATGGCCAAAACAGTAAATTTTACGTTATATATATTTTACCATAATAAAAAAATACTTATGCCTGGGCTTCAACCCAAGGTATTCTCACTTACTTGGCATAAGATGCAGTGGGGGCATCAGAACTTTAGAAGCTCCCTATATGATTCTAATTTGAAAAATTTGAGAAACACAGTTCTATACCAGGGCTTTAGTGCTTCTCAAACTTTCAGTTCAGTTGCTCAGTTGTATCTGGCTCTTTGCAACCCCATGGACTGCAGCATGCCGGGCTTCCTTGTCCTTCACCAACTCCCAGAGCTTGCTCAAACTCATGTCCATCGAGTCAGTGATGATACTCAACCATCTGGTTCCCTTCTCCTCCTTCCTTCAATCTTTCCCAGCATTGGGGTCTTTTCTAAGGAGTCAGATCTTTGCATCAGGTGGCCAAAATATTCAGGACTGACTTCCTTTAGGATTCACTGGTTTGATCTCCTTGCAGTCCAAGGGACTCTCAAGAGTCTTTTCCAACACTGCAGTTCAAAAAAGCATCTATTCTTTGGCACTCAGCTTTCTTTATGCTCCAATTCTCACATCCATACATGATTACTGGAAAAACCATAGCTTTGACTAGATGGACCTTTGTCGGCAAAGTAATGTCTCTGCTTTTTAATATGCTGTCTGGGTTTGTCATAGCTTTTCTTCCAAGGAGCAAGTGCCTTTTAATTTCATGGCCACAGTCGCCATCTGCAGTAATTTTGGAGCCCCAGAAAATAAAGTCTCTCAGTGTTTCCATTGTTTCCCCATATCTTTGCCATGAAGTGGTGGGACCAGATGCCATGATCTTAGTTTTCTGAATGTTGAGTTTTAAGCCAGCTTTTTCACTCTCCTCTTTCACCTTCCTCAAGAGGCTCTTCAGTTCCTCTTTGCTTTCTGCCATAAGGGTGGTGTCATCTGCATATTTGAGGTTATTGATATTTCTCCCGGCATTCTTGATTCCAGCTTGTGCTTCATCCAGCCTGGCATTTTGCATCATGTACTCCAGATATAAGTTAAACAAGCAGGGTGACAATATACAGCCTTGACGTACTCCTTTTCCTATTTGGAACCAGTCTGTTGTTCCATGTCCAGTTCTAACTGTTGCTTCTTGACCTGCATACAGATTTCTCAGAAGGCAGGTCAGGTGGTCTGGTATTACCATCTCTTTAAGAATTTTCAAGATTGTTGTGATCCACACAGTCAAAGGCTTTGGTGTAGTCAATAAAGCAGAAGTAGATGTTTTTTCTGGAACTCTCTTGCTTTTTTGATGGTCCAACAGATGTCGGCAATTTGATCTCTGGTTCCTCTGCTTTTTCTAAATCCAGCTTGAACATCTGGAAGTTCTCAGTTCATGAACTGTTGAAGCCTGGTTTGGAGAATTTTGAGCATTACTTTGCTAGTGTGTGAGATGAGTGGAATTGTGAGGCAGTTTGAACATTTTTTGGCATTGTCTTTCTTTGGGGTTGAAATGAAAACTGACCTTTTCCAGTCCTGTGGCCACTGCTGAGTTTTCCAAATTTGCTGGCATATTGAGTGCAGCACTTTCACAGCATCATCTTTCAGGATTTGAAATAGCTCAGCTGGAATTCCATCACTTCCACTAGCTTTGTTTGTAGTGATGCTTTCCAAGGTTCACTTTTCTTCACACTCCAGGATGTCTGGCTCTAGGTGAGTGATCACACCATCATGGTTATCTGGGTCATTAAGATCTTTTTTGTATAGTTCTGTTTATTCTTGCCACCTCTTCTTAATATCTTCTGCTTCTGTTAGGTCTGTACAGTTTCTGTCCTTTATTGTGCCCATCTTTGCATGAAATATTCCCTTGGTATCTCTAATTTTCTTGAAGAGATCTCCAGTCTTTACCATTCTATTGTTTTCCTCTATTTCTTTGCATTGATCACTTAGGAAGCTCTTGGAGGAGGTCGCCATTAGCCCCACCATAGACCTACTGAGCAGACGACCCACAAACTGCAGAACAATTACACCAAAGAAATTCTCACACTCTTAAGGAAGTTCTAGGACCCACAACAGATTTCCCAACCTGGGATCTGGCAAAGGGACTGAAAACCCCCAGCTTTGACTCTGGAGGCCAGAGGTATTGATTATAGGACTTCCACAGGACTGGGGAAACAGACTCTTGGAGGGCACAAACAAAACCTTGTGTGCACCAGGACCCAGGAGAAAGGAGCAGTGTCCCCACAAGAGACTGAGCCAGACGTGCCTGTCTGTGTCCAGGAGTCTATGGTGGAGGTGTGGGTCAACAGCGGCCTGCTGCAGGGTCAGGGGCACTGAATACAGCAGTATACAGTGGGCACAAGTCCTTTTGAAGGAGGTCTCAAACTTTAATATATACTATATGAATCACCTGCTAGTCTTGCTGAAAAGCAGTTTCTGATTCAACTGGTCTGCAGGAGGGCCCAAGAATCTGTATTTTGAATAAGCTCCCACGTGATTCTGATGGTCCTGGTCCATAAACTACACATTTATGGCCCATAAGCCATACATATATCCTATAGTGATTAGTTTAAGAAACTTCTCTACTTCTAGATCTAAGACGCTGAAACCAATCCTAGGGCTGCAGGCTCGTTGATCATTAGATACTCGAAGTACTAGGTGTCTTCAGCTCAAAGTCAAATGACCACAATTGATGGGGAGTGACAAGGAGAGATTCTGACTTTAATTTTGACAAAGAATTGAGAAGAAGGAAAAGGTTGGAACTGGAGTGGTGGCAGGGGCAGGGGATGTCGTCAGGTCTAGTAGGCAATGCTGCTGCTGCTGCTAAGTCGCTTTAGTCATGTCCAACTCTGTGCAACCCCATAGACGGCAGCCCATCAGGCTCCCCCGTCCCTGGGATTCTCCAGGCAAGAACACTGGAGTGGGTTGCCATTGCCTTCTCCAATGCATGAAACTGAAAAGTGAAAGTGAAGCCGCTCAGTCGTATCCAACTCCTATCAACCCCATGGACTGCAGCCTACCAGGCTCCTCCATCCATGGGATTTTCCAGGCAAGAGTACTGGAGTGGGTTGCCATTGCCTTCTCCCTAGTAGGCAATAGACAGCTATTATTAATGGCCAGAGCCTAGAGGAAATGGGGTATGGGCAGGAATTTGTAAGCCAAGATAAATAAGCATGCCGGTGTGTTTCCCCAAACCCAAACCATCCTGGTATAGAGCACTCGGAGGCACTTAACGTTTGTTAAACGGAAGAAGGAAGGACTCTGTCCAAATGATAATGAGAATCAGCAGAAACTGCTTGCAACTTGTTACACAGTTATTTTGAAACTGTTCTTTCCCCAAAGCAGTGCTTCTTAAACTGTAACATGCTTACAAATCACCTGAGGATCATGGTAAAATGCGGATTCTGATTTGGTGGGTCTGGGGTGGGGCCTGAGATTCTGCATTCTAACAAGCCTTCAGGTGATGCCGAGGCTGCTGGTCCCAAGACTCCACTTTCAGAAGTAAGGCTCTAGACTGATGATCTGAAACCCCAGCTGCCCAGTTAACTCACGTGGGGAGTTTTTAGAGATAGGTTGCTGCCCAGATCCTTTACCCCAGTTTCTGATATACTGGTCTGGGGCAGGACTTGGGTGCCACATACTGTATTTTTAGAAGCTCTCTGATTATGTTAATGGTTCTGCACCCAGATTCTCAGCCTGGGCTGAGAACCACTACCCCAGACTTGTGGTCCCCAGATGGGAGTGTAAGCTGCAATTGGAGTTGAAGTGAAAAATGCTTCTGCTACCAGAATTCATCACCAGCTTGTTGAGGTCTATCAGGAACATCTATTTAGCCAGAGAGTATCATAGGAGGAGGCAGGATATGGAGTTTGGGGAAGAAAGCAGAGCAGGATGGTACTGCCTGGAGCAGAAGGCCAGCAGGTGTGGGGTGACCCTATATTTTACATGGCTGGCTCAGAAACCTCCTGTCACACCACTGTGAACATCTCATTCTTCTAGAAGAACGTGGATAAAAGCTAAAAATAGAATTTTAAAAAGTAGGTTGAATTGAACGTTTTTTGCTTTCTTGAATGCTATATATCAAGCATCTACTATGTATCTACAGGCAGGAGTGGCATTAAGTAGTAACTGATGTAAGTGCAATGGGAGGATCCAGGGGCAGCATAGCCCAGGGAAAGTGAGGATAAGTACCAAGGGTAGAGTTTGGGCAGAGGGCGCAGGGCGTGAGCACCCAGGCTATTCCTGCAGGGGAGGTGGGAGGAGGGAGCACAGAGGGGTCTTAACAAGGGTGAGAGGCGGTAGGACTTGTGTTTCAGGAAGTGGGAAGAATTGCTTTGTAATAATCTCTTAAAAATGTTCCATAAGCAAATGTCTCGAACAATCCTCAGTGAGATAGAGAAAAATAAATAAATAAAGAGCAGAGTCAGGGGCCTGGACTTGGACCCACCAGAAAGTAGCAGGCGACCTCGAGCATGTTCGTTCATCTTTCTGATCTCAAGTGTCCTCATCTGTAACATGTGAATCCTATGATGTGCCATGGGTTTAAGGGTTAAGTGAGCTAGGGAATGCCTCTCGGAGGCCAGGCTCACTGCTTCTTTTCTCACCGCTCACACAGATAGCTTGAAGGTTAGGCAGTCTTTAGACATTGGCTGCAGGTCACATGCAGCCAAACTCAGTTTTCTGCGGCCTTGGGACCTTCCTGAATTGGGTCTGAAAACTGGTAACCAAGCAACCTAGATCTCTGATGTGGGGTCAGGCAGCTGTGGGGAGAGGCTTCCAGGGCAATTTTTAGGGCAAGCAGTTTTTTTGGAATGATTGCAAGCGCTAAGGACACCGCCCTGAGCTCTTACAAAAGCAAGAGCCCTGAATGCTTCAGATGTGGGAACCAGTGGGGAGCACAGGCCCTTTCCAGAAGCTGCAGGAGAGCAGAGGCTTGAGGAAGAGAAGCAGCCATGGAGCACTCCACCCTGCATGGGCTGGGCCACCAGGGACCCACAGAGACTCGCTAAGGAGTGCCTGGGACTGAGGCATCCTCAGAGGAGAGCTTGGGGAGCTCACTGACCCACAGTGACACTTCCTGTGTGCCCCCCCGCCCCCGCTGCCCTGCTCCATGAGCTGGGGACTGTGCTCCGTGCCCAGGTCCCAGGGAGAAAGCTGGTCAACATTTGCAGTACAGGGGGAGGGGTGCTGTGGAGGAAGGGGAACAAAGATATCTAGATTAGCCACGTGGAGGAGAAGAAAATTTCCACGCAGGTAGGGTGGTGTAGCTGAGCGGTAAACGATGCTAAGTTAGCTGAATCAGGAGAAGCAGGAGGAGACGATAAAGAAGACATCAGATTCCTCAAAGTCTGGAGAACCAGATGTCACCCCAACCTGCCCTCCTAGCACTGTAAATTTAGAGGTCCCACACTCTGGGTCATGAGTTAGAGGGAGCACTCATTTTTCCCTCTTCGGGTTCCCATCCAGAGGACCTTCCATTGGCCAAGAGCACCGGTTCTCAACCAAGGGCAGTTTGCCTCCCTTGCCCTCAGTATCTGGCAATGCCTGGACACATTTTTGGTTGCCCCAACCAGGGAAGGGGGGTGCTATTGGCACCTAGTGGGTAGAGGCCAGGGATGCGGCTGGCAGTGGATAGGACAGCCCTCTACAGCAAAGAATTATCTGGCCCAGCATGTCAGTAATGCTGAGATTGAAAGCTCCTGGACCAGTGCATCATTCCTCTTCTCCAGGGGGCCTTTCCTGCCTGCCCTTCCCACTCCCCACCACCTCAATACCCTCCCTCCTATGGGCTCTCTGCTCTTTCTACCTGTTGCTACTCTGAATGCCTACCCCTGTATCATGTCTCGTCCCTAGTGGACCGTAAGCTCCTTGAGGTCAGAAGCCATGCCTCAGGCATCATTTCTAACCTGGCCCTTAACATCTGCAAAATGCTTGAAGACTGGATGTGTATATGACTATAAACTGAGAGGTTTTGCATTTGGAAAGCAGTGTTTAAAAAGTCAAAGAACTCTATCAGGGTCCCTAGACAAATCAGCAATAGAAGCCAGTCTATGCCTCAAAGTCTGACAGCCCTGTGAGTTCCACTGAACGTTTGGCAGCCACCACAGGACGGGAGCACCTGGTGGGCCTGGACTCCATCTCCTGAGAGGCGTTCATTCGTTCGAAAAACGCTTATCAGTAGCAATAGCACCCTTGCTGTCGCCATTACCTTCCAAGTACTGACTTTGTTTGCCAGGCACTGGGCATGCATTATCTCATTTCATTTCCCATTTTAGAGACCCGGAAGTCCAGGCAGTTAATAATACTCATTAAGGACCTATGGCGCCTTGTGCATGAGGCTGGGAGACTCCACTTGTCTTCACACTTGCAGAAACACCATTTCATTAGCCTGCTGGTCTCTCTGGCGCCTCCCAGCCTGGGTCCCCTGAGTTTTCATCTGCCTCGTTCTGGAGTAGGACCAAGTCTCTTTCCTGTAAGTGCAGCCTCAGGCAGCATCGGGAGCTCTCCCCAGGTAGAGGGAAGGAAGAGGAAGCCTTATATTTTCATGGGGCTAGGGAAGATGCATAGGACATAGAGGTGCAGAAGGGCTGGCATTTGTCTTCCAGGCTGGCAAGGCAGAAGAGGGGACAGGGGACAGCGTGGAGAAATGCCAATGACTGAGGCATTAGAATGTATGCTCCGCTGGGGCAAGAACTTTACTTTGTTCTCAGCTGTTTTCTCAATGCTCGGACAGTGCCTGGCAGAGGTGCACGAGACCAGGAAGTGAATAACTGAGTGAGTGACTGAATGGCAGCCCCTGCCTTTCCCTCCACTGAGGCCATCTTTCCAACATGTCTCTCCAGCAAGGTCATCCCTAGCCCTTTTGCTGTACATGAGGCATCCACAGCCTTTTCCAACCTCCTCAGTTCAGTTCAGTCGCTCAGTCGTGTCCCACTCTTTGCGACCCCATGAATCGCAGCATGCCAGGCCTCCCTGTCCATCACCAACTCCCGGAGTTCACCCAGACTCACGTCCATCGAGTCAGTGATGCCATCCAGCCATCTCATCTTCTGTCGTCCCCTTCTCCTTCTGCCCCCAATCCCTCCCAACAGCAGAGTCTTTTCCAATGAGTCAACTCTTCGCATGAGGTGGCCAAAGTACTGGAGTTTCAGCTTCAGCATCATTCCCTCCAAAGAAATCCCAGGGCTGATCTCCTTCAGAATGGACTGGTTGGATCTCCTTGCAGTCCAAGGGACTCTCAAGAGTCTTCTCCAACACCACACTTCAAAAGCATCAATTCTTCGGCGCTCAGCCTTCTTCACAGTCCAACTCTCACATCCATACATGACCACAGGAAAAACCATAGCCTTGACTAGACGGACCTTTGTTGGCAAAGTAATGTCTCTGCTTTTGAATATGCTATCTAGGTTGGTCATAACTTTCCTTCCAAGGAGTAAGCGTCTTTTAATTTCATGGCTGCAGTCACCATCTGCAGTGACCTCCTAGCTGCACCCTTTCTCAGCACCTGTCCCACCCCAGCCACACCGAGCCTCCTAGGGCTGCATGACACTGCTCGGCCGCCATGCACACGCTGGCTCCTCAGCCTGGAATGCTTTCTTCACCTTGTCCCTCTGGCCAGTCCATCAGTGCCTCTCTCTTAGGCCTTTCTTGGCAGCCCCAGGCAGATGCTTGCTCCTTCCACTGTGTGTTCCCATCTCACTTGGTTTAAGATCAAGTGAGAAAAAGACCGTTTAGTGAAAGAGATTATTTAGTGCAGTGTCCAAGGACATCAATTCTGGAGCCAGTTGGCTTGGACATAGATCCTGGCTCTGCCACATTCTGGCTGTGTGACTTTGGGCAAGTTACTTAACTTCTCTGTGCCTTTGTTTCCTCATCTGTAAAAGAGTGACAAGAGTGGTGCCTACCTTCTAAGGTTACTATGAGGATTAAAGGAGATTATCCACATAAGGGGCTGGAGCAGTGCCTGGTACATAGGCAATGGTAGGTAGGTGTTACTATTAATACTACTCATTCCTCATATAGTACTTGTTTTAAGAATTACTATTTAAAAAAATATCTCTGTTTGCTTGTGTACAGGGTCCCATGAATTAGCCTGAAGAGTGATGATCAGCTCCGAGACTTATAAGCAGGGCAAGATGAGAGTAAGCAGGGAGCAGTTAACAAGTATTACCGCTAGTCAGCTGAAGGATAAGGGGGGCAGAACCTTGACAGTGTGGATGGAAAGACTGGGCAGCTTTGAGAGAGATTCGTGAAGCAGATTGACTCAGTGATCCAGAAGTTGTGAAAAATGAGGAGGAAGCATGAACCAAATATGACGTCAGATTTCCAGATTGATTGTTGGGGTTTGAAAGGGTCCAGTGAACAGCATTCCACTTCCCTCCCTGTTCATATTCAGGATTAGTGAAGGGGAAGAAAGGTGGGGAGGGGAGGAGACAGGTGGGGCTCAGATTGAGATTAAAAAGCCACCATCATTACACATACAGCTGTTTGGAAGGCCAGGCTTTGGAGTGGGGTCCAAGGTGCTTGCTGATGTACTTGTACCCTCCTGCAGCCCTCCCTGTGGGGAGGCGTGGGCCTGAGCCTGCCTGGCTAAGCTCAGCACATGGCAGAGAGTAGCATGTGCAGGGAGGTAAGTCCAGAAAGGGCTCTCCATGCCCAGTTCTCCCAAACTGACCCATCTGAGGAGTCCTTGCTCCAGCCCTTTGGAGGGGGCAGTGGGGAAAGGAGGGAGGGCAGGAATGGTGCACTGGTCCCGGGGTTCTCAGTCTCAGCATTACTGATGTGCTGGGCCAGATAATTCTTTGCTCACATGGAGGCAGCAGTTGGAGCCCGTAGAGCCTGCCTGTCTCAGAGTGAGGAGCGGGAGGTTTGAAGCCATGATCAGACAGGTTTAGAAATGGCATTTTAGATTTGGGGCGGCAGTGTGCAGGGCCATTAGGCTGGCCATGTTTCCAAACAGTGAGTGAGAGTATCACAGAGGGGACTGGACATCCTGGATGACCTCCAAAGTTCTTTCCTGGGCCTAAGTGTCTATGGGTCAGGTTTTTTCCCTAAATCATTTAAAATGCATTAGTGGACCTTGCTATTTAAAAGCTTCCTCCTGGGAATGTTGCCGTGAAGCAATGATTCATTCCCTAGTCTGTCTTTGGTGGAAATCCAAATGATCATCTATTCTATCAGCTTGCTGCTACCAAGATAGATCCGCGCTGGGCTTCCCTGGAGCAGCCTGGTTGCCGGGTGGGGGTGGGGGGGGCGGGGCGGGGGGAGGGCGGGGGTGACCACCTGGAGGAGATGAAGAGGAAGAGAAACAGCCCGTCCAGGCTCAGAGCTGGTACCATGTCACGTGTGGGTCCTATGTGGGCTCCTGAGGCGGCTTCCCTGGTGGCTCAGACATTGAAGAATCTGCCTGCAATGCAGAACATCCAGGTTCCGTCCCTGGGTTGGGAAGATCCCCTGGAGGAGGAAATGGCAACCCACTCCAGCATTTTTGCCTGGAGAATTCGATGGATAGAGGAGCCTGGCAAGCTATAGTCCATAGGGTTATGACTTCAACTTTCACTTTCAGACCTTGCTTGATTAGTAGGACCTTTGTGGGTTTACAGAGCCCTGGGGCAAATGCCAGCTCTGGGAAGAAGGAGCCAGAAAGAAAGCTGGACTGGAGATTCACTTTAATACCAAGGGCCAACTCTACTCCAGACTGGCTGCCTACATCCACACATTCAGTAGTTCACCCACCGAGCACCTGTGGAGCCCCTCCCCCTACCAAATGCTATGCTGCTGCTGCTGCTGCTGCTGCTGCTGCTGCATCACTTCAGTCGTGTCTGACTCTGTGCGACCCCATAGAAGGCAGTCCACCAGGCTCCCCCGTCCCTGGGATTCTCCAGGCAAGAACACTGGAGTGGGTTGCCATTTCCTTCTCCAGTGCATGAAAGTGAAAAGTGAAAGTGAAGTCATTCAGTCGTGTCCAACTCTTCTCGACCCCATGGACGGAAGAGCCTACCAGGCTCCTCCATCCATGGGATTTTCCAGGCAAGAGTACTGGAGTGGGGTGCCATTGCCTTCTCCAAAATGCTATGCTAGGCACTAGATTTGCAGTTGAGAACAAAAGACATGGTGTCTCAGCCCCCGCTGCTTGCAAGGCAGCTTTTCTCCTTCTCCGGGACTCTTCTTTCCCTGCCTACAAAAGGCTCTTTGGATATACATAGCTTCTCAGATGACTGGTACATGATTGCCATTCCAAGAAAGTCTGTTCTTAGAGACCAGGGCACAAGGGAACATGACATCCCTGGGGCAAAGCGAGAGAAAGGGCCCTTGTGCTCACCAAGTCTCATTATGTGGACTGACCTCCGGAGGCTGGCCTGCCCTGGACTTGCAGGATGCTCACCACGTTCACTACAGGAACCGGGTGAGGTCTGTGTGTGTGTCCACCCTCCCAGTTTGGCCAGGGAATGGTGTAGCCTTGGTCCTCAAAGGCAGAGGTTCCCAACCTTCTTGGCACCAGGGACAGGTTTTGTGGAAGACAGTTCTTTCATGGACAAGTGGCGGAGGGAGAGAAAGTTCAAGCAGTAATGGGAGCAATGGGGAGCTGCAGATGAAGCGTCACTCGAATGCCTGTCGCTCATCTCCAGCTGCACAGCCCGGTTCCTAACAGGCTGCAGACTGTACCAGTCCATGGCTCCGTGTTTGGAGAACCCTACTCTAAGGAGAGCCTCTAGGGACTTCCTACCTCCAATCGTGAGTGCAGGGAAGGCAAGGGCAGGGCCAGGCCTTCTGTGAGAAACACCAGCTGAGGCTGCTCCCAGGAACCCTGCAAGGCTCCTCTGTCCATCCAGGCAGGGAATCAGGTTCCTGGGCATGTTGCCTATCCCCAAGGAGGGTAGGGATGCCAATGCAAGTCTCCCGAAGTGGGGAGGCTCTCCAGGTAGATGGAGCAGCAGTAAAGGAGGGAAGAAGTCCCTGCAGTCCCTTCTCCAGTCAACAGGACCTCTTAGCTCTGCAATGACTCCCGTGACCTTGTCACTGTACTTGTTGGGTGCAAATAAAGATAAGAGTAACTGGAAACCACAGGAAGGGTCATTTTATACTCTCGGCACTCTCGATTCTTCAATGGCTAATTAAAGTAATACGTCAAAACGTCCCTCGGAAGAGATCTTTAAGAATATGTCTGTTAAGTAAACGAGGTTTTACTAATTAATGACACACCTGCCCACCCCTCCTTCAAGTTCCTTGCAGAGCTTCCCTGTGCCAAGAGGGCTGAGCAGGAAAGGGTGGCGAAGTCTTGGAGGGAGTGGGGACAAATCCAGCCCGCTTGTCAGTTGGGGAGCTCTCAGCTTCTCCTCCGGATGTTGATCAGATTTCCTGGGCTGGAACCAATTCACAGGGCCCCGGGACTGGAGTTTTTCCAAGAAGCAAACGTTTTTCTTCTTACGAAGTCAACATGATTTCTTTCAAGGAAAATTTTTATCTTCTTTTAAAGTGTCTAGGCTTTTTGAGGGGCAGATCTTTGGACTTTTCTTTGAAGATATTGATCATGATAAAATTGTCATTTACTGAGACCACCGCCCACCCCCCCAACCCCACAGGCCCTCACACAAGAGGCCTAGGGGGCAGGGGAATGATGCACCAAACTTGTACCATGAGTCCGTGGAATAGCCAGAATAGCTGTCTGGCCTAAAAAAGTCACTAGTGCCAAGATGGAGAAACCCTGGACCAGAGCATCACAGCATGGACTCACAGCATGTTAGAGGTGGAGGGATTTTAGCAGTATTCTCACCCAGCCCTCCCACTTCACCGCTGTGGACCCTGCGGTCCAGAGGTGAAGAGACCAACCAGAATCATGCAGCAAGTGAGTGGCAAAGCTCATCTGTACCTCAGATCTGCTGTCTCCTAAGAGTGACTTACCCAGACTCCCCCCAGAGTTGTTGTGAAGCTTTGTTGGGGAGCTTTCCAAACTCCCCAGTTCTTAATAATAGCAATATTAATAATAACTTCTTTAGAATTTTCTAAGTGTTTTCACAGCTCACACTGAACCTTCACAACAACTCTGGGGGGAGTCTGGGTAAGTCACTCTTAGGAGACAGCAGATCTGAGGTACAGATGAGCTTTGCCACTCACTTGCTGCATGATTCTGGTTGGTCTCTTCACCTCTGGACCGCAGGGTCCACAGCGGTGAAGTGGGAGGGCTGGGTGAGAATACTGCTAAAATCCCTCCACCTCTAACATGCTGTGAGTCCATGCTGTGATGCTCTGGTCCAGGGTTTCTCCATCTTGGCACTAGTGACTTTTTTAGGCCAGACAGCTCTTTGTCGGGGCCTGTCCTGTGCACTGTAAGATGGTTGACATCATCCCTGGCCTCCACCCCCTAGATGCCAACAGCACCCCCTGATCCAGCCGTCACAATCAAAAATGTCTACAGACATTGCCACATGGGCACAGTAATCCCTCCGCTCACTGCCCAAGGACATCAATAAGGTCAAGATCATGTGGTTCAGTGGAGAAAGGTCTTTTTCTCCAACCCCTTCACACCTTTCCATAGACTTTTCAAACACAACCTCCTCGTCCTTTGCTAGCTTCTCATTTCTTAAATGCCCTCCATGGTCCAGGGGTGTCTAGTGTGATAATGAACCAATTGACTTCATGCTTTCTCCTAAGGAGAGTTCACAGGTTTATGTCCCCTAAGCAACCAGTCAGGCTCCCCAGAAATCCCCCGTAGAACCCTGGCTGGCCCAGAAGCCTGTATCTGCAGCCTGCAGGAGGCCTGGTGAGCACGGGTTTGTCAGCACTCTTAAATCACTGAGCTCCGAGGAAGCCTTCTCCTAGCACAAAGATCCTTCCTAGAATCAATAGCTCAGGGCCTTCCATCACACTCAGAATTATCCTGGGACCTGTAAAATTTCTTTTCCCCAAGCATGGCAGAACCCCCAAATGAAAGCCCCAGTGTGGGGGAAGGAAGATAGCAGCTCTGTCAAGGAGGTCTTGTCCACAGCCCAGATGTTGCTGCGAGCAGAAGCTGATGGGCAGACCTGGACGTTTGGTCTCTTTCACAGGGAAAAGGAAGACCCAGTGCAGTCCCCAGTGACCCCGTAATATTATCCCCTCCCATCTAGTCTTCTTTACATCTCACCAAGGCAGAGCCATGTTAAAGACTATCTTCCTTGATGCTCACTATCTTACCCTCATCACAGTCTGCCAGCCTCACCATTTTGCAGAGGAGGAAACTGAGGCATGCAGAGGTTAAGCACTTTGTCCAAGGTTCCTAAGCAGGAAGCGGGGAGTCACATTCTAAGCCTGCATCCTTCCCACTGCTGAGCTGCCTTCCCAGCGAGAGCAGGTTATAAGGGTCAGTCATCTAGTGGGACTCATATAAGAGGCGACTTCTTGTTTCCTCAAAGTCTGACGCTGCTTCCACATTCAAACAAAAATCTAGAGATGCCATGCTATCACTGTGTTTTATGCAATTATATTCCTCTGGCTTTATCCAAGAAAAATCCAACCCTTGGGAATGCAGGCACAACTCTTCAGACAGAGCTGGGAGCAGGCACAAATCCCTAGTCCAGGCTCTCAGAACCCTGCTTTCAAGGAAGGGACTATGGCTCTGTGGTCCACATTACCCACCTCCCCCACCTGAAGACAAAGACACAACTTGTCTGAGAGCCTGAAGGAGATGAAAACTCAAGCACCTTCCCTGGCAACAAGCATCCCTTGGGTGAGCCTTAGGGACAGAAGCGGATCTGCCTCTCAGAGTTCTGGCTCAGCAGCACTGGTTCCTCCTGAGGGTCACCGCCAAGTCTGCAGACACTCTGGGGGAAACTCCTTGCACAGTGCAAAGGAACAGGGTGGGGAGAGGACACTGGAGGAGGGGGCCAGCCCGTAGGCCACTCAGCAAACCTCCTTCCCAGGGCCCAGCTCAGATGTCGACAGCCAGACTCAGAACAGAAAAAGGGCAATGGAAATGGTAGTATCTTCCAAGTCACCCAAGAAACCCTCACATGAGGATTTTGCAAAAATAGAACATCCCAGCACTCTGACCTTGAGCTGGGAGCCGCAAGGATGGGGAAATGGGCAAATACTGGTTGGAAATGCTTCGCTTCACCCAGGATCCAACTACTGGAGGTCCCATAGGCAGTGGTGTGACTACGGGACAGAGACCCTACTCCAGCATTCCTGAGCAGAAAGAAGAGCCCTAGGCTTGGGTTCCAAGATCATCTCGAGGGGCTGGGCATTTCTGATTCCTAAGTGCATGGAGAGAAACCTGGAGTTGCATTGTTTTTCCCTACATGACCACTTGGAATAACAAGACAAGATAATGGAGGAAGGGGAAAGAATAACTAGAAATTTCTATTACCCGTACATGTACATTACAAGAGCTTTATCTATTCCTTGCCTCCTCAGTCTGTATAACAGATTCAGAGGAAATTTCCCCCAAGCTACTAGATGTATTAATTTACCAATGTCTGTTCAGTCAGCAATTATGAACACGTATTTTTCCCTGGGAAATCCCATGGACAGAAGAGGCTGGCAGGCTATATGCAGTCTGCGAGGCTGCAAAAAAGCTGGAGACAACTTAGCGACTACACAATATCAACAACTGTGCAGAGCACACATCAATCTCCATAGTAAAGAGGAAGCAGGTCATGGGAGCAGAGAGAGTTCTCAGTAGTAGAGTGGAAATCCTAGGACCCAGTCCTATCTCTTCCACCAGCCATGTGACCCTGGGCAAGATGCTTGCCTTGACTGGGCTTCAGTTTTCCCATCTGTAAGTTGTGTGGGATGACTTTGGAGTAGGTGCTCTTCAAGGTCCCTTTCTTCTAGCTCTAATATTCTGGGGCTCTATGAATACTGAACAAGTTCAAAGAACGCACCAGCACCAAGCACAACGGGTAATTTCAGAGAGCAGGTGGAGCTGGGTACCGGCTCTATTTCCTTGGAATGCTGCACTTGTATCTATCTCCTTGTACCTGAGATCACAGGACCACCTGAAGTCCAGGAAGTACGTGGTAGAAGGGTTCCAATCAAGAAGGTGACGGTTAAAGGCCTGAGCTTGCTAAAAGCATTAAGTTACTATGGCCAGTGAAGGGCAAGAAGTGAGTAAGTCAGTGGTCCTGGCTGGGTGCCTTTGGCGCCCCCTACTGGGCACCAAGGAGCTTGCTGGGCAGCTTCCATTGCCTAAGCAGGCTGCAAGATTGAGAACAGGTCTGTCACAAGCTGTTTAATAGGCCTGCCTTCCAGGTCTGCAGTCCTGCTCTCTTAAGAATATATTTCACTTTCTAGATTACATAGACCATTGGCCCACACATTCACAGGGCACTACTGTGCTGCCATAGGACATCTTAACCAAACATCAAGGTGCAGAGTAATAAACATTAGGGTTCGGAATAGCAGGTGCAGCCCAGATGGAGAAAAGAGAAGAGCGAGCAACAAGCAGGTATTTCGCTGTACAAATCCCCAGTGGTGAGAAGGTCTTGGGAAATGCAGCAGAAAAATGTTGACTGCGGGCAGAGGACGGAGCTAGGTTTGGGGGTATGAATCCAGAGCCCTGCTAAAAGATCTCCAGGCTGATGTAGCTGCCCCAGGAGTTCAAAACCCTCATCCACGTTTGGGAATGAGGTACAGGAGACAGCCCCAACTGAGCAGCCTACTTTTGACCTTCTCCAGAGACCATTAGTACCAAATATAAACCAGAATATTCTATTTGTGGCCCACTGTGCCAGCATCTAGACCTTAAACTCCCTTTGTTGCCTCTTAAATGGACTTTAGGACCTGCTGCCAATAACATGTTCTTAAGTCAGATGAAGAGCAAATGCTTCCTCAAGGGCCATATTGGAACAACCGCCATATTCCCACTTCTCCATTCTCCATCTCCCCTCCCTTGTGGCTGAGAGAGAGGTACAGGGTGACTCTGAATTTGTTCCAATTCAGTCTTGGGTAGCTGCAGCCCAAGTCATCAGGGTCAAAAAAATCTCCCTCCTGTAGCGTTTCTCTTCCCACGAGAGTTCTCCCCTGATTCAAGACAACACTACAGACTTGTTCCCTATCGCTGGAACCTGCTTCCTTTTCTTTTTCACCTGGCTTCACTTGGGAAGTCCTGCACCCATCCCAGAAGACACTCCAAGTGTGACTGAAGAAAATGTCTTGTCTAGAGAGCTGAAGCACCTCCTGGGACACAGAATAGCCACACTAGGTGTACCCCATAGCACCACCAGCAGCAATATTCATTAGTCATTCCCCGAGGGAAAAAAGTGACCCTCCCACCCCAACCCCAGGCACATTTCACCGCCACTCTGGTAGGCTCCTATCCAGGGCTGGGATGACTTTGGATTCTTGAGTTGGTTTCTGCAGAAACGGGACTAACCAGGACTCTCAACTACTATGCTGCGAAAAAGCACGCTGCATTGCTGGGCATGCCCCCAAGCTCGGCCTCCTGCCCCATCAAAGCCTCCATGTGCCTCCCCCCCGCCCCCTCACTGGGCCGAGGAGGACCCCCGGTCCCCCTGGAATGCCTGAAGCTGGTTTGTCTAAGATTGGATGAAAGCAAGCAGACCACACCTCGGTCCAGCAAAAGCAGCTGACAGCTAAGCCGCGCCGAGCTGGCTCTCGGAGCTCTCTGCCACCCAGCGCTGTGCCCAGGAGCTCGGTTTCCCGGGGGTGAAAAGCGCTAGCTTTCCCCAGGGCTTTTCCCCACCCTGGAAGCATAGACAGCTGGCCGAGGCCAGCAGCTTCCCCGGCCCGGAGCTGAGCCTGGTTCGCTGGGTGACTCCCCAATACCCCACGTACATCCCTCCTCACCTGCTCCGCCCCCTCCTAGCTCCACAGCCCCCTCCCCAAACAGCTGACCTCCAGGGCGCCCCCAACACTTTCTCTGCCAGCTGTGAGAGCTGTAGCCCCCACACCTCCGCTCCCACCTCTCCTCCACCTCCGGCCCGGCGCCCGCCTCTCCCCACAGCCCGCGGGAGGCTCTGCGCGCCAGTCGAGTCCTGAGCCTCTTGGCAAGTTGGAAACCAAGCCGCCGCCGCCGCCGCCGCCGCCTTAGCGATCTCGGTCTTCCCCTCCAGCATCCCCGCCAACCCTGTGGGAGGATCGGGAGGGCGCAAAGGGCGGGAGAAACTTTCTCTGCCCGAGGGGTTGGGGTCACTGGAGCCGGTACTCACCCCGGGGTCCGCGCTCGCAGCCATCCTCGGGCTCTCTCAGCCCCGCCGCCTGGGGGCGTCGGAGAGCCGGAGCTCGCTGCCGCCGCTGCCGCCTCTGCCGCCGCCTTCCAGCTCGGAGCCCTGGTCCCGGGCTGGCCTCGAGCCTCCCGCCCCGACGCCGCTCGCTCGCTTTATACAACTCCACTCGAGCGCGCCGGGGCTTATGTAAAGGCTGGCGGAGACCCGCAGCCAATGGCGCTGCAGCTGGAGCTGGGGGCCGGGGGTGGCGCGGCCAATCGCGGTCCGGAGAGCCCCTGGAGCCGGGTAGGGGGAGGGGGCGCCTCCCCGCGCTGATTTAGGAGCCGGGATTGCGGTGGCAGCCGCCGGCAGCCGGGCCGGCCGGGCGCGGCGCGGCGGGCGCTGGGGTGGGCGGCGGCGCAGGCGGCGGCTAGGGCGGGTGCCCCCCGCGCCTCGCCGCTGCGTCGCGTAACCTTCAGGAGGCAGCCGGGCCTGGCGATGGGGGCGAGGGCGTCTGGCGGGGCGCTGGGGTCCCGGGGCCGGCGGGAAGCCGGGGTCCCCCGGGAGGAAGCTCCGGGAAGGAAGAGGAGGGGGAGGGGAGGGCAGTGAGTCCCAGGGCTCCGCGGCCACCCCTGTGCGCAGGGTCGAGGGTGGCGGCAGGGGCAGTGGCGTGCCTTCCCGATTCCCCAGATAGCGATCTGGCGTCGCCGGGCCGGGCCGGAGCGGCAACGCGAGCAGCGCTGATGGCGAGATTTCGCGCTGCGGAGCGAGCGCCGATCCGATCTTTATCCGGCCTGGGGACGTGTCCGAGCGCCTCCCAGGGACTGCTCAGTATGGAGAGCGGAGCTTCGCGACGGCCTCAGAAGGCGGGAGCGGGCGAGCACAGCCCCGAGATCAGGCGCGGCGGAGGCGGCAGTGGGGAGCATCTCGTCCCTCCTCCTCAGTCCTCCGCCTTCCCGCTGGCCCCGCTGGCGGTGTCCCCATCCCATCCCGCCTAGCCCCCGCCCTCCCTGGGCCAGGGCTGCGCCCGGCCCACCTGCTCTGGTCAAGTGCGTTCTTCTAGCTTCCCTCACCGCTTTGCTCACAGGTACTGCTTCCCCACTCATCAAACCCCAGCCCACTTCGGTGGGCAGGATAGTCTGAGCCTCTCAGGACCGGGTGTACTGGGGGCTAAGCTTGGGAAGAACGCCCTTGATCGGCAGTGCGCAAAGTCCTCGCGTGCGGGACTGGAAAGAGACCTGAAGTCAGGCGCCTAGAATAGAGCCTGACACCTAATAGGTGCCAGGAAGGATTTACCTAGTAAGGATTTACTGAATGAACCTTGAACCGAATAAGGACTTTGGGTTTCTGAGAGCTGGGGGACCAGACTTGGGAAGAGAAAGACCTGGAAATAAGCCATCTGAGGAGGAGGGAGCTAGGACTGTTTCCGCGTCTATTGATGCCTTTATGACCATCACCCTGCCTTCTGGGCCCTTGACTCCAAATGTCTTCTTTCCTAGAAGGTCCCTCCAGCCCCAGACCCAGGTGTCCCCAGATTTTGAGCAGAACGTTCAGAGGCTACTTTGGGCCCTGCTTTCAGGAGGCTGTGACCCTCCTGTGGAAAGAAATAGCAAAGGATAGGCAATCTTTCTAGCTCTGGGGGTCCTGGATCTAGCTCAGTTTCTTAACTTATTGAAGGTGGTGGGTGCTTTTGAAAATCTGATGAAAACCATTGAATCCTTTCTCTAGAAAAGCATACACATTTACACACACACACCTTACGTATAATTTCAGGATCATTAGGGACTCTCTTGGGGCTCTGCCCAGTGTCAACTTCCTGTTTCTCTAGGGGTCTAGGATAGTGGTTTATAATCACCTTCCTCTTGGGGAATCACAGAACTCTTTTGAATCTTTCAAGAGTATGATGAATGGAAAGAGTCTGTGTCTCAGAAAAATGCTCGATCACATACATACATGTTAACATGCAATGCTAGGGCGTTCATGGATCCTTAAAAGCAGATTTGGAACCTTCACCAAAGAGCAAATAGACTTTTGCCCCGTGGGTACCCGTGATCCCTAGTCCTCTCCACAAGGAGTCTGGGGAACTCTACCCTGCTGCCTCATGCCACCAACCTGTTTGAGGGCATCTGAGTCACGTGGTGATGGCCCCGGCTCCACACTTGTCTCTGCATCTTGGTCCCCGCCACCCTTTTAGTGTAAAAATAAGTTGCAGGTTGTCATGTTCTGTCTGATCTGTGAGCCTTCCTTAGCCAGAAACTCCAACTCTGGGAGACAGCAAGTGACTGGTAATTAACCAATTTCACTCAATCCCAAGCTTCTGAGCACACCTTTGCTGGGTTTTGTTCTCACCTCTCTCTTTGCTGGTGAAGCTGTGAGCAGCAGTCCCAGTTGTGGAGCCTCCCCTCGCCTAAACCCACCAGATTTTGTAACCAACACAGTAATTATCAGATACTAGCCTTCCAGATGTGAATAGGCTTTGTGCACAAAACAGCTCTACCTCACGCTTTCCTGCAGCTAGCCACATAAGGGTTCAGTGGACCAGAAGTGCTGGGGAGGGACAGAGAAATGCAGGAAATGATGGAGACAGTCTCTCCAGGAAGTTCTCTAGGCGATTCATTTGGTTTCTGCACTTAAACCCGTGAAGGTTCAACAAGTGGGCCGTTCTGCTCCTTTCATTTCTAATTCTGCTAATGTCCTCCGTGTCTATTCAGTCATTTCATGTCTCTGTCCACTCGAAGCTTCAGCCCTGCCCTGCCTGACTCACTGTAGACATCTTGCCCTCACAAATTTCCCAGACACATCCTGCTTTCTCAGGGCACATGCATGTTTATGGACTGAATTGAGTCCCCTCCAAATTCATCTGTTGAAGACTTAACTTCCATTGTGACTGTGTTCGGAGATAGGGCCTCTAAAGAGATAGTTAAGGTTAAATGAGGTCCAAAGGGTGGGACCCTAATCCTTAGGATTGGTGGCCTTAAAAGAAAAGAAAGACACTGGCGCGCTCCGTTCCCCCTCGGGGCACGCACAGAAGAAAGGTCATTTTAGGACACAGAGCAAGGCGGCCAATTGCAAGCTAAGGAGGGAGGCCTGAGAAGAAACCAGACCTGCTGGTGCCTCAATCTGGGACTTCCAGCCTCCTACTGCAAGAAAATGAAATTCAGTTGTTTAAGCCACCTGATCTGTGGTATGTTGTTATGGCAGCCCGAGCAGACACACACATACACACACACACACACACACACACACACACGTTTTCAACATGCTTCTTACGCCTATCCAGCTTTTTCAGTCTCCTCCCAACACGTTGACTCTCTCTGTACTGTCCCTTTAGATTTTGCCCTTGCTTACCTGGGACACTTGCCTAAAATGTTTTCTCATCTTTTGGCACCCAAATTAAGTCTCACCTCCCACACCACCTTCCAAAAGTGCTCTGGCCTGTGCTGGAGCTTTGCCTTTTCAGCCCTCCTGCAGGTCTGCAACATCTTAGCACTCTATTGTACACATTGTCCTGTGTTCTCTCTAATTGCTTCTTGCCCAGAAAGCTTAGCCTTCCTCTCAGAAAGCAAACTCCTTTAAGTCCAGAGTTTGTACCTTGTACTCGGCTACCACATAGAACCCAGTGTGAAACTGGGCATAGAGTGAACACACAGTTTGTTGATTAATTTATTCTAATGAAACATGTTTATGTTTCAAAAACCTAGACAGACAGCATATTAAAAAGCAGAGATATTACTTTTCCAACAAAGGTCCGTCTAGTCAAAGCTATTGTTTTTCCAGTAGTCCTGTATGGATGTGAGAGCTGGACCATAAATAAGTCTGAGCACTGACGAATTGATGCTTTTAAACTGTGGTGTTGGAGAAGACTCTTGAGAATCCCTTGGAATGCAAGGAGATCAAACCAGTCAATCTTAAAGGAAATCAACCCTGGATATCACTGGAAGGAGTGATGCTGAAGCTGAAGCTTGAATACTTTGGCCACCTGATGCAAAAGGCTGACTCATTGGAAAAGATCCTGATGCTGGGAAAGATTGAAGGCAGGAGGAGAAGGGGACGGCAGAGTATGAGATGGTTGGATGGCATCACTGACTTGATGGATATGAGTTTGATCAAGCTCCAGGAGATGGTGAAGGACAGGGAAGCCTGGCGTGCTGCAGTCTATGGGGTGGCAAAGAGTCAGACGAGACTGAGTGACTGAACAACAAGAGTGTTTAAAAAAAAAATGCTAGAAAAGTTTCACAGCACTTCGTTTTCTGAAAGCTCAAGACATCTGGGGTGTGTCTTCTCAGTCATCCTGAGAGACCATTGGAGCAGGGGCGGTCATGAACCAACTCTTCCTCTGGTTCAGGATCAGAGGGTCACACAAGTTATAAGTTAGAGAGCTGTGCAGTCAGGGGTCCACCACAGCCTTCCCCTTTACTGTCCTCCTCTCTGCATCGTACTCTCAGCCAGCCCCTCTGACTGCAAAGCCACTCCACTACAGTGTGGCAAAGCCTCAAAGTGCCCAGGCTGCCTGGGTACAGATTAACATTATGAATGGTCATCTATATCCATCATCACTCCCAGGCTCCCCCTGATCCTAAGGGGCTCTGACTTTCCTCAGTAAACTTTTCTAGGATTTCATAATGCCCTCTGTTATTTAGTCTCTCTTTCCCAGGTCTACCGTCTCTACCTGGAGGTTTGCCTGTAGCATGTGCTGCCATTTTCAGCTGCTCTGAACTAGTTCTCTGGCCATCTGGAAGTCCATCATGGTTTGTGGTTTCTCTTCAAGAGCTTCCGTCATCTTCACCCCATTTGCTTCCCTTCAAACGTTGCTTCTGTACCTCTGCCATTTATATGCCACTGTTAACACAAGTCTGTCTGAAACTCACCAGCCACCAATAAACACGTAGTCCTTAGAGAAAATGGACCACAACCCAATATGGCTTGGTTTGAGGAGGGGTCATTTCCTCACACTCCCTTAAATCTCTCACTTCTTTCCTGGTTCATGGTTTCTCTTCTGCTACTGGTGCTGCTTTCCCAGCCCCTCCCAACACATTCATTTCTTTGGGGACAATCTAGCCTAAAATACCATTCCACAGTCCCCTACCTGCAATTCCGAATTTCCAAATCTCTGAAAGTCAAAACATGGGTTTGGGGGTTTTTTGGTTTTTCACGGGTTTGATGCCGAATTTCATTTGGCAACAAAACCGGACGAACTGATGAGAAGCCGTTTTATCTTCACACCCACTTAGTATGGTCATTCATATATTTTACTGCAGAAATAGCAATGTGGCCGATTATAAGATGCTGCCCACAACCTCACGGGGCATGTTCAGCATATTTGGTAACTTTCTGAATTCTAAAGCACCTGTGGCTTCAAGGGCTTCAGATAAGATCTGTTGGAACAGGAGCCTCTTTAACAGGTGAGGTTCCCTGGCCTTTCCTCACCATCTGGAGAGTGAGAAGACAGCCAAGTGGATCCGAGAGGGTCACAGGGAAACCAAGGATAGCAACTCTTCCCATTAGGAGACAGAATCCCTGTTTGGAAACTGCAGGGGCCTTTACTTGGTGGTGATTACTCCACCCTGATTTAATTAACCAGGGTTTGTTGAGAACTCCGCTCCATCATCCCCTATCTCTGCACATCTTGGTTCTTCCCCAATTTGTCCTAAAACTCCACCCTCATCTTGACACCAAATTCCATTGAAGATAGAATGGACTTCTCACAGGTTCAGCTTCAGAGTCCAGAGCTATTGTTATGACCTGCCAGATGCAAAGGTAAAATAAGGATAATAAAACTCGTTATAGGATTTTATAAGGAACACAGGGGATAATGTATGCACAGCACTCAGCAGAGGGCCTGTGCACAGTGAGCGCTCCATAAATGATGCTCCTGTCATCCTTCTCTTCTCTTTCCTCCAATCTCTGTGCCCAACCTGTCACTTCCACCTGCCTGTCCTTCCTTTGAAATGCCACTCACTTTGATTTCTCTCACTTTACTCCCAGACCTTTAGCATCTTGCATTTGTATTCCTATAATGGCAGATCTGTAGGTCTTCTTAACCTTTATTTTCTTCTCACCCAAGTTATAGTAAGAGTTTCATTTGTGTAGCACTTCACAGAACCCACTCCAGTGTTCTTGCCTGGAGAATCCCAGGGACGGGGGAGCCTGGTGGGCTGCCGTCTATGGGGTTGCACAGAGTTGGACACGACTGAAGCGACTTAGCAGCGGCAGCAGCAGCACTTCACAGAAGCAAAAAAAGGTGGTGCTAGTGGAAAAGAACCCGCCCGTCAATGCAGGAGACGCATTGATGTGATGCAGATCACATCCAGGATGTGATCCCTGGATCAGGAAGATCCCCTGGAGGAGGGCATGGCAACTCACTCCAGTATTCATGCTTGGAGAACCCCCATGGACAGAGGAGCCTGGTGGGCTACAGTCCATGGGGTTGCAGAGAGTCAGGCGTGACTGAGTACATGCACAGCATCTACCTCTGAGGTAGACACGTAAGCAAAGGCTCGGAGAGGTGAAGTGGTTGCCCAACGTGGCGCAGCTAATGAAAGGCAGAGCTGGGATGCGAATTTAAATCTCTTGAGCATGGCCTACTGTCCACAGAGTCAAGTAAGTAATTGCTTCTTTCATGGTGTTATTCTTAGAATAAAGACCTGGTTTTATATTTCCTGTAAACATCTCTAGGTTCTGGCCCACAACAGGCTTTCGACCATAATCAGCTGATTTCTTTCCTCCAAGGCTCCACGACAGTACATGGCCACTCTCGGCTCAGCCCTGCCTCATCGGTAGCAGGGTGCATGCTGCTTCTGCGCCACTCTGCTCCCATCTCAGAGCCAGGGCCCCGGGCCTGACCCAGGGCTGACCACACGGCAGATGAGGGCTGACCAGAGCAAAGCCCACATTCCACGCTCTGGCGAGCAATGAGAAAATCAGGAGGAATTAGGGTTGTTTAAGTGTAGCTCAGATCAGTAGAGAATAAAAGCAACTCCAGGCTCATTGCAAAAGGAAGGAATTGAGATTTCATGAAAAGAAGGCTTCTTCTCTGCGAGAGTTGTGAGATGTTAGAACGAGATTCCTGCAGAGGTTGTAGAAACTGCTCCCCTGGAGGTCTTTAAGAGCTGGAACACAATTCGCTTTCCAGCGAGAGGTGGATATGACAGCTGCGAGGGTAGGGCTGGGCCCCAGGCTGCCAGAGGAGGGTTTAGGACATCTCTCTTGGGAGGCAGGCAAGAGCTCAAAGGCATGACAAGTGGCTGGGCCAGGGATGGGAGGGCAGGCTCCGTGGAGGCCAGGTCAGAAGGTCAGGCAGCAGGAACTGCAGTGACAGGAGGTAGAGATCTGAAGGAGAGCCCACAGGCTGTTTGTTGTCTGATCTGCCCAATTACTGCCTGCTGGCTGGGGCTGGTGAGCAGGGCAGCCTGCAGGGAACTGGCTCTGCCTGGACCCTGAGGGACCCACTGGACCCCACAGGGGCAAAGATCATGGGTTCTATCTAAGTAAAGCAGGGTGCAGAGGCTGGCCCACCGAAATATTAAATACAAATAAAACTGTGCTCTTTTACTGTGCTTCTTAAACAGGGCTGTTTGGGGAGTATTTCAGAACCACAAATTACCCCAGATAAAAGCACCTCATCGTCCTGGACTATCCATTTTTGCTAGAAGATGTACTAAGGGGCAGGGACAAGAGGAAGAAAGGTAGGTAATTTCACAGGTAAGAAATTAAAAATATACTTTTCCTTTTTGATACATGTGGGTATATCATGGAGTCCAGTGCAAAACTACATGCACATTTTATACAAAAGACGGCTTTTCTTTCAGGCTTTTGGTAGGGTGAGGTCCCCGAGCCCTGGGGTAGGGTGTGTGATACCCCTGGCCTCTGCTTTTGCAGTTTCTCAGTAGAACAGTTTGACCACGGCTGCTCTAGTATTTGCAGTGTCTCAGACACTATCTCATCGGGATATTCAACAAGCAATTAAGCACTTTCTGGGGGCCAGGCATTATGCCCTTTATGACAAAGAAGTGGGTGTTCATATTTTCTTTGTAGTGGACTTGAGGAAACAGGAAAGATGGAATGATCCCTCCCCACCCCCCAACAATTCTGCAGTAAAGCAGGGCTGGGAATGTGGCTGCTCCTTTGGGGCGGCCATGCCTGTCCCACGTGCCTGAGCCTTCCCTGGGACTCTCATTCCTCCTCACACCCATTCCCTGCCATTCAACAGCTGCACAGCACTCACCACCATGTGCCCCCTCCTGAGAGCCTTCCAGGCAGGCAAGGGTCTGACGCATTGCTCACGCATTTACAGATGAGGACATTAGCACAGTCACCAGTGTCCCCAGGTCACAGGCAGAGCATACAATTTCCAGGGTGGGTTGGAGGAGTTCAGGCTCAGTGTGTAGCCCAGAGGGGTCTGGGATGTGATCAGTTCCCCATGTGGCACAGGATGGATGGGCCACCAGCAAGCATTTATCCAGAGCTTGTTAGGTGTGGGCTCTGGGTTAGGCCAGGGGAGGAACAAAGATGAATAAGAGCTTCTCTGCCTTCAAGGAGCTTATAGTACACAGGGGACTGCTGCCCAACTGGTGCAGAAAGAGACAGGGAACAGGAACTGTGCCTGGAGACATGCCCCTCCTCCTGCATCCTGCAAGGTCCGCCTTCTGCCTGGGAACTGTGGGCAGGAGATAGTTCCCTGGCTTGGTCACTGAGCACTTCTCTCCCCATCTCCAGGTAGAGTTCGCCCCTCTCTCTGCTTCCTCATGGTCCTCTGGTAACTCATCTTTCTCTGACAGATATTCCTCTTTCTCTGCAGTCCCCAGCAGTTACCACAACCAAAGCCACTTCGGCCTGTGTGTTCATAAGCTGGTCTGCCTAGACAGTGCTTTACAAATGATAATAGTTCACACTGAGGCTGTGCTTACACGTGCTGGGCACTGTTCATGTGCTCTGATTGTTTTAATCATCCTAACAAGTCTGTGATTCTATTACTAGGCCCATTTTATAGATGAAAAGCAGGATAAGTAAACAGCAAGTTTTACTGGGACTGTCACTTAAGCACACTTTAGATAGCCTCTAGCCACTCCACACACAATACCTCCCTTGGGCCTCACAATGACACTGTGCGGTAGGTAGATGGGGAAATTTAAGGCCCAGAAGGATCAATGCATTGCCAATCTTGATTGCTTTGTAGGAAGAGACTAGAATTGAGGTCTTAACCAGGTTTTCATCTCATTTTGTTGCTGAAATCAGAAAAGATTCCTTGTGCATTTCCAGTAACTGTGTACCCCACAAGTTTTTGGAGGATTGTGTCTTGCACTTTTGTATTGGGTGAAAATAAGGAAGAAAGTCATGGCCAGGCACTGGTGCAGCTAGAAAGGCTTGAAATACTGCCACCTGGTGGCTTTCTCAGTGGTGGCGGCTGAAACTGGACCCATGGCCGGTGAGCCATGACCTTGGATGTCCATGATAAGAAGTTGGAACTTACTGACCACTATGGATGCCAGGTGCTCTGCTAGGCCCTTTCAATGGCGCCTCTCGTTTATTCCTCACATTAATCGTGTGAGGTTGGCCCTATTATCATCCCCATTACAAAGATGAGGAAGCTGAGGCTCAGAGGTTAGTTAAGTCATCTGCTCAAGGTCACACTGCTGGTAAATCTTAAAGCTGAGATTCAAGGTCCCATTTGTCTGCCCCCCAGGAGCCACGCCTACTTACTCACTTCTTACCCTGCCTCCCACGCCTATGCCTTCAGGCCACTGCCACCTCTCTTATCTCAACCCGCAGCCCTGGCTCCTTGGGCTGCAGCTACTCTGACCTTGCCTGTTTTTTGAGCTCATCCTTACACAGGGTGTTTTCAGTTGTGTGCCTGTTTACCTGAAATGCTCTCTCAGGTTTACCCATCGCAGGCTACTCATCATACAGGTCTGGGCTTATAGAAGTCACCTTCTGGAAGATGCTATTCCAGCCACCCAGCCGAGGTGCCCCTACTCAAGCCCAGTTCCTCAATGTTTCATTGACTTACTGCGTTGCCTTCTTAGGGCTTCGCGCCACTGAGATTATCCTATTTTTCGGTTCAAGTGCCCGTTCGTGTCTATATCTGTCACCAAGAACGTCAGTTCTGCAGTGGCAGGAACCACTGCATCCCCAGTGCCTAGTGTGGTGCTTGGGAAGTAATTGCTCCATAAATATTCACTGGATGAATGATTGGAAGGAAGCAGGGGAGAGAAGGCCTTTTGACTGGTCTTTTATGCATTTCACACAGAGGTTTTCTTATCCCTCCTATGGCTTTCTGTCATCCTTGCCCCTTCTTTTATTGAATCCCTGCCCCATGCAACCAGGACCAGAAGCGAACTGAGGCTGGAGCTAGGACTTGGCTTAATTTGACAGATAGGTGGTAAAATATTAGATGCAGTAAAAATAAGATGGCTTGCATTTCTAGTCCTCAGCATTTGATATAGTTAAAGTGTCTGTATTTATTTTTGGTAGTAGTTGTTGTAAATTCTTGTTAATTAGCTTGCACCTTATAGATATTGCTCTTGGTCATTTAAAAAGAGACTTAATTGTTCATTCAGGCCTGGAACCTATTCTGTTTTCCAACTTTATTACTTCCTCCACCACATTCACAACCTGGAAAGGTAGATTAGCATCTCGGGATTATAAACTTCCGGCTCTCACTCACCCACACTTGGATGTGCTCCAGAAAACAGACTCCAGTTTGTGAACTTGAATTTAGAGTCCTGCATTTGCCCAGATCCAGGCCCAGTTCTCAGGGTCCATCAAAAACATGAGTGGAGTACAAGGGCTTATACAGATGAGCTTATGGCCAGAGGCATGAGGGACCTCAGAAAGGAAAAACCAGGCGGATCAGAGCTTCACATGGCATCAGAGCTTCACATGACATCAGAGCTTCACATGACATCAGAGCTTCACATGGCATCAGAGCTTCACTGATATAATTTCAGAGAGTGAGGAGAGTCACAATTGCAATTAAGTGAAACCCGGAGGATTGAGCTCTGAGTTGACAGCCCTGCGATGGTGACTGGGGACAGGGCGATGCTGGGGGTGGGTATGGACTAGGAGAGGGCAGACTGACCCTCCTCTGGGCCTGCCTGTGTCTCTCTGTACATCCTTCCTTCATCTGGAAGAATAAAACAAAGCTGGCCGGGCTTTCAGATCCTGCAGCTCTGATGTTCTAGGTCCTTACTGGGGTGGGGTGGGGCAGAAGAAAAGACTGGAGGAAAGGAAGCCGATGTTGATTGAACTCCTGTTGTACATCGGGCACCAAACGGGGCACGGTGACACCGGCAACCCCATGAGGATGGTAACTGTTTTGTGGATGAAAAGGAAAAAAAAGAAGAGGTTGAGTGAAGTGCCCCAAGTCACGTAGCTGGAAGATGATGGGGCTTTGCCACAAGGCATCTGGTACTTACACTGTCTCCACCCAATCCTCCAGGACATCTAATTCCTAGAAGTAGCACTTGTCTCCTGAGGAGCTCTGCTCTGGTCTGCATGGTGACCGGGGAAAGGCAGAGCGCAGCTGGCATTGCCGGCCTTCTGGGTTTATTTCAGTACTGTTCTCCAGCTCTTAATTAGGCAGCTCGGGGGTGAAAAGCTAACGTGGATGTAAGTAATGAGCAGGAGACCTGGTGTCACAGGCCGACCCCGGATGCAGGACAGAGTGATTCTGTAATTATGCCAGCCAGTGTTTACCAAGGGTCTCTTGTGTGTCGGGTCTGAAAACAACAGTCACAGCAACAACAATAAAAACAGCACTACCAACAGTAACAACAGCCGCAGCAACAATAGCGGCAGCAGCAGCGGAGGGCTCATGATGCACGGGCAGGGTAATGTACTTAGCAGCACGTTTGCTGTGAGAGGAGTAAGTGACCTCCTCTTTTTTTCATTTCGGCTACACTGCTTGACAAGCAGGATGGAACCTGTGCCCCCTGCAGGGGAAGCCCAGGTTCTTAACCATTAGATCACCAGGGAAGTCCCAAGATATCTCCTCTTTTTTTGCTGGTTGAGGAGATTGGTTCTCAATGTCTGAGAAATGAAACAAGTACCCCAGCCCTGGGCCATCAGAATTGTCTTCCTGTTTCTAGATGGTGAGAAAGATGTTAAGTCACCGGGAAGGCCGTGAATATGTGTTTTCTGAATGAAACACGGGGGCACGTGCTCTGATGTACTGATTAGTGATGGAGCAGGCTCTTTGAAAACTCCAGGGGCGGTTCGTATCAGCACAATCACCTACCTCTCAGCGGCCCCTCTGTTCTGTGTCCCCCGCACCATTCTCCGGCCCTAATGCCTCCCTCACAGGCTCATCGCTCTGGCCTCCTTGCCCCACAGTACCTTATGCTCCAAAACTATGACTGCTTTAAACATACAGCCAACGTTTTCAGGCTAAACATTTCCCCGTCGTTGGAGGAGGGGAACTGGAATAAGAAGATTGATGTAATTTACACTAAGTTGTGAGTGACTACCAATCTGCCCATTACTGGCTGGTGAATATCTTTTAAAGAGAACCTGGTTATTCACCAGACAGCTCTCCCTGACAGGATTCTAGCTGTGTGACACTATAAGTTCTTCAGGGGCAGGCTAGTGGGGAGAGAGATCGCCCTCTCTAAGGGACTATTTCCTGAAAGGAGATAAGGGCTTTATCCCCTCTTTCTGACTTCAGACCGCGTGCATCGGCGCAGGGAGAGCTCTTGGAAAACCCTAAAGGCACAGCACCTGTATTATCGGCATGCCTCACCTTTTGAGACCCTTTCTTCAATGAGAAACCATTTTAATAACGCTGTAATTTCGTTACAGAATTTTATAATTAAATATCCTTAAAAGAAATGAGGTTGCAGGTCCCTATCTCTCAATTTATCACAGACTTAATGCCCCACGTTACACAGTGTTTAATCAAGAATGTATCCCCACTGTAACTCTCTGCAGGCCTTAGAGATATGAAGTGCTCTGAATTTATCACGAAGGTTGCTCTCTGTTCTTGAGATGTTATTTTGTTTACCAAGTCGCAAAATAAATGGTGGTTTCGTAGTCAGAAATAACAGGCTCTCCTTCATTTCTGCCTTCATCCCAGTCCCACGGGCTTCTCTCATCCTCAGAGGTAAATCCATCCGACAGCTCTCCAGAGGAAAGGTTTTCAGAATTGGCAGCTTCTTTTAAGGAGCAAGCGTTCTCCCCCTGCTGGTTGAGGGCAGCCAGTACATGAGTATGCTGCAAAATCACAACATTTTTTGGACGTCCTTCAAAATAAAATATGAACACTTACTGTGTTCATGTTACATGGAGCGCTAAGGGATATTAAGATGAGAAGCACCCTGGCTTCCCTGGTAGTCCAGGGATTAAGAATCCTCCTTGCAATGCAGGGGACACGAGTTTGATCCCTGGACAGGGAAGATCCCACATGCCATGGGGCAGCTAAGCCCATGCGCCACTACTGAGGCTGTATTCCAGCGCCCTTGAGCTGAAACTTCTGAGCCCACATGCTGCAACCACTGAAGCCCACACACCCTAGAGCCATGCTTTGCAACAAGAGGAGCCACCGCAATGAGAAGCCTGCGTATGACAACTAGAGAGTAGACCCTGCTAGCCACAATTAGAGAAAGCCCGCGTGCAGCAACGAAGACCCAGTACTGCCAAAATAAATAAATATTTTTTTAAAACACAGAAGGACGAGGCCCTTGTTCTCAAAGAGCTTAGAGTCTGGGCAGAGAGACAAAATGTGCATATATACCTAACACAGAAAATGTGTTAGCATCTGTTAATTGCAGGGTCATAGAGAAGGGAGAAATTACTCTGTCCACAGATATAAAGGAGGCTTCATGGTGGTGTTAGCATTTTGCTTGCATCCTGAAAAAGCACTGGGATTTCAGAAAGTGAGAGGGAGAGAAGGTCAATGTGTGGAGTCCTAGAAGTTAGGCGTGAAAGATACCCAAAGAATCATGGACTATGATCCTCTCATTTTATAAGAGGAAAAAGGAGCTCAGAGAGTCCAGATGTCCCGGATATAAGAGGTGGAACAGAGACTGGAACCCATATCATTTCATTCCAACTCCAAGCTCGCCAAGCATTCCGGGCTGAGAGAGGAATGAAAGCCGGTTAGGAAGTGCCAGCCACATCAGGGGATGGAGAACGGAGTCTGGGTCTCAGTCACAAGAAATTCAGTCTCATTTACTGAGGAAGTGAAATGGTCTGGCTAATTTCATTTCCTAATTAGATGGAAGTTCAATAGAAAGACTGTATTGTTAGAAGTGTTGCTTTTTGAAAATCTCCTAAAGTTTTTGTTTCACTTTTCTGCCTTAGCAAGTAAAGTCAGAAAATCATCCGCTGATAATCCTGGGTCTTGCAGGATCTCACAATGCTTTAGCTGTAGACAGCATACAGGATTATAGATATAGATCCTTGGAAGATTTTTAAAAAATATTTAGTAGCAATATATTTGCCTGTCATTTGTCTCTTTATCATTAAACATAGTATTTAGATTTCTTTATCAGAAAAAATCTGATTGGGTGAGTGTCCTGGCTTACTTTGCTTAGGATAATAGAGGTTTTGCTACGTTATTTAAGGTGATTCCTGCTGATCCCCTATGCAGCTCTTTCCTCACCCTTGCAGGGCTGTGCCAGGCAGCAGGGTTTCCGAGAGGAGTTGCGCAGACTTCCCATGCTTGCTTTGGAAAGGAGCAGCAGGACATTCCATTGATAATACTGCCTGGCTCATGCCCAAACTCTCCCCACTGGTAACTCCTGGAAAAGTACGAGCAGTGGCCTTGTCTAAACGGGGGCCCTGTGGGATTTGGCTCCAGCCTGGGTTGGTCACCAGCCTCCCAGATGGCTCTCAATGATCCCCACCTCTTGATATTCATGCCCTGTGTAGCGCCCTCCTACATAACACCAGGATTGATCTGTGTAACCACTGAAATACAGCGTAATTGATAGCATGTCACTTCCTGGTTAGGTTACAAAAAGGCATTTCAGTTTTCATCTTGATGACCCTCTTTTTCTCTCAATTTGCTTGCTCTGGAGGAAGCCAGATGCCACGGCATGAGCATCACTAGGGAGAGGTCCATGAACTGAGACCTCCAGCCAACAGCCATGTGAGTGAGTCTGGGGGCAGAGACTCCAACTGCAGTCAAGCCTTCAGAGGACTGCCGCCCTGGCCAACAACTTTTTTAAAAAAATTAATTTATTTTTAATTGAAGGACAATTGCTTTGCAATGTTGCTTTGGTTTTTGCCATGCAACAACATGAATTAGCCATAGAAAGTTATGACCAACCTGCTGCTGCTGCTAAGTCGCTTCAGTCGTGTCCGACTCTGTACGACCCCATAGACGGCAGCCCACCAGGCTCCCCCATCCCTGGGATTCTCCAGGCCAAGAACACTGGAGTGGGTTGCCATTTCCTTCTCCTATGACCAACCTAGATAGCATATTAAAAAGCAGACACATCACTTTGCCAACAAAGGTCCGTCTAGTCAAGGCTATGGTTTTTCCAGTGGTCATGTATGGATGTGAGAGTTGGACTGAGAAGAAAGCTGAGCGCCAAAGAATTGATGCTTTTGAACTGTGGTGTTGGAGAAGACTCTTGAGAGTCCCTTGGACTGCAAGGAGATCCAACCAGTCCATTCTAAAGGATATCAGTCCTGGGTGTTCATTGGAAGGACTGATGTTAAAGCTGAAAGTCCAATACTTTCTCCACCTCATGCAAAGAGTTGACTCACTGGAAAAGACCCTGATGCTGGGAGGGATTGGGGGCAGGAGGAGAAGGGAATGACAGGGGATGAGATGTTTGGATGGCATCACTGACTTGATGGACATGAGTTTGGGTAAACTCCAGGAGTTGGTGATGGACAGGGAGGCCTGGTGTGCTGCGATTCATGGGGTCGCAAAGAGTCAGACATGACTGAGCAACTGAACTGAATTGATCTGATACATATGTCCCTTCCCTCTTGAACCTCCCTCCCACCTCCTACCCTTTCTCACCCATCTAGATGGTTATAGAACCCTGGTTTGAGTTCCCTGATTCATACAGCAGATTCCCATTGGCTATCTATTTTACATATGGCAGTGTACAGGCTTCCTTGCTACTCTCTCCGTTCATCTCACCCTCTCCTTCTTCTCCCCCGCCCATGTTCATAAGTCTGTTCTCTATGTCTTCATCTCCTTGCTGCCCTGCAAAAGATTCATCAGTACCATCTTTCTAGAATCCACATATATATGTTAATATATGATATTTGCTGTTTTCTTTCTGACTTACTTCATTCTGTATAATAAGTTCTAGGTTCATCCACCTTGTTAGAATGCACTCAAATGCATTCTTTTTTTATGGCTGAGTATGGCCTACATCTTGACTGCACCTTATGAGCGAGCCTGAGCCAACTGCCCAGATTTCTGACCCTTCAAAATTGTGTGAGATAATAAATATTTGTTACAAAAGTTTAGGCTAATTTGGTACTCAGCAATAGATAGAGACTTCCCTGGGATGGGGGCTCTTAGGCATTGATCTTTCCCTGAACCCCATCTAGGTAGCCAGAGGTACTCATGACATCCTGGAATCTTAAATCCAGAAGGGACCTCAGAGATTAGTTGTTTAGTTCCCTCCTTTTACAGATGGAAGAAAGAGAGGCCAGCATCGAAGAGGCTTTGTGTGGAGCCTTCAAGGCTAAAACTCAAAGGTCTTCTGTTTAGGGGTTCCTCCTTTTCTTTCCATATTCCATTCCTAGCACCTAGTCAGACTTCCTGTTCACTGTTTCATTCACCAAATATTTGCTATGTGCTAGGTCTGTGTTAGGCCCTGGGATATAGTAGAGACTCTGGGCTTATGTCAAAAGTGATCATTTGAGTAACACATAATTATTGTAATGGATGTATGTTGAATGACCGAATAAGGCTGGATTCAGTCAGGAGACCCATGTGCTCGTCTGCACTTTGCCAGGAATGTCCTGGGTCTTCACTGTCACTCTTTGTAAAAGACGGTTTCGGGCTGGGGTGCAATACGGAGTCTTAGATTAACACACAGAACCTTAGAATTTTAGAACTAGAAAGGATTTTGGCAGGTGAGTGATGCTGAAGTTTTCAAGCGATAGTGGACTCCTTTGAAAATCAGAAGAATCTAGGGGCCCCTTTAACCTCATGTGTAAAACACTCTGCATGTAAAATTTGGGGAATTCCTAGAACATTTGAAGCCCATCCATGGACTTCCTAGGGATCCATAGACCAAGGACCTCTGATCTGATCTAATCTCCTGCCATTTTCAGTGAGAAAACTGAGACCCAGAGAAGGGAAGTAACTTGCCCCACATCACCCAGCAATTCAGTAGCAAAGTCTGTACTTGAACCAGGTGTCCTGAAACCTTGCCCAGCTTTCCTCTGCCATACAGCCCCAACTTACAGGAAGCACACAGGGAGTGAGGAAACCAATTCCGGCCTCTAAAACACAGACCTTCAGGAAATCACACACACGCACGTATTTATTTTCTGTTAGTATCTCTTGGGGACAGACAGAGTGGCTTAAATAGCCAACTCTGTCTCTAGCACTAGACTAAAATGCATCAGTGGGTCCTTCCTAAAATTCGGCAATTGGAAATCCTTAGAGAGGGGACTGACAGCCCCAGGGAGTGTCTAGGATGGAGGAGTGTGGAGGAAAGTCTGGTGATGTGGATAGATAGCAGCGGAAGCCCTAGGGACAGTCAGCTTCCCTTGACCCACCAGCTGATCCCAGGCACTCGGGGGCACCTCTGTGGAGTGGACCATCCACATTTAGACGGGAACTGGTTTCTCACGATCATGTAGAAGAGCTGCTTCTCATAATATTGAGGAGAGGGGCTCTGGTGCCAGCCTGCCTGGGTGCAGAGTCATGTCTGGCTACTTTATCTGTGCTGTCTTGTCCACTAGCTAACTT
Organism: Bubalus bubalis; assembly: GCF_019923935.1. Taxonomy (NCBI): domain Eukaryota; kingdom Metazoa; phylum Chordata; class Mammalia; order Artiodactyla; family Bovidae; genus Bubalus; species Bubalus bubalis. The sequence continues at coordinate 19,399,798 of NC_059179.1, forward strand.
CTATTTCTGATCTGTAAAATGCAGACCACAATTGCCCTAATACCACAGGCTTGTTGTGATGCTCAAATGAGTTAATTTTTGTAAAGTGCTTAGAACAGAGCCTAACCTATAAGAAGGGCCAGGTAAATGTATGATCATTAAGGGCATAAAATCCATACTTCTTTGGGCATCAGTTTTCCTCTGCTGGGTCCTTCAGAACAGAGAGCACTAAACTTAAAAAAACATTTAAAAAGTCAACTTTATTGAAGTATAAATTGTCTACAATAAATACACCTGTTGTAGGTGTACATTTAGATGGGTTTCTATACTTGTGCATCTACCATCATGATCAGGATTCAGTGTCTCCATCAACCCCCAGGCTTCCTTGTCCCTCATCCTAGTCAGCCCCCTCCCCCAGCCCCAGATCACTGTGAGCTTAACCACCAAAGAATATGATTGCACATTTCTATCAGTGAGTGGGTATCGAGCTGCCAAAATGTATTTATGTTTCCCAATGTATAGATGTGTTTACTTATATATTATATGTGTCCTGTTGTTAATCTGTATCATGCAGACTAGAAAAGCTTAGTTTCTGTGTTATTTTTAGATTTCAAAAATAGGAGGAATGATTACAAAAGTGGATAAAATATGAATAATTAGTGAATCTGAGTCAAGGAGATATGGCAGTTTTTTTTATACACTTCTTGAAATTGTTGTATAAATTTGATATTATAACTCAACATACATAGCAGTAAACACAGCTACTGTAGTGTCCTGGGAGCACTGCTTTTTCTCAGAAGCCCCAGGAGGTTCACTAAGCCTGCCCAATCCCAGGCCCCACACAGCTGGAAGGGGGTCAAAATTCCAAGGGGTGGCTTTTTGCATCTGCCTGGCACCTAGTGAAGGGGCCAGGGCTCCTCAGGGCCATAGGACCTTGGCAGGAGAGTGTCCCCCAGCTGGCTGAGGCCACAGTGGCCTTTCGGGTAAAAGGAGCTGTGTTTGAATCTGGGAAGCAAAGAGCTGGCTCAAATTGGCAGGGCCAACGAGTGTGCAAAAATTCTTTTACCCATAAATCTCTGTATACGTATGAGGGCTCAAAGCATCCACATCCTTTAGAAATGAGGCAGCTGAAAAGTGAATAAACATAAATATGATAGAAATGTAATATAAAGCATCGGCTAATTACTAGACCACCTGAGATGCTACTATTATTACACAAATACTACTTTTACTGCCGCTGTTACTGCTGCTACTAGGATGACTGCTAGCTAGGATGGCCATCCACTCTGCTGAGACTGTCCCAGTTTAAGCACTGAAAGCCCTTTATCCCAGGAAGCCCCTCAGTTCTGGGCAAACCAAGGTGGTTGTTCACCTGAGAGTCTGTTACTCGTTTCCTGATTGCCACAGTCCCTTTAACCATCACCGTGTTAGTCTACTCAGGCTGCACTAAGGAAATTCCATAGATGGAGAGGCTTAGACAACAGAAATTTATTTCTATTAGTTCTGAAGGCTAGGAAGTCCAAGATCAAGGTTCTGGCTGACTCGGTTTCTGGTGAGAGCTCTTTTCCTGGCTTGCAAAGGGCCACCTTGTAGCTATGTTCTCACCTGGCCTTTCTCCTGTGTGTGCATGGTAAGAAGGGGAGCTCTCTGGAATGTCCTTTTATAAGGACATCAAACCCGTCAGGCTGGAGTCCCACTCTTATGATCTCATTTAACCTTAATTTCTTCTGTAAAGGCTCTGTCTCCAAATGCAGTCACAGTGAGTTCAGGGCTTCAACACAGGCATTTTGGCGGAGACCATCCACCATCCAGTCTGACCATTACCCTCACAGCCATAACTCTGTAGGCCAGTCCCTTCTGCTCTTGGCTTTGGCCATGCCTGCCCCTTCTTGGGGCAGCTCCTCACTCCAGGCATTCCCCTGCCTTTACCTCCTTCCTTTGCTACTCCTGAAAAATGCTCTGTCTTTGAACATGCTTTTCCTTGTCTGCTTGCCTTGGCCAAGGGAAATCTGGCTTTCGTAGGAGCTGGATCTGTGAGCCCAGAAGAGGAACTTCCTAGAACCATCTCATAGCAGCAGCCTATCCCCCTTTACACACCCTCCCAGCCTCCCTGTTCTTGAGATCGTCATGACACTGGCCATGTGAGCAGTAGGCAGCCCACTGGATGCGTGAAGGGCTGAATGGGAGGGGGGCTCACGCAGGTTAATGAGGCTCAGGCTTCTGGTCCTCCTGGAGGTTGCCGTCACCCCGAGTTGTGCCCCTGAGCCCTGTGCTGGCCTCTTCCTGTCGCCGGGACATCATTAGAAATGTTAATTATTAATTATCACTAAAAGCTCTTTTTGCTGCATTGCTGTTCTCCATCACTCTCTCTAGCTCTCTTTCCTCCCATTTCGCTCTGTAACTGGATCCTGGTTCCTGGGTCTCCTGTCATTTTAAAATCTTTTTTCTAAGAGCCTCTCACCTGCAGGCTGCAGAGTTGGGGTGTCTGGGGGCAGGGGCACCCCAGAAAAGGCAGCTGGACACATCCTTTTGCTGTATCATTTTAGTCAGAGCACCCACTTCCTTCTCTCAAAGCACCGAGGATTCAAGGACATAGAAACTGGGCAGAACCTGGGCAGGAACTGGGTTCTGATGTTGTGACGTGTGTTTAGTGAAGCCAAGAAACTCTCACTCTTTCCACTCTCTCTATACTTCAACTCAGGTGCTAAGGCCCAGTTTTCCTGACACACTGAGGGAACCACTTAAAAAGATGTAATTTGAAGGAATCCCTGGAAGGATCACTCCACCAGCAATGTCTCCAGCATCCTGTTCTGGGTACACACTTGTACTTTTGGGCAGGCAGCTGCGTGAAGGGAGGAGCACTGGGGGACTCAGAGTTGCCGCTACCTGCTCTGAGGGCTTGAGTCAGCTCTTTGCATCTCAGGCCACAAAAGTCAGTGAAAAGAATAACATTTTGGAGTCAGCAGACTTGGCTTTGTATCCCTGCTCTGCTTGTGCTTGCTGTGCGGCCTTGGACAAGTTACACGACCTCTCTGAGCCTCATTGTTAAAACATGGCGATCGTCTCTCCCTCACTGAGTTAATGGTGAATTTAATGAGATCATGACCTCTAGCTGCGAGTCTGACATACTGAGGGGCTTAATAAATGTTCATGTCTTATGTATAAAAAAGAGATGAACATTCCTGCCCTGCTTATGTGACAGAGCTGGGAGGACTGAATTTCTGAGCATTTGCTCTGTGCCAATCACTGTTCTATAAATGCTTTATACATATTAATTCATTTACTCCTGACAACAGCTCCATGACACGGACACTATTATTATTCTTAGTTATGAAGGAGGTAAGTCAGGTTAAGAAAAGCTAAGTAACTTACCTGAGGTCATGTGCTAGTAAGTAAAAAAGCTTGGAAGTTTTTAGGTGTTTAGGGACTAGAGCTGTGTTGTCCAATAATAATGCTGCCATTTGCCAGATATGGTTATTTGGGCTCTTGCTATGTGGCTAGTCTGAACTGAAATGTACTTTAACTGTAAATTATAACCCCAATTTCAAAGACAATAAGACAAGAGAAAGACAATGTAAGACAGTCCATTAATAATTTTTATATTGATTATATGTTAAAATGATAGAATTTTAGATATATATTGAATTAAATAAAATACATTATTAAAATTAACTTTACTGGATGCTTTTTCCTATTTTCAGTGTGATTACTAGACAATTTTAAATGCCATAGTGGCTCACATTGTATTTCTCTGGGGCTGTGTGGCCTAAGACCCGCACTCATAGTCACCCACTGTATGTCTCCAACCGTGAATATGCGAAATACTGAAGTGCTGCTGCTGCTGCTGAAGTGCTAGATTCTGACTAATCGAATAGACACCACCTGGTCCTCAGTGCAGGTTCATAGGGTTTTGTCAATATCAGGAGTCCCTTTATTAAGGTGTGGGCACCTCTGAGAGAAGGGGTCCTCCACCCCTCACCCCGGACACCCTCCAGTCCAGGAGCAGTCTAGCAGACTGAGTCTTTGATCTTGAGTCTTTACTCACCTCCTTACTGCCCAGTCTGGAGGGAGCAGTAAAAAAAGAGCTTATCCAAGGCCAGTTTTGCTTCTCGGTTCTCCTGGTGTGGGGTGGAGATTCACACCTAGTTCCACAACATCCCAACCAGCTGCTTAGAGACCCCAGTGGTGGGAGTGGGAGGAAGACAGGCTTGGCTGGTGCGCTTCTCCTTCAGCTCACCTCTGACCTAATGCCTGTGGGTTTTCTGGCCAGTCCTTATGTGTATAGCTCCAGGGACAGGGAAACCAGGGCCCCTGTCTGCCCACCAGTGGAAGCTTTTATTTTTCAGAAAACTCTTCTTTTTATTGATCCTCCCTTTACATGATGCTTCAATTCCATAAATAGCTCCTGGTTCTGTTTTCTGGAATTGTACTTCTCAGTATTCCAGAAAATATGGCATGGAGCTCAGTGCCCCCTAAGACCCATTGAATCAAAATCTTCAAGGGGTAGGACTCAGGAATTTGCATCTCTGTCTGTCTGTCTCTTTCTCTCTTTCCACCTTTTCTCTCTCTCTCTATTTCTACTCCACCTTCTGCTTCCTCTCCCTTCTCCTTCTCTGTCTCTCTTTCCTTCTCTTATGCACACAAACCCATACACACACAATGCTGTAAGAACCAGACTCACAAGCAGGGGCTCTCACCTTGGTATCACAGTGTCCAAGGATGTAACCTCCTGTGACATATGCTGCCAGTAATTTTTCCTAAAAATATAGTAGGGGAAATTTCGCAAATTATTGACTTCTTAAATTGAATTGTGCAGATTCAAGATTACTCCTATAATAGTGTTGCCTTTACTCCTGGCTTTCTGGACACTTTCTTGGTTAGAGGAGAGGAATGTGGTGTTATGAACATTCACATGACTCCTTGGAGAGTTAAGAACCATTACTGGCTTCATTTTACTAATAAGGAAACAGAAGAGAGGTTAGGTCACTTGCTTGAGGTCACCCAGCCGACAAACAAACAAACCAGAACAAGATCTTGAACAGGTAGGTAGGTCTGTCTATTTCCATAGCCTCTAACTATCCCATGACTACTGCCCCATGAGGGCTGGGGAGACTCTATAATCCTTGTCCAGGAACCGAAGTCAGTGGATCCTGCCACTTCTCCATGAGTGATCCTTAGAATTATAGAATGCAGGGAACAAGGCAAAGTGAAGGAATAGGTTATTCCTCTTGGGACTTGGGACTCTGGCCCCAGCTGTCATTGTGAGGTGTCACTGAGCCATGCTGGACCCTGTCGAGAATGCTTTTCCCTCATGGAGGATAGCCTGGAACCAAAGCCAGCTGCAAGGCCCACTCTGCCAACTTGCATGCCAAAATGTTACCCAATTCTTGGCTTTTAACATTTCAGCTCAAGGAAAGGCCATACTTGCCAGTGAGAAGTAGATGAGAGTCCAAGAGACCAAGAGCATCTTGGCACATGGTGGATTTATTTATTCCTTGCCCTACTCAAGCTCCACCCCAGCAGGATGCCCCAGTCAGCACCTTCAGACCTGTTGGTCTGTTAAACACGCTCTTTTCTGGGGGATGAGGAAGCAGGAAGAAAAGCTGAGACATTTTCTTGACCACTGGACTCCTGCTGGAGGTTGACTAGTCATCACAACTAATGAACTTTGTTGTGACAATGACAAGGTATTGTTAAGTTCTCTACTTTCCTGCAAGAACTGGGGGAGCTGAAAATGAGGATCTGCCAGGGGAATGTGTTGGGCATGTGAACTTTATCTGTCCGTGGGTCCCAGCAGACAAATAGTGCTGGGAATGGTGAGTCCAGAGGTGTCCACCGAGGAAGTCCATAGCTTCCACGTAACAACCTGTCACTTGTCGGAAACAGCACTCTCATGCCCCTTGATTTGCTCCTTCTCCTGGACCCATGCTTTTCAGTTCCCTCAAACCTTCTTGATGGACATGACTTTCAGCTCCTGCACCATCTGGCTGCCGCTCTCAGGAAGTGCTCCAGTTTCTCAGTGTTCTTCTTACCCTGTAATGCCCAGGGCTGAGTGTTGTGCTCCAGACAGGACTGACCAATTCTGAGCACATCAAGGTCATGTTATGATTTACACCAGAGACGCTGTACTTCCCTCGATGTAGCCAAGATTGTGTACACTTTGTGGCTCATGTATCAACTGCATAACACAGTTGGACCAGGCTGAGCTAGTGGCCAATTTACAGAATAACAAACAAATGGATCATTTTCTCATGGACCGCTGCCAAACCAGGTCTACCCCATCCGGTACTCGTGCAATTAATTTTTAAGCTAAATGCAGGACTTTGCATTTCTCTCTTCTCATTCTATCATGTTGGTTTTAGCCCTGGTTTCCTTCCTGTTGAGGTCATTTCTTATTTCCATTCTGACATCTGTAGCGGTAACTAGTTGAGGTCATTTCTTATTTCCCTTCTGTCATCTTAAGTGGTAACTATGCTTTCTAGCTTTGTACCTGCTGCAAACTTGATTAGAACACCTTGTACATTGTCTTCTGAGTCACAGGTAACAATGCCAGTGAGGTCAGCGCCAAGGACAGAGCTCTATGGCAGGCCACTAGAGACCTCCGTGGGGTTGACACAGAAAAACTAATCAACATTCTTGACTGTGGTTGCTCATCCAGCTATGACTCCACTTCCTGTCCTCTGACCCAATTCTCATTTCCCCATCACATCCTCAAGGGCACCAGGCAAAGCATTTGTCAAATGCCATGCTGAAATCAAGATGCATTGGGTTCATATCATCGCCTTGATCTGCTCTGTGAACAAGTGGAATTACTGCTGACATGTGATGGACAAGATCTGGGGGGTGGAAAAGAAAAATAAGTGTATGAATGACTGAGAATATGAGGATTCACTGTGGAAAATATGGAGAAGCCCCTTTAGAGTTGAAGGGTTAGAGTACGTTCACCTCTCCCACTATCGAGTATCATCTTGCTCTTGTAAATGTTCACACTGCTTTGTTATAATAGTCTATCATATATGGTAGTAATTGCATGTATTTTTATCTCCCCCATGAACCTGTGAATTTTTTTTCTTTTGCTCAAGCCATTTTTATATCTCTTGTTACCAAATGTTTTCAAAAGTACATGCCTTAGGTCAGGGTCCGTGTTTTCATCATTGAATAAGAATGTATGAAAAGCACCCAGCCCAGAGCTCCACCCAATGTAGGCACTCAAAACATATGAGCTCCTTTTGTGTGTCCACAGCACATAGCTTAGGGCCTTATACTCAGTGAGTACTCAATAAATGTGTGGATGGATGCACACCTGCCTGAGTAGCTATCGCATATCTTCCTGGTATTCGGACTGACAGAGTGACAGACTAATCAGTGCATGTCTGATTCATATCAACCAAAGCAACTTGACAAGAGGCTGATTGTTAAACCAGAGTGCAGCATATTATTTTACTCTGAGAACTACTGTCTGATCCCACCTGGACGGAAGAGGTCCACGCGTGGCTGGAGGATGTTGACCAAATAGGCTTATTAAGTGTTTGTGTTAGGGGCTGGGAGTGGGACAGAGAACCCCAGAGAGTGCAAGGGCAGGACTGGTGATGATCGCAGACAGCATCTGTGAGAGAGGTCAGGGCTGCAGGAGGAGCAAAGCTCAGTTGGTCATCAGGTTTAAGGGGCAGGATGAAGCTGGGCTTGAGAGACAAGCCAAGAGGGCAGATGCCAAGTAAGTGCTAGGAAAATCAAAGAGAAAAAGTGGGCATGCTCTGAGAGGGTCCAGGGCTTTTTTGGCAAATGGGCCTGGTAAGCCCAGAGCTCTCTGTGATTGGAGCCAGCTGCATGGGGTCTGGGATGTTCTGGCCTGGTTGAAAGATCCAGATCTGGGCAGCCTGCTATGACGGTTGAATGTATCAGCATACACATTTTTTCCTGCTCTGTACTGGAGAAACACTTGTACATATACATTGCTCAAGTGCTCCCTTTTAAACACTCAGGAAGTCCTGGGTTCACATCCTAGCTCTGCCTCCTGTAGCTGTGTGATCTTCAGCCACTTGGTTTCTCTAAGCCTCAGTTTCCAAACCCGCAAACTGGGTATAATAATAATGTCTACCGTATGGTACTGTTGGGAAGTTAAATTTAGCATATCTAAAATGCCTGGCAGATAACATGTAGTAAACTGAAGTTATCAGTACTGTGACATGGGCAAAATGCTCCTAAGTCCTCTGAGCCTCATTTTCATCAGGAACATAAAAGTTGTAAGAACTGTGAGGATGTGGAATGGAAGCTATTTTTAAATGTGTGATATATTTGATAAATGTAAAAATTCTTATTACTTACAGGATGCTTAGATAGCTTGCTGCTGCTAAGTCGCATCAGTCGTGTCTGACTCTGTGCGACCCCATAGACGGCAGCCCACGAGGCTCCCCCGTCCCTGGGATTCTCCAGGCAAGAACACTGGAGTGGGTTGCCATTTCCTTCTCCAATGCATGAAAGTGAAAAGTGAAAGTGAATTTGCTGAGTCGTGTCCGACTCCTAGCGACCCCATGGACTATAGCCCACCAGGCCCCTCCGTCCCTGGGATTTTCCAGGCAAGAGTACTGGAGTGGGTTGCCATTGCCCTAGAAAAGACTTATTCCTTATACCTACCAAACCCAAGGATGTGTCATGAGTCAGGGATCCAGGGACAGTCTTCAGAGAGGACTATGATGCCTTCAAAACTGTTTGCAAAATGTGAGCATCCTCAGACAACGTGTCCTGCAGGGGAGAGAGCCCTTGGCTTTAATTGTATTTTCAAAGGGGTCTATAGTCTCCAAATGGTTAAGAAATACTGCCCTGGGATCATGAAACTTTGGGAGAACTATAGTTTCTCAATATTGCTGTGAACTCTAGATGTGTGGAGTTCCTTAGAGTGTGGAGAGAGAATCAAGTCAGCACTGTGGACAGCTGGAACAATTTCAGATATGGGTCCCTTTCCTTGTATCTCTCTCTAGCACCCAAGGAACCAAGGTCTTACCTTGTCAGACCTGCTTGTTTCTAGAAGCACCGCACCATGAGCCTGAGCTAGCTATTTATTCCGTCTAAATAGTCCTGCCTATTTACAAAGGCCTCTTGTGCCGATCCCAGAGTAATTCCAAACAAGCCAATAAGGTCATTTAGAGTCATGACCCTCATGTTGTCAGTGGTGAAAAGGGTTCAGGGATGCTCAGGAGAGTGGCCAACAGATTAGAGTGAAATTAGCACTGTGAGCCGTCAGGACGAGAGTCAGAGGATATGAATTATACACCAAGTTCTGCCTCTATGTGACTGATGGGACAGTTAATGCAAGGTCTCTGTTCAGCTACTACAGAGCACAGAGTGGTGAAGAAACAGAGCACAGTGGGGGTTAAGCCCTTTGTCAGATGATGTAGCTGGTCCTGGCCACCTCCTTTTCTAAGAGACAAGGAAATTGAGGCATGAGGAGGGGAAGTGAAAGACCTGCCTGAGGTCACATAGCTAGTAAAGTGGGTGGTCCATCCATCCATCACGCACTCAGTCGTGTCCGACTCTTTGCAACCCCATGGACTGTAGTCCGCCAGGCTCCTCTGTCCATGGGATCTTCCAGGCAAGAATACTGAGGTGGGTTGCCATTTTCTCCTCTAAGGGATCTTCCTGTCCCTGGGATCAAACCTGGGTCTCCTGACTTGCAGGCAGATTCTTGACCACGTAAGCCATCAAGGAAGCCAAAGTGGTGGTGCCAGGATTCAAATCTAGTAAGTCTGGTTCCATAATCCATTCCCTTAAACACTGCACCATATTCTCTCTCTAAGAGGAAAGCATCTCTGGCCCTGCCTCATTCGTGCATCTATCCATGTCAGGGTCATTGCTGGGAGGAGTGCCTGGGCCTAGGCAGAATTTATGAATTCCTGGTTTGAATGTTGTATCTGGCCTCAGTTTCCTCACTTGTGAAGTAGGGCCTGTTTATGCCCTACTCAGAATTATTTTATGCATCAAATGATCCTGGCCTTTGTACATGGAAAGGCTTTGTAAACACTGAGCATTACCCAATAAAAGACATCACCAATAGCATTATTGGTTGAGAGGTTCTGAGTGTCCCAGCTGCCAGGGGTGATGTGCAGCCTGTGATTTTGCTGGAGCTGGTGGCTGGAGACCTCTCCACCTGATCCTCTAAGGCCCAGTCTCCTCCCTCGCTACAACCCCGTTTTCCCTCAGAGGCAATCAGAGGAGGCATTTTGTCCTCTAGCTCAGAACTCAACCCAAATCCCAGGAGGAGAAGACATGCCAAGGCACTGATCTGTTTTGCCAATGCTTTTTCCCAGGTGCCCTGGCCAGCTCCCAGTGCTGGCAATGAACCGTTGCCAACCTCCACTAGCCACTTGCTGCAGCTATAAGCTCTTTGTTCTCATTTGCACTCTACCCCATAATACCCATGTGGGTCATAAGTAGGTGCTGTGTTCTACTTCTGAGAAGACCAAACTCCAGGTCCTGGGACATGGGGTACAAGGAAAAGGGGTGAAAAAGAAAGAAGAATGAGGCGGGGGTGGTCTATGTCATGCTTCTATAGTCTTTCCTTGCCCAGTTCCCACTGTTCACAGCAACAGTTTCAATCGTGCATCTGCCTGTTTGGCCAACAGTTCTAATGGCAACATCAAGGAAGAGGGCCTCCCATATTCCCTTTCACTCAGTCTGAGCTGGAAGGATTCTTGAGGGGGAAGTGGTTCCTGTTTGGTTGAGGTTTAAAGGATGGGGAGAGGGAGTAGTTTCAGGGCAGGTGTGGGTGCAGAAGCAAGGAAACTGATGTTGGGGCAGTAGCTCTAGGAGTCAGGCTGGGGGAGGGCATCTGATGGGGGAGGTGAGGGGTGGAATTGCTGGGCTCACTGTTTGCTGGATGGGTCCAGCTGCAGAGATGTGGGGTATCCAGGCAGCGCCAGGAAGACTGGTGGGGGTGGGAGGGGCTGCCTTGATGCAAAGACAGCTCTGGGAGTGGGACTGCACCACGTAGGTGTCCCTGAGCTCCTTGTTATACAGTCGGGGAGACTGAGGTCCAAATAGGTGAAGTGATTTGACCAAGGTCTCATGCATAATTGCAGAGCTAAAACTACAACTGGGTTTCAAGTTTGACCTGGAAGTAACTCCCAATTCTGACGCTTATTAATTGTGTGACCTTGAACACCTTACTTAACCTTCCAAGCCTCAATTTTCCCCATCAGTAAAGTGGGATGATAGTGTCGACCTTGCAGGGCTGTTTTGAGGCCTAAATGAGATCATCCTTGTCTTTTCTGCTGCACACACGTCCAAGCTGGACAAACTTGACATCTGTGGGGTCCAGAGGCTTAAAGTATTCATAATCTGGGTCATTTTGAATTTTGGTGAGTATCTGGGTAACAGATATAACAAGGAATACAGATGGGTCAGAAATGTAACAGGGAAACGTGGACCTTCCCATTCACTGGTTCTGCTATCCTCCTCGCCTTTTGCTGCTTCTCTCTGGTCACCACTTTGAGGATATTCTTTTTGCCTCTCCTTCTTTGATGACTCTTAACCATCGGGCTGCCCAGGTGGCGTTAGTGGTAAAGAATTCGCCTGCCAATGGAGGAGACTTAGAAGATATGGGTTCAATCCCTGGGTCGGGAAGATCCCCTGGAGTAGGAAATGCAGCTCATTTCAATATTATTGCCTGGAAAAATCCCTTGGACAGAGGAGCCTGGTGGGTTACATCCCATAGAGTCTCAAAGAGTTGGACATGACTGAAATGACTTAGCATGCACTTAGCCATCAAAAGAAGTACATTCATCATTATTTTGTTTTTAATGATTTTGTTTCTTAAAATGAATCAATTATTCTTGATTTTAGAATCACAGCTCTCTCCTTGTCAATTTAACTCAGTGCTCATCCAGTAAGTATTTATTGAGCATATAGTGTAGTGGTTATCACGTTCACCTCACATGCAAAAGGTCCTTGGTTCAAAACCGGGTGGAAACATCTTTCCTTTTGGGCTTCCCTGATAGCTCAGTTGGTAAAGGATCCGCCTGCAATGTGGGAGACCTGAATTCAGTCCCTGGGTTGGGATGATCCCCTGGAGAAGGGAAAGGCTGCCCACTCCAGTATTCTGGCCTGGAGAATTCCATGAACTGGGGTTGCAAAGAGTTGGACACAGCTGAGCAACTTTCACTTTTTTTTTTTTTTCCACTTTCATTATACCAGGAGCTGGGGTTATAGCAGTGAAAAAAATAGTTTAAATTCCCTGCTCACATAGAACTTATTTCTACAAGGGTGATTGCCCACCTCCACCCACTAATCACTTGATGTATTTTGTTTCTATTTTTACCACTTTTCTTCCTTGACTGATTTTGTGTGTGTGTGTGTGACTCTGTGGTCTTCCATAAAGAACAGTGCCCACCATGACTGCCATCCATTACCTGGTATAGCCAGACTTGGTTATAAAACAACACAAAAAGGGAAACAGACTAAGCAACAAAGCAGGTAACCTCCTCCGCAAGTCCTACCATGCTGTCTTCCAGGCCTGGAAGACCTTTTCAGTTCAGCTAAATGAGCTGTCCAAACGGCTCTCTCTTCCATTGTTCTGGAGAATTGGTGGGAGCAGGCTTCTTGCGCTCCAGGGTAACCCAGTGCTGGGCACATACAGTAGAGGCTCAGGAAGATTTGCTGAAGAAATGTGGGTAGATGGGCAAATGGGTGAGGATGGGACCAGGTACTCTAGGCCTCTGCTTTGGTGCAGGATGTCTGGCGAGCAGGTCTAGAACAGACCTAATCCTCCATGCGGGTGGATGAGGCATGAGCCCTTTTCCTCTTGTGGAGTCTCTCCTCCTAGGAAACCTAGCTGTTAGCCTTCCCTGCAGCTGCTGAGTTTTACAAAGTCCCGGGGAGTGTCTGTGGGTAAGGGTAGGTCCTGCCTACCCCGAGATGCACTGCTCAAGAGCAAAGACAGAACAAGGCAAAGGAAGACTGTTGCTTGCACAGTAAGTGCCTATATAATCTGCTCAGGGAGGGGAACTGGGGTCTTATCCCTCTGAGCAGGAGATTAAAGGCCTGAACTTGTGATTGCTGCTCGGCTGGGGACCTCTGCCATTCACCCACAGGGAGCCGGGAGAGCGCAGAGAGCACAGCTGCCGCTGGAGAAAGTCAGCGTGGGGGACCGCCAGTGGCAGGCTGTTGAAAACAAATGGGGCAAAGAAACGGTTCTGATGCTATCGATCGGAGCTGATGTTTGCAGAACAGCCGGAAATGACTTACTTGCCTGCAAAACCAATAGGGAAACTGAAGTCAGTGAGCCTAGGACAGACCTGATTGAACCCTGCCCTTCTCCCCTCCCTCCCGGAAATACCCACACATCAATCAATGCACCAGAACATCATGGGAAACCTTGGCATGAGAGATGCAGGACTGGAACTCTCCCACCGCCCCTGCTCAGTCCTCCCACTCTTATCCTCGAATGGCCACCAGCGTTAACATCTTCCTCAGCGTCCCGCTGGGCTGGCTGCTACCTCGCCACAAGTGACCTCTGATCCCCTCTTGCCACTGTCATCAAGGCTTCCGCTGTGTGTAGGTCGAAATGTGAGTGAGCACCGTCCCATCCTAGGTCAGGTGAGACAGTGCTGGAGCTTTTATTGCTATCCCTGCCGGTTACTTAAAAGGAACTCCTAGTAAATTACCAAAACAAACCAGGGAAAGAAAGTACAAAGGAGAAGAAAGTGAAAATGGATGAGTTTGCAGAGCTGGGACTTTTCAACCCAAGGTGACTCTAGACCAGCCCAGTGAACACAGGGTTGAAAATGCAGGCCTGTTTTCTTTTCCTTTTCTCCTCTTTTCTCTTGTCCTCTCCTCTTTTCCCTTCCCTTACTATGTCTTCTCTTCTCTTTCTTTTCTCCCTCCTTCCCTCCCTTTCTTTTTTCCCTTCTTACAGTCTTTCCTTCTTTTTTTTTTTTTTATCTCCACCCTGTGTTAGTCCAGGTCTTCCAAGAAGCAGATGTCCAGATGGGATTAAAGGGGCATCAGTTCTATTGGGAGCGTTACCTGTGGGAAAGAACATGGGGAGGGATTTGAAAGAAAGGTTGGAAGAAGCAATGCAAGTCTGACCTGGAGTGCAGAAAGGAAGGTTGGGCAGAAGCAAGCTCGACTGCCCTGTCACCTAGGGAAGGTTCAGCAAGGCTGTTGGGACATCCTCGAGTCTGGGTTGGCCACTGGAGGAGTCTGATGTCTCTAGAAGAGGCCTGCCATGGCATCCGTGCTGTGGTCTGTCATGGGCTGGGAGCAGCTGTGGAAAGCAGGGTCTTGCTGTGAACTGGGCAGTGGGTTTCAGAGCCTAACCCTGGGAGACTTGGTCAATCCTGCCTCTGCAGCTAGAGGTCTGCTTTGGCACATACTCATAGCCCCATGACTCTGCAGTTTGGCATGCCTAAAGCCAAGTCACAGCCTGATTCTACACTTCAATGGACTCTTTCTCTAGGCTTCCTCTGGTATCCACACGGCTTCCTTCCTCTACAGGGCTTCTCCACTAGACCCTCCCTGGCTATTCCAACTGAAACTGCAACTTTCCATCCAACACCCCCTTGCCTCGTTCCCTGCTTCGTCTTTCCCCCAAGTTTTTATTGATGTCTAGCCTACCATACTTTCTTCTCCTTTGTTGTGTTTATTGTCTCTCATCCCTACAAGAACGTTTCATGAAGGCAGGGATTTTTGCCTATCTTTTTCAGTGTTGTGGCCTTAAGATCACAACAGTGTCTGGTACTTAATAAATATTTGAATGAATGAATGAATGCAAGAATGGCTACTCTTCAGAGTAAACTTTGGGCTCAGTGTCTCCAGCAGCTGGGTGGACACAGGGAAAGGGCTGTCTTCTTTAGAGCCTGGGGTCTGCACATCACTTTCCAGGGTGGAAAGATAGGCACTGTGTGTCAGGGGTGAGCATGGAGGTGAGCACAGGACAAACGCAGGTACTGGTCCCAGCGCCATCATCTACCAGCTGCGTGACCTTGAGCAAGGCACTTAACCTCGCTGAGCTGCAGCTCCTTCTTGGGTGAAATGAGGACACTGACCTACCACTGTTAGGATGGTTTTAAGGCTGAGAAGGTTCTGATTACATCCAAGCAGGGCTTGAAAAAGATTTTTCTGTTTAAAAGTCAGCACTCCCCAGTGGTTTGTCAACAAACGCTTTCTTCAGTTGAGGAAGGATTTCAGCTCAGCCCACTTCCCCAAGCCCTTTAAGGCTATTTCCCATGCTCTCACCCTCAGTCACCTCCCTCTCCCCAAAGGGAGGTAAAGTTTGGGAATTCTTGGGTCTCCATCATACTAATAGCTACCATTTCCTATGAGGCAATTGCTTTGCAAACACTATGACCTGACTTAATTAATTAGAACTCTTTGATGACAGGGACCACATATCTGTTCCCTGCTGTGCCCCCCAGGTCTGGCACTGAGTAGGTACTCAGTGAATATTTGTTAAATGGTCACACCAACTGGATGGTTACTATTATTATCCCTACTATACACATGTGGAGACTGAGGCTCACTCATGGTCACAAAGCAAGTAAGTGGTAGAGGCAGGACTTAAACCCAGGCATGTGTGATCTCCAAACCTGAGAGTTTTCAGTTCTATGGTGCTGCCTGAAGAAGATGGTTCTTTTACATAATCCCCGGGGGAAGAGCCCAGGTTGCAGGCACAGACTCATGATGGCCTCAGGACTCCTCCAGCCCCTGTTTATAGGGAGTCTCGGGCATTCCTGTTTATAAGAAGTGTCAGCACTGGGGGACAACGTGGCCTCATGGGCATCGTGCTCTAACCCATGGAGTTTCATTGCCAACATGTTATTTTCCAGGTTGAATGAATCATCCTTGCCTGGCAGGTAGACCTGTCTTCAGATTTTTTTAGCTTCTTTTGAATTCTTGACAATGTTGAGTCATTCCTTGGCAGGACATTGCCAATGTTGTGGCAGTTGGGACAGTTGATGTGGGCCAAATGGCTTAGTTAACTAACCTATAGGTTTTCTTTCAACACAGCACAGAGTTTAACCCTCTTCTAGGCAGTCTAGAAAGAGGGGTTGTTCTTTAATCTGGCAGAATGCTTTCCAAGTCTTGAGGGTGGGAGGAGGTAGTTGGAAGACAGAGGGGGGTATGTTTGCATATTTGCAAATGATAAAGCTTTTTAACAATTCAAGCTGGGCAGTTTGTGCTTGAAATAAGACTCAAGCATGCACACAAATACACAAACACTCTGTGACGAAAAACTTTATTGTACAAACAGCTGTGTTTGCTTGTAAATGAGGCAATTAAAACACTATTACATGTACATAAAGTGTTCCATAGTGAGGGTCAGCTTTGAGAATTAGGGGAAAAGCTGCTATGATGGGATACGGTGTTTGGGAGGTACTTCAAAGGCTGTTCTTTCTCAGAGTTCCCCTACCTTGTCTTACTTTGACGGCTGTGATTTTTCATCATTGGTCACTTGTAAAGGGTGTGGCACTGGGCCTCCCAATAAAGACAAAGTGTATAAATAAGTGATGAGACAGCGATGACTTATTAACACACTGGTGCACAATAACACATCAGTCATTTTAGATGTCAAGCCAGCCGGTTGATAATCTGGAAAAGCTGGGAGAATACAGGTGAGAAGAAGGTAAATTTGGTTGTGCCTGCCCAATGTCTTTTTCCTAGATCTGGATTTTTATTAACATTTGGGAAACCATCCCACCTTTAATCTTTATCCATGGAATTTCAGTGGGCAGGTGACCTAGGTTTAACCAGTCAGAGAACTGCACTTGACCACTGTAATTGGTTCAAAAACAGGCATGTAACTTGAATCAAGCCAATAGGAGGCCTATCCTAGACTTGAACTAGAGCTATTGGGACAGAGTTATATTCTTGGGGGTTATAATCTACCCTCAATGGTGTAATAGGATTGCAGCATCTGGATGGGAGTGGAGGACATAATAATATAGAGAGAGGCTGTCTGAGAATAAAGACAGAGCAAAGTAGAATGGAGAGAAGAGAACGATACGTTCCTCAGGACTTCATTTGAGGTCCTGGATGACATCATGTCTGAAGCCAGTTTACTCTTCAACTTTTTAAGTTATATGATGCAACAAACTGAAAAACTCATTGCCTCTAACTTCCCTACTTTTTTGCCTAAGTTGGTCACCCAAACTGAATCTTTACTGATATATTTTCTTGTTTGCTGTTCTTTCTCTTCCACCAGACTGCAAGTTTCCCCCCAAAGCAGGGATTGTTGTCTTACTCATCTTTGTATCTTCAGTGTCTAGCAGAGTAGAACTTCAGTACTGAACTGTAGCAGACAAAGGAAGGGGGTGCCAAGATAATGCACTTTGAGTAAGCTGGTCCTGAACAAGAAGATGGTCTATTCTGCGAGGCAGGCTGAAGACATGTGTCTCTTCTCTGCAAAGACATGTGTCATTGTGCAAGGGGATTGGAGGAAAATATACAAATGACACATGAAGAAGAGAATGGAAGTTGATCCAAGAAAGATCCACAATGATTGTCAACAAGGAGTGGGTGAGTGCTAACGTTACCATCCAGAGATGAAATGAGGAATTGAAAGGGGGGTTGGAAAGCCAGAAAAAGCAAAAATTCACACACAGAAGTCAAAGCTGGCAAATAAGGGGGTGGTGACTAGATGAATTTTGGAGACAGGAGTCAATATCCATGGTTTTTCTTTTGATATAGAAGGTAGCTGGGCCTCCCTGATGACTCAGATGGTAAAGAACCTGCCTGCAATGCAGGAGATGTGGGTTTGAACCATGAATCAAGAAGATCCCCTGGAGAAGAGACTGGCTACCCACTCCAGTATTCTTGCCTGGAGAATTCCATGGACAGGGACCCTGGTGGGCTACAGTCCATGGGGTCACAGAGTCAGACACGACTGAACAACCAAAATGCACACACAGAGGTCAGCTTCATTCAAAGCGGGCAAAGGGGAATGGGTAGGGATGAAACTGCTTTCAAGCTCAAGTCCATTCGCCTAACACACAATGAGGTCAAATAATACCAGAACATGGGAGTTAGGAGCAGAGAAAGCTTTACTGCAGAGCCCAGCAAGGCTCATGCCTTAAAAATCCCAAATCCTCCAAAAGCTTTCAATGAAGCCCTTTTCTGGGAAAAGTGAGGGAAGGGCATGGTTAATGGTTGCAAACTTCCTCTGGTGTCACATCACATCCTTTTTTCTTGAGGTCAGGTCACAGTCAAGTCACCATGTTTCTGTAAACCTCCACTGAAAGAAATGTAATTCTCTGTTCTGACAAGAACGGACCGGGTCTAAAGGCTTGGGAGCATTTGTCCAGCACCCAGTCTGGATCCTCTTACCAGTGCCCAGGCCCAGGTGAAGAGGCAGATCTCAGCTGGCGGCAGGTGCCCTCAGGGCCAGGTCCCCACACCCTGCCCAGTCATCATCACTGAGGGAGCCAGGCGCCCAGGACCCAGCTGGCCCTCAGGCTCCTCAGGCAGCCCAAACGGGGGCCTGGTCCCTTGGACCACCATTCATGGAGACTTCCACTGCCATTAGGTCTTGAGATGGGGATGGAGGAGAGGTTTGCTGCTTCAGGGCCTAGGCCCCACCAGTGGGCGGCCATGGCGAGGGCTCCTCAGGCTGTCCCCGGCCCCCAGCTCACCCACCAGCGGAGGTCAGAGGGCCTGGAAAGCCCTGAGGAGAAGGCTGCAATCCCCTCTCACCACAGTCGCTGCTCCCAGATCGCTGCTAGGCTAACTCTCGGCAGAGCGGGACCTCTAATCCCAAGTGCTAACAGTCCCGCACTTGCCTTGCCCCTGTTACAAGAACACCTTGTGCCTTCTGGGAAGCCTGGATCCAGAATAGGTAACAGAGACAACATTCCCCATTTCTTCAGAAATACTTTAATCTGGTGACAGAAGTTGTGGGTGCCTCTCTTCCAACTCTGCCTTTTACAGAGATGAATTAATTAGGGTGGGAGAGGCTAGGATGGGCTTTAGAGGCACTTTGGCATATCTTGGATTATCTTATAATTACACAAAGCCCCAGACAGCAGCCCCTGTCCAGCTGCCCCCTCTCCCAAAGCAAGTCCAACTGGTCGTCTTTCTTATCCACCAACCAGAAGACACCGTGTCACCTTGCAAAGGAGTGCAGGACTCCGGATACCCAAACACTGCTGAGCCAGGAGCCAGCTTACTCTTTCATTGTCAGACTCCTTGAACCTCTTCTCAGGTCTCCGTCTCTGGATGCAGTGCTCCAGAACAGAGGCTGGGAAGGTGTCCCCGTGGTTGAGGTAAGCTGGACACTGAGCAAGTCTGAGCCTTTAGTGCTGCTGGAACAGAGACCAGCAGTCCATGACTGTCCCGTTTAGAAGCCTTAACTACATTCCCTGCTGCTGCTGCTAAGTCACTTCAGTCGTGTCTGACTCTGTGCGACCCCATAGACGGCAGCCCACCAGGCGCCCCCGTCCCTGGGATTCTCCAGGCAAGAACACTGGAGTGGGTTGCCATTTCCTTCTCCAATGCATGAAAGTGAAAAGTGAAAGTGAAGTCGCTCAGTCATGTCCGACTCCTAGCGACCCCATGGACTGCAGCCCACCAGGCCCCTCCGTCCATGGGATTTTCCAGGCAAGAGTACTGAAGTGGGGTGCCATCACCTTCTCTGAACTACATTCCCTAGGAAAGGCTTTTCAGTCTCCTTCCTTCTCTGTCCTGTGACTCCCCCAAATCCTTACTCTGGCACCAATCAGAAGCTGTGTAGCACATGGTATGTCAGCAAAGTCTTTCTTTCCTACTTGCAACTCTCAGGATTCCTGACACCTTGGTGCCACCATGGGGAAAGGCTATGTGACAGATTCAAAGGGTGTCATTGATGAGCCAGGAGACTTAGGTTCTAATTACAGCATTTTCAGACCTTCAATCCTTGGCCTCGGGAAAGAGTCTTCTTTCTAAGCTTCAATGGCTTGTTGATTACATGATTCTGGAAACTGATAAAGTGAATCTCTCTCTTTGAGCTGAGAAAGCTGAGCACTTGGCCTCCGTGTCTGGAACTTGCCTTGTGGGCTGCTTCCACCTCTTTGGGCTGACCCCTGCTCTAACCCCTGCTCTGTATATGCACCCTCTTGGCCACACCTTCCTGTAGATGCCTGGAGTTTTTAGTTGGGAAATCCAAAGTTGGCAATAATATTAGAAGAGATCAAAATATTGGGCCACCAGGGACCAATAGGGGTTTCAATAAATGAAACTTAAGCATTTAAGAGATTCAAGTCCAATTCCCTCAGAAAAGTTCCTGAAAATAAAGATTATCCACTTAAACACCCAAAGATAGCATTTACGAAAAAGGCACTTTGCTGGGAAATCAATCTTAATGTTGCCTCTCACAATTCCAAATCCCTTATGCTCTATTAAGAAGTGGCCCTTTAACCTCTCCTTGAGTCTCTCTTCACCGGCACCCTCCCCAAGTCAACCCAACCCACTGCTACTTGGGGCTTGTCTTCTTCTCTGTAATGACAATTATGGGAAAACTGGAGGATTAAGTGATGGTACTACCATCCTACACTAAGCATGGTCATCAGGAAGGAAACTGGTTATTTGGTTCCCATCTGTGAGCGATTACAGATGGGAGGAAAGATAGTGAGAGGAATGCAAAACCTCTAGCTCATATCCCAAACTCTGGGATCTTCTCTCACATTTCTTATGCAGGGAGTGGGCGTTTAGAACCCTTTGCTTACCACTCATCCACATGCCTCTGAGTTCCCACCCCTCACCACATACAAAAAGGGAAGCAAAACTTTCTTACTGTCTGGATTAATTTGGGGGGTGAGGTAGCTTAGAAGTTGGGAAAATATCCAGAGATAAAGTGAACAATGATATTCCTTTCTTATCTTCGATCAGTTTTTTTATTTCCGTTACAGCAGCATTTGAAGAATAGACGTACGTGAGAGGCATAGTATTTATTCATTCTATGGCTTTTTCTCGATTGTCATGCAGGACTTGGGGTTCCCTGAGAATAATTCTGGGGCTCTACTAAGATCTCTTGCCTGCAGGTTGGAAATGGCTGTTCTAGAACAACAATAAGAAAGGATTGACAGCATATACCGAGTGGCTCATACATGTCTGTCACTATGCTAAGTGCTAAGTGCTTTACGTACATTCCATTTCATTCTCATGTCAACCTTATAAAATAGTTACTTATAGTCTTCAATTTTATAGATGACGAAACATAGACTTAGGTGAAATAATTCACTCATATAGATAAGCCCACATGGATAGCAAGTGGCGGAGTCAGGATTTAGATTCATGTGTTTCTGATTTCAAATCCACATGCTTAATCACAGAAGTAGAATTTGGCATATACTGTTTATATTCTTCATAACTGGCTACTTTGAGTTTAGCTTTTTGTATGTTCTATAGATCCTGGCACATAGAGAAAGCTAAATAAATGCTTTATAATTAATTGATTGGTGGTCAGGGTTTAAAAAATTTTTTTTCTTTCCTATATTTTACTACTTTCCAAATAGTGACATTTTAACCTCTGTTGAAGGAAGATTTTGGATGGCCTTGATTGTAAAAGCCAAGTATCATTGTAAGTTTTGGATTCCAAATCAAGAATTAATAGATAGATGTCAGAGAATGAACTGAGCTTAGATACCTGACTTTTTTTTCAGTACTTTTCAAAAATATTAATGTATTTATTTTAATTGGAGGATAATTACTTTACAATATTGAGATGGTTTTTGCCATACATCAACATAAATCAGCTACAGGGATATCTGACTCTTGATGTAATTAGGGAGCTTGATGAAGATTACTTTGTTTACAAACCATGAGTCATCAGTCCTATTTCCCAGGGCATTCAGCTAAGTTTCATCTTTATCATCATCACTGCCATTAATATCACCATAAACATTATCACTTGTGTATACTAACAGAGCTCATTATTCTTACAAGAAACATTTCTATATTCTAGGGATAGATATATAGAGGCATAATATAGGTCCTATCCTTGAGGAGCTTCTAATCCAATGGGGAAATCAAGGAAAATGTCAGTGTGAAGGTATATGTAGCCTGGGCCTTCAGGAGAGAGTTTAGAGGAAAGAAGGAGCAGAGTTTGGACTTGGAAAATTCTAGACAAGGGGACCAACAAAGGCAGAGAGATGTTGGAGTGCAGTTTTTGAAAAAAAAAAAAAAAAATCCATGTTTAAAGAAATGTAAGAAGTAGAATTAAGGTAGTTTAAAGGTTGTAACCTGCGTGGAATATACTTTATGCGGTGTGAGGTAGGGATCTGACTTTGTTTTTCTCCACATAAATTGTTAATTGCCCCAAGGCAATTTAATTAATCACCAATTCTTTCCTCAATAATTCAAAATAACATCTTATTTTTATGACAAATTCCCTTAAATTCTTGGGCCTCATTCTGGATTCTGTTCCATTTCATTGTCCTTTTTCTCTATACCTGAACCGGTAGCACACTATTTATGTCTTGACATCTGGTAGGACAAACCCCTGTCTTTTTTCTTCTTTGAAACAGTTATGGCTATTCTTGCACCATGACTTCTCTGTATGGATTCTTGTTTAGAACTTGCTAAATAAATTTCCTGAGAAATCATAGGGGGCATGAAGGGAATGCCAAGAGGCATAGAGGGAGTATAACGGGCCATGAGGTTGGTAAAGTAGTTTGAAGGTCAAATAATGGAGGCTTATATTGTCCAGCCAAGACATACAGGGCCCACAGCACTTCTGGGCATTTCTAAAGAAGCTGAGCTAACTTCTGGCATCCTGGTCCCTTCCCTAAGAACCTTGTCTGCCAAGTCTTGCACATAGATTGCCATCGACTAGCCAGAATACCCATGTTCCCAGAGCCCACACTGTGGGCTGGAGAGAGAGCATGGCCTGTGTTAGAAGGCCAAAGACAGGCTTGTTCATTTTGCTTATTCAGAACTCAGAAGTGACCTGAATCTGAAACCCGGAGGCAGCTCCTTTCTCTCTGTCCTCATCTTTTCACTGCCTCTGCCCCTTTCCACATGCAGCCCTCCCTGGCTGCCATCTGTCACAGTTACAGATGATTGGACAAGGATAAGGAGAGAGAGTCAGCCGCCCATTGTGTCTTCCCCCGAGAACTAATGTCAGCCCTGGATCAGAAATCACGGGAAGCAACCCTGGCCTTTGGGTGAGGGGAGGGAGGATGAGAGCCCTTCGGACAAGCCTCTGAGGACGGGATGCCCTCTCATCCATCCCATTCCATTAGCTGCAAGACAGAGACATGTGCACAGGGAAGTGCCTTTCTTCTGCTTGCCCCTTCGGTTTCTCTTCTTTGTTTTTGTTTATTTCCTCATCCAACAAGTATTTATTGAATACTTGTTATGTGTCAAGTCCTAGGTAAACAATGTGAACAAAACTGACTTGGTTTTTGTTTTCATGGAGCTTATAGTCTGGTGGGGCTGACAACCAGCAACTAACAAACACACAGATACTTTTTTTCTCCTCTGTCTTTCTCTCCTCCATGCACAGCTCTCCCCCTGGAAGCCTCTTTCCAGAAGTGGGTAGAGAAGGGTGGGGGTGATATATCTGCATAAAAAAACTCTAAGTGTACCAGCCTGGTGCGGGTAGAGTGGGAGCAAAATGAATGATTGCTATGTACAAGAGGCAGTCTAGAAGGGTCTTAAAAATCTTACCTGGGTTCCCGTTTTTTCTGACCCTATCAACTGCTTCCTATCTCCAGTTTTGAGGGTCAGATAAGTGTCTCATGTCTGAATAACATTCCTCACTGAATGACACGAACTATAGGAGGATGGAGGAGTTTTCCTGCTCTATGCCAGGGAGGGGAGAATGGCGAATACATTCTACACCCAAAGGTGACGGGGAGGAGGACAGAATATTCAGACAGAGATGCTGGCTTACCAGAGGCAATCTGCAGAACACATGCTCCCCAGAGGGGTTCCTGGTGTTGGAGAACACGATGTGATGTGGATGATTGAAATTCTGGGCCAGTTCTGCAGCCAGGCTAATACGAGAGCAAGGAATACGTGAAAAAGGGAAAGAGCAGGGATGTGGCCTTGAACACAAAGCACAGGCAATCTCATGGAGAAGATGGAGGGGGAAGGAGCAAGGTAGACCCATGATGAGGAGTGTCAGAGAGTTGCTAATCAGGAGGGAAATTATGAAGAACTTTGGGCTGCTCTCCAGAAATTCAAAGATGGAAACCTTTTAATACTTTAACAGAGGTGCATGGAATTTGTTGAAAAACAAGTAGCAAACTATAAGTGCAGCCTTGGGAAAGTCATGGGGCATCAGTCTACATTTATAAATACATAAGCTGTGATGGGGAAGATGGGTTGGGATGCTGAAAGTGGAATTTAATGATTTCTAATGGTTTTTCCACCTTTAACAACATGTGATTCTGTTTTATCTCCATTGTGCTTATGTGCCTAGAAATGTGTAGAGGAAAGGTGCTTTTTTTTTTTTTTTTTAAATTTACTTTGTAGGGGTGTCTATAGGCTCTTTGAGAACAATAGGTATCTTTCTAGGAACTTGCATAAAGTTGTATTGGATGAATGAAGGATGAATGAATGAGGCAAAAAATAAAACATATGAAAAGTTCCGCCTTACCAGGGAACCTACTACTAGGTTGGAGGGGCCAGGTAATACACCTGAAATAGTTAAAGTCTGCTAGGCAATCCATTCAGTTTCTAATCTGACTCTACTCCCCACTTCTAGGGTACTGCAGACAGCTCCATGGTGCTGAAGGTAGGACTATAATGAGGTGAATGCACTTTCTAGTTCAGGATTCACTGACTCATTCACCCCACAAACATTCACTGAAGGCCTGTTTTGTTCAGGCAGCATCTAGGTACAATAGGGAAGAACAAATCTTTGAATATTTTAAAGTTGAAGATAATCTTAGGGGAAACAATGAAAACTATTACAACATAGGTTCCCAAGAAAAAGAGGAAAGAAAACACAAAAAAACACAGTTTCAGTTTATAAAGTTGAATTCAAAAAGATTAGGAGACTTTCCATAATAGAGACCATTTATTGAGTGCCTACTATAAACCATGCATACTTTCTTTCGAAATACCTTTGTAAGACAGGAGCCCAAAGACGGTATGGGTCCCAAGTCACATGGCTTCTAAATAGGAGCAGGATCAAGACCCATACCTGTTTTCCTCTAAAGCTTGTGGTCTTTCTAAATTCTCATGACTCCCTCTGTTAGGCCACTATGCAGGAAGGAACATTTCAATCTGCATGCACACAGCTTACTCGAGCTTATGAGGGAAAGGCCAGCTCCTCTGCTCCTCTTCCTCCTCTAAGGATCTCCTTGCCATCTTGACCCTGGAACAGCACCAATTGGTGGTGAGAGGGAGCAGAGAGTTCCCAGAATTATTTGAGATGTGTGAGGTGTATTGGATGGAGATCTTTCAATAGGATAATAGTTTCTCAACTCAAATAAGCTTAATCAAAAAGGTAGGTAGTTAACTCACAAGATGAAGAAGTTTAGGTATAGGCATAAATCCAACTTCAGATACACTGACTCAGTGGTGAGAGGAAGAGGAAGGGATGTTTACTGCATGATGTCATCATGACTCTGCCCCTTCCTCCAGCCCTCTTTCTCCACTTTGCTTTTTTTCTGAAGACAGGCTCTCATTTGATGATAAGATGGCTGCTAGGAGCCCCCAAATCATACCCTCTCTGATTTGCAGCACCAGCAGTAAAGTACCTTCTCTTTCCCAGGGCAGATTCTGATTGGCTCTGCTTAGGTCATGTGCACATGATCTTGTTGATAGCCTGAGTCTCATGGCTTCATCTGTTGAGAGTAGGAGGGCAAACAGGGCAAGAGAATGATGGCTCAAAAGATGTCATCTGAAGTGAGGGAGCACCTTCCTAAAGAACCAGAAGAAGGCTGATGGGGAATCAGACTGGACAATAAAAATATCAAGTAGAAACACATAGCCCTAGGCAATTAGGTCAGGGGCTCTTATTTCCTGAGTGGGATGTGGGGAGGCTGTGGGAAGTAGGCTCAGGAAAGGTGAACAGCCCTACTCAATGAGCTCTTTGGGACAAAAAGCAACTCTGGTTCCAAAAAAAAAAACAAAAAACCTCTGTTTTTACTTGCAGAGCTCATCTTTATAAGGCAGAAGATGAAGCCTATCCACAAAAATAATAACTGCAATCTTTATTCAATTCTCTGCAGTTTACCAAAATCTATCTTACAGTCTCCTCAGAGCCTCATAGCAACTCTGGTAGGCAGTAAGGACACTTTTATTTCCCTATTTTACAGGCAAGGAAACTGAGACTCTGTGATGCTAAGTGAATCTGTCCAAGGTCACTCAGTTAAGTTGCAGAGCTGTGACTGTCAACCAGCTCCCCAGCATACAGAATTAATTAAAGTCCT
Source organism: Bubalus bubalis (assembly GCF_019923935.1). Taxonomy (NCBI): domain Eukaryota; kingdom Metazoa; phylum Chordata; class Mammalia; order Artiodactyla; family Bovidae; genus Bubalus; species Bubalus bubalis. Next base: position 19,426,128 of record NC_059179.1, read on the forward strand.
TTGAAAAAAAAACAAAAAACAAAACTCCATGCACAAGATTGGTAAGGGATGAGGAGAAATCTCATTGGCTAAGCAAAAAGCTGCAGAGGGAACAGATCTGCCAGTTGGAAAGGCAAAAACAGGAAGCTTAGTCCGATCACCCAAGAAAAGAACAAAGGAATAGCCAGAATTTATAGGTGTGAGAAGAGAAAAATCAAAGAAAGGAATGAGATGGAACCTGAAAAACACATAAAAGGAAACAGAAAAACATTCTTTAAAATACTGTAGGAACAAGAGGAAGATAAGGGAGAATGTTTCTTCCTAATAGATGATGAGCGAAAGCTGATAATAGATGACACCAGAAATGCATAGGTTTTTAATGCTTTATTCCTCGGGTAGCTGCAACAGACTGCATACAGACTAGAAGGCTAAGAAAAAACAATGGGGGAGTAAAAACTGAAGGGAAAGAGCCCACGTGTATCCAAAGATCTGGGATCATGATGACAAGCAACTTAGACCATCAAAGCTCAAGGGGCCATTTGGCTCCACCCCTCACTTTACAAACAATACAACTGAAAATCAGTGATTGGGGAGTGGTCTGTCCAAGGTTGAATGTTGAAGCTGAAACTCCAATACTTTGGCCACCTGACGTGGAGAGCTGACTCATTTGAAAAGACCCTGATGCTGGGAAAGATTGAGGGCCGGAGGAGAAGGGGACGACAGAGGATGAGATGGTGGATAGCATCACCTACACAATGGACATGGGTTTGGGTGGACTCCAGGAGTTGGTGATGGACAAGGAGGCCTGGCATGCTGTGATTCATGGGGTCGCAAAGAGTCGGACACGACTGAGTGACTGAACTGAACTGAACTGCCCAAGGTTACCCAGTTGGTATTAGAAGAGCCAGACTCTGGCTCTTGGTTCACTGGAATTTTCTAGCACTCTTGGGATATGGAGAGAAGGGGAGGGACAGTGACAGACAAACCAAGACATAGAATCCAGTATGAAAATTAGACAAATGCACAAGTAACCCTGATTGAAGGAAGATGAAAGGCAGGACTTGAGGGGGTGGTGGGGGGTCAGAGATACAAGGTAAGGAGGAAGCTGCCTTGACATCAGGGTTCAAGTCTGGCTATTGCTCTGGCCCCCAGTCTTCTGGAGGGTCCCTGGTTCACTGACTGTTTGGTGCTTAGATGTTCACTGTCTTGCTTTGTCTCTTGCATCAGCTTTCTATGGCTACAATAATGCTAACAAACTATCCAAGTATTCAGAGGCTTAAAACAGTAAGCATTTATTTAGCTCTTTATGGATTAATGACTGAGACTGGGCTCAGCTAGAAGGTTTTCTTAATATTTTTAAATTTTAAACAATATTTATTTATTTTTGGCTGTGCTGGATCCTTGGTGCTACACGGGCCTTTCTCTAGTTGTGGCAAGTGAGGGCGTCTCTTGTTGCAGAGCACGGGCTTTAGGGTGTATAGGCTTCAGTAGTTGTGGTGCATGGGCTCAGTGGTTGCAGCTCCCAGACCCTAGAACACAGGCACAATAGTTGCGGCTCACAAGCTTGGCTGCTCCATGACATGTGGGATCTTCCCGGACCGGGGATCAAACCCTTGTCTCCTGCATTGGTAGGCAGATTCTTGACCACTGAGCCACCAGGGAAGCCCCTGGAAGGTTTTCTTATTCTGAATTTTTCCACATTTGTGGGGTGGTTGGCTTGTTATTTTGGCTGATCTAGGATGGCTGTGACGGGATGGCTTGGATGACTGTGATGAATGAAGTGATTCAGCTCTCTGTCAAGTGTCCACACAGAATATGCCAAGCCCAGACACATTCTCATGGCATGGCAGAGTGACACGTCCACAAGCCTGATCACCCAAGGAATGGAAACACACAGCCAATTATCAAGTTTCTGTTTGCAAACGTTTGCTAACATTTTGTTGGCCAAAGCAAATTACATGGCCAAGTCCAGAGTCGGAGTGGGCAGAACTGCAAAATTAAAGGGTAGAGGGTATAATTCAGCATGGCCATTCACTGGGGCTATTAGCACAATCAACCTACCACCAGGCCTCCGTTCTCGGGTCTTTGCTCTGTTGCCGTATTTTACTTCTCACCATTTTGGTCCTGCTAAGTGAGCTGCTTCTCTGGCTCTCAGTTCTGATGGCTGAGAGTTCTCTGCTGCCCAGGTAGGCTTTGAGATGTCTCCCATATAGGCTGTTCGCTTTTCCTAGGATAGTGATGGAGACACTGCATGCCAGAATCTGCCTGCTGCTGCCAGTCTCAGAAGCAATACCCTGTAAAAAAATCTTTCACTGGAAACCCCTAAACCCCTCAACCCAGCTGATGGGTATTCATCAGCTGCTATTATCTCCAAACCTCCCTTGCCCATGGACACATGTCAAGGAGAAGCCAGGTAGGTCCTCTGCAGCCTTAACACTCTGTTCATCCCACCCTGGACTCTTTCCTCTGGGAGGATGTTATGGGCTGAATTCTGGTGCCCTCAAATTCACGTGCTGAAGTCCTAACCCCCAGTACCTCACAATATGAATGTATTTGGAGACAGAGCCTTTAAACAAGTGGCTAAGTTAAAATGAAGTCATTAATCTAAAATGACTTGGGTCCTTGTAAAAAGGGATTAAGACACAGACATACCAGATGGAGGAAAGACCATAAGAGGGCATAGGGAGAAGATGGCCATCTACAAGCCAAAGAGAGAGGCCTCAGAAAAAAAAACAACCCTGCCAACACCTTGTTCTTACACTCCTGGCTCCAAGACTGAGAAAATATGTAGATTTCCATTGTTTAAGCCACCGAGTTTGTTATTGCAGTCCAAATAAACTAATATGGAGACAGAAATTCAGTCTTGGATGTTTGACTAAAGACACCAGGATGCTTGGGGCTTCCCGGGTGGCAATAGTGGACCTGCCTGCCAATGCAGGAGACACATGATGTGGGTTTGATCCCTGGGTCAGGAAGATCCCCAGGAGTAGGAAATGCAGTCCACTTCAGTATTCTTGCCTGGGAAATTCCATGGGCTCCTGAGCCTGGCAGACTACAGTCCATGGGGTCGTAAAGAGTCGGACATGACCGAGAGGCTGAGCACACACATCAGGATGCTGGGAGACAGTCCTCCCTTCACTATGATAACTCCAGGCCCCAAGACAGGGAAGCACTCAGTGGAAACAGCATTCTGTGGGAGACTGCCTCCTGGTTTTCTTTCTGAAGACACTGCATGTCCCGACTGCCTGACTTGATGAGCCCCTGATCAGAGCCTATGGCTGCACCACAGCTGACCTCAGATATCCCCAGCCAAGGCTACGGTTTCCTCAGTTCTGACCCCTCTGCCTTCTACCTGGCCCTGCACCCACTTCTGTCCCTCCTTTCCTCATCTGCATCAGACCAGTTCAAGCAGCTCTTCATGGGATCTTATTGCTGGGAGATCAGATCTGGGTTTCAGAAATCTAGAATGTCAAAGCACATTCTCTTTCTTCTACCACCTTCAGTTGGAGAGGGAAATGGCAACCCACTCCAGTTTTCTTGCCTGAAGAATCCTGTGGACAGTAGAGCCTGGTGGGCTGTGGTCCATAGGGTCACAGAGAGTTGGACACGACTGGAGTAACTTAGCAGGCAGCAGGCAGGCATCACCCTCAATAATATATATTTCCATCTTTTTTTCAGAAAGAAAAATATTCTTGCCCCTATAATTTGAGGAAGGAAGGAAATAGGACTCGTTCTAAGTTTAATAAGGGAATAAGGACTCGTGTTATATTCTGAGGCAGGAGCATAGCCTGTCAAAGACAGCTTTGATTGGATGTTGAGACATGGTTTATTTTTTAATTAATTACCTTATTTTAATTGAAGGATAATTACTCTACAATATTGTGATGTTTTTTGCCATATATCAGTATGAACTGGCCATAGGTAAATTCGTGTCCCCTCCATCCTGAACCCTCTTCCCATCTCCCCCATCACCCTCACCTAGGTTGTCCCAAAGCACCGGCTTTGGGTGCCCTTCTTCATGTATCGAACTTGCACTGGTCATCTATTTTACATATGGTAATGTATATGTTTCAATGCTATTCTCTCAAATCATCCCACCCTCTCATTCTCCCACTGAGACCAAAAGTCTGTTCTTTACGTCTCTGTCTCTTTTGCTGCCCTGCATGCAGGATTGTTGGTACCATCTTTCTAAATGCCATATATATGTGTTAATATACAGTATTTGTTTTTCTCTTTATGACTTACTTTACTCTGTATAATAGGCTCTAGGTTCACCCACCTCATTAGAATGGACTCAAATGTGTTCCTTTTTATAGCTGAGTAATATTCCATTGTGTATATGTACCATGACTTCCTTATCCATTAAGCCACAGTTTAGATGGCAAGGGATAGGCTGGCAGCTGGGAGAGACCCAGGTCACCACAACAATGGCGGGGTGGACAGAGCCCCAGACCGACAGTCAGATGACTCAGTTCTGAATTTGCTTCTGTCAGTCAAGCCTTGTGCTTATTGAGTATGAGGCTGTGTGCCACTCTGCCAGGTGCTGGGAATACAGACTTGAATATGGCAGACCCAGATCTTGTCCTCCTGGGTGTCTCCACTCTTTTTCATCTTGACCCTGGATGGTTTTTTCACACTGGAGCCTCAATTTCCCCTCTCTAAAACAAGAAGTCTAGGCTGTGATTCCTCCTGTTCTTTCCTGCTTGAACATCCTTTAAGGGCTGTTCCTTGGATTTGAGATGTTGAGGACTGAAATCTCTAAAAATGGGAAGGGAGGGATGAACCCAGAAACATTCCTAAGAATAAATCGGTTCTTTGGCTATGCGGAAGGAGTGAAACCGAAGGGGCAAAGATGTCTGAGGTTTTTAACCTGAAGGTGTTATCCACAAAGAAAATGGAAGTTGGGAAAAGAATGAAGATGATTGCTGGCCCAAATTAGACTATTTTCTGTATTTTTATTTAGACAGGCAAATATATCAAAGCTTCGTTTTTTTCTCCAAGGAGGGAAGAATAAACTACAAGAATGAAAAGGTGTGTGGGGGAGGTGGGGGAAGTACCCAGTGACTCTCTATTCATATGGATGAACAAGATCCGGAGGTCCTAGTAGAAAATAAGCAGACTCCAAACCAGAAATCAGCACTTCTGAAGGAAGCAATCACAGTATGTTTGCTCAGTGACAGATGGGAATTGAACGTAAAGGGGTCTTTCTCTATGTGCACTGGAGGCCGCAGGCCTGGAGAGGAAAATTGCCAGGCCGCTGCTCCATCCCTAGGGAACTGTGAGACTGAAGTTACATCCTTCCAAACAACACACTTTTTTTTTTTTTCATCTTCTGAGTGAGCTGAGTGCTTGGTAAACCAGCCAAATCATAGTGCCTACTGTTTAGTCAACTCAATAAGCCTTATTGTAGTACCTTTCATGTTCCAGGCAACAAGCTAGATGCCAAGGATGCAGAAATGCATAAATGAAGCTTCCTGTTTAAAAAATTAGAGGTGAGTAGGGAGGCAGACACATGACTGAGCCTATTGCAGGCATCCTGTGACTTGTGCTTAAAACACCATTGTTAGCAAAGTGCTGGTGATGAATTCTGATGGCTCAGTTCTGGGAAGGCCTCGTGGAGGAGGTGATATTTGAGCTGGGCCTGATTTACAACCTGTGTTGGATGAAGTGAGCTAAATGTTGGGACTTACAGAGGCATCATCTTCAGCCTTTGGCAGGAGAAAGGTTGAGGGTGGATTGGGGAGTGGAGAATGTTCTAGACCAAGGATATAGTAAATTTGGAGGTGGCTCAAGGGTGGGGGGGATGGGACAGGACTCTGGATGTATAAGCCCCTGTATGGAGCATAATCAGATACATTTATTTAATGCAAAACTAAGTGGGGTTTCCAGGCAGACGATGGGAGAAGCTATTGTGGGGAGAGGTGGGGAGAGTCAGTGACGGGGGAGGTGAGGGAAGAGGCAGTTACAAGCCAGCAGGAGGATGTGGGAGGTTTTAGACAGTACTGCTCTTTCAGAAGGGTGAAGCAGGCCAGTGCCGCAAAGGCGTAGAAGGCTCCAGAGCCAGAGGGACAGTGAGCTGATGAGCTGCTTGGTCAGTGAAGCAAGGAAAGAAGCTGGGATGGCAGCTGAAAAGATCCATGGGGTCAGAAAAGGAGGGAGGCAGCCAGCAGCCTGGATCTTAGTTCTTACTGATGCTGCCCTGCCTGAGCCTGGGGCTGGAGGTTAGGGGGTGCAGGCTTGCCAGGACCTGCGTAGAGGGGCTGTGGGCCAGCTCTAGGCCTCTGAGCAGCATGAGGAGTGATTAGACTGTAGACACACAGCTGAGCTTCTGAGGCAATGCGACCGACCAGATGCAGACTGCTTACCTGGCAGGTGTTGCAGACAGGGAACAGGTGCAAGCCCAGCCTCCATACGGTTCCCCCTGGCTTCCTCCCTTACAGCCTGTCTTCTCTTTCCTCCTCTCCTCCTTTCTTCCTCCCTCTCATCCTCCCCATCACCTCCCTGCCTTTCAACAAAAATTTATTAAGCATTTATTACATTTGCACTAAGCTTTTTTCTGCATAGAGGCTTAGCGATCCTTTTAAAGAGGAACCCCCCAGACTCAGTTATACTTACACTAGCCTGGCTCCCAGCCCAGAGTCTCTGCAAGACCCTGCCTGTACCCTGCATAGCGGGGCAGGGCAAACCCTGCTGGCTGCTCTGTTCTTCTGCCCACTCCCTCAGTTGACAGCATGCCAGAGGGGATTCGAGGTAGGGCTCTCAAGTTCTTGGGGAAAGTCTTCTCCCCAAAGAAACCTATTATCTTCTCAGCCATAATTATCTCCCTAATGCCAATCTTACGTTTTTTCTCCCAGGCTCTTTACTTTCTGGCTTTCTCACATAGTTCTCAGAGAAAGCTGGAGGGTTCACCTGGGAGGCTTATTAATAATAATAACAGTTGTAATAAAGTCAGGCATTAAGTTAAACAAGTAATTATATTTAATCTTTACAGCAAGTTGGTAAGGGAGATATTATTCCCCCCATTTTTCAGACAAGCACACCAAGGCTCAGAGAGGTTAAGTTAACTTGTCCAAGGTCACACAGCTACTCAGTGGTAGAGTTCATATTCCATTCCAGGTTGACCTGATTCTGAACCTATGCTAAGAAATCCCACTTTAGGCCTACCCCTTTAATCTTTAAACAAAGCCTCGTAGGCTTTGTGTCTCACCTGGGATGAGAGAGCATCCCTGGCCCCTTTCCTTAAGACCCAGCTCCCCTCCCCCGTGAGTCAGGCATCTTTAGCTCCGGCATGGTCCACACCCTGGTGCACCCAGCGTATGGGCGCCATCTACACGGGGTGGGGGTGGGGTGGTCATTTTTCACCACTAGTTTTTCAGAGCGAGGGGAACAAAGGTAATTCGGCAGCAGAAGGACAGAGCTCAGACACATAGAACACCCGAGGACAAGGGCGAGGGAGGGAGTTGGTTCCATTTTTCAATCCTGGTGACTTTATTGGCAGGACAAGGTAACCAAGCGTTGCCAAAGCTAGTTCATCAAGCTCCCGCACTTTCCTCTCCGGCAGGAGCTGACGCTTCCATCCTGATCTAAGCTGGTTGGCATCCCAGGGGCAGCTGCAGGCTCCTATCTTGAGGCTACGGCCTCCTCTCCCTCTAAAGCTCTCGATTTCCTTCTTTGATGATTGGAGATGATGGTAACTACAGTATGCACAGCCATCTAACACTCAGGATGCACTTTCACAGGCATCACCTCGTCCCCACCTTGGTGACCAGGCCCTGTTCCAGGAGTGCTTTGTGACCCCTGAAGGGCCTTGTGCCTGTGTGCTTAGTCACTTAGTCGTGTCCCACTCTTTGAGACTCCGTGGACTGTAGCCCACCAGCCTCCGCTGTCCTTGGGGATTCTCGAGGCAAGAGTACTGGAATGGGTTGCCATGCCCTCCTCCAGAGGATCTTCCCAAGCCAGGGATCGAACCCAGATCTCCCACATTGCAGGCAGATTCTTTACCATCTGAAACACCAAGATATTCCAAGAATATTGGAATAGGTATCCTATCCCTTCTCCAGGGGATCTTCCTGAGCTATGAATCAAACAGGGGTCTCCTGCATTGCAGGTGGATTCTTTACCAGCTGAGCTAACAGGGGAGCCCAAAAGGCCTAGGCTACATTCTGAAATGCCGTTCCCCATCTCTTTGCCTGGATTCAAGTCTTCCTCTGTCTCCTTAGCCAGGTTTGAATCCCATATCTTAGCTCCTGCCCCAAAGTGGGAGGGAAATGGTATGACCTGTGTTTAAGATACAGAGAGACTTAGGCCTAAAGAGATTGTGTCTTGAGTCGGGGTACACAGCTATTAGAGAAGCCAAGAGGCAAGCCTGGGGTGCTCCCTCCATGTCTGCAGGCCTCTTCCCTGGGGGATGGGTAACATTTAACTGGGCCACAAAAGGATTTTGATGGTGAGGTTGTGTGTGTGAAAGGCATGAAGGCGGGACAGTGCATGTCTAGCACACATGGAGGACAGACAGGGCTAGGGCTATGGGGAGGTCCACTCTGAGGGTCTTTCCTACCATATTAATGACTTTGAACCTCATTACAGATATGGCCAATGGGGAGCCACTGGAATTTGGAAGTGGGGAGTAGAATCATCTGATCTGGGCTTTCAGGTAGATAGAATTTCTGGGGGAAATAGCGGACACTCCAAGAACACAGCTGGCACCAGTCCCTAGAGAATCAGATGAAAGACCTACCGTTGAATCTAGTGGTTTTGTCCATGAGAATATCACTGTAGCTAGGATCAGTCTGAGGCTTCTTGGTCAATGGGGATGTGGTTGTTCCCTGGGCTGGGGGCAGGGAGCGTAGGGGCTGTCTCACGCGATAAGGGAGAGGATGGGTTCGCTGGGTTCCCATCAGTTGAAAAACCAGGTGTTAGGACTTCAGGAAAGAGTCATAGGGGTGAGAGAAATTACTTTCAGGCAAAAGGTCCCATGGGGCAGGCACCCATGGATTTGGGGACAGGGTCTGAGGCTCTGGGGCAGTGCTGAATGGACTCTATGGAACCTCCCCTGGAAGCCTAGGGCCTGGTCTCCTGTGACCTTCTGAGGAACAGGAGGAGGAGCTCTGTCTTTCACCATGAGATCCCTTGTAGGAGAATTCTCAACAGATCCCAGGGTTCTAGCCCCTTGGAAGAGGATGTGGCTGAATCTCTCAGGCCAGGATGACGTGCCTGGGCTTAGGCTCCTGGGTTTCAGTTAGACAGTTACCCAAATGCAGGCAGCTTCCTGGCTGGGGAGCTGGAGGCAGTTTTGGATTCTCTCTAAAAGTTACCCCATACCTCCTCCCCACCCCGCCTCCAATCATTGCCTCCTGGCTTACTCCCTCTGGCCACAACCGCTGCTTTCCTTTCTGTTCCCCTTCCTTCAGGGGTGTTCACACAGTCTCCCACACCTGTCCCTTTCCTCTCATTACTCCTACTTGTTTGTGATCATCTGGGTCTTGGCTTAGACCTGCTTTTTCATGGGAAATTGTTTGACTCTCCAGACTGGCGCTAGGCCCCCTGCCTGGATCTCATGGCACTTTGTATGTCCGTATCATAGCACCTTCTCACAGTCTGCAGTTTACAGGTTTATGTATGTGATGTTTGTGTGGTTTTATATCATGCCTCTCTCCTCTGCTTCTGGACTACAGGCTTCCTGAGGGCAACCGCTGGGCCTGGTGTGCTCTCTACTATCCTCTGTGCCTGGCACATTCGGGCACTCAGAAGTGTGATGCTCTCTGGGGTCGGCGCTCCCTGCCATTGCACTAAGTCAGCTACGAGACTGCACTGCCTCATCGTATTTACTAGCCTTGGACCTGGGAGTCTGATGGGGCCAGGGGCTCAGGCATCAGTGGGTCAGCAGGGCTACCACAGCCCCTAATGAAGTGTGAAGATCCCTCAGAAGGGCTTTGGGGCCAGTTCAGAGCATTCTAGGTGCGGTTACGCAATCACTTAAGAGACTAATTCTTCTTAAGCACATTTCTGCCACAGTTGCTTTCCAATCAACCAAAATCTCTTTTTTTTTTTGCTATTTTCTCCTATAACATCATCCAATAAGAATGCTTTAAGATCCTGCTGTGATTATTATCAAGATTATTGAGAAGGTCAGAGTTTTCCAAACAACTCTAGAGCCTTCCTTGTATTCGATACAAAGATCTATGAGGTTGGAAGGGCAAGTATTTCATCCCCATTTGACAGGAGGGGAAAATGAGACTCAGACAGTGATGTGACTTGCCCTGGTCACAGGTTCATATCAGAGAGCGGGGCTGGAACCTTGGTCTTCTGACTCCTGGGACAGAGCCCATGATGCTTTCCTTGGAGGTAGTCATCATCGGGACATACCTCTCCCAGTCCTCGGGCTCCCAGCTCAATTCCTCTTTGAATCCAGAGCAGCTGTTGTTTGGCAGAAGAGAGAAAGGAGAGGGATATTCTATTTGCAATTTTTTTGTCCACCCAAATGAAGCTAACATCTTGTGTGTCAGGCACAACGCTGCCGCTGCCATCCTTGTATTTCTTCCTGTCTGCCATTTTGTTTCTCCTTCAACAATCCCATGAGGTAGGGGAAATGCTGGGAAACCATTTTGCAGAGGAGAAAATTGAGGATCAGAGACAGTGAGTAACTTATCCAAGGTCACACTATCCATAGCACAGCTAGGATTCAGTTCCCTGTCCGTTGGACTCCAAAGCCCATGGGCTTTCCACATCCTCACTTTGCATCTCCAAAATAGATGGGTTGCAGATGTTGCGTGCCAGTGGTCTTTTACCAGAGGCAGGAGTCAGCTGCTCTGAGAGATGTGACTTGGTCCTTCGGATCCCCTCGACAGATTTACAGATAAACTGAATGAGGAGGATCTTTGCCTAGCTGTTACCTATCTCTTCCTATACAGGGCAGGCTGTACCCAGAGACCAGAAAGTTTATTTAGAATCTTAAGAGTGTCTGCCCCTCAAAGAGATAGGAGCAAGCAATGGGGCATTTGTCAAAGGGAAAAAAGGAGAGAAGAACAAGGAGAAGTCAGTGGGAAGGAGGAAGAGGAAACCGGAGTCAAGGAGGTGGTGGACAACAGAGAGAGACAGAATGACTAAGGAAGAGGGATGGGTGCCCTGGGGAGGGGTTGGGAACAGGACTGAATTGGTGAGCTGCAATTTGTGAAGTTTACAGATAAATCTTGGTCCTTTCAGCAAAGCTTATCTGTAATGGGCTCGGCTCGCTGAGGCCCCGTCTCCTGTAGACATAAATCATTTTCTAATTTATAACATGAATAATTGATTTTGCCTCTGTAGCCTCAACAATAAATCTCCCGATCACACATGCATAAGAAAATAATAATAATGAAAGCGATCAGGATATGCTGCCATCGATTAACTGTGAGAGGGGCCACTTGACTCGCAATTCATGTTTTAAGTATTCCAGGTGGCATCAGGCCCACAAGCCACTTCTGACCCTTGCCTCTGGGTTCTACCTGTCACTAGCAGGGAGTGGAAGAAGGGGGAGAGGGCCAGGAGGGGAGGGAAGGCCAGGTCTGGCCATGATTGACCATAGACAGGATCAAGTCAAGCGTTTCCTCAATGGCTATTCATTTACCAGCAACATACTGAATATCTGTTATCCAGACAGTCCTGGGCAGGTGTTGTTCAGGGCGAAGCAAGACCTGGTATTTGGCTTCAAGGAGGTTATAATCGGGTTAAAGGGCAAAGCACAGAACATAATTTGGTGTTCAGGAAGGACTGAATTCAGGGAAAAGAGGTCTGTTTTGATCATCTCCAAGCCAGGAACCCTGGAGTCCTCCACGAGTATCTGGCTCCCTCTTCCTCCCCAGTGGGCCCTGGAATCCATCTGCTTTCCTCCTTTCCCCACTACAGCCTCAGTCAGGGCTATGCCATCTTTCTCCTGGCATCACAGTGACCTCCTCAATGGCTGCCCTCCATCCCCTTGCCCCCTGCCTCCATCCATTCTCCTGTAGCTAGAGCCATCTTTAACATGATGGGTGGGCTTCCCACAGGCCCTTGGCTTCAGTTCATCCCCTCCACCCCCAGCCTCTCCAGCCTCGTCTACCAGGACTCTTCGCTCTCTGAGCTCACACTAGATTCATCTTGTAAAAAATCTCCAAGGGTGGCGTGTTCCTCTTTGTAGCCTCAGACCTTTTCCATGGGTGCCCTCTGGAGTGCTCTTTTCCTCCCCACTCCTGCACCTCCTCTCCCATCCTTTAGGTCCCTGCTGAAATATCACCCTTGCCTCAGCCTGGGTAAGAGGTCCCCGATGAGCACCCCTACCTTCATCCCTGGCACATTTCCTTCATGTCACCTGTGACATTGGAAACTTGTTCAATATGTTTCTTTTCTGTTGGTGATCAAGTTCATGAGACCAAGATCCACATTTTCTCTGTTTGCCACCGTTTCCTCAGGATGTAGACTAGTTCATGGCGCATAGGAGGCACTTCAGTAAAAGCTTGTTGAATAAATGATATTTCTGCCTCTAGCCTATTTCCTCTCTGGATCATCCTAAATAGAATACTTTTTTGTGTGTGAGCATTATGGCCAGATTTTTCTGTTCAGGAATTCTCACCCATTGCCAGAGCCTGTGTGTGACGTCCAAATATCCCAGCCTGGCCCTGATGGCAGCAACCTGTCCTCCTTGGTCATTCCAGCTTCCCATCTCGTGAGTCCTCTAAGTGGGCTCTCTGTTCACTTCCTGAAATACACTCATCCTTCATGACTTGGCTCAGATGCCAACACTAGTTTGGCACTTGTTTCTTTGCTTAAAAGCTTCACTTTGCTACTGGATGGGAGGGGAGGAATCGAGTTTTAAGTGGAAGAGAGATGTGGGCAGATCTGGGTTTGGGGTTGATTGTTCCAAAAGCTTCACAGGGGATGGATCTAGGCAGAGGGGACCGAAGGGAGGCAAGCCTTTCACTCTGATTCTGACCCTAGCCAAGCACCTCAGATCCAGGGAGCCAGGGGCCTGCTTAGGGCCTTACAGTGATTCATTACCAGACTTAGATTTATACTCAGTTGATGCCAAGGCTGCTGCCATTCTATCCACTCAGTTATACTGCTGATCCAGCCCCTGGGACTGTGGTTTCCCAGCTCCCTGGATCCCTGGCCTGAATCCCAGGGTCTCCCTTACAATGGAACCTAAAAATAGAAGCTGCTTCTATAGCATAAGGGAAGAGGCAAAGGACCCAGGCAGGACGTGAATAGATAGACGTGACCCCTCCAGGGCTCTCTGGGGAACATGGGGATGTAGTCCTGGAGGTGCTGAGTGAAAGAGGGAGCAGAGGCCAGGCCTTCTGGCAGGAGATGCAGTGTCCCTGGTGGCATGTGGGCAGGCCTGGCTTCCTTTCCCTCACCTGCTCATAACCCCCTCCCTTCGCCTCTCCTGGCTCTGAGCCCAGGCCTGCCCAGTGCTCTATTCTCATCCCCAGGGAGGGCTCGCATAGCCATCAGACCAACATACGGACATCAGGGTGAGCTAAGGAGCCACCAAATGCAAGCCAAGCAGGGGACGAGAGGATGGGGTGGGCAGAGGAGGGTGGGATGAAGACATGGCCCTGGGTATCTGAAGTCTGACCGACCACCGTCTCAAGCAGCACACAGCTGTTTCTGGATGACAATCTAAGGAGATCACTGCTTTCACCACAGTTCACTGAAAATGCCGTACATAGATAGGCCCATGGACCAGAAGGGATGAACCACAAAGGCCTTGAGTTCTATTAAAATGTTTCTATTGAGAAGTTCTACAACATGATTCTAGACAAGTTGTCTTCCTGAACCATAGTTTCCTCATGTGTACAATGATAATTTTTTAAATAGTAGGGTTTTGATTAAAAAAAAAAAGCAACTGAGGTGTAACTCACATATAATAAATCACACAAATATTGAGTGTACAATTGATGAGTTTTTATATATGCACACACTCATGGAACTATCACCTAGATCAAGACACAGAACATTGCCAGCACTCCACAGGGCTCCCTCCAGCTCCTTCCTAGTCGTTGCCACTCACCCAGGCCCCTCTGCTCCACCAAGGGGAGCCACTATTTATGATTTCTGTCACCATAGGTTGCCTGCTTAAGTCGCTTCAGTCATGTCCGACTATGTGGGACCCTATAGGCTGTAGCCCGCCAGGCTCCTCTGTCCATGGGATTCTTCAGGCAAGAATATTGGAGTGGGTTGCCACACCCTCCTCCAGGGGTTCTTCCCAACCTAGGGATCGAACCCACAGCTCATGAATCTCCAGCATTGCCGGTGGATTCTTTACTGCTGAGCCACTGTGGGAAGTTCCATCATAGGTTAGGTAGATGTATTTTTAAAATTTGCATAAAATCATACAACATGTGCTCTTTGGTGTCTAGATTCTTTCCCTTGTGGAAAGCATCTTTTAAGAATCAAATGAAACAGTCCATATCTAAGTGCCTAGGATGGTACATGGCATCTTGTGAAAAGTGAAAGTGGAAGTTGCTCAGACGTGTCCAACTCTTTGTGACTTAGAATTCCCTAGGCCAGAATACTGGAGTGGATAGCCTTTCCCTTCTTCAGGGGATCTTCCCAACCCAGGGATCGAACCCAGGTGTCCTGTACTGCAGGCGGATTCTTTATCAGCTGAGCCACAAGGGAAGCCCAAGAATACTAGAGTGGGTAGCTTATCCCTTCTTTAGTGGATCTTCCTGATCCAGGAATCAAACTGGGGTCTCCTGCATTGCAGGCAGATTCTTTACCAACAGATATCAAGGACTTCATGAATATCCAAGGAGATGAGATGGTTTGAATCAGAAAGACTTGGCTTGGAAACCAGCTCCATACCTTGCCAGCTTTGTGACATTCTGAGCTTCAGTTTTTCCATCTGTCAAAAGGGATAATAGTTGCTTCCTCACAGAATTGTCATAGTCATTAACTGAGGTAGAGAAGGTGTGGGACCTGAACAGTAAGTGCCCAATTAAGGTCCAGTTTGTGCTCCTCCCAGCTGTGGTTCCGAAGCCTGCTCAGAAGCCTGTTCAGACTGTTACAGAGAGTGGGGTTCTTTGCTACGTTCCAGTGGTTTTCAAATTGCATTTCTTGGAGCCTCAGCACTCTGTAGTCATGAGTCAGAGGCTGAGGGTAAGGAGGAGGAGAACAGGGCAGGGAGGAAGCTTAGCAGATGGGGTTGGGGTTTTCTACCCTAGGTCAATCAGAGCAGCTCTGCCCTCATCGGTTTGGTAAGTTGGGGGATAGCATTTGCAAACTATGTTCTGCTTCTAAAGAAAGTTTGAAGACCACTATCGTCTTCTATAACCCGGAGCACTGCCCATCATGCCAGCCAGATGTTGTATGAATGGGAGAACAAATGGGAACCTAGCCATGCTAATTGGTTAGACCTTCCTGAAAACCTGTCCAGACAAATGTACTACACCTCAGTGCAAGGGCACCAAAAGATGCCCCCAGAAGTGAACACAGCAGTTTCATTTTTATTTTGCTCAAGTATAAATTGCTTTCAAAGGATATCTATGTACCTATTTATTTTATGAGCTGTGATATAAGAATCAAGTCAAATTTTAAAAGAAAAGCCTTTAAGATGCTATATACTTTAAAATGGCAGCTATGAAATTCATTTAAGAAAACAGTGAGTAGCTGCTGTTTTTGTCTGACAAGAAAGCATTTACTCCTCTTCTGTTACCAGAACCTCATTTTTCCCTTGGTGGAACCATTTCTTTCCCATTCATGGTTTTTGTGGGATAAATCTGAGTTCAAGAATGCACATGTGACCCAGAACTGGTCACTCAGGAATTCCAGCCCCTTGACCATGGTGATGGTTTAGGGAAGGGTATCACACAAATAGGCCAGTGACAGTCCATCTTGGGCCTTTTGTTGAAACTGATGGGAAAGTGAACCTCTCTTTTCCACTGGATTTGAAGATTGAGTGGCTGGGGGCCACCAAATTTGGAAGACCTTCTTGAGAATGAAGAGAAAGTACAGGAAAAGGCCTGAGAGATCAAGAAAGATCAAATTCTGAAGATATTATTTCAGCCCCTGGATCCAGCTATGCCTGAAACAAGCATAGATCTTTCAATCACTGAGACAATAAATTATTTCTTCCCCCTCAAGGATTTCTTTCACCTGCCACCAAAAAGTCCTGCTTAATATATAAGTAGATCAAAGCTTAATTATGTTAAGGGAATTTCCTTTCAAAGCTGTCACCTTGAGAAGCAACACTTATTCCGAAGTATCTTTTAGAACTTCTCATTGAGACAACCCTTGTATCAATATGACAATAAAGTCATCTTACTTTATATCATTGTGAGAGAGGAGAAAAGTTGCTTGTTTGATCACTTAGTTTATTCACCAAACTTAATTCTGATTAGTTAGTTAAGTCGCTCAGTCGTGTCCAACTCTTTGTGACCCCGTGGACTGTAGCCCACCAGGCTTCTCCGTCCATGGGATTCTCCAGGCAAGAACACTGGAGTGGGTTGCCATTTCCTTCTCCAGGGGATCTTCCCGACCCAGGGTTCGAACCCAGGTCTCCTGCATTAGAGGCAGACGCTTTAACCTCTGAGCCACCAAATCTACCCTCAGATGATGGAGACTTGCTGACTAGGATGCCAGCTGAAAATGTGTTGAAAGTACATCTTTGAATTGGTGTTTTGCTTTTCAAGGTGAATGGGGAAGATTAATTTGTGTACATGCATTGTTGTCTGAAGTATCAACCTCATTATCTTTGGTCATACCTCAAAATAAGAACAGTGCTTGTTTCCCTGACCTCCCTTCTCTGAGAACCACATGGTTTCCATCTTGCCCTTGTCCTGATGAGAGGACTTATAGTCCTATTCACGCATAAGAAAATGAAGGCAAACCTCAGCTCAGAATGAGGTGAAACCATGTATGTATTAGTATTCAGAACACTAAATGGAATCTCCATGAGGCAGGGCCAGAAGATGAATCTTGGGATCTGAGCAGGGACAGGTGGGGCCAACAGGAAGCAGGATGATGGATATGGGTGGGGAGGATCAAGCCATGGCAATGACTCATCAGAAACAGGCTGAGGCCAAGTAAGAGCAAGGGAAACACCCAGCAGAGGATTGAGGATCTGGCTCTGTTGGCATCTCTTCCTCCAGCTGACAGTGGGTTGTGTGTCGGCTCCGGGGGCACAGCCGGTGTTCTCTGCGTGGTCCTTGTCAGTGCATGTGACATGAGGGGAGGGCCAGGAGGGACGCCAAGGCTCATAGCTTCCACGCTCTGCCCAGAAAGAGGTGTCTTAACTGGAGGAGAGGTTTACTGCATTCAGGCAATTTAATCCTCCCAAGCAGCTGGGCAGGCCCTGGAGATAATAAAGAAAGAAGGTAACAGAGCGGATCTGCAAAGCCTTTAATGCACAGCATTGAAGGGTCATGGGAAAGCCGATGGGGCTACACGACAGGGCCACCCCAGCCGCCAGCAGTGCTGTCCTTAACGGGAAACTTGGTGCTCCAGCCACTGCAAGGCTGCTGCGCAGGGCCCAGACCAGCGCCCCGGCCTGGCCTCTTCAGGGCTCAGATGGCTTCCTGGACTCCGGGACTTCCCACTTGGATCAGAACACTGGGGGATGACCTTCTTCTCGCCAATGGGCACACCCTGCTCTCTTCACCCTGGCCAAGTGACTTAATAATAGCTACCATTTATTGATCACTTTCTATGGGCCAAGGCTCGAGGCTAAGAGCTTTCTGAATTGTTGCATTTAATCCTTACAACAACTCTATAAATTAGCTACTATCGCTGTAGTTTCCATTCCATATGTAAGTAAAGTAAGGTCCAGAGAGACACATGTGCCCTTGATCATCTGCTGGGCAGGAAGTGGGTGGATCAGCACAGATCCTAGGATGTGACAGCTGAAAAGGGTCCCACAGGACATCTGGACCGACCCCTCAGGACAGAGAAGTCCAGTGACTTACCCTGATTCACAGAGCTGCTCAACAGAAAATGTGCAATTACAAAGCAGGTGTCCCACCTTTTAGTTCTGGGTTCTTTGTCCCCATTATATCATCTGATCATTTCCATCCACAAAGCACACACTCCACTGGCTTTGGACTTCAGAGCCATTCATTGTAATTAAAGGGATGGTCATTTCGGAATTGTTTCCATTCAGGGCAAAGTTCCTAAAGCCCCTCACTGCATTCTCGGGGAGGAGGTGCTCAGAGCAAGGGATATGGATATTGTTCTTCAACAGCAGTCACATCTGCCTGGGGAGAGAAAAACACGCAGACCTGAAACGACCTTAGACCAGTTCTAAAACGACAGGTAAATGTGAGAGTGCGCGATGCCAACTGTGCACACTGAGCATCAGGGAATTAAAAGTAAAAGAGGAGGCTTTGTAGAGGCGAGGAGCTTGGAACTGGATAGTTAAAGGAAGAAAGGTTTGGGATTAGAGAAAACAAGAGGGAGGTCTCGATTGATGGCAGAAACCATAGAGGCAAAGGCCTGGTGGGTGGAAAAACGTGGTGTAATATGTCGGACCTATAGGAAACAGAAGTCATACTGTTGAAGTCGAGACATGTGAACTGGAGTGGCAGGGGATTTTAGTCTCAGTGTGGAAAGAAATGCGGAGCCAAGTTAGACTGTTAAGTAAGGTATAATGCAAAATACAGCAATGGGTTTAGGAAGATATGATGCCAGCCATCCAGGAATATTGGAAGTCTGGAGGACTGAATTCTAGAGAGGAAGAAACAAAGGCAGTCTTCCAGACATGGAGTGGTGGTGGGAGCGGGGGCTGGTGTGGAGGCCAGAAAATAATTAAGGGGTGAAGGCCAGAGAGGGCTGTGGTGAAGGCGGCACCAGGGTTTGGTGTGAGGGCCAAAGGAAGGAGGGCATCAACTGGAATCCATGTACAGGCCTGGAGGATGGGGGCAACATGGGTAGTTTTGGAATTGAGTTCAGGGGTGTAGGGTGCAGAAAGGAGAGAGTTATTTGGGATGAGGGCTCTTGGGCCAAGCGCAGGAAGACCTAGGGGAAGGGAAACAACTGGGAAAATGGGCCTTTGAACCGCTTATGGGAAAAGAAGCTTCCGTAAAAGAAATTTCCCAAGGGGAGCTTGTGGAGCTGAGTTTGGGGCCTGAGATAGGGAGACTGTCAGTTTAGGCCTGGCCCCTGCTCTGCTTTGACTGACCTGGAGCCCTGGGCCAGTTACATAACAGCAGTGAAGAAATAAGACCCACCTCAATGAGTAGGCAGGCTTCCCTGGTGGCTCAGGTGGTAAAGAAGCCACCTGCAGTGCTCTAAGAGACCCAGGTTTAATCCTTGGGTCTGGAAGATCCCCTGGAGAAGGGAATGGCTACCCACTCCAGTATTCTTGCCTGGAGAATTCTATGAACAGAGGAATCTGGTTGGTTCATGGGGTTGCAAAGAGTCGGACACAACTGACTGATTAACATCGTCACTGCGGACGTTAGGCTGGGGATTCATGATAGGCTTACCAAGTGCTTGCCTGATCCCTTCCACACTTGCTCAATATATGTGAGTCATTGGGCTTCCCTGGTGGCTCAGTTGGTAAAGAATCTGCCTGCAACGCGGGAGGCCTGGGTTTGACCCCTGTGTTGGGAAGATCCCCTGGAGAAGGGAACGGCTACTCACTCCAGTATTCTGGCCTGGAGAATTCTATGGACTGCATAGTCCAGGGGGTCGTAAAGAGTCGGACAGGACTAAGCGACTTTCACTTCAACTTTCACATATCATACGGTTCAAGTTCCCAAACCACAAAATGGCTCAGGGCTTAAATATGGAGATAATGAGAAAAAAGTGGAATTGGAAAAAAAAAAGCTATTGGCTGGGGTTAGCAGGAGAGTCCGAGGTGGCAAGCTGTCAAAGCTCACCCCTGAGTTTCTTGAAGAGTGGCTGACTGCCTCCTGCTTGGGTCTCCCAAGAGGCTAAGGGAAAGAGCAATTCCCTGGCCCTTTGCAGATCTGGGAAGCTGAGGCTCCGGGGCAGGGCAGGAGCTATGTTTTTAATAACCACATACTATTTACTGTTGTGAATCTCCTTGGCAAGATCTCTGGCCTCTGCGACACCAAGGGGACGGGGCACTCACTTCCCCACCGGCCAGCC
This sequence comes from Bubalus bubalis, assembly GCF_019923935.1. Classification (NCBI taxonomy): domain Eukaryota; kingdom Metazoa; phylum Chordata; class Mammalia; order Artiodactyla; family Bovidae; genus Bubalus; species Bubalus bubalis. Next base: position 19,446,174 of record NC_059179.1, read on the forward strand.
CATCCATCTCACTGGAGTGAGGGTCTTGTTCATAAGGTCCTTCCCGGCCTCATGACCCCCTGAGAAAAGTGAGAGGTAAGGGAGAAGAAAGGAGCAGGGAAGAGTGGGAGACGGAGGGAGGTACCTGGGCTGGCGGTGGAGGGCGGGCACCACCTGGGCGAGAAGCGGCCAGCTCTGGCTCCCTCCCCAGTGCAGTCCTGCTGGGTTATTAAAGGGAAGAAGAATGAGTCTCTGTATCTCAGCGGAGCAGGGCAGGAGTCATCAGCCGCCGTTATTAAAATCCTTTCCTCCCCAGTGAAAGACACTTATCGCTCTTCATCAGCAACACGCTCTCTTTTTGTAAAGGAAAATCAACTTAACAGGTGGGGACTGTCTTTTCACTCCTCCTGCAAAAGAGTCCAAGGCTGCCTCCTGGCAGCCTCAAAACTGGTGTGGGGGCTCCCAGGGCATCCCCAGCATGTCAGGAGAGGGACTCGGGACCTCTGTGTTCACGAGGGGGATGGCTCCCCTGCTGCAGGGAACACGTGGGTGGCAGTGTCTGCAGCACCTGGAGGCTGTGGCGCCAGGGATGACACCGCTGCAGAGGGGCCCTGGATCCCTAAACAGGGAGGCGCTCTGCTGCGCGGCCTGGGGGCAGGGCGGGATCTGAGCCGCAGCCTCCTGGCTCGAGTCCCTGCCCCTGCTCTCACCTCCCTCCTCCAGTGCCCCATCCCCCTGGGGGCATCTCTCCTGAGCAGTCACTCCCTTCCTGACAAATGCTCAGCAGTAGCCCACTGCGGCAGGAACTCATCCATGCACTGTAGCCCAGAGCCTGAGCTCCAGAAGGCTCTTTCTAGACTGGCCTTAAATGACCCTCCAGCCCTCTACCCATCTCCCCTGCTGGGCCATAGGCTCTTCCGCCAGCCCACGCTGCTTTTGCTGCTTCCCTGCTTTTGCTCAAGGCAGTTGCTTTGCCTGTAATGCCCTTCTCCTTCTTCTGTACTAGGTGATCTGCTTAATGACCCAGCTCAAATGTCCCCTCCTCTGGGAAGTCCTCCCTGACCTCTCCGGGCAGAACTAATGATTTCCTCCTCCAGATTCCCACTGCAGGCACGCTATTGTTTTAACAATGATCCCACTGTATTCTAGGTGGCTGTAACCCCTTGTTTATATCTGTCTCTCCTTACAGGGAGTTCTCGAAGCAAGGGGAGGAGGACTGTATCCTGCTTCTCTTTGTCCCTCCCACGGAACAAGCTGTAATTCTTAATAAAAACATGCATTAGCTGGCATCTACTGATGGCTTATTCAGCACTCTGAAGGTCCTTCATATACACTATTTCATGTGATCCTTTGGGTTATTAAACCCATTTCACAGATGAGGAAACTGAGGCTTAGAGATGTAAAGAGACCTGTCCAAGGACACATGACTAGTTTGTGGCAGAACAGGGATTAGAAACCAGGACCGCCTGAGCTCAACAAATGTTTGTTGACTGAATGACCCCTCCTTCCCTCTCCCCACCTCTGGTGCCAGTAGCCCCTTAGGTAGACTGGCAGAGGGACCTGTGGTCGTGTCCAGGTCCCAAGTCAGAGCCCACCCATCCATCCACTTCCTTATCTCTGTGAGCTCAGGCTTTCTCTGCCTCCAGGGCATTCTACTACTCGCTCTGAAGTCTTCTATCCATTTTCCCCTGGACAGGGTAGGGCTCTAGAGAAAGTTCTGTCATCTCCCCCGAAGGATCCCCCATCACCCCACCACTCTCACTCTCCCCATCCCCAGCTCCTCAGTCAGTATTTCAGCTTCTCTTTCCTGTATCCCAGGCCCCAGTGCTCCTCTGACCTCAGGCTAAGCCCTGGAAAACCTGCCCAGGCTGGTGTTCTGGTTTCTGCCCCAGATTTCAGGTACTTGTGGAGGGGATAGAGCCTAGCCATCTCACAGCTTCTTCTTTCACTGGGGGATTCAGGAGGAGTCCCTCTCTTCTTTGGCCTCAGTTTTTAGGACAAGCTCTGATTTTACAACTTGTAAGCTCATTGGGAGTCCCTTGGACAGCAAGGAGATCAAACCAGTCAGTCCTAAAGGAAATCAACCCTGAATATTCATTGGAAGGACTGAGGCTGAAGCTGAAGCTCCAGTACTTTGGCTATCTGATACAAAGAGCCGACTCATTGGAAAAGACCCTGATGCTTGAAAGATTGAGGGTAGGAGGAGATGGGGGCAACAGAGGATGAGATGGTTGGATGGCATCAGTGACACAATGGACACGAATTTGAGCAAACTCCGGGAGAGGGTGAAGGACAGGGAAGCCTGGCATGGGTTTGCAGAGTCGGACACGACTGAGCTGCTGAACGACAACAAAGCTCTCTGAGCTTCCCAAGTGGCGTTAGTGGTCAAGAATCCTCCTGCCAATGCAGGAGACGTGAATTTGATCACTGGGTCAGGAAGATCCCCTGAAGGAGGAAATAGCAACCCACTCCAGTATTCTTGTCTGGGAAACTGCATGGACAGACAAGCCTGGTAGGTCACAATCCATGGGGCTGCAGAGTCAGACATGACTAAGCGTGCGTGTGCACACACACACACACACATGCAAACACAAGCTTTCTGAGAATAGCAGAACTGTTTTCATCTCTGCAGGTGCCACCATCCATAGTCCAAGGCTGTGCAACCAGGTGAAGCCCGGTAAACGGTGAGTGAGTGACTCCACAGAGAACACCAAGAACATCCCATGAATATACTCTTCATAGTGAAATAGCCCATCCCTGCATCAATCGTCTCGTCACTCCCTCTGGTTCTAGAACAGATGATGTCTCCTCTCCTCTCCAGATCTGACCCCCTCTCTACTGTGCCCACCTCCTAGGACAGCAGCTCTCTGGCTGCTCCGGGCAGGCGAGCAGCCCCAAGGACCTCCCCTCCAAGCGCTCCGAATGTCCCCCATGCTCACTTTCTTTCCCCATCAAGGGAGATTGCCAGCGAGCCCTGCAGATCAGCATCACTGCAAAGGCATGCTGACTAGCTTCAACTGCTTGGCAACTCTTAAAAAAAAATGTGTATTTAAACGATTTTCTAAAGGGGAAAAAAAATTTCTTCGCCTCCACACACCAACTGTTTGCATAATTCAGTGACCTTTTATGAACCATCATTGTATAAGCATCATTTTCCAGGGTAGAAATCAACTTATCCATCCTGTTTTGTACTCTGCCTTGTTCACCTAACGTTTTTCTGTATACGCTTTCTCACGTATTGACAGAGAACTCAGATTTATCATTTGAAATGGTTATATAATATTCCATCATATTAATGTTTCATAGTTTGCTTAACCATTCCCCAGTTGTGGAGCATTTGGGTGTTTTCCAAGGTTTTCCAGTGATGAAAAGGGCAGCAATAAACATCTTTTTGCAAATAGCGTCCATTTCCTTTCCGGTTCTTTTCTTGGTGTATATTCCCAGAAGAGGGATTATGGGGTCAAAGGCTGGGAACACTTAAATGACTTTTGTTCCAAGGGGCCAGACTGTTCTCCAGAAAGACTGTACTAATTTGCAATTCTCCAGTCTTTTTATTCTTGTTTTGTAGCCTCCTGCTGTATTCGTCCGGGGGTTGTTTCTTTTTTTTTTTTTTCGGGGGTTGTTTCAAATCTTCAGGGCCTGCCTGGGGCATTCAGCTACCCTCACCCTCCAGAGGTGGTTAGTACTGAGAAAGGTACAGGCATGTGTCCCCAAGTTTCCTCAGCTTCCTTGCAGAGAAACATTTCTATTTTTACACTGGCTTCCCCGCCTGGGCTGATCTCTGAGGAAGAGGTTTCCAATTTCCTCTCCAAATAAACCTCCCTGTCTACATATTTGACCTCATTCCCTCCTCTCTAGTCCCTGCAGTTGCACGAGTTGGACACAACTTAGCAACTAAACCACCATCATCACCTCTTGTCTCTTAAAAACCATGCCTCATTAGTTACTCTACTCTTCTCACTCATTCATCCCTCCCCCTTCTCATGCTCCTTTCATGTGTCCTCAAGTCTCCCTTTGCCTAAAAGCAATAAGCTTTTCCCTTCTCCCCCTGAACGGCTCTCTTCTTCCATCACCATCCACCTGGCTGAAAGAAGAGTCTGCGTGTCACCTTCTCATCTTCCAGTTCCTTCTCAGCCTCTTGTTATTTTGAACTGATGCCCAACCCTCAACCAAAGCAGCCATCTCAAGGCCATCATTCATTTTCTTAATCACCCAAACAGATGACCTTTTATCAGTCATTGTCCCCACTACCTTGTTGGCTATTGCCTCCTCATTGAGACTTTCTCCTGTCTGGGGGTGCATGGCAGAGAAATTTCCTTAGTGCTCCTTGGATCCTACCAATGTCATAAGTCTAGAAGGATCTGTTCTGGGACCTTTTAGTGAACTTTAAATTATTTTATGCCTACCTCCCATTGTACCATTGCCAGGAGAATGGGGTAGAATTGCTTTCATTCCCAGCTCTTGTGGTGAGCTATGACAGATCTAAACCTTTTAGTATAAACCCATTCCTCTTTATTTTTTTAAGTTTTTTTGTTTGTTTACTTTTAAAAATAATTTTATTTATCTATTTATTTTTGGCTGTGCTAGGTCTTCGTTGCTGCCTGAGCTTTGCTGTAGTTGCAGTGAGTGGGAGCGACAATCTAGTTGCCTCGGATGGGCTTCTCACTGCAGCGGTTTCTCTTGATGAGGAGCAGGGCTCTAGAGCACAGGCCTTGCTGTCGCGGCCCACAGGCTTAGTTGCTTTGCAGCACGTGGGGTCTTTCTGAATCAGGGATAGAACCTGTGTCTCCTGCATTGGCAGGTAGATTCTTTACCACTGAGCCACCAGGGAAGCCCCTGTTCTTTCCACAGTGACTGCTCAGGGAAAAGAAAATCAGAGCATTTGGATATTTGGCAAAACTAATACAATTATGTAAAGTTTAAAAATAAAATTAAATTAAAAAAAATAAATTATATATAAAAAAAAAGAAAACCAGAGCAATCAACATGTGAGATTTACACGTGACCTATGGTGGATTCAACTAGAACAAAGCCCAAGACTTTAGTTTCACAGTTGAGGAAAGCCAGTTCTTTCTCTCCTCTTGGGTATAAGTGATAGACGCATTAAGCCTAATTGCTGTTGGCCACCAGCTTACAACCTGGAGAGAATTTGGTGTAAAGGTGAAGCCAAAACACAGAATAGAGCAGGGTGTAGAAAACCAAAGCATAACAGATCCAGATCCCTGACTGAACCATGTCTGAATCCCACTCCACTGGATTTTTCAGTTATATAAGTCAATAAACGCTTTGTATTATTTATATCATAAAGTGTAAGGCTTTCTGTTAATTGAAAGATACAGCCATTATATCCCTTTTCACTATTCTCCCTTTATACTTTATATCTCATTTTTCTCATCCATTCCGGTACCTTCTATGATCACATCTATGTGGATGATTCCTCTACACCCCTACCTAACACCTGTCTCCTCACCTCTGATTCCAGCACCAGCTTTTTGCTAGATGTCTGTATGTGAAGCTTTAATCTTAACACGTTAACACCAAATTCATCACCCAACCTCACTTCCCTATATCTGATTATTCGATTGGCTAAGCTTAAGACTTTAGCGTCATCCATAGAGTTCTCTCCTTTACACCCCATAATAGGCAGTCAGCTGCCATGACTTGGCACTTTTGGCTCTGGCTGCTTCCTGATATTCATTACCTCACTGTCAAACTGACTCTCTTCCCGGTTGGTCTCCTTACTTCCTGCATACCCCAACTTCTGATCACCCTACATACCTTTATCAAAAACATCTTAAACTTCAAAGCAATCAAATATTTTCAATGATTTCCCAATATGTTTTGGATTTAGTCCACATTTTTTTGACCAAAATCTAATTCATCCACTTCAGGATCTTTCCATTATCTTTTTGGTCTTATAATCTCTTTACTCATTAGTGCCCAAGCTACAGCTAAAATCGGTTGTTTTCGATTTTCTCCATATCTTGCTGCCAATAAGATGAATCCCACCAGGACCATCTTCCCTTCATATTTCATCTATTGAAATCTTACTCATCCTTTAAGATTCCTCTTGAAAGAAATCTCGATAAAGTATACTCTGATTTTCCTGAATAGGTGAGTATCTCCTTTTTTGAACCCCTCCAACCCATCTCTTTTGTGCCACACATCAGAATAGAAAAACTGACTTTTATTTTTGTTTCCCCTAGGCATGGGGCCTTAAAAATAGTAGGTGCTCAATAAATACTCATTAAATTAACTTGAATCAAGGGCATCCCTATGAGAACAAGAAACAACAGTAGGGTGATTAAGAAGGAGTCTTTACCTGCATTAGAACCTCTTTTTCCTTTTTTGTATTCCAGCTAGGGATTTATCAAGTCAACAAATACTCATTTAGTGCTAAAGGAAAGTTATGACCAACCTAGATAGCATATTCAAAAGCAGAGACATTACTTTGCCAACAAAGGTTCGTCTAGTCAAGGCTATGGCTTTTCCTGTAGTCATGTATGGATGTGAGAGTTGGACTGTGAAGAAAGCTGAGCACCGAAGAATTGATGCTTTTGAACTGTGGTGTTGGAGAAGACTCTTGAGAGTCCCTTGGACTGCAAGGAGATCCAACCAGTCCATTCTGAAGGAGATCAGCCCTGGGATTTCTTTGGAAGGAATGATGCTAAAGCTGAAACTCCAGTACTTTGGCCACCTCATGCAAAGAGTTGACTCATTGGAAAAGACTCTGATGCTGGAAGGGATGGGGGCAGGAGGAGAAGGGGACGACAGAGGATGAGATGGCTGGATGGCATCACTGACTCGATGGACGTGAGTCTGAGTGAACTCCGGGAGTTGGTGATGGACAGGGAGGCCTGGCATGCTACGATTCATGGGCTCGCAAAGAGTTGGACACGACTGAGCAACTGATCTGATCTGATCTGATGTGCAAGTTAACGCTGGAATCTGAGGGAAGCTAGCTTTGAAATCTTGTACCCTGGGATGACTCGAGCTGTGATTCTCAGAGTATAGTCCATATGGACATTCCTGGCAACTGAGGGCTGATAAACCCTCCTACAGTATCAATAGTTAGCGCAGATTCTGAGCTGGAGAACTATTAAGGTTAATGGGGAAAAAAACAATGGACCAAGAGTCCATAGACCTGATCTGGGGCTGGATCTTTCGCTAATTAGCTGTGTCATCTTGCACTAGTCTTCTAAACCTCTCTGGGACTTTAAGACTTCTTTACCTGTGAAACAATAGGGCTAAGTGTTTCTCAAAGTGTGGCCCTCAGAACACTTTCGTCAGATTCACCCAAGTGAATGGCTTTTAAAAATGCAAATCCCTGGACTCAAACCAGCGTGTTGAAACTAAATCTTTGGGGTCAGGGCCTAGGGGTCTGCACTGGAACAAGCTGCCAGGTGATTCTCATTCAACTCAAGTTAAGCACCTCCAGAATTTTTGAATTACAAGGTTCCTCCTATTCTAAAATGTGGGAATGGGACTTCCCTGGTTGTCCAGTGGTTAAGACTTCATCTTCCAATGCAGGGGGTATGGGTTCGATCCCTGGTCTGGGAACTAAGATCCTGCATGCCTTGTGGTCAAAAAATCAAAACATAAAAGCACTATTGTACCAAACTCAATAAAAACTTTAAAAATCGTCCACATCAAAAAAAAAAAAAGTTAAAAAAATAGAAAATAAAATGTGGGGTTACTGAATTAAGTAATAATCTGAGTTTTTTCCAGAGATCAGTAGAATGGCCGAGTGAATAATCAAGAAGGCATCTTGCCCTCACAGTGTCTATGAAGGAAAGCTTAGAAAACCCCTATTCTTTGACATGCCAGCCAGGCCACAGCCCCGGGAATATGCTGCAGCTGATGCCCGTCTGCCCACCTGCCTCCTTTCTTATCCCTCCCTCTCTCTCTCCCTTTCTTATCTTCTTTTTCATTCTTTCCTTTCTTCTCTTTCCTCCTCTCTTCTTGCCCTTCTATCTCCCCTCCCTTTCTTCCTTCTTCTTTCCTTTTCTTTTTCATTTCTTCTAAAATCCCACCAGCACCTGGGTAAACACATCAATAGCAATACATTTATTTGCACTTAATCAATATACTTTTTGTGATGAAGTCTTTCCGGCTCCTTCAGTCAGGTATGAGCACTTCCTGCTCAGAACCTCACAGCACTTTGAACCAATCTTAAGCCATTAATCATGTTTTGCCATGCAATATCTCCAGATGTACTCTATTAGGGAAAAGGCTGTTTTATACACACACCGCCCCTTCTACTACACCCAGCCCGGCGCCTTGCACATGTTGATGATACTTTACACTTATGTGGTGTACATTAGTTTAATAAGTATTTGCACAGACACTAACCAACGGCAGACCCTGAATGGATATTTACTGAATGGACCAATGAACAAATGCCTCTACTTTCCTTACCCTTTTCTTGAGCTTGTCTTATCTCCCGTCCAAGAGGCAGGTTTGCACAGTGACAAGGGCATTGACCTTGGAGTAAGAAGCTTGAGGCTGAAACCTTGTTCTATCGCTTAATAGTTGGGTAGTCTTGGGCAATTGTTTAACCTCCTGAACCCTGATTTTATCTGTAAAGTAGAATAATACCTTATATTCAGGGTTGGTGATGATGAGCTGCAATTACTTGTGAAATAAGTACTGCCACAATCATGGCACATAGCAGATAATTTAAAAATGCTAGTTAAATGAATTTCTTCCCTTCCCCAACCCTTTACGTCCATTAGACTGTCTCTTAAGACAAACACTGGCTTTTCTAATTCTTTCTCTCTGGGTTTGTATTCTGTGTCTTGGTGTGCTGCATACAAAGATGTGCAGAATAAATTTTGTGAACTCTTAAAAATAGTCAATGTCACATATGGAAAGCACTCACTCTAGAAATGAGCAGACTGTATTGTCAAGATTTTTTGTTGCGAGGTCTGTAAGCCCAACTCAAACAATCTTAAGGGAAAAAATTTTTTTTTTGTTGACTCCCATAATTAGGAAGTTCCGAAGGGCATCTGACTTTCAGCATAGCTGCCTCCAGGGGTTAAAATACTGAAATTGGGATTCTGTCTTTTTCTTCAGCTTCGGACCCTGCTTCGATGGCTTCATTCTCAGGCAGGATCTCTGCAGTTGGTGGGAAGGATGACTACTGGCTTGCAAAGCTGAAAGGGAGAGAGGCCTTTTTTATCTGCGTGAAGCTTACAGATCTCATGGAAGGATTCTCACTCACTCTGGTTGGGTCCTATTTCCACATCTGGACCAGTCAGTGAGTTCAAAACTTCAGGATAATGGTTGGCTCAGCCTGGGTCACATGCCAACTCTTGTGGTCCATGGGGAAGGACACAGTGATTGACAGTCCCTCGGACCACAGGAATGAGGGAGAGGTAATGCCTCCAAAAGACGGGCTGTCAACAGACAAGACCAACTCATTCAGCACACAAGTAGAAAAGACACCATTTTCCCACAGGATGCCTTGTGCTCAAGACCGCCTACTTTGTGTCATTTAAAGGACCCGGCTTCATTTACTCATTAATTTATTCATTCACTGTTATTGGGGAAAATATAATCATTTTGAGTCTCCTAATCCCCAGGCTCAGTGCCAAGGGTAGAGGTAAAGCAGGGATGAAGGCAAACACGGGTTTCCTCGGATGGAGCTTTGAACCTCTCCCTGAGAGGGCTGTCACAGTTCCTCAAGCTTCTCTGCTAACTGTGACCCTTGGGTTCCAGTTCTGATTTTCAGAAGAACTGGGTTACAGTGTTTTAACTGGGAGGGGAATCGCTTTATCCGGTTATCACCCTCTTAGCACAGTCAGTTTGCTGGCTGGACCAGCCTCTCTTGGCAGAGGTCATGGAATGAGAGGCTCTAGGATGAAGGATGAAAGAACGTGTACTCAGTTCCGAAGAGCAGGCTTTTTTGTTTGTTTTCTTTCTGTTTGTTTTTGTACTATACAGTTTGTTTTTGTTTTTATTTTATTTATTTTTTTAGCTGCACTGCCAGGCATGTAGAATCTTACTTCTCTGACCAAGGATTAAACCTGCATTGGGAGCACAGATTCTTAACCATTGGACCACGAGGGAAGGCCCTGTTTTTGTAATAAAAAGTTTTTTAATTGTGGTAAAATATATAAGCTTCCCCAGTGGCTCAGTGGTAAAGAATCTGCCTGCCAGTACAGGAGCTATGAGAGACACGGGTTTGATCCCTGAGTCAGGAAGACCCCCTGGAGGAGGAAATGGCAACCCACTCCAGTATTCTTGCCTGGGAAATCCCTTGGACAGAGGAACTTGGTGGGCTACAGTCCATAGGGTTGCAGAGTCGGACTTGAGTGAGCATGCTTGCCCATACAAAATATATAAGCATAAACTTTATCATCTTAACTATTTTAAGTATAAATTTCAGCTAGAAGGGATAGGCTACCCACCGCAGTATTCTTGGGCTTCCCTCGTGGCTCAGCTAGTAAAGAATCTGCCTGCAGTCCAGGAGACCTGGGTTCAATCCCTGGGTTGGGAAGATCTCCTGAAGAAGGGAAAGGCTACCCACTTCAGTATTCTGGCCTGGAGAATTCCATGGACTAGAGTCCATGGGGTCACAAAGAATCGGACACGACTGAGAGATTTACAATTTCACTTTCATCTATAAGCACACATATTCTTGTGAAACCAATATCCAGAACTTTTTTTCTTGCAAAACTGAAACCCTGTACTCATTAAACAACAACTCTGCATTGTCTCCTCCCCCAGCCCTAGACAGCCACCATTCTACTTTGTCTTTGTGAATTTAACCACTCTAAGTGAGTGAAAAGTGAAGTCACTCAGTCATGTCCGACTCTTTGCGACCCCATGGACTGTAGCCTACCAGGCTCTTCTGTACATAGGGTTTTCCAGGCAAGAGTACTGGTCTCTAGGCCAGAATACTGGAGTGGGTATCTGTTCCCTTCTCCAGGAGATCTTCCCAACCCAGGGATTGAACCCAGGCCTCCTGCATTGCAGGTGGACTCCTTACCAGCTGAGCCACAAGGGAAGCCCAACAGTACTGGAGTGGGCAGCCTATTCCTTCTCCAGTGGATCTTCCTGGCTCAGGAATTGAACTGGGGTCCCCTGCATTGCAGGCGGATTCTTTACCAACTGAGCTATCAGGGAAGCCCTAACCACTCTAAGTACCTCGTAAAATGGAATCATACAGCTTTTGTCCTTTTGCGACTGGCTTATTTCACTTAGCACTATGTCCTCAAGGTTCACCCATGCTGTATCACATATCCAATTTTTATCCCTTTCTAAGGCTGAGTAATACCAGGTTGTACATCTACACATTTTGTTTATCCCTTCATCCATCGATGAACACTGCGGTGCTTCCACCTTTTGTAAATAATGCATCTACAGACATGGTGGGGAAGATCAGTTTTGACGGCAGGAGCCTAAGTGTTCTGGAGCTTAGTAAAGGTAGGGCCCAAGAACCCTACATGGACGAGCCCTGCGTTTGAAGGGGCAGTGTGAGCATTCAGAGTGCCCTCTTCTGGGGTGGGCTGGGGTGAGAGGAAGGGACAGTCTCCTGGGCCTGAGGTGGTGTGTCCATGTTTGAAAGAGAGGGTCCAGAAGGAAGGGAAATGCCAGACTTTATCTTCCTCATACTTTGTCCAGCCCAGGCCCTGATTGTACACTTTGTTGATCAAACTTTGGAACTCTTATTAGGTCACTGGAGGTGACTTACAAACTACAACATTGTACAAACTGCTTTAGGAGTGGTCTTTACTCATTCTTCAAGACTCACCTTCACCGAGCCTTCTCTCAAGGCACCCCCAGCAGCTACGAGCAGCCCACCAGAAGAGTTCGGCCCCCCTCCTCTGCCATCACCTAGCCCCAACTTCACTTTTCTTTGCCAGTATTGTCTATATCAAACATGGTAATTTGTCCATGTTTCAGCTGTCTATACCAAACTGAGATTTGAAGCCAGCCTGGTACCAAGTGCCCAGTTCTGTTCCTGGCACTTAAGAAGTAGGTGTTCAATCTGGCTTTGTTTGAAGGTGAAAAAGGAGGGTCACATTGATTAAATGGGGTTTGCTCAGTGATGCCCAGCGTCAGTGGACTTTTAGCTGGAGGCTGAGCCAAATAGAAGTAGAGTGTCTAAGGGACTTTGAAATGGCCACTGAAGACAAGGGAATTGCTTGTTGGAACTAGGCGCAGGTTTCATGGCTCAGTAGATCAATACTGTTCCTTCTAGGGAAACAAACAGGATCAATGCTGGCTGCCCCAGGTCTCTGAGCAGATCTGAAAGCCACAGAGCCCACGGATGGAGGCTCCATGCTGGTCTTGCAGACTATGACAGCGTGTACCCATTTGGCAGACTGAACGACACTATATTGAATGTCACACCTGTGATTGTATCCCAGGTCACCAAAAGCCCAATATATAAAGTGACATCAACAGAGGAACACACGATTGAAGGGTTGAAAGCGTCCTTCAACGCTGGGGCTGGCATTCTCGCTCTGTTTCCTACTCCTCTACCCACAACAGACATTGCCATTGGCATCCACACACTTGTTTGCCAGGAAGAGATGCAACCTCAAAATGTTCTCACCAGTGTTTCAGGCAGCTACTGCCAACAGTTCATGGCTGGGACTTAATGTGAACGTTTTTTTGCCTTTTCCAATCTAATCCAATCTAACATCATTCCAGTAGGACTCCTTTGCATGGCTTTCTCGACGGCTGCTCCAGAGGCTTTTCAGCCTGTTTAGTTGTTGAACTCCAATCCAATTAAAACACATTGTGTTGCTACTATAGGAAAGGCCTGGGGCTGGGTGCTGGGAGAGTGTTTAGAAGGACAGAAGTCTGCCTCGCTCTAATTTTGTCACTTGGTCCTATACCTGCCTTCTGGACAACCCCAGTAAGGCTTTCCCCACATCCTATGACATTCCTTTCACTCTTCGAAGAGGCTGTCATGCCTCCACCCTACTGCCCCCTTCCCACCTTAGTCTTTCTTTTTACTAGAGGAAATCTTCTAAGTGCTTCTAGTCATTTCTTATAGCATTTGGTTTTTCAGATCCCTCACTCTCTGGTTAGCCTCCCACGGTCATGCTCCAATTTGCCTATATTCCTCTTAAATTGTGGTGTCCAGATACACATAGCACTTCATTTGTCATCTAACTAAATCAGAGCACAAGCCAACATGGATGGGTGAAAAGGGGTTCACCAATTGACAAGGCTTATCAAAGCAAGAACCCCTGTGAAAGTGTGACCACGACTTATTTGGGGTAGATTATGCAAACTCTTGTATGGACCAAATCCTTTATTTTTCATGACTTAACCATTATTGTTAGAATTACAAAAGCTCAGAGCTCCACACATTCTTAAAAGTCACAATCACCCATCTTATGATGAAATCACCAGGCTATCACATTCCCTGCAAAAGATGGGAGGTCTTGAGCATCTTCTCTAATGGGGAATTTTATTTTTGAAGGCAGACCTTTCAGTTTTACGACTTCCCTGTTCAAAAGTTCCTCCTTTTCAGTTGAAACTTTCCTGGTTGTAATGCTGGTCATTTTTCAGGGTTATGGAGCATTTCACTTGCTCAGCACAGTCCTAGGCATTGTGTGTGTAGGGCCACATGTGTGCCGGGGAACATGAGCACTCCACAGGGGTAATTGAGGTAGAAGGACAAGGACAAATAACCTCAGACTTTTGTCTCCTGGGAAATTATAGTCTGGTGGGGAAACACACCAAAGAGTAAAACAAATACTATCATTGGGACATGGGCTAAATGGTATGCAAACACAGAGGAAAAGGTAGTTACTTCTAGTGAGGAGAATACAGATTATTCTTGTGTCTGTATGGCAGCCAGTTCTCTCTATAGAACAAAATCAGTTCATGTTAAGTAATGTGCTCAAAACCCTCCAAGTTTCCCAACACACTTAGAAATGGACCTGAGGTCCTCACAGTGGCCTATGGGATTGTGTGTGGCCTGGCACTGGCCACCTCTCTTCGCCGACATAAACACATACTTTTCCACTTTGGTCACACAGGCCATCTTGCTGTACTTGAACTTGCTAGTTGCTATCTTAGGACTTCAGTACTGGGTGTTCCCTCTCATGGGTCTCCCCATGGCTTGATCCCCCACTTACACAGTCTCAGCCCCATTGTCACTTGCGCAGCAAGACCTTTCCATTCTCCTCTCCTGCCGTCTTTGTAATGACATATATCTTTATATTTATTATCTTTATATTTATTACCAACAGTCTCCCAGTAGAACATAAGGCATGGATTTTATCTGTTTTGTTCCTGCTATCTTCTCAGTGCCAAGAATAGGGCCTGGCACACAACAGGTACCAGGTAAATATGTGTGAAGTGAGCAAACGAGTTAATCCTGAAGACCTATTTTAGCAGTCATTCTTAGTAACAGCCAGTGTTCTTGCCTATTGATTCTCAAAACAAGTCCCATATTTTTGAAAGGGGCCCAAAAGGTTTCTCACTTGAAATTCTGTGGCATTTCCTAATTTTTAAGATTTCTCAAAGATTTAGACGGTGGTTCTCAGATTTGCAAATTCTTTCAGCTGTCTGGGAGATTTTCCTCCCAGGCTTAGGGACCTAGACAAATTGCATGCACAAAGAATGCACATCTAGCATGAAGGTTACATTCTCAAGTCAGCATAGAAAGCGAAAAGTGACATATTGGAACTTTCCTTGAATATCGTTAGCACTGCAACAAATCACTGATTCTGTAGCTGTGCACCCAAGAAATTGGCTTGTTTGCATTAAAAGCCCAGTAGTATGAAAAACATGGATCTCTGACTACCTGAATCTCTCTCAGCCCCTTGGATGCTTTGCCTATAAGAGGTATTTGGGAACTGAGTCTAGTGAGTGTTGGAGCCAGACTGTCTAATTTTGAATCCTGGCTCCACCACTTGCTATGTGACCACAGGCAAGTTACTCAACCTGTCTATGCACCAGTTTCTTTATCTGTAAAGTGGGGGTAATAACAGTGCATACCTGCCTCATAGGGTTACATTGAGGACCAGATACATTAACACATATGAGGCTTTAGATGAGCACCTGGCACATAGTACTACAATCGATGTTAGTGATTAATTATCTCCCATCTCATGTTCATACCGGGGCATATGCTTAGTAGGTGGAAAGGCAAGCAGAATGTGCTAGACTATTTAAATTGCACTCTTGCTAGTTCTCTCTCACTTTCTTTGTCTCTGTTTCTCTCTTTCCGCAAATGCCAATAATTGAATTTCTATGATGTTCCCTCACTGTAAATTGCTTAGGCACTTTCCTTCTGCGGGAATTCTATATTTTTAGATTGATCATCGTACTGTTCTAGTTTGAACACCTTTGTAAAGACTGGAGAAGGTGAGAAAAAACAAACGTGGACTAGTTTGACCTCTTTGTCTCTATCACCTGAATATTTCCACACTTTCTGCCAACAGTGGCCTTAATTCTCTTAATGTTCTCTTGCCAGCATGGCTATTGAGTCCCTTTGGCTGCTTTTAGCTTTTCCTAGAGCATTGGGATCCTTCTCTAGCTTTAGTTTTTGGACATTATTCTCACAGATTCATGTGTCTCCCTTTCTTTTAGCATTGAGAAAGTAAAAAAAAAAAAATCAGAAAGAAAGGCACCACTGCAGAAAATTCATTAAAAATAGCCAGCCTTTTTTTTTTTTTTTTTTTTTTTTTTTTTTGGTTTTCCATTTTTGTTTTTGTTTTTAATGTGAAGAACAGAAAAGAGAGTAGCCTAAGGAGCTGGCATGAGGAGAAAGAACCATTTGCTGCTGCATACACAGAAGGTGCTGTTCGGCGTGTGATGGACCCCTTGAGGCCAGAGCCGCAGGATCATGCAAGGCTCTTGGGGCACTCCTACCAGGCATGCAAGCAAGTTCTGACCATATCTGGAAAGTTCAGTTATTACTGTTGTTCAGTGGCTAAGTCGCTTTAGACTCTTTATGACCCCATGGACTGCAGTATGCCAGGCTTCCCTGTCCTTCACTATTTCCTGGAGTTTGCTCAAACTCATGTCCCTTGAGTCAGTGATGCCATCCCACCATCTCGTCCTCAGTTATTACAGGTATTTTCTTTCCTTCCAAGCCCTGGGACAGGATTCCTTGGTCCTGGGCTGGTCCTGAGAATAACCAGGAAACTCATAAGGGCCAGATATTATTATTAATATCATCCTGTGGCCCAGCGCTCGACTCATTCACTCATTCAACAAATATTTACCGAGTACTTATGTACCAGGCATGAAGCAAAACATTGAGGGTAAAAAATGAAGTAGACACAGTCTCTTCCCTCAGGTTATGTCCAGTGAGAAAGAGAAGCACTAACATAATGTCCTTACCGCAGGGTGAGTGCAGTGTGTCAGGTGAGGCGCCACCCAAACCATCCCAGGCAGCGATCTCAGGAAACACCCATGGAGGAGTTGAAGCTGAAACAGGGAAGAAAAGGAAGCCAATACCAGGCGAGTTAATGAACAGGTTTCTGCTGTGGGTCACAGGGGCTCAGTTCCAGGGGGGATGTCTCAGAGCTAGTGCAGAAACTGTCTCAGTGTTGCCCCCTCTGAGGGTGAGGATCTGAGGTATTGGCCCACCGACTCCCACCCTCTCGTCTGCCCTGGCCTCTGATTAGGTACCTGCGTGGCTATAGGCAGAAAGCCATGTGTGTGTAGAAATGACGGTGCCAGGTCTATGTGGGCAGAGCACTCACTGACCGTGTCTGCTGCGTGCATTTATAGGAACCAGCCCAGAACCCCCCACAGATGCCCCAGGGACGAGCTTCCAGCTCAATCTGGTGAGATATAAGAAGTCTTCCTGGAAGAGGTGACAGTTGAGCAGTGCCCTAAAGAAGCCTTACTCCAGAGCTATTTAGCAGTGTCTGGGGCAGAGTCCTTGCTGTCTGGTCACACTAAAGATTTTGCACTGAGATGTCTGGCTAAGATGAACAAAAGTGCTGCTTATCATTCTGCTTGTGGGGTTTGGGAGGTTGAGAGCGGGGCAAGAACTCAGATGGCTGACCCCCTCATAGTGCTGTCCTTTTCAGAACTGAGTCAAGAGAGTCAGAACAGCAAGCAGTGAGCCTGTGTCTGCTCTGTAAAGAGAGCCTGCGGATGTTTCTGGGTTTGCCCCGAACCTACCCTGAATTTCTGTCTATTTGTGGATTAGGTGCTTCCTCAGAACATCCTCCCAGAGCGGTCACCCCGGGCCGTGCCCAGCCCCCAGATGCTCGCTGCACTCACTCCTTCATCAGCACCACCTCCCGATTAGACCAGGGATGTGGCAATCGGGCTGCCCAGAATTGCTCTCCCCACCTTCAGTTGCCCTGAGCAGAGTTCAGATTGCACATTTCCCGACACTCAGAGAGACCCATTAATATTTAGCATGTTATATTTCCAAAGCACTTTGCTAACACGAATTGATCTTTTCGGCACCCCCTTGTGAGACAGTTCAGTACTGCTAGCCCTACTGGGGACATCAGGCTTTGCGAAGATAAGCTACTTAGGCGAGGGCCGCGGCTGGGAAGGGATGGATCCATATTAGAACCAAAGGTCGATGAGACCCGTTGTATGAGCCTCCAGACAGAACTCCAGAGTGGGCCCAGTGCCCCCTCCCTGACGAGGACATATTGGAACAAATCCAGCCTTCTGAAGTTTTAAATAGAATGAGCTTGTTATCCTTAAGATTGGACTGTTACAGACAGTTGGACTGTTACAAACCAGCTATTGTTTAGAGAGTGCTTACTTTGTGCCAAGAGCTGGGTGCTTTACATAGAATGTATCATTTAGTTCTTATAACCCTTGCCCACCTCTGCAATGTTGTTACTATTATTATTTTGTACACCAGAAAACAGGCACTGAAAGATAAAGTAACTTACTTAAAGTTAAACAGGAATTGGTTAGAGCCAGGATTAAAACCCAAGCTACTCAGCTTCAGAGATTTTGAACCATTTTGAACCAGGTTAAAGGTGGATAGAGGCACCAAGTCAAGTGGAATTACTCTTGAAGTTCTGCCTACTTCCAGGCAATTCATCATATGCCTTGCAAGATTCTTTCTGGAGGTAAAGGGATTAGGTGGGGGTGAGGGGCTGTCTGCGAAAGGGTTCTTGAGAAATAAGAGTGTAAACAAAAGTTGGTGGTTACCTGATTTCCTCTGGCTTTTACTCTTGCCTCCTCATTCCCAGCCCTGCCTAAAAGAACAGAGAGAGGACTAGTTTCTCCAATAAACAAGTGTGGGGCCCACGTGCCATGCGTTGTGTTCTGGTGGGGCTGAGACACACATAAATCATTATGACTTGGTCGGGAGCACTATAACCAAAGAGTATGAGAGCTCACGGGAAGGAGGAGGCAGAAGTGACTTGCTAGCCTGGGGAAGTTGGGGAAGTTTCTCGGCAGTGCCATGAGTTAAGTCCTGGTGGAGATGGAGGAAGGAGAGAAAGGGCATTCCAGGCAAAGGGAATAGCACGTACAAAGGAAAGGAGTTGTGAAATAACATGGCAGTGTGGAGCGTAACAAGTTCTGTTTATGTGGAAACAGGCTGCTTGCATTCTTGAGTTCAGTGAGGGGCCACTGCCCTAGATAAGGGGCTGGGTTACCAATTCTAGACTATCCCTGAGAATGTAACCCCTTGTGACATGTTGAGTCAAATTCTTTTTTTTTTTTTTTTTTTAACGAGCCAAATTCTTGATATTCTATTGCTGAGGAAAAAAGATGATTGTTTAAATTTAGCGAGTTCTGCTGTGTGCAAGGCTCGGTGCTGGGTGCTGTGGATAAGGAATTGTAACTGAGTGCTGTGGAGCCGTGGGAAAGAGTCTGGGACTGGGGATTGTGTGCCAGGAAGGAAACTTTGTAAAAGTGCCCCTACTACTCTTCTAAGGGAAAAGAATTAATGTTGCAATTTAAAAAATCTGTTTATTCCCTAGTCATCCCTGTCCCTTAAGAGCAAAACCCTGTGTAATGTATACGCCCCCTTTCCTTGTTGTCACTTTATAATTTACCAAACCATTTCCCATCCACTGTATGACTTAATCCTCATGATAACCCAGTGAAACAGGTGGCCTTGGTGGGTCTCCATTTTACAGATGATGAAACTGAGGTTTAGTGAATATTCAAGATTATGTTTTATAGCAATAGAAAGTTTCCCCACAGTGGTCTCAAATTTGTCCCATTACGCACACTGCCTTGCCTTCTAAATCAGTGCTTAACTACAGCTTCTGTGCTATGTGCACCAGGGGCTCCCAGTGGCCCCCTGGGGTGGGAGGTGTCTTGCTGCACATCTGGAGGTAGGTATTGAGAATGTTAAAACCAAGGCATGGATGCTGCTGTATTGGAACTCAAAGCCCAGCTCTAAATAGTTGACTCAGTCGGAGCTGAGCCAGGAAATTCTAAGCAGTAGACGTTATTAGAATATTTTCTCAGTTATAGCTCGAAGGAGTCAAGTGAATATCAAGATGATCAAGATGAATATGGACATAATATCACCTAGCCCTTTCCTCTAAGAAGCTTTGTGGTGTTGGATATTTTAGCCAGACAAGCCTTGAGGTCAAGAGGTGGATAGATTAGACTTGGTGCAGGAAAGCTAATTGTGTATACGTGTGTGTGTGTGTGTGTGTGTGTGTGTGTGTGAGAGAGAGAGAGACAGACAGAGAGAGACTGAGTGTGTGTGTGTGTGTGTGTGTGTGTGTGTGTGTTGGAGGTACCAGCACAGCTCACAGTTGGATAAGAGCATCAGATGTGTGACCTCACTGTCCAGAGTCAACCAAAACAATAGTTACTGCCATGCCCTTTTAAAGGTGGTTTCAATTAGAGTTCGGAGAGTTTTCTGGGCTGCTATCTTAGGTGTGGAGTCTGAGGTCATTGCTGCTCATCAGAGTCCCCTATCCTATTTTCCTCATGAATTAAATAGGAGTTCTCCCAGTTGATATTTTGCCCTCCTATTGTCCTAAAAAGTCTTATTTTTACTCCAGTTGATACCTAAGACAGATAAAATTCTAGATAATAACACTTACTAATGCTGGTCATGAGGGAAGGATCCAAGTACCCAAAAGCCCAATAAAATCTGGATCTTTCTGCATTTATTGATGAAGGTCACTAAAGGAAAGAATTCTTAAGTTAGGGGGCACCAATAAGGGCTCACATTTCCAAGGGGCAGGTTCATTTAGTCCCTCTCTCCTGATAACTTTTCCTTTTCCATCTTCCATGTCATCTAGGTAATTATGGTATCATATTAGGAGGATATTGAAATTCCAAGGAGTTGTGAAATATCCCCCAGCAGAGTTCTCTTATATATGCCTTGTTCAAATTGTCCGTTTTGAAACTAGGCTGGAGATGACCAAGCCCAGATCATTGAACAGCGAGGCAACATGGAATCTCTAAAAGTCTGAGGACCAGATATCCTCTATTAATAGTTACCCGAGGACTCTGAAGGGTCTGAAAGAGGGGAGCTGGCATCACGAACATTTGAGTTAGAGGCAGTGTAACTTAGTGGTTGAAGCTCAGACTCGAGAGTCAGATTGCCTTGGCTCAAATCTCAGGTTTGTCAGTTATTAGCTGCACAGCCTTGGGCTCCCTCCACTGTGAAATGATGGTAACAATGGATTGTACCTTGTAGGGTTGTGTGAGGACTGACTTAGATCAGGTACATCAAGGGCTTAGCACAGCTCCTGCACACAATATGCATTTGTTAAATGTTAAACGCTATTATTTATTAAAGGGAGAATTCTTTTCCTGTTCTAGGGTGTTTCTTTCCTTCCTTATGTCCTTGACCCCCTACCCTCTGGTTTATATTTCTAAAGCCAGCTGCTTAAGTATCCCCTCCTCTTTTGGTCAGGGATACAAAGAAAAAACAGCTTGCACATGGGAGTACTTTCTTCTGTATTACTTATAGCATCACCTCAAACCAATATACACAGTTCATTTTAATCCAAGAGCTAAGGGCCCTTTAAACCAGCCATTCCTTATTTATTCGGTTAAAAAAAAAATCAAGGTCCTTTGGTTTCATGTTCCTTTATTGTATTTTGTAAGGCACATATTGGATACTATGTAAATGTGAAATACTCTAACAATAGTAACTGAGACAGATGAGAAACTCAAGGAAGCAAAGTCACCATTTTGAGCTCAGCTCTTTATTGATGGGCTGAGTGATTTGGGAGTGACAATGTGGCTCCAAAGTTAAAGAGCCCCCAGGGATTCAGAGGGCAAAGGCTTGAGGCACAGTCACGGCAGCAGTTATGATGACCCCGGGCAGGCAGCTTCTTCCCCCGCAGACCTGAAATTCTCCCCATCAATACTAGGATTAATGCCACAGAACAGTCTCCCAGGGATGTGAAGCCAGGGCTGCCATATGTGGTTGTACAGGCTGTGTACTGCACACGGGTGCCAGCTGAGGGGGTAAGTGGGAGCTGAAACATAGCTCATGCTCTACTCATCAATCTGTGCTCCCTGGTGATGGACAGCATCCACATGGAGGAAGGGACCCTTCTTTCTAACTTGCATAATAGTATATGGGCTAGTAGAGGCCCTGTGCGAAGCAACGGTGATAGCCATGGGTCACAAAGCTTAGCACTTAAGAGTGGATACATTTATTAAGCACACAGTTCTTGAACACCTACTATGTGCCAGACCCTGATCTAGGGACTGAGGATATGGAGAGGAGTGTAAATAATTTCTGCCCTTGGGTCCTCTTTCCGTCACCAGCCCATCCTCCCCTAACGTTTGGTCGTCAGCAAGTCCTGTAGACTCGAGATGCAAAATATACGTCAGGTCCACCCACCTTGTTTCACTGCCAGCACTTGCTTTTATTATTTCTTTCCTAGATTACTGCAGCAAATGGGTTGCTACTTCAACTCCCGTCCTCCAAACAAAAACAAGAGTGACTATATAAAAATGTCAATCAGGGGACTTCCCCAGAGAAGGCAATGGTACCCCACTCCAGTACTCTTGCCTGGAAAATCCCATGGATGGAGGAACCTGGTGGGCTGCAGTCCATGGGGTCACTAAGAGTCGGACACGACTGAGCGACTTCACTTTCACTTTTCACTTTCATGCATTGGAGAAGGAAATGGCAACCCACTCCAGCGTTCTTGCCTGGAGAATCCCAGGGACGGGGGAGTCTGGTGGGCTGCTGTCTATGGGGTCTCACAGAGTCGGACATGACTGAAGCGACTTAGCAGCAGCAGCAGGGGACATCCCTGGGTCCAGTAGTTAAGACACCACACTTTGACTGCAGCGGGTATGGTTCCATCCCTGGTTGGGGAATTAAGGTCCCACAGGCCCCAAGACAAGGCCAAAAAAAAAAAAAAAGTCAATCAGATAACATTAACCCCTTGTTTTAAGCTTTTCAGTGGCTATAATTTAGTCCAGGGTCCTCACCATGGCCTCAAGGCTGTGCACACCTGATTCCAATCATCTTGTCATGTCATCTGAATCACTCAACCCACACTCTCCCCATCTGTATGAGAAGAGGTTCTTCACAGAAATAGGAACCAATAGGGTATATGTGTATCTCCTATATGTATAGGTGTATGTATATATATATATATATTTATATCCTATGTATATGTATGTGTGTGTATATATGTGGGGCTTCCCTGGTGGCTTAGCAGTAAAGAATCCACCTGTAATGCCGGAGACCCGAGTTGGATCCCTGGGTCGGGAAGATCCTCTGGAGGAGGGCATGGCAACCTCCTCCAGTATTCTTGCCTGGAGAATCCCATGGACAGAGGAGCCTGGTGGGCTGAAGTCCACAGGGTTTCAAAGAGGTGGACACAACTGAAGCGACTGAACATGCACATGTATATACGCATATATAAAACAAGATTTATTGTGAAGAATTAGTTTGTGTGATTTTATTGTGGCTGAGAAGTCCCACAATTGCTGTCTGCAAGTTGAAGACCCAAGAAAGCCAGTGGTGTAATTCCAGTCCTGGCCTGAGAACCAGAGAGAGTAGAAGGATAGAAGACCAGAATGACTCCCCGCTTTCCCAATTTTTTCTTTTGTTCACACCCTCAGCAAATTGAGTGATGCCCGCTTCCCAGTGGCAAAGAACCTGCCTGTCAACGTGTAGGAGACGTAAGAGATGAGTGTTTGATCCCTGGTTTGGGAAGATCCCCTGGAGAAGGAAATGGCAAACCGCTCCCGTATTCTTGCCTGGAGAGTTCTATGGACAGAGGAGCCTGGTGGGCTGCAGTCCATAGGGTCACAAAGAGTCAGACAAGACTGATGTGACCTAGCAAGCAGGCACCCACATAAGGGAGGGCAAATAAGCTACTTATCTCAGTCCACCCACTCAAAAGCTAGTCTCATCTGGAAACATCCTCACAGACACACCCACAAATTATGTCTGATCTGGTTACTCAGTGACGCAGTCAAGGCGACACACAATTACCTTTCATACTATTCCACAAACCTCACCGTTCTGTCCTTCACACAACCTAGCTTGTTCTCTGTGTGGTCTCATCCCTTTGGCTGGAACATCAATTCCTTGGTTCTCCCCTTGACCATCTCTTTCTCATCCTTCAGTGCTCAGGGGAAAGGTCACTCTGAACCTCAGAGAGGTGATCTGGACCACCTTGTTAAAGTAGCGTAGTATTCTATGCCCACCAACCACTCTTTGCTAGGATGTTCCACAACAAAGCATCCCAGCTCAATTTGTAAGTACACAGTTCTTTGTTTACAATCTGTCATATCTGCTAGATTGTGAGCCTTGTAACATGTTTGTTCTCCACTATAAATCCCTTCAGAATTTTGCTAGTCTTTGGCTCACAGTAATAAATACCAAATACTTGCTAAATGAAGTTGTTACAGAGAATTTGTCTCTCAAAGGAGAGTAATCATCGCAACATAATGTAGAGATACATTTTGTGACAAAGGTAGTGATATGCTGGTAAACTGACTCTCAAAAAAAGAACGTGATTTGTCATTTGTTGATTTCCATGGTGGTGTAGATACTCCCATCTGAGCTGATTTCAAGTTACCAATGGTTTAAAAACTGACTCGTAAAAACAGTTTTTCAAAGGGCTTCCCTGGCGGCTCAGACGGTAAAGAATCTACCTTCAATGTGGGAGACCTGGATTTGATCCCTGTGTTGGGAAGATCCCCTGGAGAAGAGATAAGATATACCTACTCCAGTATTCTTTCCTGGAAAATTACAAGGACAGAGGAGCCTGGGAGGCTACAGTCCATGGGGTCGCAAAGAGTCGGATATGAAAGCTGTTATGAGCTGCCTCTAGCCTGTCACTGGACGAGAGGTCTGCATGGGTGCAATGAGAACCCATTAGTTCTTGCTGGGGAGCTCAGCAAAGGCTTCCTGGAGGAGGTGACACTTGATTCGTATTTTGAAGGCCGGGTATGTTGGTTCAGGCCTTTTAACTCCAAAAATAGCTAACAGAGCCCTGTTCCCAGTAGCCCATGTTCAACTGTTCCTGGTTTCTCTAACTCAGCTCATTTCTGGTTGTCCAGGAGTTACCACTTGATTAGTTCAAGCCTCAGAAAGGGTTTCCTTGTGGCCAGAATTCTACTGGGTTTGCTTTGAATGCAGTGAAGTAGAGTAAGACTGGGTAGAAGTTAGTCAAGGGAGAAAGGTAAGAGTTTTCCAAACAGAGGAACAATTTATGCAACTCAGCAGTTCCATAAGTCTAAAAGTATGTAGGAGGGCGTGGAGGAAGATTAGCTTCTGCCAGGCCGTGTTTGATAGGCTGAGGAGCTATGCTGATTCACAGCATAGAATGGTGGGCAGAGGGAAAGAGAAAGGAATTGATCATTTTCCCTGCATAATAATTCCTGCATAATTCACAACTGGTAATTGTGGGGTTTTGTTTTTGTGGGTTTCATTTTTTTCTGGTATGGAATCATTTGATTAACGTCTGTCTCTTCATAGAGACTGTAAACTCCACAAGGGCAGGGACTATCTTGTTTACTATTATTTTCTTAGTATCCGACACAAAGCCTCCTACAGAGCAGTCAACAAAATACAATCTTGTTGAAAGACTGCATCACCTGGGGAACGTTTAAAACATGCTTATGTCCACTTACCCTGAAATAAGATCTATAAGTCTCTCTTCCCTGAACCTCTGAACCACAAGGATGTAGAGAAAGTAGTAAGGCAGGTGTCCATGTTTTGTAAAAACCACTCAAGAAATTCACCTCCATTTCTCCTTCCAAAACCAATCAAGTGGATCCTTTAAATGGTTTAACCAAGTGTGGAAGTGAAAGTGAAGTCGCTCAGTCGCGTCACTCTTTGTGACCCCATGGACTGTAGCCTATCAGCCTCCTCTGTCCATGGGATTCTCCAGGCAAGAGTACTGGAGTGGGTTGCCATTTCCTTCTCCAGAGGATCTTCCCAACCCAGGGATTGAACCTGGGTATTGAACCCGGGTCTCCCGCATTGTAGGCAGACGCTTTACCATCTAAGCCACCAGGGAAGCTCCCAAGTGTGACATGATTTAATTTTACTGGTATAAGGATAGAGACTTAGTGGGGCTGGCCTCCATGTTTTGTAAAAATCACTCAAGAGATACCCTTCCTTTTCTCTTCTCAAAGCCAATCAAGTGGATCCTTTAATTGGTTTAACCAAAAGTGTGATGTGATTAAATTTTTCTGGTTACATAAATAGGCCTGATGGCAGTGGGGAGGAACCCACAGAGGTGCTGATGGCAGTGGGGAGGAACTCGCAGAGGTGCTGAAGTGCTGGGCCCAGTAAGGAAGCCCATGCTGTAACCAGGTAAAAAATGAGACGGGTCTGATTTAAATCTCTGGAGGTGGGTGTGAAGAGGAAACAGATTCAAGAGACGCTCAGGACATAGAATCTACACAATCTGGTGCCCATTTGGACCCAGTGGAAGAAGTGAGACAGAGGAATCTAGGTTGAAGGTTGGAGTGAATGTTAGTGAACAGGGAGGAGGGAAGAGTCACTTTTAAAGTTGCTACATTTGAGGTGCTTGTTAGACGTGAAAATATTAGTTGCTCAGTTGTGTCCAACTCTTTGCGACCCAATGGAGCCTGCCAAGCTCTTCTGTCCGCGGGATTTCCCAGGTCAAGAATACTGGAATGGGTGGCCATTTCCTTCTCCGGCGGATCTTCTCAACCCAGGGATTGCACCTCAGTCTTCCGTATTGCAGGCAGGCTCTACATCTGAGTCACCAGGGAAGCCCAAAGGGAGACTTAAATATTAGTGTTCTCCAAGAACTCTGATATTTAAGAAGCAGGTTAGAAAAAGAATTCTTGAAGGAGACGGAGAAGAATGACCAGAGAGGAAGAAGGAAAACCTGAAGATAGTTAGAAAATAAGTGATAATGTCCAACAGCATCAAATGGTGCTTAAAGCTAGAAGGCAACGGCACCCCACTCGAGTACTCTTGCCTGGAAAATCCCATGGATGGAGGAGCCTGGTGGGCTGCAGTCCATGGGGTCGCGAAGAGTCAGACATGACTGAGTGACTTCACTTTCACTTTTCCCTTTCATGCATTGGAGAAGGCAATGGCAACCCACTCCAGTGTTCTTGTCTGGAGAATCCCAGGGACGGGGGAGCCTGGTGGGCTGCCGTCTATGGGGTCTCACAGAATTGGACACGACTGAAGCGACTTAGCAGCAGCAGTGACTTGAAACTACCTTCAGTGAATGACGGTGACAAGGGCACTTTCTTTCGGGGCAGAAGCTGCCGGGCAGAGGACGAAGGAGGAAGTGGCGACAGCGAGTTCAGACTACCTTTTTCAAGAAGGTTTGCTGTGAAGAGGAGGGATGGTACGTCTGTGAGGGACGTTAGGAGCTCTGACCCCTTTATAGCTGAGCGGGAAGGGGAAGAGTGAGCGGACAGCACCGCACACATCGCGGGGGCTGCGCTCTTCTGCCTACTCTTCCCCCCCACGTGACCCGGAGGCCGCCTACGCAGGCCGGCCTCGCGGAGACTACAGTCCCCAGAAGGCCGCGCAGCGCTGGGGGCGGAGCCGAGGCCTGGCGCACGTCTCGGAGGCTCGAGCGGAAGAGCTAGAGCTTGGAGGAGGCGGCGGATGCGGACAGCTAAGGCGCCCCGGGTAACGAGTTGTTTCGCGTACCTGTCCCTCCCTCCCTCCGCACTCCAGCCTGGGGCTCGTGGCTTCCACGTCTCCGTCAACTCTTGGGACAAGCTTGCTTTCCCCTTTTGTTACCGGTATTTTTCTTCTCACGTGACGCGTGGCCGGCTCCCGCCCTTCGACCCCTGCGGCCCTTGGGTTGCGGAGGACCGTCTCAGACCCCTTTTTCCTTCTCTGGGCTCCGTGCTTGCTTTGGGTGCTCTCCTTAGATACTCTCTGCGAAGGGGCAGTTCCTTTCCTGTGTTTCAACAGGTACTGAGTGGGGACTTGGGGACCCCTTTTTCTCCCCAGTGGGTAGGAGACTGGACAGCGGGGGCCACCCGGGGCTTCGGGCGATTTCGGGGCGCGAGCCCTGAGCCTCTGGAGCGAGTCCGCTGGGCTGGCTGGGAGCCCCCGGGCTATGAGCTGGGAGTGAACTGTCTGTTCGCCAGGGAGGGTATACTTCCTGGTTTTCTTGGGCCACCCTCGGAAAACTCCAAGTCCGCTTTTTAAAGTTTTCTTTATCAATAAAAGCCTCTTCTCAGAGTTGAGTAGGGAAGAAGCACAGGATTTGGAATCTGATGTCCTGGGTAGAGTCTCGGGTCTGCCACTTGCTGGATCTATTATCTTTTGTAGCCCGTTTATTGCCTCCTGGGTTTCCCAATCTGAAAAATGGGGGTGATCGTCTTTGGCCTTCCTGCCTTCCAGTGTCGAGCAGTTTATTAGAAGTGACATGTGTGAGAAAGCATGTTTCACATATAACAATCTCACTGTCTTTCTGTCTCCAGCCCAGGTCAGTTGAATTTTCAAATCGTGTTTATGAACTTGATCATAAACGTGATCGTGAACCGTATGAAGATCAAATGAGTTAATAAATACATAGGGGAAAAATGTCTTTGGAAACGAATGTGAACCATACAGATGTTCTTATGTCGTGTTCCTGGGGAAGAGGTAACATTAGGGCCCTATCACCTGTGGAGTCAATTTTAAACTTCGTCTGGATTTTAAGGTCCACCAGAATTTGTCTTGTTCTGTCCCACCAGCGCTGCGTGCACGCACTTAGGAGCAGTCTTGCTCTGTCTTGCTTTGTTACAGCCATCCTTTCTTCAGTGCTACACAGTGTACAAGTATCCCAGAAAGTACTTCATGCTGCTCCTCATATGTAGTGCTAAGCTTGTCTCCAGCTGGTTGGCCCTTTTGAGGTACTACTTGTTCTAAACTTAGCTCTGATTGTATCACAGTGTCACTAACTTGAATGTATACTAGCTGAAATGAGAAATATTGGGATTATTTTTACCTGTCCTAGCTACATGTGTTAGGAGTCTGTGTTACCTTATAGTTAGAATTCAGAATATAAACAGCCAGGATTCGTGTGTAGTTTTTATTCTGGCAGTTCAGTCTGAGACTCCAAGCAGGTGACTTTGTTTCTCTTTCCCCTTGTAAAGAGTGAGGATTTTACAGTCAACTTTTTGTGGGTTTGGCAGTATAGTAATTAGGTAGTCTTGTATTATTTCTGAAATCTTTGGTTGGAAAATACTTGAATGTGGTTCTAAAACCAAAGGATGGCAGTACAATTGTTGAATGTATAAAGCTGAACAAATTTGAGTTGAAATCCCAGTGCTGTGACTTCCAGTTCATGAGTTGTGGCGAATTATTTCACCTCTTTAAGCTTGTCTACTATTTTCTGAAATGAAGATGATAACATTTACCTGATAAGGTGTCTATACCGATTAAATGAGATGTGAATATAAAGTAGTGCTGGAGTGAGTATTTGCTCATTATTTTGTTGCTATTCTAATTGAGGACTATGATGATGGTAAAAAGTGATGAAATTTTAGGTAACGTATTTTCTTAAGATCCAATTTTTTTTGTTGTTGTTCGTAAGTGAGGATAGTTATCCTTAACCCATAAACTTAAAGAAGCAGTAAGAAGTGCTCAGATTGCAGGCTTTTTTTTTTTTTTAAAGCAGTTGCATTTTATATAAAGATTATATTAGGCTATTTTTTACGTTTAGAAGTTTCCAGAATGCTCTTATTGTTGGGGTGTGTTATTGGGCTAGTGCTTCATTGATAACCCATAGTAAGAATTTAGTTTTGTGACTTTCTGCACATTATAGCTTGTAGCAGAACACTTATCTATGTTAATGACTTAGATATTGACTATTGACTAGGATAGCATTTTATAGAGCATTTTTTATTGGCTTCCCATCCTCCCTGCCCCCCCCCCCCTTTTTTTTTTTAAGCTTGACTATTTGACTCTAAAAGTTCAATCTAGTGGGTAGGGGCCAGAAGATTTGGTGACTTTCAGTTTCTGAAAGTGGTAACTTAGTGACAAGTGCTTATGGGGGTACTGGTGTGTGTGTGTGTGTGTGTGTACCTACAAGGAGTGAGAGTTTAGAGAAACCAAGGGGGAATGTCTACTAGAGAAAACTGATTTGTTGGTCCAAGCAGAGTCTTAGAGTTAAGAATTGAAATGTTTACTTTTCATTCCTTCAGATGCTGTGTTGACTGATGTCTGAAGATGCAAATGTCTAGGAACTGTTTCCTTTACTCTCTTTTTTGATGTGTTTTCCCCTGGCTCCACTTGACCAGTTTCACCCTGACCTGTAGTTAAGAATCAGCAAGATGACAATTACTATTTTTTTTTTTACTACAGACTTGTGTATAAACTATAACAATAGTCATTTCCATTAAAATCTGATTTGTGTGCTGTAACGTATTATTTTTTCCTTTATGTTTTAAACATTTTTGTTCTTGACTTTTTTCTTTAAAAGAAATTTTTGGAAGAGAGACCCATTTTCAGGGTTAGTGAAAGACAGTATTATTGTTACTGTGTTTAGTTATTATATTTTCTTATAGTCATGAATATAGGTGATACATATATATTCACTCTCATAAAGCTTCACATGATCACTGTAATTTTTTTAGCCAAGGTTAAGTTTGTTGACTGTGCCCACTGAGCCCTGAAAAATAGCAAAACTAATTGATGTGTTTCAGTCTGTGACCCTGTCCTTATTAGCTCACCATTTACAAAATATCTCACCAGAATGAGTGATAAGACTAGTGTATTGTTGATTTGGAACTTGTGCACTCATTAGACATGACAGAAGTAAATGAAGTAGTGCCAAAAGTAAAAGTGTAGGTTTTTAATTATATAAACCTGCAGTACAAGACTAGCACTCACATTGTGTATAAAACTGGTGACCTATGCTAAAGCTGAAACTCCAGTACTTTGGCCACCTCATGCGAAGAGTTGACTCATTGGAAAAGACTCTGATGCTGGGAGGGATTGGGGGCAAGAGGAGAAGGGGACGACAGAGGATGAGATGGCTGGATGGCATCACCGACTCGATGGACGTGAGTTTGAGTGAACTCCAGGAGTTGGTGATGGACAGGGAGGCCTGGCGTGCTGCGATTCATGGGGTCGCAAAGAGTCGGACACGACTGAGCGACTGAACTGAACTGAACCTGAACTATATTTTAGACGTTTCTCTTGGTTGAATTGTATTGGTTGCAGGCATCCCACCCACAGGAGAAGTGAGAAGAAATGGAACTAGGATGTTCATGTCTTAAAAGAGAACCTACTTCTACTATGCCACCCACCAGAAAATGTGCTCTTAGCTAGTGGGGAAAACATGAAGAGTTTTCTGTTAATGAGCCCAGTAGGATGAATGAAGCCTGGGTAACTCCTGAGCTCCTGAGAGTTTATTGAATTACAGGGGATTCCAGTGGTCAGAGGTTTCTATAGAAGAGCAGTTACAGGCTCTTGCTGTGCAGCAGTAAACCTGCGTGTGGAGAGAATATTTTCCTCTCGGTAGAACATGGACCCATTGCCCACAGTCTGTGCTGTGCCTTTTCGCAGTCTCATGCTAGCCTTCTGTCTAGTTTTTTATTCTTCAAATTTGTTCTTCGGTTTTATTTAATCTGTTGTCCCTTGTGCCCTTTTTAAAAATTTTTTGTTATTATTTATTTTTATGTCGAACATGGCTGGTTTAGACTAGGGATAACAACAGAGAAGCAGAGAAGCAGTGTTAGAAACAGCAGATGATTCTGGCGTCTAATATTCTGAGGTTCCCAAATAACACGAGTTAACCTGTACATACGGTAATATGAATTTCTAGAATGGACAAATTCATGACTGTTTAACTTGGTGCTAAGGCAAAAATATGGGCAAATGGTGTGTGGTATTCTTATTATGAGATTTGCCTCTTAGGAAAAAATAGGTGTAGCATTAATACTGGCTTGCATATGGGCTGTTTCAGGTTCTTTGCCATGGAATGCCAGATGAGTATTAGAGAAGGGAAGCCCTTGGATTTAAACATACCCCTCTGAAGTTTATACCAGTAGCCCTGTTTGTTTTTTTCTTATCATCTGTAAAATAGGGTTAATAATGCAAACCCTGTTTGTTTATAAAGAGTAGAGGGAAAAGTTAACAAGAATGTCTTGGAAATGAGGTGACTAGGGGAAAGGCTGATGGAAGGGCAGAGACAGAGAGGAAAAGTCTCACACTGGGGTGCGTAACTTGTCCCTGAGACAGAAAGAGGGTACACAACAAAAGCAGAGAGTGAGGGTTAGTCAGAGACAGAGAGGGGACATCAGAAACCCTTAGGAGGGACAGTCAGACTGAGGCAGTTAGAAAGAGGGGTAAACAGATGCAGAGCAAAGGGCTGACTTAGAAATGCCAGGTGGATTCAGGGAGGGACCTGCAAAAGACTGCAGGAGGGAACCAGGAGGGCATGGCCAAGAGCTTGTTGAATGAGTTTTTTGAGTTTTTGTCTGTTATTTGGGGAGTTCTTGTAGACATTTGTAATTAGCCGAGAGGGAAGAACTGCAGATATTAGTAGTAAATCAAGTAACATGTTTATACAGTTTTTATTACACTAAAATTTTCCCTTAAGCACTCGTTTTATTTTGCATATTCAAAATACAAACACCAAGCCAGCTTTTGCCGCAGGCCTGTTAACTGCCTTCATATGGTGGTTGTTCAGTCGCTAAGTCGTGTCCAACACTTTTGCAACCCTGTGGCCTGTAGCCTGCCAGGCTTCTCTGTCCATGAGATTTCCCAGGCAAAAATCCTGGAGTGGGTTGCCATTTCTCTTCCAGGGGATCTTCCTGCCTCAGGGATTGAACCTGCGGCTTCTGCGTGTCTCCTGCATTGCAGGCGGATTCTTTACTGCTGAGCCACCAGGGAAGCCCTCATAGGTAAACTCATTTTAAAAAATTAAATAAAATGATTAGTTTCTTTTTTAGAAATACTTTTTTCTTAAAAAAAAAAAAATCAAATACATGCTTACTGTGGAAAACTTGGAAAATACAGAAAAATTTAAAGAACAACAAAACCCATAATCTCACAACCTAAGCAACACATAATGAGGCCTGCCCTTTCATTTTGTTGATGGTTTCCTTTGCTTTGCAGAAGCTTTTGAGCTTGATGTAGTTCCATTTGTTTATTTTTGGTTTTGTTCCCCTTCCCAAGGAGACAGATTCCAAAAAATATTGCTAAGACTGATGACAAAGTGTGCTGCCTGTGTTTTCTTCTAGCAGTTTTATGGTTTTAGGTCTTACGTTTAAGTCTTTCATCCATTTTGAGTTTATTTTTGTACTTGGTGTAAGAAAGTGGTGTAGTTATATTCTTTTACACGTGGGTGTCCAGTTTTCCCACCACCATTTATTGAAGAGACCATTTTCCCCATTGTGTAGTCTCGCCTCCAGTATTGTAGATTAACTGACCCTGTAAGTGTGGGTTTATTTCTGGGATGTCTGTTTTCTTACATAGTCTGGTCAGTCTTTGCAGTTCATCCCATTCTACTAAATGTAAAATAGAGCAGTATCTCTTTGAGGTTATTAGGACTCCATGGAAGAGGAGGATCTTGAAGGAAGTGATAGAATGACAGATTGAGAGGACAGAGGAAAATTCCACATAGAGTGATGAGAAGCTAGAAGCAAGAAGTACAGTGTGTGAACTGTATGAGACAGAAGGGGTATTTTAATATTTCACAAATGGAAGATGGTATGTAGTAAAGAGATATGATTTGCTAGGTTTACATGTGTATAAGGATAATGAAGAATTAATGGAAAGCTCTGAAGGCTAGGCTGAAGAACTTAGATTTGATCCTTAAAGATGATATTTTTGTTGAAAGTGATGATGAAAACAGTATTTGAGAAAGATTGTTGTGGTGGCTTAGAGGGGTAACCCCAAGTAGGGAGTGGCTTTAGGGTAGGCAATAGGACAGTCATGGAATAATGTAGAGATAGAAGGTGTAAAGCTCTTGTGGAGGAAGAGCAAGAAGTGTAGGGTTAGAAAAGCTGAAAGTTGGAATACCTCAAAGTTTTGAGTTTGACAGATAGGTGTATTGTAGTATTTTGATAGTGACATTGAGGAACGATCTCCAAGAGGTCTAGGGAGAAAGATATTGAGTTCAAGTGCTTTTACAAGTTGTAGGTTTGAGTGGTAGTTGAAAAATCTGGTACTTTAAAAGTAAAGATCTTCATTAAATTTATTATAAATGAATGCTGTCCCTTTTAAAGTAATCATTCTTAAGACCATGCATTTATTCTAGCAAATAAATATTCTTTGGATTTGTCTTTTGGAACTGCTTTCAGAACCAATAGAGCCATACAAGAAAACCAGTCTCATTACTTTATGGTCATATCTTTTGTGCCCAAGAATATTATCTTGCTTGATCACTCATCTTATTTACCATATTTATTTCTAAGTGATATTTGACGGTCCCTAAAAGTTAATCTGCAGAGGCCTTAAATTTATTACCATGCTGGATATTTAAGTAACTGTCATCACTGCTGAGAACAACCTTAAGCTGTGATAACATTCTGAGAAGAGACGCTAGTGCATGCTGGTTAAGAGGGTGGGTTCTGGAAGACTAGGTTTGAATGATCTCTTTAGTACATTAATTCTGTATCTTGAACAAGTTTCTTAACTTGCCTTAACTTGCCTCCGTTTCCTCATTTTTCAAAGGAGGATGGTGATAATACTTCCTGCTTCATAGGATTATCATGAGGATTAGCTACCAGAATGGTGCCTGGCGTATTTTAAAGGCTCGGTGTTAGCTGTTGATTACCGTCACAGCAACGACTATTGCTGCCTTCACCGTTTTGTCTGTTTATCTTTTTAGTTTTAAAAATCACTTATGTTCCTGTTTAATTACATCTTGTACAAATGGAACAATGGACAGCTAGAGTTAAAATTAGAGCTCAAATAAATGATCAGACACATAGGAATGAGGCTTTTTAGAATGTGTGAACTTAGTGGGAGAAGAGCAGAAAAGACAAATTTTCCTCACTGTGAAGTTTGACCAAGGATAGAATATTGGGGAATATTCATGGTAAAAGAGTGTGAAGCAGAAAAGGAAACCAGCAAAGGACCAGTGGAAGATTGTTTAGAGAAAGAAAGAAACTCTGGAGCGTACATTAGTATAGAGGTTATATTAATTAGGATAAGATTTGGTTGCAGTCAAATAACAGAGACTTAAGTGTGATAAAAGTTCATTTCTGTCAGTGTCACGAATTCCAGAAGTAGTTTGGGACAGTCGTGGTTGTCATGGCGTCACGTTGTTGCACCATTGTGCATGGATTCTGTTCTTTTCCAAAGTTGCCTGGTGGTCTAAGATGGCTGTTGGAGTTCCAGCCTCTTCATCCACATATGAACCAGCAGAAAGGAGGAAGAGGACACAGCTTCTTCCCTTTGAGGATACTTCCTGAAAGTTAGATGTGCCACTTTTGCTCATATTCTGTTGGTCACAGAGCCACATCTTCCTGCAGGAGAGGTTGGGAAATGTAGAATATTTTGAATGCTCAGTGCCTGGAGAGAAAAATGAGGAAAAATAAGGATAACCCAAGGGTAACTAGTTGAAGAATCTAGGGTAGATAACAGAACTAATAGTCTGTGTGTGTGTGCCAGACTGCTTCAGTCATGTTCGACTCTGTGACCCATGGACTGCAACTCTCCAGGCTTCTTTGTCCATGGAATGAATTCTCCAGGCAAAAATACTGGAGTGGGTTGCCATGCTTAGGATAATTTAATTCTTCATTGGTAATCCTTGATCGAGCTTCTGTATTTGTGAAACTATGAGTATGAAACTGCTCTTATCAAACTGCATCAATAGTCCTCTGTTTTTAGGGTGTTCTCCCTTCATGAATCCTTACTTAATTAGGATTACCAGTCTCTTATAGGGAAAAAGGTGATGGGTATGTATGTATATGTATGCATGTATGTGCTATGTGTATAGATATATAATATACATTTATATATATATATATTTCCTCATTTAGCATTGGTGTTTGCCAAAATTGCTTCATATAGCAACAGTCTGCCTTAAAATTGATAGTATTTAAGTGTCTGATATCTTTCTTTTGTTCTTTTAAGCTTCTAATTTTACCTAGCCTTCTATTCACTCTCCAATTTGGTTGTTTTGGGCCATTGTTTTTAATCTGTCTCTGTCCTTTTATATTACTACTCTCTCTCAGTGCTGTTAATGCTGTTAATAGTACTTCCCAAAATAGATAAATGAGCAAATTTAATTAAATGTGTTATTTGCACTCTCCTGATCATTAATGAGTTTGTATGTAAGGTCAGGCCTACAATCTTCCTGGTATTATAATGACTGAATTTTCTCTGTCCACTAAATGGAGAAGTATTTGCTTTAGAGTTTTTTATTCTTAAAGCTTCCATATTTTGTATGTTTATGTTCTTTTAATGTTGGAAATATGAAGGTCTTCTAACAATAAAGGGAGAGTGTTTTCCCTGTTTGAGAGTAAGATACAGACCTATTCCTATTTACCTAAATACTTGAGAGTACATTTTCTAAAGGCAAGGACGTTCTTTTATGAAAGCATAGTACAGTTATCAAAATCAAGAAATTAACATTGATTTAATATTACACTGTAGTCCACAGACTTATTCAGATTTTACTCATTATCCCAATAATGTACTGTTTTGTAGCAAAAGAAAATTCTGGCTCTTGGAGTGGATTCAATTGTCATGTCTCTTTAGTTTCCTTTAATCTGGAGCATTTCTCAGTCTTTGCTTTTGCTGGACATTAACATTTTTGAAGAGTCCAGGCCAGTTATTTTGCTGTTATCATTGTTGAGTCGCTAAGTCGTGTCCAACTCTGCCATCCCATGGACTGCAGCTTGCCAGGCATCCCTGTCCTTCACTGTCTCCTGGAGTTTGGTCAGTTTCATGTCCATTGAGTCAGGGATACTATCTAACCATCTCATCCTCTGTGGTCCTCTTCTTTTGCCTTCGATCTTTCCCAATATCAGGGTCTTTTCCATGAGTTAGCTTTTCGCATCAAGTGGCCAAAGTATTGGAGCTTCAGCTTTAGCATCAGTCCTTCCAATGAATATTCAGGGTTAATTTCCTTTAGAATTGACTGGTTTGATCTCACTGAAGTCCAGGGGACTCTCAAGAGTCTTCTCCAGCACCACAATTCAAAGGCATCAGTTCTTTTGTAGAATGCTTATAAATTGGGTTTATCTGCTGTTTTCTCATTACTGGCTTCAGGTTACCCATTTCTGGCAGGAACACTGCAGAAGTAACGTTCTGCTTCTCAGGGCATTGTGTCAGGAGGCACAGGATATTGAAATATTAGTAATGTGGTCTTGGATCACTCCTTTAAAGGTAGTATTTGCCAGGTTTTCCAGTGCAAAGTTACTGTTTTTCCTTTTATAATTACTTTGGTGGTAAAATATACATAAAATTTATCATTTTAACCATTTTAACCAAAGTGTATAGTTCAGTGATTAAGTACATTGAGATTATGTTTTTAATTTTGAGGTATCTTTGAAAAGATACTTTGAGATTTTTATAAATTTCCTACTACTCCTTGAACCTTTACTAACTTTTGTATATCTGCCTGAATCATTTTCATGATGGTTCCTAACTGGTGATTTTCTAATTCCATCATGTCTCTTATACTTACTTATAATACTTTATTTCATTATTTATTTTGATGCTGTTACTGATTTGGTCAGTGGGAGGCCATTCAAGCTGATTGCTGTTTCCTATTGCCTTGCCCTTGTCACTCATATACACATTCATATACATCTTTTTTTGTCTTCTGAAAGCAATGAGTTTATATTGATACTTCTGATTCCAGTCCAACACTACAGGGTTTATTCATTCTGTATTTATAACCCCCTCTTCCAAAAGTGAGAAACTTGTCCCTATGGTTTGCATTTTTACTTATTGGCCTAGTCCTAGAATACCAGAGAACAGTTTCATACCACTGCTTAAAAGACATCTCCTATGGACAGGGAGGCCTGGCGTGCTGCGATTCATGGGGTTGCAAAGAGTCGGACACGACTGAACTACTGAACTGAACTTAACTGAACTGAAGTAGAGTTCAATATTTGTTTTCCTTATCCTATGGGCATATAGTCTAAATCTCCACTGGTCAATAAAGTAGCCACTAACTAACTGCATGAATTGAGATATACTGGATTTTGTAAACTTAATATGAAATAAGAAATGTGAAATATCCCAATAATATTTAAATAATATGTTGAAATATTTTAGATATATTAGATAAAATAAATTAGATAAAATAAATAAAGTTAATTTTAACCATTTTAACATGGCTGCTAGAAGATATTAAATTACATATGTGGCATCCATTATCTTTCTGTTGGACATCACTGAGCAAGAAACCACATTCAAAAGTTACTTGGGTTAGTTTTCTCCCCAACTTTCTTTCTGTAACATAGTTATGTTAGTCATTTGCAATACAATTCACTTCTATTGTATTCTAAGTTTTTCTCCCTATCCTAATTGATCTTACTTATTTTTGAGCATGTGAAGCATTAATATGGTTCCAAAAGTCAGAATTATATTAAATATATGTATACCCTCAAAGCAGTGTCACCCATTTCTTCTTTCTTTTTCACCCTGTTTTCACCCAGCCTTTATAGGTAATCAGTCCCATCAATCTCTGGATTACCCTTTTGGTGGTTTTTTTTCCCCCAGGTATGAGGAGATAACACATTTTTTTTTTAATTTCTTAACTTTTTACACAAAATTTAGCATACTGTAGATACTCTTTTGTACTTTGCTTTTTTAAATTAAACATTTCACTTCAATATGTTTTGGACTCCATTCCATATCAATTTATAGCACTCACTGTCCCATCCTCCCTTTGTCTTTTCCTCCCTCTTTTGGTTACTCTGTTGTGATAACCTTAACCATTCTCTCATGCCATTTCCAGTGTTTTGAATTTATAAGCAGTGCTGCAGTAACTAACCTTGTTTATATATATTTTTATATGTTGAAAGTGTATGTTTGGGTAAATACCTAAAATAGGATAGTTAGGTCAAAAGTTTACTGGAGTGGGTTGCCATTGCCTTCTCTGAAAGCAAATATAGTTTTCTTAAATATTGCTCACTCCCTTTGTGTGGGAGGTTGTACAAGTTTGAATTTGCACCAGCAATGTATGAGAGTTTTTCCCATAAACTAATTATCCGAGTATGTTGGTATGCTTTTTAGTTTTTGCTATCCTATTTGTAGTTAGAAACAAAGTATCTCAATGTAGTTTTAATAGTCACTTTGCAGTTAATAATCTTTTCATAGAATATATAAAAGTCATTTTAATATCTTTCTGTGTGAATTATATTTTTAAGTTCATTTTTCTATCAGACTTTTTTTTTCTCCCTCAGTTTTTAAGAGTCCTGTAGAAGTCCAGGTATTTCCTTATGATAAATTCTTTGAAGGAGAATTGCTGGATCCCAAAGTCCTTTGATATATAAAAGATTTTGAAATATTGTTAAAATACTTTCTATATTAATAAAATATGTATCTCCATTAACAATGTGGAGCCCTGTTCAGTCTTTACTCACCAAAACAGACCTTACTTTTTTAATCTTTGCTTGTCTGATGGATAAAATAGTAGATTTATTGTGGATTTCTTTGCCAACTGATGTGATTTATTTTTTCTTTGTTAACTGATGATGGTTTATTTTTTATTTGTCCAGCTAGCTGTCCATTCAACATATTCTTATTGAACATCCACCATGTACCATCCTAAAAGTTAGAACTATAGTAATGACCAAAAGTTGAACGTCTTTTTGCGTTTCAGTCATTTGTATTATTTTGTTTCTTATCTCCATCTCTCTCTCTTTTTTTAATGGCATTTAATAGACGTTTTGTCTCCTCAGACTAGTTCTCAGAGGACTGAGAATGAGAGAAAATGACATTTCCTTCTTCTGTTCTGTTGTTGAACTTCTAAAGAGTATTTTTGTGCGTGTGTTTATTTTCATCGCCCATTCTGTGGCAAATCACTGTGTGAAACTCTTAGAGTGTTCATGAAATGAGATCATGAAAGTTAAAGGCACAAACAGGTGTCAAAGAAATGATAAGTACAGATTTTTGTAAAACTAACTTTTATCATTATTATTTTCCAGGAGAGGCTGCTGTCTATCAGAGGGAACTTTTGTACCATTTGCCTCAGATGCAGCCTGTCTGCACGTTCTAGAGTTTTACTATTCAAAAAATAAATGCCACTTATTTGGTAAGTCAGTCAACTAGAAATATTATTTACTCTGTTTGCTTATGTTTTGTATGTTTTTAGTGCCATTTTACTTGGTAACTCTCCTATATAACAAGTTTGAAAGTGGCAGTATCCTGAAAGACTTCCAGGATCTTTTGAAGATCTTCTTGCTTCTGTTCATGTGTCTTTCTTAAATTTTGGTGTTTGTTGTAGAGAGAATAGGGGCTTGTTAAATATTGGAATTAATTCTCAAAGTTGGATTACTAGCTTTGCTCTTTTCAGTCTCTTTCTACTATAAGAACTGAGAATTAACATCCTTCCTGTCCAGCTCTAGCTTCCCTGTAGTTCAAATAGGGAGCAGCAAAGATGCCGTGTTATGGGAGGAGTTTGATGAACTGGGAAGACTATATGATTAGTGAAATCCTCAGGAAACCATAATAAAGCAGAATGAATAAGGCTATCAAAGAAATTATGGATGAAAACTAATTGATAGCTAGTGAAACTGATTTTAATTTTTAAAATGTTACTCTATAGATGTTTATTTTTAATTAATTTTTTTTTCTAAGAAGACTTAAGTTGCTATGACCTGCTGTTTTGTGAGAGGTTTCTCTTCCCCACATCCTGTGATAATCTTTTCAGTCTGTTCCAGCTTCTGACTCTCATGTGTAGCCATTGGCAACCAGGAAACGGATATAGAGGATGACGGATATATAGGATGAAGGCTTTTTCAGAGGGTCACTCATAGCACTGTCAGGAGATAATTGTACTTATGTGCTGCTGAAGCACATGCAAAGAATTGGATTAAAGCTTTAAAGAAATGATACTGGTGATTTGCAGAATTTCCTTTTAAATGGGTTTGCACAGCAAGACATAGAAGCAAATGTTGATGTTGAGAACTGAGTTCAAAACAGAGTACTATCAAATAAAATTTAAGAATGAGGAGCCATGGGCACAGGAAAAAGGGGAAGGAAGATCCTCCTTTGATATGTTTTTTTTGGTAGCCTCTTGGCTTCTGTTAGCATCAAAAAGCTGACTTCAGGTGTTCCTAGATGATGTGCACGTCTCGTGTCAGTAGAGAGAGACATGGGATTTCATTGTGCTTGACTGAAAGGACCACGTCTGAGAGTAAACCAAGTGAGTTTTAATCTTGGTTATTTAAAATCTCCTTGTACCTGTCTTATTAGGAGTATTATTTTTTTTTTAAGAAGAAACTAATTTGCGACTGGCTATAAAGACTGACATTGTGTCCTGGAAAATGCTGTACTAACACTGCGCTGTCCCACAGGGGCACTTCTCAAGTCCCCAAACACAGTGCTGACAATCTGTGACAGCCTGTGAATTGTTGGGCAGCATTTTGGGAGGATGGACAGCGGAGTGAGGCAGTTGTGTATAAGTTACAGAGGAGATGGGGAGGGGGAGAAATGAGAGAAGAGCAGAGCAGCTCAGGTTCTGTGGGCAATTTGAACAGTAGCTATTCTCCTTGTGAGCTCTGCTGATACCACTGAAATGAACAGCTGGAATTGGTTTCGGTGGGGTAGGAATGTGTTTCACTTTTCCTTTCAAGGAGTTATGGTTTCATTTTGTCTTAAAAACTGTAAGGTTAGATGTTCTATTGATAAAAGTAGGAGTTGGATAGATTGAAAAGTTTTGAAGAGACTAGAAATATCACTTCATACTAGGAAATGAAACTATAAAAATCAAAGGAATGGGGATGGGTCTTACCTTTTCCAGAGACTGTTGCAATGGTAATAAGGCCAGTTACCATATCTAGATCCAAAATGATTGGGCTGTTATCTCAGACAAATGTATATCCTGGTATTTGTTAGTTTATTAGCTACCTCTGGTGGCTCAGTGGTAAAGAATCCACCTGCAGTGCATGAGACGCTGGTTCGATCCCTGGATTGGGAAGATCCCCTGGAGAAGGAAATGGCAACCCATTCCTGTTTTCTTGCCTGGGGAATCTCATGGACAGAGGAGGCTGGTAAGCTACAGCCCATGAGGTTGCAGAAGAGTTGGACATGCCTTAGCGACTAAACAACATACTGAGGTATCACCAGCTATTTGTTTCAGAAACACTTGGCCAACTATAGGAATCTTCACCAGGTAGCAAGGCACAAGTTTCTGGATATTTGGACTGTGGAGTGGAATTTGACGTGGGGCAAACTTTGGTTCAGTTCTTTCTCTGATCGTGAGAATGGTTATACAAAGTAAGTGTATTTGATCGCTCCCCTAGGTGTAATGTCTGTTTATGAGTGTGGGGTTAGACTTGGGGCACTGTTATGGAGCCCATTCCTCCTGTTGATCCTGTTTCTGGGTTTTGGTTAAATGTTACTGCTTGCTCATTGATACCATTGGGTTAAGCAAGTGTAGTGTTGAGCCATGTCAGTATTACGATTGTGGGCTATTGTAACACCGTTACCTGATGGTACATAATAATAATAATAATAATAAAAAGCCAGGGTACATGAAAGAACAGATGGTGCAAGGGAAAGTTTGGAGACCTAGACACAACAGTAATAGTATCACGTCTCAGCAATTGCCTGTAGGGTCTAGACTTGACTCTCCATTGCTCATGGTATTGAATGACTGAACCTAGTGTTGAGGGCCCTCCAGGCTGAAAACAGAATATTCTTTCTGGCAGAATATTCCACACTTTGCTATATTGACCCTTTGGCTCTAGTAGTTTCTATAGCTGTCTGCAGAATAAGGTTTTTTGCATTACTGCCTCTTCAGATTGTTCAGACCGTTCCTTCTACTTGGAATATCTCCCTTCAGTCCCTGATCACATACTAGCTTCCCGTTCCCCTTTGATGCTATCTTCTTCAACTGTTCCAGGCCCTAAGTGATAGCTCTCTTTTCTGAATTTTTATCATTTACAACTTTTTATTTGTCAATTTTATATTACCTTAAAACACCTTTAAAAAAAAATCTCTTACCTTCCCAATTAGGTAGAGACAACTTAAAGAGGAGGCTATGTTATTCATGTGCTTCAAACTGTGTCCTTACCCGTGGTCCAGCTTTATAGTTTCCACTGTCCCAGCGTAAATCTCAGTACAATATGTGCACTTAAAAAATGTTTGGCTACAAGAAAATGCCATTACCTATTGTTAGCTATTACTAACCTTTAACATTTGTCTTGCTTTTTGTATCATAAAAATATTAGATTAAAATACAGTTTAGTACCCAAACCATGTTTGTTCAGTAGATTATTCTGCTTTGAAAGCCTTTTGTAACGCTCTGGACAGGTTTCCTGATCCTTAAAGGAGCAGTTCTCTGAAGATGTTTATGTATTGTAAGGTAATTGTTTGCTGTTCTTGAAACTTAATTAGTAAACTTTCAGTCTGCATATAAGAGAGTCTTTTATTTATTAATTATCTGATGTTTTTTCTTTGCCTGCTTTAAAGTGAAGCTTGCTTCTTTTGATGTCTCAGTTTCTGATCAGCCACATTTGGTCTTCACACTTGCTAGTACAGCTACAAGGAGGAAGGAGATAAGAGTTGTAACTATATCTCTAACATACCTTTACAATTATTCTCTTTGGTTATTATTGCACTTTGGCATTTTTGCTTTTTTAAAAGTATACTATGCTTTGTTTACCCCATTTTTTTTAGAACGCATGTATTCTAGTCTACTGTAGTAGTTAAGTGTAGGGACTTCGGAATCCTAACACTTGGAAGCTGTGTGATCTTAAGTAACTTCGTTTTAGATTTCTCATCTGTAAAATTGAGATAATAGCAACTACCTCTTGGTATGTACTTGGGGTCAAATGAGACAATATGAATAAGACACAGATTAAGCCTATTAGCCTCTGCTTTCAAAACTTACTCAGTGGTTTATTAGCTTTAGTTTGTGAATCTTGGGTTTCTGTGGTGGCTCAGATGGTAAAGAATCTGCCTGCAATGCAAGAGACCTGGGTTTGATCCCTGAGTCAGGAGGATCTCCTGGAGAAGGGAATGGCAACCCACTCTAGTATTCTTGCCTGGAGGACTCCATGGATAGAGGAGCCTGGAGGGCTACAGTCCATGGGGTCACAAAGAGTCAGACACGACTGAGTGACTTTCAAAAGGGAAAAACGATCAAGCTTAATGCATGTCAGATTTAAGGCACAGCCCTGAAAGCCTTATTCGTTCTAACTCTTTTATTCTCAATAGCATATCAGTGCAACCCAGGATAGACCCAGGAAAGGAACTAATTTCAAAGAAGTGTAGAAACACAGACCAACCTCCAGATGTGTAATGAGGGAAAGAAATTTTAGGAAGGTGTTTTCTTCTCTCCTCTCTACCACCAGATAGATACCCAGAGTAGGAAGCAGACTGCTCGCTCTACCTTTATGTTACATATTGCTATTGTTCAGTTATATTAAAGCTTTGATCTGCGGTGGTCAGTTGTAGGTGCAAATATTAGACTCGGAACAGCTAAGTTGGTGAACGATGGGGTTACCACATCAGTGGAGTGTGAAAGAGACTAAGCTGTGGACTGTTTCCCAGCCTCTAAAGCGTGAAATCAGTTGGTGCCGATGCATGGCGGCTGTAGCCAGTGGAGTATAAAATAAGTTGGGAGCGTGATTTGTGTTATGAGAAAAACCTTTTCATGCCATAGTTTGTTTACATATTTTGGGGCCCTCAAGACCCCTGCTGGAATCATCTCTCCTGTATCTTTCATTGTCTGGATACTCAGATTTTTTTATGAAATATTTCTTCCAGTTCTGCAGCCTATAATCTTTGTTCAGCTGCATGCACAGAAGCAAAGGCTATAAATGTCTGGAGCAAACTAATATTAAAATACTGACT
This sequence comes from Bubalus bubalis, assembly GCF_019923935.1. NCBI lineage: Eukaryota > Metazoa > Chordata > Mammalia > Artiodactyla > Bovidae > Bubalus > Bubalus bubalis. The sequence goes on from NC_059179.1 coordinate 19,490,458, forward strand.
GTTATATTCTGTTTAAGATTACATCTGAAAATGCCATTTGCAGTAGGTATTTATTGTACAAGTTTCTTCTCTCTTTAGATTCAGATTTGAAAGTGCACTCTACATTCTGCCTTGAAGGTTCCTCTAGTCTAGGAACTGTGCCATCAGTTTCACTGTTGGTTGTTCCCATGTGCCTCTGGAGAAAGGTGGAGAAGGATAATGTTTTCAAATGGTCGTGGGAGTAGATAGGAAGAAGTATAGAGATTATTCTTATGGGGAATAGAAGAGAGGGAGTTCCTCTCCTGACACCTGGTTAGGTTCTTCATCCATATGGCTTTGAGGGTGAGGCAAGGTGAATGAGGAAGTTTCAGAGATAGTAGTAGATTATTATTGTCAGCACTTTTAAGTCTGGAAGGTTATTGGAAATAGTCATGCCATGAAAGCATTAATCTTTCATTCTTACCCTAGTTGATTTTCTTGTTTTATTGCAGCAGTCTTTGAACTCTCTTTTGGTTGCTTTGCATTTATACAGATTCTAAGCAATCTGCTAATATTTATGAAATTAATAGATGATTGGGAGAGACCATCTTGCTGAGTATCATCAGGCAGTCTAGTGTACCGGTTAAATGCAGGGGCTTTGAAACCCTAACCAGCACTTAACAGCTGTGTGACCTTGAGCTGCTTCTGATTTCTCATCGGTAAAGCTGAGGTCATAATACCTATCTCCTAGTACTGTGGCTGGAATCAAATGAGAAGATACGATACATAAAATATTGAGCACAGTCCCTGTCACATCATGAGCACTCATCAAATGGTTAGCTGTTTATTTTTTTCTTCCTCTACTGCTCTGCCACTACTTCAGTTTTGCTTGTGGGGCCTAAACCTTAATGGAACAGAAAACATAATTAGACATGGTTCATTGCAGCAGATTTTGAAAAATATGTCATTGTTCCCTGGCTTAATCTATTTCTTAATAGATCTTTCTTAACCAAATAGAAACACCATAAAAAGACTTTTTAGCGAAAGGAAAGGATCTTTGTGTTGACTTGAGATTGCCTTGTAAAAAAATTGACTATTCTAAAATGTATTTGCTTAATGCAAATAAAACAGCTTTTCTATGAACTTAAGGAGTATATAGAAATAAAGAGTTTAAAGCACTGTCATTCCTTATTATTCACCTAGTACTGATAATTTTTTCTTAGGAGGTACCTTATTTTTAATTCCTAGGAGAAATGTTTTGTCTGGTCCTAAGAATAGTTGTAGCAGAATTCTCATCTAATGTATGAGGACATTTTTGTGGGAATGGGATGGAAAAGTCATCCTGATCATTTACACTAATGGAGATATGCCTTAGGGTGGATAATATATTTGGTTTTGATGTGTATTATGTGGTTATTTTTGCAGCACAATTAACTTCCTGATTAAACTTTACTCAGCTAATATATCCTGTATGTATATACTGGGTAGAAAATTGGTTAAAGGCAAGTATGATGGTTAGCTTAACTAACTATTTAGTTTAGTTGATGGGAGATCTGGGGTTCTTGTCTCAGTTACCACTCAAATAGCTCCAAGTCTTAAGTAAATTCCTCAGTTTGCTCATTTTAAAAATGAGTTTATACGACATGATTTTCCAAGGTCTTTTTCAGCTATCTGTAAGGCTGTAAGGTTTGTATGGAGGTAACTTGACAATCAGGAAATGCAACAGTGACCCATTTTGACCACCAGAGGGTGGAGTCCAATCAGTTAGCTAGTGCTCAGTATTTGACCAGAATGTGGTGTCCTTGGAAATGAAGAGGACGCATTGCTCCTCTGTCCATTTAATTTAAGTTATGGAGCCTCTGACTTTTCTGATTCTACTTGCATTAGACATCTTTCTGCTTTTTTCTTTTCAAACTTCTAGATAAAGAAGGGAGAAGAGAAGGATAGAGGTTTCTTATTGTCAGAGATTCATCAAATTTTGTTCTCTAAGATAGCAAATGACTCTCAGGTGGCCCATTGGCAACTTTGATGGGGAGCACAATAGTATTAGTGGCTAAATTTAAATTACTTGTGGCTTCCTTCCTCCCCAAACACATAGGCATACACACAAATGACAGTCAATCCTCATTTCTCTCATTCCTTCTGAAGTCCCAAGGATGAAAGTGGGATGTCTGAGAAATGTAATAAGCACAATACTTTTAATTGAAGTCTAGGTTTCAGCCTTGCTTTACTGCTTAATATCTATCTAACCAGGTACATTACAACCTCAGATCCTCAGTTTCTGTATTTGAAAAATTAGGATATTGAATTCTGACCTATACAGTCTCTTTCAATAATGTAATTCTAAAATTATGTAAAAATTATTCAATGTTTATGTGAAGGGCAGTGCTATTCTTGATAAGACATTAATTTTTATAAAAATAGCACAGAATTTTTCCTATTTTTTGCTTGAAATAGAATTATAGGTGTTGTTAAGGCATAAATATTAAAATTTTAAAGTAAACTACCATTATGGCAAGAAGAATGACAGTTGCCTTTCCATTGAGACATTTTTCTAACCCCCGAAACAAATACAAATTCTCTGAGCATTGGCTCACAGCAGCAGCGAGTCAGTCAAAAGAGGTGGGACCAGGAGCCAGGCCAAGCTGATTTGGGGTATAGTTGATAGTAAAGCATTTAGAGAAGTCATCTGGGAACACGTGAGCTTAGAATAGAGGGCACGTGGGATCTAGGAATCTGGATTATAAAGCTGGATTCAGAGTCCATTTCTTTAATCACACAAGTGGAAATAACTTTGATAGAGTCCAGTTGTATGAGTCTGAGAGCACAAGATAACATGGAAATAACAAAGGGGGCATGTAGTCCAAATAAACAAGCAGAAATGAGTGTCTAGAAGGTGACAGACAAGTGGATGCAGAAGTGTGCTTGTGAAAACAGGCAAGGATTAGTACTTATGATTTGATATGTATACAAGAGAGTAGAAGCCAGCCAGGAAAACCAGATAGAAACAGCATTTTAGGATTATGTGCAAATACAAAATTTCAGTCCATCCTGGTTTTAATCACTCTCCTTGATGTTGGTAGTCATGTCTCCCTGGCATATCCAAGGTGCTGACAGTTGAGTCTAGTGAGGATATCACTGATACACTCTATATAGTTTATATGATTCTAATAACTTCACATTCCACTGGATACACATATCCACAGATCTGCTCACTATAACTGCAGAGTTCATTTCACAGAACTGGCTAGTAAAAAATTTGGCAGGCAAGCTAGCTTTTCAAGTGCTCCTAGGAACAGAGCCCAGCTGTTCCCTTTGGACTTTGCACTGTTGGAATTCATTGAGTTAGCAGCTAGAAAGAATGGACTGTAACATTTTCAGCCTGGTTCCTGACAGCAAAGCAAAGGCGTTAGAATTTCTGTTCTAGAGGTTTACACTGCAAGTAACTTAACCTGATTGTGTGTCTTAATATTACTGGGCTTCTGACCGCTGAAATATGGCTTGGATCGATGGTGGTTTGGAGAAAGTGGAAGGAGGGCTATCCATCATTCACAGGCTCCATAGAAGCTGCCTGATAATGCTGCTTTCACCAAGCAGCCATCTGTCCATCCATCCATCAGTAGGATGAAATGAGATTTAGCGGAACAGGCAGCTGTAACTCTGAGACACTTTCTAACCAACGATTGCAGCCCTGGCCTTAGTCTGACCACAAAGCACAGCAGTGGGGTTTGGCGGGATGTGGCGGCAAGCACAGCAGTCTCATTCCTGTCAGTGCCAGCCTCGAGTGGATTCAATATGAGGCTGAAGCCCAGCTGAATCTCTTGTACATAATTCGGCTAAACTTTGGGTGATGAGCAAGCAGTAATTCTCTTTCAGGTCCAGTACTGTTTTACACGTTGAGCAGACTCTTTTGATGGAGAATTTTTTGTTTGACTTGGAGAAGAAACAGAATTAAGAGCTGATTTAATTACTCTAGAATCCGACCACACAGTTTAGTCTTTAACCCATATTGTATGTTGGCAGAAGGCTTTGTAAATGCCAATGAATCAGGAGGACCACCTTTTTCTCAGTTGTAAACACTGTGGGCGGAGGAGGTAACGGCACCCCACTCCAGTACTCTTGCCTGGAAAATCCCATGGACGGAGGAGCCTGGTGGGCTGCAGTCCATGGGGTCGCTAAGAGTCAGACACAACTGAGCGACTTCACTTTCACTTTTCACTTTCATGTATTGGAGAAGGAAATGGCACCCCACTCCAGTGTTCTTGCCTGGAAAATCCCAGGGACGGGGGAGCCTGGTGGGCTGCCGTCTGTGGGGTCGCACAGAGTCGGGCATGACTGAAGTGACTTGGCAGCAAACACTGTGGGAACTTCTGCTGGCAAGTCCCCATTTGTCATGGCAGTGAGGGATGAGGCTAAATTAAATTCAAGGATAATTCAGTGATTTTATTTTATCTAGATTCTTTTTTCTCTAAAATTGGCATTTTTTTACCTAGGTTGTTATAGAGCAGAAATTGCTTATTTCTCTCTACTCTGTATTAGTGGTGCCAACATGGAAGGAAAGTAAATGTGGGCAGGAAAATGGGTCAAAGATAAGCGAGAAGGGGACCACCCCTGAAGTGGATAATGAGGCTCTGAGTATTGAATGTTGCCTGTTGCCTTCCTGGTTCTGCTGCTTTTCCAGGGCACCGAGCCTTCTGAGAGCCTCTTGCTCAGTATGGCTCTGTGCTCACTTTGCCTGTCCTGGTGCTTCCCTAGCTGTGGCCAGGTTTCTTGACTGTTTTCTTGCAGTGGTCACTTCAGACCTCTGCTCCTGCTCTTTGTTCTGAAGCCTTAGCTCTTCATTTTAGATTGGGGGAAGGGTCGAGGGAGCCTAATGTACCGGAGATACCTCGGAAATGAGGGCCTTGGATGAATTCCTGGGCCTATTGATCCACCGGCAGTTTATGCATCCTGACATTCATAATCTCAGTAGGTTGCTGATGTTCCTGATTAATGGGCCCAGGGGCTGTCCATCCGTCACTTCACATTAATTACTGAAGAGGTGTTTTTCCAGTGATTTACCTGACAGCGGGCTGTGATAAATACCCCTAAGCAGAGTGGGCAGTGATTTATCACAGGGCCACACCCTCCCCCCACTTAGCCTTCCCCCTAACCACAGGCCAGCACTGGGACCTGACCAGAGAGTGCCCCCTCCCCATAAGCTATCTATCTCCATAATTGCTTGAGGATGCATATTTACTGGGGCATGGGATCTGGCAGATAGCATTCTAGAATTTGTGCCAAAGATGATGAAAAATAAATCTTCCTAGTAGGAAGAGTAACTAGTATGTTTTTCCATGGGGCAGAGAAGTATATATAAGGTGCCTTTCTGTTACTTTTTAAGAAATCTGATGGAAATACTGCCTACCTACTGTGCATGTCCTGAACACTGTGGTAATCGCTCTGCAAGCTTTAAAGAGTAGAGAAAGCAGTTTTCTTTTCAATATTTGTAGTCTGTCCAGGGAGAATCTGAAGACATATGAGAAATTAGAGAACATTTCATGGCACTAATATAATCTTGAGAGGATTGGGATAGAACTCTAGGGTTCCATTTCTGTGAGAATCACGCTCACCAGCCCAAAACCAAGGGATGGACTCAGAGACACAAAGCGCAAGGAAAGCGAGGCTTTTAACGACAGTCTTGCAAGATCTGGTGTCCTGTGGGCAGGCAAACCCAGGGCCGTTACAAGCAGTTTGTTCCCTGACATGCAGGTCCCTTCTCCCTGTTCCTGATTGCCCCAGTATTGTGAGATGTACAATCTTTCTGGATGTCACCTAAATTTCGTTATTTCCTTATTAGGCTATCCTTCTTTCTCCCTTCCCAATTTACATCCTCATTTTTCAACAAAGACTTTCTTGTTAGTTGATCCCTTCCCCCAACATCCCGTTTGCTTAGGGACCCTCCAGGTTGATGAACTATGTCATGTCCACAAGTCCTTAGGCGTGGTTAGAGCTGGGGCACAGGTAATGGGTGGAGTCCTGTCTCTTTAGGATCCAGTCTGACCTCCCTCCCCCAACCCCAACTTTATCTGAAGAGTTCAGGCCTCAACCTTGTCGTGTTTGCAAGTTCAACTGCTAGTAATTTTTCCACTCAGAGCTACTTAGTTTGCCTTGAAAATGGACCGCTTCAAGTTTCTATTTCTTACAATTTCCTATTTTTTAGTCTTTGAAAGTAAAATTTAGTTCAATATTTCAGCGTTTTCCATGGGTCAGACATTGTGTTTAACTCTGGAAATATGAAGATGAATGTGCTATAGCAGCAGATCTCAGGGAGCAAAGTTTGATACCTTCAAGTTTGATGTTTAGCCTGTTGTGTATAAACAAAATCTGCAAACTGGCTTTCTTTTGTTTCTTTTGAAACAAAAAATAGCATACAATTGATCTTCTCAAGGAGAAGGCAATGGCACCCCATTCCAGTACTCTTGCCTGGAAAATCCCATGGGCGGAGGAGCCTGGTAGGCTGCAGTCCATGGGGTCACGAAGAGTTGGACACAACTGAGCAACTTCACTTTCACTTTTCACTCTCATGCATTGGAGAAGGAAATGGCACCCCACTCCAGTGTTCTTGCCTGGAGAATCCCAGGGACGGCAGAGCCTGGTGGGCTGCCGGCTATGGGGTCGCACAGAGTTGGACACGACTGAAGTGACTTAGCAGATCTTCTCAAAGAGCTAGTCCTTGTAGAGAGAAACTTACTATATATTTAATCACATACTTTCCTTGTATTCCCCAGATGTTTTTACTCAGCATTTAGTGTGGTGGATATTTTAGAACTTCTGTTAGAGAGTTCAAGTCTTTTAAGACTCCAGAGTTACCTAAGGTAGTAACCACTATCCCTGATAGCTGTGGTAAGTTTTATACAGAACAGAGTGGTGGGTGCCAACAGGGTTTTCCTGGTATTAGGGGGGGTGAAGTCTGATTTCCAGAAAAGGGGAAGTTAGTGGTAAACAGCCCACGCTATGATTTGAGATTTCAGGGGTTAGGTGGGCAGATATGTATGGAGTTATACTGGTAATTTTACTTCTTGAAGTGATGAAGTTAACAATAAACATGGCATGTTAGCACAATATTAAAGTTAGGCATCTATGATTCAGAAAATTCAGAGTTGTTTTGTTGAGGATATACAATGGGAGACAGGTGTAAGCAGTCAAAACTTGGTTTCAGTTACGGCTCCTCTACTTAGCAGCTAGCTGTGTGACCTAGAGATTTAGTTACCTTATCTGTGAAATGGTAATAATAACTATATATACCTCACGGTGTTGTTAAATGAGGTAATTAGTATATGAGCACTTAGCACAGTGCTTTCCACTCATTGACTTCTTTAGTGCAGGACAGATGCTGCTCAGTGGTTTTAAAAATCCAACATATTATAAGGTTTTTATAATCTCAGAAATATTCATAGTCTTAGTGCTTTTCAGTATTTCTTGTGATTGGAATGTATGTGTGTGTGTGTATATATATATGTATATATCTGTAAAAATAGATAATACTTAAAAACATAGAGCATCATTTCTTAAATGGTGGAAGGACATTGTGGTTTTTAAGAATGAACCAAGTACAGGGGACAGGTCTTTAATCTGGCTGTAGTTTGATTTTGGTCTCACCATGAGTTTGCACATAAGGCCTCTTTCTGTAAATATATTTATATCATGTGTCATATATACAAGTTAAGAAGAGTCTATGTTAGTAGGAAAATAGCGAATAAATTGAATTAAAAAGCACATTGGTAAAGAATTCTTAATTTTGACCAAGAATACACATGCTTTTCATCTATTCACAGTCTCAAGTTAAGCAGAAATGTCTGAATTGATAGTACTTCATGTTAGGAAAATTGGTTTTTAATTCTGATTTCTTACCAGACATTTACTGAATGCCATCCATATGCCAGTTATGGTGTTGTGCTTTGAGGATTTAAAAATGGTAAGGTGTTTCTTACTTTCAAGGAACTCAAGGTATAATTGGAGTCAGACAAACTAATAGTTTGATATGGCAGCAGGGGTTGAAAATACCTAACTTTTCTCAAAAAATATTCGTTGAAATGTACAACATGCAGCAGGCGTTCAGAAATCCTTTAGGGCTCGGTCTCAGAAGGAACAGTCTGAAACCATCCTTGGCAAGTAGGTCTTCAAATGGCAATGGACTGTCTTGGGTTTGGATTCACTACAGGACCGGCATAGGGTCATCCTAGACACGGTTAGACCAGTTAGACCTCTGAAAGCTTCCTGGTCAGTTTTGCTGACCCACTGGTGTTCTTCTGGCTTTTCAGTTCCAGGGCCCCATTATATCTTTTGGAGCAGCTTTTGAAAAGAAAGGAGAATGGTTAAGGCCTCTAATTTCTATGACATCAACTAATGAATGTAGTTATTCCTAATATTTTTCTTCCCCAGAGGATTATAAGATATTAAATTGGAGGGCATTTAACACTGGTATATTCATTTTGCCATAAGGCAGTTAAGAGCACAAACACTGAAACTATATTATCTAGATTAGAATCTGGCACTTTCTAGGTCCTTGGCCTTCGACATATTGTTTAACATCCTGAGCCTCATTTTCTCATCTGTAGAATTTGGTAATGATTTCACATTGTAGGGTTGTTGGGAAGCTTTTAATGAGGGTGTCACTGTTTTGAACATGATCAAGTAAGCTACATAAGATCTGATAAGTGGCCAAAATAGGTATCATAAAGTTCATATATTAAAGTTCATAAATTTTGCTCAAATAAGAAGCATCTCAGACCCTTACTTACAAGCCTTTGTATTCTTATTCCGTATATAATTTGAGCATGCTGAAATTTACAGTATCCATTAGACTCAAAGAAATAAAAATGCTTAGAGTGGCAAGAAGTGACAGGTGGGGAAGAGATAGGAACAATAAAAATCCTGTAAAAAATTACTTTTTTTGGAACAATAAAAATCCAATAAAGAATCCACATTCTTTCACAGTGAAAAGATGGATCACTCAACAAGTGGCCAGTTTAGCAGTTTGAATAGAGCTGTTTGACTCCTCGTTTGCTTCCAGTTAATGAATCTGTTTACCTTCTGAGTAAGGGCCTCTAAATGAGTGTCTGCTGCTGCTGCTAAGTCGCTTCAGTCGTGCCCGACTCTGTGCGACCCCATAGATGGCAACCCACCAGGCTCCCCTGTCCCTGGGATTCTCCAGGCAAGAACACTGGAGTGGGGTGCCATTTCCTTCTCCAATGCATGAAAGTGAAAAGTGAGAGTGAAGTCGTTCAGTCATGTCTGACTCTTAGCGACCCCATGGACTGCAGCCCACCAGGCTCCTCCGTCCATGGGATTTTCCAGGCAAGAGTACTGGAGTGGGTTGCCACTACCTTCTCTGAAATGAGTGTCTACTTGGTTTAAAACCTTTTTTTTCTCTTCAGTTCAGGTATGTTAAAAGAGCAGACCTTGATTCACTAATGTCACAAATTATCGTCTTTATTCTCTTAATTTAAATCACAGCATACATTTTATAAACCTAATTTGAATAGAAGTAAGAATAAACCTTCAAGTGAATGTAGAAATTATTTTGTTTTCAAGTGTGAAATATGTCCCTATTTTAACTAGTGCAAGTGCGTTTATGGAAGGATGCATTAAGAAAATTAGAGCAGAATCACTTGTGGTTCATTAGCAGACTTCATAGTTTTTAAAGTATGAAACCATTTCTTTGCTGTCCAAGTATAATTTTTCATGTTATTATATTATGAGAAAGTGCCTCTTTGTTGTGTGTGGATCAAGGTTTTTTTGGGTTTTTTTAAATGAAGCTTGTTCACAGAGGGAGAACATTTCTTGGTTTCTTGTTTGCAAAAATGTGCTTGACACTGGAAGTGAAGGAACTTGAAAGTGAGGAAAGATTAGGTATATCCCTTATTTTATTATTTTACTAAAGACTTCTGGCCAGGTTGATATAATCTTCTAATTTTTTACTCATGTTTTACTTTTTCTTTTGCTCCACAAACAGAATTCCAAATCAGTTGAAACAGAGTATGTTTTCTATCCCTGCTGTGAAAATTTCTGACATTGAATATGCTGTTTTGGAATGGTTTTTCAGTCATTCAAGTGATATTTAGAGTGCTTATCTCTGTAAGGTGAGAACACAGATTTAAAAAAAAAAACTTTTTTTAGGTTTATTGCATAATGCTTTTGTGTTAAGGGAAAAAATTACTTTTTTGGTTAACTTTACACTTCATGGGGCTTCCCTAATGGTGCAGTGATAAGGAATCCACCTGCCAATGCAGGAGATACAGGTTTGATGCCTGGGTCAAGATCCCCTGGAGTAGGAAATGGCAACCCGCTCCAGTTTTCTTGCCTGGGAAACCCCCATGGACAGAGAGGCCTGGCAGGCTACATACAGTCCATGGGGGCACAGAAGAGTTGGACATGACTTAGCGACTAAAACAGCTACAGATGCAGCACTTCATTAAAAGTTTGTAAATGACTATTTACTGCTACATTCACAAGATTATGAAATGACTCCAAAAATGTATGTATGTATATACTGGCCATTGCTAAAGAAGTGGAATTCATTTGTTTGTGTCCCTTAGATTAAATTGAAGTGACTGAAGAACTGGCATAGGCTTTAATGAATCCTAAACCTTTCTAAGGCAAAAATAACTAAAAAAAGCTGTTGATTATGTACATTTAATTTATATATGAAATAGTGAGGCTCAAGATACCTTATCTGTCCTGAGGTAAATATTTGAGCAATTCAGAATATCATGTTCTACTTAATACTCCCCATATGTTTTTAATAGTGTAACAAAGCAGGTATTGATAGAATTTCTAATCTTATGATTGCTAACTTTTTTGTTAGAGGATTTAAAAACTGTTATAAATATGCCTTTATTACAGTAAACTCCCTATTCCCTATTTGTATCATTTGTTTCTCCTTTCCTACTGAATCCTTCTTCCTCACTCATTCCAGTTAGGTGTTTCTCTCTCCACCTATGCCAGTGTCACCGCCAACCTCTGTCCTGCCAAATCCAGTGGGAAATTCTCAGTTCTTACTACTTGACTTTTCAACATTTAATGCAAATGATTACTCTTGCCTTTTAGAGAATTGCACGCTTCCGTTTTTTCACTCCCAGTCCTAAGCTTGGCCGCATCTCTCCCTCCTGACCTCTAAAGTTGTAGGCCCCCCATGGTTCAATTCCCCTGGCCTACTACCTCTGTCACTCCCTGGGCAGTCTTACTCCTGTTCTTGGCTTGAATCTTGATGGTGATGATTTCGAAATTTTTATCTTCAATTCTTATGCCTCCTCTGAGTTTCAGACTTATATTTCCAGTTGCTTCCTTAATAGCTATACAGTGTCCAGCAGGCATTCACATTTAAAGTACCCAAACCACAGCTCTTGATTCCTCTTTCTTATTCCCTTCCAATCTTAGTAAATTTAACTGTCATCATCCAGGTTGATCAGACCAAAACTCTCAAGTAGCTCCTCTCTTCCCATCACATCCCATACAACCATATCATCAAGTTTTTGTTGGCTTTGCCTTGAGACTATATCATTAATAACCTTTTCTTGTGACCTTCTCTGTTAGTAACCTATGCTGCATGTCTATTTTTAGACGTAGAGATTTTCTTCCTCAATTCCTGTCTCTTATTGTAAGTTCCTCACATTTTTGCTAGAATAATCTTTAGCAAAGGTAAGTCAGATCATGTCATTCTCTTGCTGAAACCTTCCTGTGATTTCCCAACACATTCAAAATAAGATCTAAACACCTTGTCTTGCCCTGCAGGTCTCTCTGTTCCGACCCTTCGCTGTCTTACTGACCTCTGTGCCTCCTTTCACTCTGCTGTTACCACACTTGTTTCCTGTTAGTCCTGTTTTTCAAATTTGGCCTGCCTCATAGCTTTTGCACTTGCTCTTCTTTTTTTCCTGGAATTCTCTTTTCTAGGTAATTTTTGCAACTCTGTAACTCAACTCAAGTATCACTGGTATTAAATCCTCAAAGTGTTCCTCCCCACTTTACTATATGGTCTTGCCTTCTAAAATAGCCACACCCTCATCAGTCTATTCCTGTCCCTCTTCCATCACATTTACCACTGTCAAATATTATATATTTAAATGTTTATTTTTTCTCTCTATCATTACAGTATAAGCTCCTGAGGCCAGACTTTGTTTTGTTTATTGCTGTGTTCCCAGTGTCTAAGATGGGACTTAGCACATACTACATGTTCAGTAAATGTTTGTGAAGTGAATGGGGCCCTAAGTCTCACCTAGGGGGTTGGGAGAACATCACCTATTGAGAAATTTCACTTGCCATGATTTAACAGGTAGTATTTATTTGGTGCCAGATACAGTGCTATGAGACAAAAAGACACTAACCCTACACTGAAGGAACTTAATTACTGTTTAGAAGAGAGCCAGACATGCAAATATGTAACTCTAAAGCAATATGATAACTGTTTTAATGAAAGTATTTGTATTATAGTGAGAACTTATGGGTAGGGCTGTAGCATATCAAGGAGTCAGTGATGTAATTATAAAGGAGTTAACCTTTTAGGTGAGATGTGAAGGACATGTAGGAGACTATCAAGCTGTCATCTGACTGAGAAAATAATGCATCTTAAATCACAGGTGTGAGAATGCGGCTGGGCGTGTTTCTAGTACTACCAGAGTTGAATCAATTGATGGACTGTAAGTCTGATGTTAGGAGTGGCTGGAAATGACCCTGGGCAGCTGGGCAGTTTTAGGGTGGCAGTGGAGCCAGATCATGTAGGGCCATATCTGCTGTGCACGATACTTTAAAGTATGTGCATGATAAAGAGCCACTGAAGGGTTTTGAACAAAGAAATAGCCAAATCTGACTTGTATTTTAGAAAATCACAGGAAACAGTATAGAAATAGAATGAACAGTATAGAAGTAGGTAATTGAAATATCAGAGATAACGACTTGCAGGTTTCTGGCCGGAACTACTAGATTGAGAGCGATACCATTCACCAAACTATTAAATTAGAGCGAGAAAGACAGTGAATCTTTCAGAGGGGATGGCTAGGAGTTAAAAGTATGTAATTATATTTTAGTACTCAGAAATCTATTCATTTAGTTGTGTCACTTAATATATTTTGTATATTATGTTTAATTATAAACATTCTAAATCTACTCTTAGGATTCTTCTATTCCTTTACAGATGCACATGTATGCTACTGAGCTGAAGGATACTGGCATTTCTTAGTTTTGTCTGCTTCTAAGTAGACCAGTGAGAATAAGAATGCTCTTGATAGTCCAGTAAAACAAAGGCAGTTGTTTTATTAATATGCAAAAAAGTGATTCTAAATCTAGGCCCTTCATAGTTTTAGACATATATGAAAAAATGCTCCCAAATTTGTTGAGGGTAAATTTCACCACATAGGAGTGTTATCCATTCAGTCTTAATTTATGAATAATAAGTAGACTTTACTTCTTTTGTTGCTTTATTTTTTGATCATTATGAACTTTGGGAAATTAAATTGTGCAGAGATAAACTTATCTGTAGATTCATGGGTTAGTTGATTCCTTGGTTTGTTATATTCCCTTGCTGGAAGTGAAAAAAATCTGAAATAGACAAGACACAAGAGGAAAAGCAAGACTGTGTTTGTTCTTCTGGCATTAAGGCCCCATTAGAGATAAAATACAGACCACACAAGTGAGCCGCAAGTGCAACTTTAAATTCTCTAGTAGCTACATTAAGAAATGCAAAAATAAACAATCACTTTCATGTCTTTTATTTAACCAGTTATATACAAAATAGTATCAAACATATAATCAATATAAAAATATTAATGAGACATTTTATTTTTATTTTCTGTACTAAGTCTTTGAAATCCAGAGACATTTTATAAAATAAAAATAAAACATTTTTATAAAAAATTGTTGGACAATGTGGCCCTAGGTTCTTCTTAGACCAAAAAATAGAGGTTTCTCAGCATTCTGCAACATTGGTGAAGTTATCTTCCCAACATCAAATATTTTCTGTGCTGTTTTATTATCCTATGACATATATTAAAGAGGTTGCCCTTTTCTCCATTCATCGTTTTCCTACTTATTTTGTCCAATAAAAATCTGTTTGTCAATTTTCATTGCCAAAAAAAAACAAACAAAAAAATTTTCATTTCCTTTGCTTTCTCCTACACCAATTTAGGGTAATGGCCTGTTATACTAAAGCAACAGCATATCTTTAAGTTTTAGTAATTTTGTTTTTAATTACAAAGATAACTACATTTGTTGTAACAAATTCGACCAGTTCTGTGCTAAATGTATAAAGAGAAATTCTGAATCCCTGTCTCCTCAGTTCTGCTCTCCCCCATGTAACCACTGTTAACGGTGCAGATAATAGCCTTTCTCCCCTTATTAGGGATGTATATTTTTGAGAAAACTTTGTTAAATGAGAAAATTGGTACTTTGAAAATATATCTTAAAGTGGACCTGTTTAAAATGGTGACTAAATTTCATAATTATTAATGAAAATAATTGCTAGGGCAATTTTCTGGCATGAAAACATTTTACCATGTATTTAATAAATTTTAAGTTATAATTGCAGCTGTGCTATTAGAATTAAACAAAGAATAAGTATTAGTACTTTGTTGTTACAATTTTTTTTGCTGAAATTGTGTGATAGTCTGATAGCATCCTTTTACTTTGATTTTCTTGGTATTTATCAAATAGATTTGGGCTTCCCCAGTGTCTCAGTGGTAAAGAATCCCCCTGCAGTGCAGGAGATGCGGTTCGATCCCTGTGTCAGGAAGATCCCCTGGGAGAAGGAAATGGCAGCACACTCTTGTATTTTTGTCTGGGAAATCCCATGGACAGAGGAGACTGGTAGGCTGCAGTCCCTGGGGTCTCAGAGTCATATACGACTTAGTGACTAAACAGCAGCAACAATCCTATAGAGTAGACGAGCTTCAGTTTTACCAAAACTGTTGAGAGTGTTAGCAATTTCTCAAGAGATTTCTCTTAAGCCCTTGACATTTCTTTTCTTGATTTCTGTCCTGTCATCATCCTTGTTAGATTTTTCTCTTCTTCAGTTGTTCACTGGTTTGATTTTGCTGCATCTTCATTCCCTAAGGGTTTTGCTCTGAGATGAGTACTCCTTCAATATTATTTTATAGACTTCATGAAATCCTGCGTTGTTTTCAGTGTTTGTATTTTCACTTTACAATTGAATTGCGTTGTGTTTACTTTGTCTTTTGGATGCTTGCAACCTGAGGCCATTAGTGAGTGAGAGATGGGGCAAAGCCATCATTGCAGCTATATATTTGCAATGGATGTTAGTGCCAAATAGAGTGGATTTTATAAGTGATCAAGGCACTTCTGATTCCTGTGTAAACTTGTAACTTAAAGAACCCAACTGCCTATTTAAATAATAGCTAATTTTTATTGAGACTTACAACATGACTGGCAAATTTCCATATATGCATCATGTAATTAATTTGTTCAGTGTGTCTGAGAATAAGTCTTTTGTTTTCTTCATTTTATACTTTGAGTAAACAAAGGCTTAAAGTAGTAACTTTTGCCACAATGAAGCTAAGTAATTTGTCTGATATAAGGGCTAGTCAAGCATGGGGCTGGGAACCACAACCTATACTTGATTGTACTAATGTGTACACACACACACACTTTTGTACAGAAAAAAAAAAAGGATTGTAATTTTCTTGTTTCACTTAGTATTATGTTTTGGATATAAAAACATATCCAAATATGTTTCATTTGGGCTGTGAATGGGCTGTAATTTTAAGAAAACTTCCCTGTTTAGATTTTGTGTACAGTTTTTGCTTATTTTTCATTTTAGTAATGTTGATGTCCTTGGTAACTAAGGGGCTTAGATTTTAATAGCCCTATGAGAAATAAGAGTGAAGGTATTGGGCCTGGGAGAGATGAGTTGGAACTGAGCTCACCTCCTAAAGCCTTGATTTCTCAAAGTGTTAACCCTCACTCAAAGGGTAGACTAGGAAAAAAAAAAAATTACTTAGGGTTACAGAAAGAAAGAAAGAAAGTATGCTTGCCTGTTTTCACCTGGGTTCTGAGTGAGGGGGGAAAGTTTCCTAAGATTGTGTACCTACTATTTTATTCACATCTAGGTTTGTGTTTTATATTTGTATTTACTGCATCATTAAGAAAACTTCAAACTTAAAAATTAACATTAATGTAGAACCATTCTATAATAGAGAAATGCATATAGTCTGGCTGTTTGGAGTTCCCATTGATAAAGCCCCACTGATGTTGAGCTCACTATCCAAAATTACAACAACAACAAAAGAAAACAATACTTTAAACAAAAGTCAGAGACACAAGGGACAACAGAATTAAATCCTCAGGAATTTCACAAAGTAGAACTATTAAATAATTAAAATTACTTGCAAAGTTCATTTAAAAGGAAATACTATAATTATAGTGAAAGTGAAAGTCACTCAGTCGTGTCTGACTGTTGTGACCCCATGGACTATAAAGTACATGGAATTCTCGGCCAGAATACTGGAATGCGTAGCTATTCCCATCGCCAGGGGATCGTCCCAACTCAGGGATCGAACCCAGGTCTCCCACATTGCAGGTGGATTCTTTACCAGCTGAGCTACTAGGGAAGCCCTTAACATTAATAAAATAGAAATATTAAAAATGATTAAAGATAGAAGAAGAAAAACAAAACTATTAAAAAACTTAAAGGCCATGGAGATCAGGGCCAGGGTGTGTGATAAATAGCACTTCACAATAAAACGTTAGTCATTAAAAAAAAAAGCTGATTGGATAGCATGTAATGTAAAATAGACAAATGTGAAGAGAAAACTAATGATACAGAAGATGGGTCCATAGGTACTGCCCTGAATAAATAGAATTGGTAAAATTCAAAAGCATAGTGTTATCCCAGTAGAAAAGCAATTGTTAACACAAACCAGAACACTGAGTAGACACCTGAGAAAGCACAACGTGTAAGAGAATATCTTGAGAATCATCAGAGAGGAAAGAGAGATCCTTACAAATCAGTGACAAACTGATGACAGATTTCTCAACAGTAACAGTAGAAGTCAGAATACATTACAGCATGGGAGCGATGTAAAGGTATCTTCAGACAATAAATATGTTGTAAAATAAAAGCTTCATACAGTTGTCTCAGAGACATACAATAATGATCAATGTGTAACATTACAGAAAAGGAGATAATCAGACATTATTGCTCTCTGATGTGATGCAGTAGGAAGTTCATAACACCATGTATGCCATATACTTGCTAAAAAAGGATTAAATCCCAATTCTATCAAGTCAGTAGGTCAGACACCATTTTTTAGGAAGTTTAGAGATTATATATAAGAACTTATTAGTGCTAAAGAGTACAAGCAGCAAACTCCAGAATGTGGTAAATTCTAAAAGAACATCTAACCCACTTTCTTTAAGAAATGAATGGCAAGATAGGAAAACAAAAACAGTGTTCACAGATAACACATTGGTAGCTTGAAATCAACCACGGTAGGCATATTTACACCACAGAGATCAGTGAATGCCCTAAATCAGGTTTTGATTTATTGCTTATTGATTGTCTAGGCTTAAAATGATGGAGCAGTGCTGATAATGCTGACTTACAAAAGTGCCATGTCTTTAGCTATTTATTGTATTGTGCATAATTCAAAAAACTGGGAATATATTCTTTCATTCAAAAATGATTATCCACTTCAGCAAAGAAGTCACACCACTCACATTGGTGACATCATTGATATAAATCGAAGTATTACCCAGTACCCCAAACTACACTTAGAAAGCCGGTTGCTAAACATTTACCAGCACAGTGCTGATTAGGGCATAATCAAATTCAGTGCTTTGGTAGAAAATAGACAATAATATAAATTTATTATACTGTTATTCAGCTTTCAGAATCATCATGGTAACATATAGGCATTAACTAAGAAAAAAAAGGTTAAGTTTCAAAAGCCGTTTGCTGTAGCATAAAATTTGAAGCCTTTGATATATGTCTATTGTGGATGACAAATAGAATCATATTTAGAGTTTGAAGAACACTTAAAATTAATACAGGCGAATCTGCCTTACAGATAGAAATTCTTTCTCTAATGTTAATCCATTGTCTAGGCTGTATTTAAATTATTCTAGAGGCAGAGCTCATTTACCTGATAATAGTGCTGGAGAATTCTAAAAGTAGAGTTCTTTTTTATCTTGAGGTATACTTTGTTTTCTTTTAATTTTTTCCAGCTAGTTCTGATAGTTGACTTCTGGAGAAACACAGAAGTAGCCAACCTTGTAGAGCAGCCAGCCGTGTAGAGCAGCAGTCCTCCAGGTATGAAGGTAGCTGGACCGTCTCCGTTTAGACCTTTTGGGCAGAGTATACCTTTAGTTTCTGCAACCACTTGTGTCATATATTTTCTGGACTCGATTTTAGACCATGTTGCCTTTCTAAACATCCACGTCACTGTCTTTTGACTTTTATTGACTTTGTAGATGAAGTAAAAGCCTTTAGACCTTTTTTTTTTTGGTTCCAGTTATACATTTTATTCTATGTTGCTTGAATTTTTTTTAACCCAAAGCAAGTCTTCGTATTTATTCATTCTTAGTCTTAATATTGTTTTCAGCACAGCATTCCCGATTATAGAAATGATATTATAATTTTATCATTTTTGGTATTTATTAATCCTGTCAATTTTGTATCAGTTGCACATTTGATAAACACAGTGTTTATTGTTTGCATTGAAATTTTTGTTTAAAATGTTGAACTTTAAAAGGTATCAATAATACAGTTCTCCATTAAATAGCCCTCTCTGAATTTACTTCTATCTTATCATTACTTTTTGCTATGAGTCTACCTACCAGTTCTTAGTCACCCGTATTTCACTATCTTACAGTCCATCGTGATGTGTTTGTCAGATGCTTGGCTCAACTGAGACTGGGTTACACTATGTCTCTAGTTACCTCTCCAGTGAAATATACTTCAGTACTTCTGTTTTTGAAAAGTAGGCATTTTCAAAAGATCCTGGCATGGTTAAATGTTGAAGTCGCATTCTTCCACAAATGGAAAGATAGAAAATCCATGGAGAATGATGAGCTAGATAGTTAAGACATTAGAAGAGAAAAGGGACAGGTGGATCACTGGGCTAAAAAAGAAAATAGCCTGAGCCATGAAAGTGGAGCTTATTCAGTGAGGAAGTATTCTGATCAGGTGAAATGGTAGGGATCTCTAATAGAGTGAACAGGATTTGTTAGTCTTTCCCTCCTATTATCTTTTTCCTTTGAAAGGTATGTGGTAAAATATTAACATGGTGCTTCTAAGAATCCGCCTGCAATGCAGGAGACCTGGGTTCAATCCCTGGGTTGGGAAGATCCCCTGGAGAAGGAAAAGGCTACCTATTCCAGTAGATTGGCCTGCAGAATTCCATGGACTGTGCAGTCCATGGGGTTGCAAAGAGCTGGATGCAACTGAGTGACTTTCACTTTCACTTTTCTGAGTGTATATGGGTGTTTCTTTGCTATGTGTAGGATCTTCTTATTCTCTTTGCTCTGGACAGACTAGTACATACTTCAGAGTATTATTTTGAGGATTAAAAGAATAACTCACTGTAAAATTGTCTAGTACATTCCCCTGTATTTTGTAGATAGTAGATAAAGTTTTATTTAACCTTTGTTAAATTTTTCCGCTTGTTTAATTCCATTGGCCAACCATAGTAGAGGTTGTCAGGGAGTTAACCAGTGAGTTGTCTCATCATATTCCTTGACCTCCACCCTCCTTTATTGTACCCAAACCAATTTATTTGCTACTGGAAGGAAGAAAAATATATAGTAGGTCACTTGATTAAATAGTGTTAATAGAATGATGACTTTCTCTTTCCCACAACCTATTTCTTTCCTAAAGATCATAGTTTACAAGCAATATCTTCTAGAAAATAGTCTGATTAGTTGTCTCATTTTCTAGCCCACATTCAGGCTACTCTTATTCATATGTTACTCTTAAAATCAGCAAGATAGAGGAAAGAGGCTATAAAGATAAAATCCATGGGTTCCTGAGTTATTGGAATTTACTTTCCTTAGTTGCTCACCTGATTGCATTAATTAGTTTATGGCAGGTTTTACTCTCTTTGAACTTGAGAGGTTCTATAGGATGGATTAGTAGGCCCTGTCTTTAAAATCTCTCAGTTCAATACATTGTAATTAGTTTTTGGTAATTGAATCATTTTGTCTTTTTCTCTTTCAGATTGAGGTGGTGCCATGCAGCAAGAAGCAGAGAGATGCAGAGTTCGAGCCAGGAGGCCTGACATGGCACTTTATGTACCCAAAGCTCGAAGGGGTATAGTACTACTCAAATCAGGTGATGAGGGAAACAGCTGTGGTCCACCTAACTCTGTGGTGAAAGAAGAACAAAGGGAAGATTCTCTCTCCCAAAAGGAGATCTTTCGAGACAAATGCGAGACTCCAAGACTAAGTATTAATTCTGATAAAAAGGAGCACAGTCGTAGAGAAGTAAAGAAATCTTCAACAAAATTTAAAAAAGATACATGCCTTCAAGAAAGAAAGAAAGATAGGGTTTGTACTAAGAGGGCAACTGCAGAATCCAAAGAAGTATTGTCCCAAGGACATCAGCAAAGAATCTTGAACACTGGGGTTGTACCTAGCATACCTTTACAAAGACATTTTAAACCAAAGAAGGTAGAGTGTTTGGAGGTTGAAACCAGAGATGTGGTAGGACATGATGGGTTGCTTCTATCTCAGTCTTGTTCAGAAATCAGTAAGGCTCGGGTTCCAAACAAGCCATCCACAAACTTGCAAAATTCTGATAGCAAGAGAAATGAACTAAATGGGGAAATATTTGAAGATAGAAATTTGGAAAACAGAATGGAAACTGATGCCAAGATTATGAAGATACTATCCCAGTTTCCTGGAGATTTTAATTCTGTGGTGAAACCTGAGAGTATGATCTCACCAGTAACACAAAACTCTGATTCTGGAATTGTACAACGAGGCATGCAAACCTTAGGTGGAATGCTGAAGCACAGCAATGGAGCCATCACTACCGAATCTGTTCCTGGAAGTTCGGATGGTCTCATTGGTCAGACTCACGTAGACTTGGATGCTGAGAATGTTGGTGATACAGCCAACAGGACAGATTCCGTCTCGAGTCAGAAAGGTATGGATTCCATTCCTGAGACTGTGGGTCACCTCTCTCATCAAATGACTATGGGCAGCAAATTAGAGAGCGCAAATGACATTTCTGATCCAACAAGGATTAGAGAGTGTGAGGAGAATGACAACACTGCCGATGAGTTTTGTGTAAAGCACGAGTCTTCTGACACAGCTGCCCTTGCTCATGAAACATGTACAGATAATGAGTCTGAGAGTGTACGTGACATTACCAGTAAGACATGTACAATGGACATTACACATACCATATCTGATCAGATAACTGTAGGCAGCCCTTGTGTAGTTGCAGTTAGAGTAGCTGATGAGGCTTGTAGCAACACAGGGAGTTTCTCAGACTGTTTAGAAATGAATGCAGATACAGCCCTTCTTCATGCAGCTAAAAGTGGGAATGACACTGAAAATTTCAGTGACCTGACTGCTTGCTCAGATGTCTATGCTGAGAGTATTTCATCTAGTTTCACAGAGTCAACAGGAAAGTTGATAGAGAGCTTGTCAGATTGTGCTTCCTCCTTACCTATAAAGAAGATAACTGGTAGTAATTGTAACACTTTTTTGGACTCTGAACCCAGTATGTTAAATGGGACAAACGTGTTTTCAGATAATGCCTTGGGCAGTGATCTTGATGGTACTGGTGATATAACAGAGGCATTGCATGAACTTAAGACTGCTGAAGAGTTCAAAACAAAAGAAGATGGCAACTCAGAGAATGTGGAATTTGGTGTATCCTTTCCTGATATAGAATCAGTATCTAAGGAAACATCCGTGGAGCCTAAAGCAACAGATATATCTCACACAGAAAGAAGTGCTGCTACTGAGGAGAGCTGGGAGTCTATGTTCAATGACGATGGTGAGTGCCTGGACCCGCGTCTTCTACAAGAGGTATGTTTTAGTAGAAATTGCTTGCCACTTAGGTAGTTTATCAATTCGTAGAACCTAGGATTTGGAGAATAATTTTAGCAGACATTTTTGTACAGTCACACATTCACTCATATTACATCCAATGTAACAAACTAATAGGATTGTAGATTGCAAAAAGAACGTCTGACCTTTAAGAAACAAAACGTCTCCTGGTAAACTTTATCTGTAATAGCGGAATCCTGAGAGAGCTTACTGAATAGATTAAAGATGAGTTTAGTGGCTTCTGGCTAACTGTTGAGAAAATACACGGGGAAACTTGTTTGAAAAGGCTTTTCTGTGTTGACAAGATGTATTTTACACCAGCCTATTTGAAGAGAAGAATAATTTATTATTCATACTTATTTTATTCTTCCAACAGATGTTGGAATGTTGTTAGACACTCTAGAGGGAAGGAAGGGTGTGATAAAGGAATGTATGGTGGTTTTTTTAAGAAGTTTGTGCTGAGTTAAAGAGTAAGTGATTGTTGAATACATTGCAAAGAGTCAGACATGACTGAGCGACTGAACTGAACTGAGGTAGAGTTCATAAATACAAAATGTTGGATTTGAAGGCATTTTAGAAATTATTTAGTTCAGTCTTTTCATTTTCTTGATTTAGACATTCCCTCTATCCAGCATTTAAATTCCTTACCATGAATAAGAATCGTTGGTTTTGAATAGTAGAATCATTTCCCCTTTTATTCCTTATAGCGAGTTCATATAACCTTTGCCCAGAAGGGGAAAAAAATCATTTCCCTATAAAATTTCCAGTTTTATACATGGGGAAATTGAAGGTTAATGGTTGTATTTTTAAGAAAGGAAGATTCAGGATTTCAGTCTACTGTCTTAATCCTGTATTTATGTTCTTTCTACCAGACTACTTCCTCACGTATAAGATAGTTTTGTATGAGTGACTCCACAGAGCGTTTTAAATGCTAAGTGATGAGTCTTTTGTTTCCGATAGTTGAACCAGAAGTACAGAAAAATGTTTACAAGCCCGTATAAAAGAGACACATGAAACTGAAGAGGGCAACCCATTGGACAGAATTGAGTTTTCAATATCAAGCACTTCCTCCTTGCTCTTGGGAGGTGTTTGCATGCACATTTGTACCAATTAGTACTTGTTATTGTGAAGTCAGGAAACAGTAGATCTTAAACATTTCTTAGAAAGAATATAGAGCAGAAAGGCATCTACATATTAATGTTCACGGACCCTTTGAAATTGCATGCAAAATTTTGTACGTGAGTCCAGTCTTTCATAACTTTCATCAGATTCTCCAAGGTGATCGTTTCCAAAGTATGGTCCCTGGACCAGCAGCATAAGCATCACTAGGGAACTTACTAGAAATGCAAACTCTGTAGCGAGATTCACATGCACATCAAGTGAGAACCACTGCTCACAGGCAACATGCAAGCTTAAATTATATCAAGATGTGAGTGTGGTAACATGAGAGGGCCGTCAGCTCATAATGAAAAAGAAAAACACTGGTCCAGCAGAGATTTTAGACCCAAATCAGGTTAAAATATACTAATAATATGGTGAGTTAGGTGATTATAGAGAAGTTATTAAGGACCCAAGCATTGGGAGAAGGCCTTAGTCGTGGGAAGGAAGCAGTGTTCTTAGTTGGCAAAGGGACTGCTTAAGGAGGTGAGAGACCTCAGGTGTGCGTAGGTAAGAACAAAACAAAGCTTCTTACAAACGGAGGGCATAGAACACAGACCCTTTTTATACATGGTAGGACTCCATAAATATTTACTGAATGAATGTGAGTCACTAGGGCAGAGTTGTCTCTGCCTTTCTGGGTAGCCTCCAGGAGCTTTCAGACATCACAGCTGCTTGAACTTTGATTCTGTGTGGTAGCTTAGGGCTATGGCTTCTGTGTTGGGAGGAGGGAGGTTCAGGTGTGCAACTCTGTTGTTAGATCTTAACACTGTTCAGGTGAGAAAGAATTTAGGCAGCCAAGTCTCTAGAGGGGCATAGTAATATTGCCAAAGAAAACACTGGCTTGAACTAAAGTTGGGAACAGTTGGAAATCAGAGCTGGTGGTGTTTTAAGCTGAAGATAACCAGTGCCTGGGCATTGTGTTTGGGTATCTTTTGAGGTGCTTGGTAACATTTGGGATCTATGTTGAGGCATGAAGATAGATGAGAGCAGGAAAGAAGTTGGATTGAGAATGCAAGTAGTGGATCCAGCTCCCAGCTGTTGTCTCCTGTGCTTTGGGTTTTAAAACGTGTAATAATGATAATGTTATTAAAAGATGTCACAAATCCAGGAAAATTAATAGCCTTTTGGTGACTATTACTCCTAATTTATTATTTACATTGTTCCAAATGTACTTTATTAAAGTAAGTGTCTGCTTACCTTGAAAACTTTCCAACCAAAGATTTTTGGCTCTTTTCCCACCTGGCCTATTTCTTTGATGACAATGGCTAGCCATAGAGGTGTGCCTAATACTTCTGGTAGGCAGGGAAGTATGCTCTAGAGCAGGGTGTGGTCATCATTGGCATGTGAAGCAGTTTCCTGACCTTTTGAACTTCTAAATCTGCTTGAGTCATTAGCTCCCAGAACTGCAGCTCTTGATGAGTCTCTAAAGATTACATGATCTCCTAAAGCCATGGTATGGGATACCCAGAAATTGAGATTTTTAACTGATAAAGAAAAGGATATTGGCATGACTTCTTTTAACCTTTAATATCTTGGTACCAGAACATAGGAATTATTGTCTAGATAAAACTTCCTTTTCTGCCTCCTGTATCAATCAGCAGACTTAATAGTAGGAGGGTTAGTGAGATGTCAGCAGCATAACGTTGATATTGCTAGATGCTGGCACCTGGTCCCTTCACTGGCCATTTCTGGTTTGAGGTATGTTTTTAGATAGGGGTAAATATTTAGGTAGGAGTTTTCTTTTGTTATATACAGTTACTAACAATGTATAACCATGGAAAAGAGAAAAGGAACACCATTCATTTCCAAATCATCATCTTTCTGTGTGTGCCTACTCATATTCATACTTTATCAGTGGTATCTTTCCATCTAGTCGTTCCAGTCATGCTGGGAAGATGAGGGAATCCAGAGATGTTTCCCTATTTTTTCAGTCTTCCTCTTGACTACAAGTTTAATCTACTACAGTGTTCTCACTGTCCAGTGGGTTTGGATAGCATCTTCCCAGGAATGCCGGCATCAGTTTGCCATATTAACCTTCTGTACTGTGTGAATAGGATCCAGGTCCCTGTCGGTTCAGTGTATTGACTTGGTCCCGGCCAGTATTTATGTGCCACATATTACTATTCGTTAGGGGCAGCTAGAGCTCTCACATTTGTCCTCTGGCACTGGATCAGTGAGTATTCATCTGACATGCCTCATTATTGTAGCTTTCTTTTTTATTTCCTTTTGTTCTTCTCCTTTTCTGTATTCTTACTCACTTTCACCCTTTCTTCTCTCTTACTATGCCTTAATCCAAGGCGATAGCCATGGCTTTCTCTCACTGATGATTTTCAGTGATACTGAAATGTTGCTGATGCCTATTCTAGAGAAATCTTTAGATGGCACCTTGAATGCCATTCTGCCTGTTCTGTGTTATACATTTTATGAGGTCAAAGTTTGTATTTCTAGTCTTGGTTTCTTGATAAGGTCAGTGGAGGCATAGCCCTAGATATATTGTATAATTTTATTTGTAGGTGGAGAACACCACTGAAGACATTAGCTACTCTTAATGTGTAAAATGTTAAAAAGTTTAAAAGTCTAAATGTATCCTTCTACTGTTGTAAAGGATTTATGCCCAAAGCAGTATAGAAAAGGGATGGAAGCCATAACTTACGCTGTATATTATACATTGTAGTTTTATTATCTTTTTAGGGAACTCTTTTTGGATGTGTTTGGACTTTAGGTCATGAGAAATTTTACAAAATGTTTGAAAATACTTTAAAAACAGTGTTATTTCCCTGTTTGCCAAATACGGGAAGTTAAATGGGTAAAACATTTTAATTCTAGCTTTTGATTTGTTCACATTACTATGGACCAACATGAAAAATTCTTGGCTGTTAACTCTCAGTTTTCCGTGGTAATGGAATACCAGCGATAGAATCAAATCCAGATAATCCAAAGGTGTTATTTTTTGTATATAGCTTAAGCCTGTTCTTCAGCCAAATCCCAAATCTTTTAATTTGTCAAAGTTTATAGTAAATAATAAATCGTAAATTTTATTTTCTTCAGTAGAAAGTGAGTTAATAAGCAGTTAATTAGCTACAGGGTAAGAGTAGAAGAGAAAAATAGAAACAAAGGGCTTGAATAACGTAACCTAAATAATAAGAATTGACTGCATGGTTTAACTCTGTGAATAATTATGAAAATAGATATAGTGACATTGAAGTAACTGCAGTAATGTTATACCAGCAACTCCTGGTCCAGTCTCTGTTGTCCATGTCCCTGTAATCTCCTGATATGCCCAATATTTAAATTGGTTACAGCCGCAACTATAGTTTAAAGTGGTGTATTATGTTTAATTGTGATTACAGGTATCTACATAAATTTTTTTTCCCTACCTTCTAAGATCAGAGGCAATATTACAATATAGGCCTTGAAAAATAAGATCTAGGAACTGGAACTTTCACCTAAGAGAATTGTATGTGTCTTTTTTTTTTTTTTTTTTTAAGTGGAATGTTAGCATTGAAAGGGACCTGTAACATAATATTTTATGTTTACCTCTTGCTTTATAGGTAAGGCAGCTAAGCCCCAGAAAGGTTATTACTGACCTAGCTAAGGTTACTGCCAGAGTTGGCCCAGTCTCCTGATTTTCTAACTCTGGGCTCTTTCCATGACAGTCAGCCTTTGCCTCTACCTAAAGGTCTCAGCCAGTCAACAGACACTGTACAGCTATTCTGTGCCCAGCTCGGATACTGGTGATGTGAGCGGTGAAAGAGAAGGATAACAATGTTAAGGAGTTTATAGTCTTGTGGAGCTGACGAGACTTTCAGAAATGTCTGAAAAAAATATTCTATTTGATTAAATTGAAAATGCTATTGATTGTGAAATATATCATTATTTTATGTATCACTAAGAAAGAAATCACAGTGCTTACCCTTTGGAATTTTATTTTATACCTATCAAAAAAGCTTCTTTAGGCTTAATTATTAATAGAGGGTGTACCATGTGGTGCAGTGATAAAGAATCTGCCTCCTAATGCATGAGATGCAAGTTCCATCGCTGGATCAGGAAGATCCCTTGGAGTAGGAAATGGCAATCCACTCCAGTGTTCTTGCCTGGGAAATCCCATGGACAAAGGAACCTGGCGGGCTACAGCTCATGGGGTTACAAAGAGTCAGATATGGCTGAGCACAGCATAGTAGCACACAGACTTAGACATGAATTTTTATCACGTGTTGTATCTTATAGAAATGTGAAATATCTTGTAGGTGAAATGTCGGTGAAATAAATTGGTTAGTTTCCTAAAACTTATAGATATGTGAAATATCTTGTAGGTGAAATGTCAGTGAAATAAATTGGTTAGTTTCCTAAAACTTTGTGTTATAGCCCAACTCTTTCTAATAATTTCTTGACTTAGTCATTGATACTGATGCCTTTCCATCCTCTTATCATTTTCTGTGCCAACAAGAACTGATGATACAGCATTTCTTATAAGAATACATAAAAAAAGCAAAAATCATTGTTGCTGGATCTTAAGCCATCTTTGCATTTACATAGAAGTATTCTTATATTGAGATTTTCTTCCACACTGCTGGACCAGTGTGGAATGCCTGCAAATTTTGGTACTGGTGCTTTTGGGTCTCATGCATATGCAGGCAAGCAGTGACAATATGTATGATTCAGATGCATACTGATATTGGAGATGTTAAAATGTGTATCCTAGAACTGATGAAATATGATATATATCCAGCTTCTAAGTGTAATGATACAGTAGTATAAAGAATGGAGAAACCATCAAAATGGGGTCAATGGGAACAGCTTCAAGAGGAGATAAAGATTGAAGCTGGGTCTTAGAAGAAGAAGGATCAGAAGCAGACAAGGCATTCCAGGCTGTGGGAGCAGCTTATAAAAAAATATGGCATGTTCCCAGATTTAGGTCCTCAGTTTGTCACTATCAGAAGTTTAGATCTATTTAGAAATGTTGTTGTCGTTGCCTTCCTTTTATAATTTGTTGAATTGTTTGCATGATTTATATAACCAGAACATTTAAAGTTTATTGGTAAAGGGAAGGAAAAAAAGTATCATTTTATCCCAAATTTAAAACTGCCATCCAAAATCATTTAAAAAATATATGTTGCATAAATCAAATTCTTATTGATGAGGGCTGCATGTAAAATCAGTCTTGATAAGCAGGCATTTGGACAAAGTAATTAATTTGAGGCATGTGCCTCGAGTATTCATTCCACAAGTATTTTTTGAATGCCTAGTTTGTGCAAGTTAATGTGTGCAGTGGGAGTATATAGGGGTGAATATGACATATCCCTTGTAGTTGTATTATAGAATCAGAATATTGATGAGGAAGCTGAAACTCCAGCTTTACTCCCTGTATTAATTTGTTAAGGCTGCCAGAGCACAGAACCCTAGACTGTCTGTGACAAGTTCAGTTCAGTTGCTTAGTCATGTCCGACTCTTTGAGACCCCATGAACAGCAGTAACCAGGTCTCCCTGTCCATCACCAACTCCCGGAGTCTACTCAAACCCATGTCCATTGTGTTGGTGATGCCATCGAACCATCTCATCCTCTGTTGTCCCCTTCTTCTCCTGCCCTCAATCTTTCCCAGCGTCAGGGTCTTTTCAAATGAGTCAGCTTTTTGCATCAGGTGGCCAAAGGATTGGAGTTTCAGCTTCAACATCAGTCCCTCCAATGAACACCCAGGACTGATCTCCCTTAGCATGGACTGGTTGGCTCTCTTTGCAGTCCAAGGGACTTGCAAGAGTCTTCTCCAACACCACAGTTCAAAAGCATCAGTTTTTCGGCACTCAGTTTTCTTTATAGTCCAATTCTCACATCCATACATGACTACTGGAAAAACCATAGCCGTGACTAGACGGACCTTTGTTGACAAAGTAATGTCTCTGCTTTTTAATATGCTGTCTAGGTTGGTCATAACTTTCCTTCCAAGGAGCAAGCGTCTTTTAATTTCATGGCTGCAATCACCATCTGCAGTGATTTTGGAACCCAGAAAAATAAAGTCAGCCTCCGTTTCCACTATTTCCCCATTTATTTCCCATGAAGTGATGGGACTGGATGCCATGATCTTAGTTTTCTGAATGTTGAGCTTTAAGCCAGCTTTTTCACTTTCTTCTTTCACTTTCATCAAGAGGCTTTTTAGTTCCTCTTCACTTTCTGCCATAAGGATGGTGTCATCTGCATATCTGAGGTTGCTGATATTTCTCCCAGCAGTCTTGATTCCAGCTTGTGCTTCCTCCTTCCCAGTGTTTCTCATGATGTACTCTGCATATAAGTTAAATAAGCAGGGTGACAATATATAGCCTTGACGTACTCCTTTTCCTATTTGGAACCAGTCTGTTGTTCCATGTCCAGTTCTAACTGTTGCTTCCTGACCTGTATACAGGTTTCTCAAGAGGCAGGTCAGGTGGTCTGGTATTCCCATCTCTTTCAGAATTTTCCACAGTTTATTGTGATCCACACAGTCAAGGGTTTTGGCATAGTCAATAAAGCAGAAATAGATGTTTTTCTGGAACTCTTTTGCTTTTTCAGTGATCCAGCAGATGTTGGCAATTTGATCTCTGGTTCCCCTGCCTTTTCTAAAACCAGCTTGAACATCTGGAAGTTCACGATTCACGTATTGCTGAAGCCTGGCTTGGAGAATTTCGAGCATTACTTTACTAGCGTGTGAGATGAGTGCAATTGTGCGGTAGTTTGAGCATTCTTTGAGATTGCCTTTCTTTGGGATTGGAATGAAAACTGACCTTTTCCAATCCTGTGGCCACTGCTGAGTTTTCCAAATTTGCTGACATATTGAGTGCAGCACTTTCACAGCATCATCTTTTAGAATTTGAAATAGCTCAACTGGAATTCCATTACCTCCACTAGCTTTGTTCGTAGTGATACTTCCTAAGGCCCACCTGACTTCACATTCCAGGATGTCTGGCTTGAGGTGAGTGGGAGTGATCATACCTTTGTGATTATCTGGGTCATGAAGATCTTTTTTGTGCAGTTCTTCTGTGTATTCTTGCCACCTCTTCTTAGTATCTTCTGCTTCTATTAGGTCCATACCATTTCTGTCCTTTATTGAGGCCATCTTTGCATGAAATGTTCCCTTGGTATCTTGATTTTTCTTGAAGAGATCTCTAGTCTTTCCTATTCTGTTGTTTTCCTCTGTTTCTTTGCATTGATCGCTGAGGAAGGCTCTCTTACCTCTCCTTGCTATTCTTTGGAACTCTGCATTCAGATGCTTATATCTTTCCTTTTCTCCTTTGCTTTTCACTTCTCTTCTTTTCACAGCTATTTGTAAGGCCTCCTCAGACAGCCTTTTGCTTTTTTGCATTTCTTTTTCTTGGGGAAGGTCTCCTGTACGATGTCACGAACCTCCGTCCATAGTTCATCAGGCACTCTGTCTATCAGATCTAGTCCCTTAAATCTATTTCTCACTTCCACTGTATAGTCATAAGGGATTTGATTTAGGTCATACCTGAATAGTGTTTTCCCCACTTTCTTCAATTTAAGTCTGAATTTGACAATAAGGAGTTCATGATCTGAGCCACCGTCCATTCCCGGTCTTGTTTTTGCTGACTGTGTAGAACTTCTCCATCTTTGGTTGCAAAGAATATAATCAATCTGATTTCGCTGTTGACCATCTGGTGATGTCCATGTGTAGAGTCTTCTCCTGTGTTGTTGGAAGAGGGTATTTGCTATGACCAGTGCGTTCTCTTGGCAGAACTCTGTTAACCTTTGCCCTGCTTCATTCTGTACTCCAAAGCCAAATTTTCCTGTTACTCCAGGTGTTTCTTGACTTCCTACTTTTGCATTCCAGTCCCCTATAATGAAAAGGACATCTTTTTTGGGTGTTCTAACAGGTCTTGTAGGTCTTCATAGAACCATTCAACTTCAGCTTCTTTAGCGCTACTGGTTGGGGCATAGGCTTGGATTACCATGATATTGAATGGTTTGCCTTGGAAACAAACAGAGATCATTCTGTCATTTTTGAGATTGCATCCAAGTACTGCATTTTGGACTCTTTTGTTTACTATGATGGCTACTCCATTTCTTCTAAGGGATTCCTGCCCACAGTAGTAGATATAATAGTCATCTGAGTTAAATTCACCCATGCTAGTCCATCATAGTTTGCTGATTCCTAGAATGTCAATGTTCACGCTTGCCATCTCCTGTTTGACCACTTCCAATTTGCCTTGATTCATGGACCTAACATTCCAGATTCCTATGCAATATTGCTCTTTACAGCGATAGACAACTAGCCAATCTGATCACACGGACCACAGCCTTGTCTAACTCAGTGAAACTAAGCCATGCCTTGTGGGGCCACCCAAGATGGATGGGTCATGGTGGAGAGGTCTGACAAAATGTGGTCCACTGGAGAAGGGAATGGCAAACCACTTCTGTATTCTTTCCTCGAGAACCCCATGAACAGTATGAAAAGGCAAAAAGATACGACATTGAGAGATGAACTCCCCAGGTCAGTAGGTGCCCAATATGCTACTGGAGATCAGTGGAGAAATAACTCCAGGAAGAATGAAGGGATGGAGCCAAAGCAAAAACAACACCCAGTTGTGCCTGTGACAGAGTACCATAGAAATTTGTTCTCTCACAATTCTAGAGGCTAGAAGTCTAAGATCAAGGTGTCAGCATGGGTTGGATTCTTCTGAGGCCTCTCCTTGGTTTGTAAATGGCTATGTTTACATGATCTTCCATCTGTGTCCAAATTTCCTTTTATAAGGACATCACTCAGATTAGGATCTACCTTATTTTAACTTAATACCATTTTAAAGACATGATCTCTAAATACAGTTATAGTCTAAGATATTAGGGTTTATGATTTTAACTTATGAATTTTGGGAGGACACAGTGAAGCCCATAGCACTCTCTGAAGTTCTCACATTATTCAGTGTGGCCACACCAAACTGTTTAGTGAATGCTATGCTCCTTGCATGCCTTTGCACACTTCTGTCTATGATACTTTTCTCTGTATAATTTCTTTACTTGGGTAGTGAACAAGAGTAAGCAAAGTTCATTCTCCTCTACCCACTGGTAATACCTTCTTTATTACATATTAACATTCTTTGTCCAGTGTCTTTCTCTAATGTGATGTTAAACATACATTAAATGTTTGTTGGATAGGTGGTTAGGTAGTGAGGTTAAAGCTAGAGGAAGAGAGAGGTCTAATTAATACTAGGTGTTATGCAGTGAGTGCTATAAAAGTAGTGCAGATGATGGGACTTCCCTGATGGTCTAGTGATTAAGGGGGCACAGGTTCAATCCCTGGTTGGGAAGCTAAGATCCCACATGCTGCATGGCACAGCAAAAAAAAAAAAAAAACAGTGCAGATGAGGTAAATGCTATAGAAGTATAGAAGAAGAGTCAGATTATACATGTGATCAAAAATAATGTGATCAGATCCACAGGCAGAAAGAAGCAACATGTGTTTAGGCATATTGTTGTTCAGTCGCTCAGTCATATCCAATTCTTTGCAACCCCATGGACTGCAGCACGCCAGGCTTCCTTGTCCTTTACCATCTCCTGGAGCTTGCTCAAACTCATGTCTATTGAGTCAGTGATGCCATCCAGTGATCTCATCCTCTGTCATCCCCTTCTCCTGCCTTCAATCTTTCCCAGCATCAGAGTCTTTTCCAGTGAGTCAGTTCTTCACATCAGGTGGCCAAAATATTGGAGCTTTAGCTTCGGCATCAGTCCTTCCAGTGAACATTCAGGGTTGATTTCCTTTAGGGTTGACTGTTTGATCTTGCAGTCCAAGGGGCTCTTAAGAGTCATCTCCAACACCACAATTCAAAAGCATCAATTCTTTGGCACTTAGCTTTCTTTATGGTCCAACTCTCACATCCATACATGACTACTTTAAAAACAATAGCTTTGACTATAGGGCCTTTGTTGGCAAAGCAGTGTCTCTACTCTTTAGTATGCTGTCTAGGTTCGTCGTGGCTTTTCTTCCAAGAAGCAAGCATCTTTTACTTTCATGGCTGCAGTCACCATCTGCAGTGATTTTGGAGCCCAAAAAAATAAAGTCTGTCACTGTTTCCAGTGTTTCCCATCTCTTTGCCATGAAGTGATGGGACCGGATGCCATGTCTTCGTTTTTTGAATGTTGAGTTTGAAGCCAGCCTTTTCACTCTCCTCTTTCACTTTTTCAAGAGTCTCTTTAGTTCCTCTTTGCTTTCTGCCATAAGGGTGGTGTCATCTGCATATCTCAGGTTATTGATATTTCTCCCGGCAATCTTGATTCTGGCTTGTGCTTCATTCAGCCTAGCATTTTGCATGATGTACTCTGCATATCAGTTAAATAAGCAGGGTGACAATATACAGCCTTGACATACTTCTTTCCCAATTTTGAACCAGTTTGTTGTTCCATGGGTGGTTCTAACTGTTGCTCCTTGACCTGCATCCAGGTTTCTCAGGAGGTAGGTAAGGTGGTCTGGTATTCCCAGTCTCTTTCAGATTTTTCCACAGTTTGTTGTGATCCACACAGTCAAAAGCTTTAGTGTAGTCAAGAAGCAGAAATAGATGTTTTTCTGGAATTCTCTTTGCTTTTTTCTATGATGCAGAGGATGTTGGCAATTTGATCTCTGGTTCCTCTGCCTTTTTTAAATCCAGCTTGAACATCTGGAAGTTCTTGGTTCACATACTGTTGAAGCCTAGCTTGGAAAATTTTGAGCATTACTTTGCTAGCGTGTGAAATGAGTGCAGTTGTGCACTCATAGGCATAGTATTTATGCCTGTTTAGGAAGGCAGTGGCACCCCACTCCAGTACTCTTGCCTGGAGAATCCCATGGACGGAGGAGCCTGGTAGGCTGCAGTCCATGGGGTTGCTAAGAGTCGGACACGACTGAGCGACTTCACTTTCACTTTTCACTTTCATACATTGGAGAAGGAAATGGCAACCCACTCCAGTATTCTTGCCTGGAGAATCCCAGGGACGGGGGAGCCTGA
Organism: Bubalus bubalis; assembly: GCF_019923935.1. NCBI lineage: Eukaryota > Metazoa > Chordata > Mammalia > Artiodactyla > Bovidae > Bubalus > Bubalus bubalis. Next base: position 19,524,586 of record NC_059179.1, read on the forward strand.
TGGGCTGCGTCTGTGGGGTCGCACAGAGTCAGACACGACTGAAGTGACTTAGCAGCAGCAGCAGCAGCAGCAGCAGCAGACATAGTATTCCTTTTTGGTTAGAATGTAGCATATTTTAAGGGATGACATGACATAAAGCAAGAAAGGTTTTATATATATATATGTGTGTGTATATATATATGTGTGTATGTGTGTGTATATATATATATACACACACACACACACACACACTATTACTGATGTTTTCAATTACCACAAACTAGTGTCTTAACACAGATTTATTGCCTTACAGTTCTTGAGGTCAGAAGTCCAAAATGGGTCTCATTGGACTAAAATTAGGATATTGGTAGGATTGTGTTCCTTTCTTGAGACTAGAGTAGAATCCGTTTTCTTGCCCTTTTCAGCTTCTCTTAGATACTGCTGTCCTCCTTCCTTGGCTTGTGGCCCACTTCTGTCTGCCAACTGATCCTCGAATTCATATGGAAATGCAAGGGACTCAGAACAGCCAAAATGATTTTGAAAATGATCAAAGTAGAAAGACTGAAGCCTCCTAATTTCAGAACTTATGAAACAGTGGTAATCAAGAGAGTATGGCATTAGCATAAGGATGGTCTTGCAAGTAATTGCAGGCTCCCCTCCTTTCTGGAGCCCCCTTTCTGGGGCTCTGAGTTATTCTAAACTGTCAACTCTAGGCTTTTAAGAACTTGTTAAACATTTAGCTGATATCTTCTTGCCCGCTTGTTTGGTGGCCACTTCTTCTCATGATCTGCCAGAGGGAAAAAAGTTTAGGTATTCTCTCTCTGGGGGGGACATGTCATCCTGAGGACTTCAGTTTCCTTGCATACTCAGTCAGCTCTATGCTAAACTCAAGAAAAGCTATGATATGTATAGATTGTTTGGTCTTTCCTCATTGTTATGGTGTGAGGGATATTCTCTTCCTGCTTTGTGTATCCTAAACAGGGTGGAAATAACATGATACTTGGCCTATAATAGATTCAGGCAAGAATACTGGAGTGGGTTGCCATGCCCTCCTCTAGGAGATCTTCCCAACCCAGGGATCAAACCCAGGTCTCCTGCATTGTAGGCAGATTCTTTGCTGTCTGAGCCACCAGGGAAGCCCAATAGATTCAACACCTCATTAAAATTTGTTGAAATTGGGTTGAATTCATACTTAGATGCTAAGTAGTGTGCTAAGTACTTACTGCATCATCTCATTTAGTCTGCACCCTTACTTGTAAGGTGTTGGTGCTATTATTATACCCTTTTTTAAGATGTAAAACTGAAGCCTAGTGGAGAAAAGGAACTAGAGACACAGCAATAGATAAACATTTTCATCGATTTTACCTAAATCACCCTTTTCCTTTCCTGCCTCCCAAATAAAATTCTTAAATCCATTTTTCACTTCTCTGAGGAAAGGAGATGCATCCTTGGCATTGCAGATTCTTACTTTCTCATTTGATGGGAAAGGAGGTACAGTATGAAAGAAGGAGTGCTTGAAGGTCTCTAGTTGGACTTTTGATTAACAGAACACACTTTTGAGCCTGAAGGTTCTGGGTGTTGAGTACTAGTGTCTAGGTGAATGACAAAATGACTGTCATGGCTACTTTGCTGCCCCTTTTTATTTTTCCCTTTCCGTTCTCCTGTTTCCAGTGTGAAATAGTTAACAGCATTCAGTTTTTAATCATAGAGTAAAATTTTAAGTGTTCTTCATTACTGTACTTTCTTTATTAACCTGTGTGGGAATTCCTTTAGGTAGCTCTAAGGCTGGGGAACTTTAATTACCTGTGCCACTTAACGTTTGTCATAACAAATTTCTTTGTAAGCTACCATCAACAATAGGTAGACTAGCAAAGTGTTTTCATTCTTCAACATTTTGTTTTGTTTTGCTCACTTTCAGAAAGGAAACTAGGGGTCTGATCAATAAGCTCAAATAAAACAAATGTTATTAATTCATCTCTTGAACTATTTTCTGCAGTTCAGTTTCTAAGATGTGTTGCTTGTAACTTACTGCATTGATCATTCTACATTTTCTCACACCTTGTTGATAGATGCAAGCTAAATTTCATTCATTGCTTGTCTTTTCTGAAATTTCAGCACTTTTTCAAGTATTCCACCTGTATAATATAAACTGGGTGATATTACTGTGTTTGGAACAGAGACAAATGGTAAAGGTTAAGGAATAGGAACAAGGAGATAAAAGGGAGAATTGTTTATATATGGGAGGATATTTTATAATGCTCTGGCTTGGTATAACAGTCACATGAATGCTTCCTCCTCTCTAGTTATCAGGGAATATGAAGAACAGAGAAAGTATCCAAGAACCTAGATTTGATTATTACAACCATGAAGTTCCTGATATTGACCTCAGTGATTGTGAATTCCCACATGTCATTGAAATTTATGACTTCCCCCAAGAATTTCGTACTGAAGATCTCCTACGGATTTTCTGCACTTATCAGTAAGTATTTGCAATTGATTGGGGATGTTAGGGAAGGTGGGATGAAATTTTCTTAAAATGTCTTCTGAAAAGTCACCTCTTTTGCTTTCCTATTCCCTGTCATTTACTTTAGCATCAAGTTTGTTTATTGTGTTTTCCAAGCCCATTGGAAATCTGTATCAAACCACTCTTCTTCTAAGTTCCTTTAAAAAATGCTAAAGTCTTCCTAGATCCCAATTTAGCATTTAAGAAGAATATCATCAATAATGACTTTGAAGTCTGTCTCCACGGTGCATTTAGTCCATTTATATTTATTGTAATTATTGATATATTTGGATGTATTGCCTGCCATCTTTTTTTGTGTGTTTACTTGTCCCATCTTTTTCTCTTCTATCTTGCCTTCTTTTGGATTGATGAGGTATTTTTTTCTCGCTCCATATTTTTGGGGAATGATACTGTTTCTGTTATTTGGTAGTTACTTTAGAAATTATAAAATGCATGCTTAATTTACCAGTGACTAAGGTTAATACTTTTACACTGTTTCCAAACACTTGAAGGGTTTTAAACTCCATTCCCCAATTCCATTCCAGTGTCTCCCTAACCTCCAGCTAATATACTGAGATTTACTAGTTTGAGTCTTTTTGATTTAGTTTTTTTCTTTTTAAACTCCATTTGATGTTGCATTTTTTTTATATAGTCAGCATTCAGATTCATCTGTTTTCTGTATTCTTTTTGTGTCTCATATCTTTCATTTGAAATCTTTTTCCTCCTGCGTGGAACAGGTTCTTTAGAATTTAATTAATAACAGTCTGCTGGTAACACACTCAATTGGATTTTGTTGTCATCGTTGCTGTTGTTTCTTAATGGCTTTATTTCAACTTCATTCTTGAAAGACATTTTTGCTGGGTATAGAATCCTAGGTTGACAATTATTTTTCTCAGCAACTTGAAGATTTTATTCTGCTTTCTCCTGGCTTTCTTAGAGTAGGATGAGAAGCCCACTGAAAGTCTGAGTATTGCTTCTGAGTGTAATCTGTCTTTTCTCTTTGGGTGCTCTTAATGTTTTCTGTCTTTGGTATTATACATTTTCAGCATGATGTGACTTTGTGTTTCTTATGTTATCATTATTGAGGTTATTTGGGCTTCCTAAATATTTTTCATTGGTTTTGGAGAACACTAGACATTATTTCTTCAAATGTTGCCTCTGTACTAGTCTCTTTTATATTCTCTATGATGCTGCCAGTTGAAAGTGGATTAGACCTAACTTAATCCTCATGTTATCTCTATCATATTTTCCATTTCTTTTTCTCCTTTATATGCTGAGTAATTTCTTTAGTTCTAATCTCTTCAACTGTGGTTAATTTGCTTTTAAATTTATCCATTGAATTTTTAAATTTCATTTTATGTTTCTTATTTTTCAAAGTTCTCTAATTTTCAAATCTGCATTTTTTTCCCTCTATTTTCAAGATTAAAAAAATTTCTTTATAAGTGTAGTGAACATAGAGCTTTTATAGTCTATGTCTAGTTATTCCTTTACCTGAAGTCCTTTTAATTCTGTTCTTACAAATTCTCACTCGTAGTGCCTTGCTTTTTTTTGGAGGTTTATTTATTTATTTATTTTAACTGTAAAGCTGGCCATTTCCTTTGGAATTTTATTTATGAGAATTGAGGTCTGCAATAAAAGAAGAGACTATCTCCTGAGAAGATATGTGTTTTCTTCTGCCAGGCACCAAGGGTCCTAACAGTCCAAAAGGCTGTAAATTGAATTATTGATTTGAGGTTATTCTGACCACTGAGATAAAGTAGAGAATGATAAAATGTGATTGTTACATCTCAACCAGCTTATTTTAACAGTACATATGCATGGCCGCTTACTTGCCACTCTTTGGTGTGGCGGTGGTTCAGTCGCTCAGCTGTGGCTGAAATGTCCATTTACTTGCTGGTCTTTGATGTGGTTGTTGTTGTTCAGTTCTTCAGTTGTGGCTGATTCTCTGCAACCCCGTGAACTACAGCACACCAGACTTCCCTGTCCTTCACTATCTCCTGGAGTTTGCTCAAACTCGTGTCCATTGAGTTTAATGTGGTGTCAAGGCCTTTTTTTTGTTGTTTTTAAATTACTAGTCTGTTGATAGAAGAGTTCTTAATGTCACCCTGATATCACCTACAACTTCCAGCAACAACTAATATCCATTCAAAGTCACCCGAGTGCAAATTCCTTATAGATTAAAATGTGTTCTCTCTTTTAAGATATTTATTTTTTTGGCTGCACCACATAGCTTGCAGGGTCTGAGTGCAGGGCCTTAGTTCCTTGACCAGGGATTGAACCCAGGTCACAGCAGTGAAAGTGCTGAGTCCTTAACCACTGGACCACCAGGGAATTCCCCATCCCCTCGCCCTTTTTTTTTAAAAACTGTTTTGCCCAAACATAATTGTTGATAGTTTTTTGGGTTTTTTAGTGACTTTATCTTTCTCAAGTCTTTCAAAGCTTTAAGTTTTTATAGACACAACTCTTATGTTTCATACTCATAGTTCATTGTTTTAATTTTATTTAATAAATTATGTAGTAAACATAAATTAAAACTGATGTAAATGGGTTTGAGAATAGTTGCACTACCTTTTATATATGTATATACTTCATACATACGTAGAGTCAGAAGTATATCTCTCTATCTTTAGCTTATAAGGAAACATAAGCTTTGGGAATAAAAGAAATAATCCCAAAAGTAAGTTATTAAGAAAAACATTTTTCAGGATCTTCAAGAAAGTCATTACCAAGAAGGGATTAATGCTTTAATGCTGTAATCCTGCAGTTAACAATAAACCAGGTCTATTGTCTGATATACAGATTTAAACTTAAAATTCAGTTCATGTACATCTTGAATTAGGGTATAGCTCCCAACTTTTCTTTTAGCGTCAGATGGTATTTTCCTGCCATGCTGCTGCTGCTAAGTCGCTTTAGTCATGTCCAATTCTGTGCGATCCCATAGATGGCAGCCCACCAGGCTCCCCCGTCCCTGGGATTCTTCAGGCAAGAACACTGGAGTGGGTTGCCATTTCCTTCTCCAGTGCATGAAAGTGAAAAGTGAAAGTGAAGTCACTCAGTCGTGCCCGACTCTTAGTGACCCCATGCACTGGAGCCTACCAGGCTCCTCTGTCCATGGGATTTTCCAGGCAAGAGTACTGGAGTGGGGTGCCATTGCCTTCTCCAATTTTCCTGCCATCATTGTACATAAATAGTAACAATAGGTAAATGAATGAGTGTGACTGTATTCCTTGAAATTCTGTGTACAAAAACAAGAACCCCATTTTTCTGTAAAGTTCTAGAACAGGCAAAACTAGCAGCTAGGTACCTCACTTATCAGTTATGTAACTAAAAGAAAGGAGTAGTGACTGGATCCTGGAGGACAGTTAACAGTCTGCCATAGATCTTACTCTAAACATGTAGTATGGGTCAATCGGTCTAATTCATTACAGTTATGATAAGACCCAGTATCAGGTCTGTACCAGGTGAAGTGCATAGAAGATTTTAAAAAGCAGTTGGTGAGATTAAATCCAAAATTAGAACTACCTGAAGTTGTCACTAATAATGATGATTTTTAAAACCAAGGATTAATTTTCTTGATGTCTGGAATTTTCTGAACATTAGTTAACTGTTAAGAACTATTAACTTCCTTTTGCTCTGCTGCTGCTGCTGCTAAGTCGCTTCAGTCGTGTCCGACTCTGTGCGACCCCATAGATGGCAGCCCACCAGGCTCCCCCGTCCCTGGGATTCTCCAGGCAAGAACACTGGAGTGGGTTGCCATTTCCTTCTCCAATGCATGAAAGTGAAAAGTGAAAGTGAAGTCGATCAGTCGTGTCCGACTTTTAGTGACCCCGTGGACTGGAGCCTACCAGGCTCCTCCATCCAGGGGATTTTCCAGGCAAGAGTACGGGAGTGGGGTGCCATTGCCTTCTCGGTCCTATTGCTCTATTTCTTCCTAATTTTACCTGCAAGACCATTTTTTCTATTAAACCCAAAAATATTTTCAAAAGGGGAGAAGCATTTTAAAGAGTTATAAAATTCTGAAGTCTAAAAGGTCCTCTAGAGCCCATCTAAGTTTTTTACCATCTTTTGTCAACTATTGTATAATGTAGATTTCTACTGTGGAACTTTCTCATAGTCTTCAACTCCTGTGGTCATTTTATGCCATGATTGAACTTAGTTTTACATCAGGAAATTGTCTAACTAACCTTCAAAGCCTCTTTATTTCTTTTTCCTTCAAAGGAAATTTTTTCTTGACTAGTTGTTAAAAGGAAAAGATACTTTAGCAGTTGTCTTTTTTTGTTGTTCTTTATAGTGCTTTATTTAAGAAAAAAAAGAAAGAAAAGGTCATGGTGCAAAAGCCTGTGAGTCAAACACCAGAGTCAACTTCATATTTTAATCACATCTTCATTAATATTAATCATCTTCCTGATGAATATTGTTATTAATAAAAAATAATGGGCACCATTGATTTATTAAATGTCCACTAAATGCTCAACATCATGCCCTTTGCCTTGTCATGGATTATCTCATTTCCATTTTCACAGCAACTCTGTTAGGAAGGAATTCAACCCATTTTTTACAGATGAGCAAACCCGGCTTATAGAGAGATTAAACCAGCCCATGGCCTCAAGGTGGCAGAACCTGAATTTTGCTTTCTTAATTCCCTTCTACAACTGGGAAGAAAGAATAGGTCAGCCTCCCTGATTATAGGTGTCTGTTTTTTCTCTTATTTGATTGATTTTGTTTTGAATGACCCATCTCCCTGTCCCTCTCTGTCTCTTGTCTCTGCCCTTGAGCCTACATTTACATTAAATCCCAGTGACCTTCCCTGCCTACCTCCTCCTCCTCTGGTTCTTCTTTTCTTCTTATGCTTCCTTTCTCCAGTCCCCTAAAAACATCTCTTGTAAATAGTGTGATAAATACTTTACCTCCCCAGGGAACATGTGTGGCTTAATTAGTTGAATGGCTGACAAGGTAAAACCCTCCCAGGTAGTTCTTTATGATGGGTTATTGCTTTTAATGGCTTCTGCTCTCCAGGCCGCTTTGTGTGTCATTATCCCCACTCCACCCATGCACTTGTTGAGTTTCTCTCATCATGGAATGCCTTACAAGATTCTATTTGAAAGATGTTTTTTAAAAGTAAGTTTTATTTTAAGGAATAAAATTCTTTTATTTTGTTGCAGAAAGAAAGGATTTGATATTAAATGGGTGGACGATACACATGCCCTAGGAGTATTCTCCAGTCCGATTACAGGTATTCACCCAGTGGATTTCACTGTGTTTATTGTCCATTTTCTTCTGCTTCTTTTCCTTATTTGCTTTCTGTTCCAGCCACCTGGCATTTTATTCAGTCACTATAGATAAATGACCAGTAGAGGTTTTTGAGGCAAGTTACTTTGGTACCCATGTACTCCCCCACCCTCCCTTTTTACCCTAATCCAGTGGTATTTGGGGAGATGGTCAGCTTTTCAAGGTTATTTGCTGCATAACTGTCAGTTATGATACTGCATAAACAGGTAGAGATTTAAGAAGCCAGTATGAGTAAATGTTAATATGTTTGTGATTCTGCCCCCAGCCCCACTGACAGATGAATTTGCAGTAGCCCTTTAACCTGTCCAGTGATCATTTGTAATACATACTTTCTGAGTGTATGATTTGGCCTCTTTATCGGCATGAGGATAGATCTGATGCAGAGACTTTCAGACAAATTAGAGATGTTGATTCCTGTCCAATTCTTCTAAAATAAGGGTCTGCAAACTTATTCTGTAAAAAGCCATATAGTGGATATTTCAGGATATAAGGTTTCTGTTGTTACCTAACTCTGCTGTTGAGGAAAGACGGCACAATGAACAAGCACGGCTCTGTTGCAGTAAAACTTTACAAAAACAGGGTGGTTGGCTGGATTGGGTCATAGTTTTCTAATCCCCATTTTAAAATAATCACTGCCGAGTTGTTCCTTATGGATTTTCTAGAGCTTACCATTTCTTTTGCCCATGATGAAAAAATAAAGCACAACATCTAGAAAATACTTACTAAGAACTAGCCTTAACTATATATATATTTTGCATCACTCATCTTCATGTCTTCTACTTCTTTATATATATTTGTTCTCTTTACAGCTCGTGATGCTCTTGGTAGTAAACATACCATGGTGAAGATCCGGCCCTTGTCACAGGCCACGAGAGCAGCCAAGGCCAAAGCTAGAGCTTATGCTGGTAACCCTATAATCTCAGGAGCTTTTTCTTACTGATAGTCGTGTTCTCGTTTTTTTTTCCTAGCACTTGTATAGCATTCAGAGTTCTAAAGACATAACACTTTTATTTTTAGTGTTAAAAGAAATATTTTTAAGGAAAAAGGAAAAGAGAAGAGGCTCTGTTGGAAACACGGCATTGGAGAAGCCACTTGGAGAGAGTGGGATGCGGGCTGCAGGCGCTGCACTCACCGTTCCTGCGGCAGCCCTATCCAGTTTACCTCTGTGCCTGGCAGTTTGCTAGAGTCACCGTAGGAAATTGTCTTAATACAGATAATGGAGGCAGGGTTGTTTGTGCTTTGCCGTGTTAATTTCCTCTGATCTTCATCTATCAGGCTTGTATTAATTACTGCTGATGCAGCCCTTGTTAGTCTATTTTGTATGTTAATTACTGAGTTAAATCACTTGGAGCTAGAATGCTTTCTCTTCCTTACTGCCTCCTGCTCCCTCCTTTTCTCCCATTCAGAGTTTCTCCAGCCAGCAAAGGAGCGTCCTGAGACTTCAGCAGCCCTAGCCAGAAGGCTAGTCATCAGCGCCCTTGGGGTTCGAAGTAAGCAGAGCAAAACTGAACGGGAAGCAGAGCTTAAGAAACTGCGAGAAGCCCGAGGTGAGTTGAAGCTGATGGCATTCTTCTTTAGTTCCTTTAGAGCTCACTATAAAGCATGTGTTTAAAAAAAAAAAAAAAAAAATGAAGCTCATTCCATATTGTCATTTCCATTTCCTAGAAGCCTCCCACATATATTGAAATTGTGTTCATGACTTATATTTAGGAGGAAGACATGTTGGAATATGTCTGCTTGTTCCACACACCAAGGTATCCTAATCCATGCTCCTTTGTTGTTTTTTAAAAGATAGGTTCCGTCTTTTTAGCTCATCCATGGCTGTTTCTATAGTTCTTGCTCCTGACTCAGAAAAATTTTCCTATGAAGACATAGTAATCTCCCAGGCAGAAAACAGTATTTGCTGTGGTTTTACTGGGCCATGATTGCCATGATTTTATCAAATGGTTTAGATCTTAGGTAGAAGATAAATTAAGGAAAAGCCAGCAATTGACATTGGTGATGATAACTCTAGGATGTAATTTTTTTATTTTATTTTTATTTTTTTGCAATTTTAATTTTATTTTATTTTTAAACTTTACAATATTGTATTGGTTTTGCCAGATATCGAAATGAATCTGCCACAGGTATACAAAGACAGTCCTGAGTGGCTCCATTAGAGCACATCTAGGTTAGCCTAATCTTATTATTTTCCAGGACTTAAGACTTCTCAGAAAATATTTCAACTGATCCACAAGCAGGGTTTTTCTTTCCCTATAGTTTGTAGTTGAGGCTAAATGTTTCTCTCCTCTTTATAGGCTATTGACTTGTATGTAAAGGCTTGGGACTCCAATTGCACTTAAGTACTTTTTATCAAACTTCAGAGTATAAACAGTCTGATTGCCTTAGTCCACGATCTATGGAATCTGAAGGCAGTTTATTCTGAAAATTCCACTTACTGAAAAGTAGCTTCATTTTTCCATTAAACGAATTGAAGTTTCAAACTCCTTGTTTATTCCCGGTCTAACAAGGCCATTAATACTTCCTGTCCACTCTGCTTTGGTGATAGCAGGCAGCTTGCAGACTCTCAGCTGCACTGGCCAGATAACCAGTGACAGAGTGTGTCATGGCAGGTGCTAGAGTTTCAGAGGTGAACCAACTAATTTTTTGAAACCTTAATGATGATAATGAGGCAGTTTTGATTTTTCTCATGCTTTCTTGACCCAAAGGGTTCCTTGAGATTATAGAAACAGGGGAGGATGCCTCTGGTTTTTATATGTGGCACTGTCAGAACTAGATAAAGTGGAATGTGCAGTGTGCTTAACCCTTTACTAATTGGTTATCTCTGAGGAAAATGATTCCTCTGTCATAACCACAGTCATCTCAGAAGGTCAGCGGCGGGTAAAGACTGTGGCATGTAGAAAAGGAGATGTGATTCTTTTTGCAGTGTACACGCCTCCCTATGAGTGTAATGTCACCTGTATTTCAACAGGAACTGCAACAATAGTTTTGTGTGGATATCACCTGAGTACCCCACTGTTTCTCTGTAGGGCCATCATCATACAGGCGCACTTGAATTTATTTTAAGTGCCCAGCTATACAAAGGACATTTCAGTGATGCAGTTAAAAATGAGGCTTTTGGCTAAGTGGGTACCCTGGTACATACGTTTTTGAAGAAGCCTTTTAGTTGTGAATAGAGGCCCACTGTGATAAATTTCTCCTATCCATTGGTGCTAAAACTATACAGGTTATAGAGGGCTCTTCCTTTATTGTGTCTCAGAACTCTCTCATTCTCTATATCTGAGAAGATGCCTATGGAAAATTCCAATATAGCTTTCTGGCTGCTTAGGCATTAAGCATACACTCTAATAATTGCCTGCATGGAACCTAAAACTGCTCACTTAAAAGATTTTTTTTTCTGTGAAAATGAAAAGTACTGTTTAGATATTAAATAGAACAGATATTTTTGTTCCAAATCTAACACTGGAGGGAAGGGGGTCAGTACAGCACAAGAAATAACATTATAAGCTATAGAATCAGACTGCCTGGGTCTGTATCTAAGCTCTTCCATTTACTGGCTGTGTCACCTTGGGCAAATTACTTACTCTCTGGAGGCCTCTGTTTCCTCATCCATAAAATGGAAATCAAGTGAGATAATCCACAAAAGGTACTTAGTCATTTTCAAAACCCATAGGAACACTCTCCTTCCTTTTTCTCTAGGCCCATAATAAGAGAAACAGGCCCATGATAGATAAATGTTAGCTGCTGCTGTTTTTAATAATAGTAGCAATATCATTTTATGGTGAGTCCAGCACAGATTCCAGTGCATATGTTTCTTGTCATTAATCTTTTTGTTTTCAGTTGCCTCTGATACTCTTATCAACTACGTTTGGCGTTGCCCCTGTGCAAGGCATTGTGCTCCCTAATTAGGAAGACTAGATTTTGTTCCTCTTTTTAAGACCTACAATCTGGTAGAGATATCTGCCTTGAGTAAGACAGAAAATATGAACCTGATATTTTAAGCAGTTTTTTCTTCTCTTTACTTCCGAAGATTTTAAGATTAAAAGCCACAAAAGGTTTTTGCAATTAAAAGGATTGAAGGAAGTTCCTGGCAGTATAACATGTTATGCTAACTCTTGATGGGAATGATATTATCTCCATTTTAGAGGTAAAGTATCAATAACTGGCCTAGGGTTACCCAACTGGTAAATTGAGAGGTGGTATTGGAACCTAGGCCTCTCTAATTAAAACCCATGTTCCTTCTACAACACTGTATTCCCTTTTGAAGGCGTTTTGGGGGTAATTAACATTTTTTTCCCCAGTAAAAAAAATTTTTAAGGTCTTCAGAAAATAAAATATGACAGGCTTCTTTTTAGTTATCTGTTCCAGTGGTTAAGAGCTTTTACTATCAGAAAATTCTTCCTTAGGTCTAACTGAAATCTATACAATAGTTTAAAAGTTTTTTCTTAGGTATTTACTGGAAATCAGAAGCATCTGGACACCATTCTGTTTGAACAGCTTTTAACTATAAAGATCAAGGGCAGATTATTTAGGAATGAGGGGATCTGGAGTATTAATAGAGTTTTTGCCATTAACTAGCTATGTAGCTGTGGCAGGTCTCTTATACCTCCCTGTGCCCCAGTTTCCAACACAGTGAAAGCAATGCTTGACTCAACTAACCTTGGAGAATTCTTTGAGCAACATAAGTTAACATATATAAAAACGTTTAGAAAGGTGCTTTATGTATTTAGAATACTATTGTTTGTGTGCCTCTTGGGAAGTTAATACTCATTATAATAATACGTGCCAGTAATGACGGATACGTGCTGTTGCCCCCATTCATTACCTGTGACAGACAATGCTCGTCAGCCATGACACTCTTTCTTGGTGACTTTTGACTTGACCATTTGCTAGTCGATCAGAATTAGTATGAAATCGAAGTCTGTGTGCCATCCTGATATAGGTACTTTCGTTATTAATACTAGGGTTTCCCAGGTGGTGGTGCAGTGGTAAAGACTCAGCCTGCCAGTGCAGCAGACACAAGAGATGAGGGTTCAGTCTCTGGGTTGGGAAGATCCCCTGGAGTAGGAAATGACAACCTACTCCAGTATTCTTGCCTGAAAACTTCCATGGACAGAGGAACCAGCGGGCTACAGTCCATGGTGTTGCAAAGAGTCAGACATGACTGAGTGCATGCGTGCATGTGCGTGTGTGTGCGCGCACGCACACACACACACACACACACATTAATGATACTATGGGAAAAAATCTCATAGCCTCTCTTTTTCCCACTTCAAGAGTTCTGCTGTCTGGCACAGTGCTTAGTTTGTAAAGAGATACTCAGCTACATATTCATTAACATGAATGACATTGGTTACTTTTTTCTTCGTTAAATCTTATTTCGCTCATGATTCTACTCTGAACCCTTTCAAGTCCTCCATGATTTTCTTAAAAAACCCAGAGTTAAACATTGCATATGGAACCTTTCTAATTAATGAATTTGGAATTTGGCAGTATAAACTTCCTTTACCCTACTTTGGTCTTCTTACCATTTTATTGAGGAGTCTTTGTCTTAATCCTTAAAAAAAGAGATTAAGAAAGTAATCTTGGAGAAAGGGAATGGCAAACCACTTCAGTATTCTTGCCTTGAGAACCCTATGAACAGTATGAAAAGGCAAAAAGTTAGGACAATGAAAGATGAACTCCCCAGGTCAGTAGGTGCCCAATATGCTACTGGAGATCAGTGGAGAAATAACTCCAGAAAGAATGAAGAGACGGAGCCAAAGCAAAAACAGCATCCAGTTGTGGATGTGACTGGTGATGGAAGTTAAGTCCGGTGTTCTAAAGAGCAACATTGCATAGGAACCTGGAATGTTAGGTCCATGAATCAAGGCAAATCGGAAGTGATCAAACGGGAGATGGCAAGAGTGAACATGGACATTTTAGGAATTGGTGAACTAAAATGGACTGCAATGGGTGAATTTAACTCAGATGACCATTATATCTACTTCTGTGGGCAAGAATCCCTTAGAAGAAATGAAGTAGCCATCATAGTCAACAAAAGAGTCCGAAATGCAGTACTTAGATGCAATCTCAAAAACGACAGAATGATCTCTGTCAGTGATCTTTTATCATTGACAGTAAGTGATAAAACCACATTTTAAAGTCCAAACTCAGGAATATATGTAAAATTTCCCCATGTTCCACTTGTCAGAACACTTAATTCCCATCTAAAGTTGGAATCAGAGTTCTCAGAATAAGCTACTCTCATTTTAAAAGCCGGCTGTAATTTTGTTTCATAACTGTGTGTCGTTTTACTCTTGGGGGAGGATGATTAATTGGCTGGTTCTGAAAGGCCATCTTTTGGGGCACAGGCCAGAGAGGCAGAGTAAGTAAACAATAATTTGATCCCTTAGTTTGATTAATGAAATCACTAAGAACTTAAAAGTAAAATCATCTCTGTAGGATACCTAGTCAACTGTAATAAAAATCTAATCACAGCCCCTGCCTTCTGAAATCCTTTTTAGGAATTCCGTTATTCTGCCTCCAAGGACAGCACTGCATTGCTGACTCGTAGGCTAGGTCTTATGGCATTTTCTTGGTGTCCTTTCTCCCTCTTTGTAAAGTTCCCTTCATTTCCTATCTTTTTCTTTGGGATGCAGCGTTTACCCATATTTTTGGAGTCACCTGCCTTTTAATAAACTTATGTCTGTGGCCCTGATCAGAGATGAAAATGTTTACAGACTCACTGACCCACTCCAGTACTCTTGCCTGGAAAATCCCATGGACAGAGGGGCCTGGTGGGCTGCAGTCCATGGGGTCGCTGGGAGTCGGACACGACTGAGCAACTTCACTTTATTTTTTCACTTTCATGCATTGGAGAAGGAAATGGCAACCCACTCCAGTGTTCTTGCCTGGAGAATCCCAGGGACGGGGGAGCCTGGTGGGCTGCCGTCTGTGGGGTAGCACAGAGTCGGACACGACTGAAGTGACTTAGCAGCAGCAGCAGCAGCAGACTGGTTTACCAATTATTGCCAAGTAAATAGCATGATTATACTTAATGCATTGATAACCATTCCACCCTCTAGAGTTAAATGCTCACTTAACATTTATGTGAGGTAGATTCCATTTCCCCATGTATTAATGATCATATACATACTTGGTAATCTAAAATCTAAAACTAAAACTTGCTAAAATGCAGAGGTTACTTATATCAGCCTTCCTTGATCTCCCAGGTCTGTCAATCCATAAAAGAAGGCAATTAGATTAGTTTGACTAGACTTGTATTTCAAGTCTTGATGTTGATTTTTGCTCTGTAGGTGGCTACAAGTAGATTTTGTGATGATTTTCCATTGTTTTCTTAGGTGTAGAAGTAAATTTTGAACGTTTTAATTTCCATCTCTTTTCTTTATTGTTTTAAACATGACACCAAACTGGCCCCTTTTTCATCTTCAGCACTTTCCATTTCCTCAGTGAGAACTCAACTCATTTAATATAATTGTTTCTGCCAATTTATTTATTATACTGAGAAATAAAAGTCTTCAGGGCTTTAGGTTAATCATTTCATACTAATATTCTCTTCTTCTTTGGTTCCATGCCCTCATGGCTGCTGTTGGGCTATCTCTTAGTTTACTTTTTTAATTGGTGGAGTTAATAGGAGCTTTTAAAAAAATGCTGTCTATCAGCTATTACCTCTTTTCTTTAGTAAAAGGCAACATGTTTATTCTTTACTATTCTGACCATATTTTTTTTTCCCACATATTTTCCTTTTCTGTGTAGATATTTTCAGATCTTGTCTTCAGATGTCAGGGTAGTGGAAAGTATTCTGATTTAAGAACTAAGGACATGGGTTCCAGCTTCAGGTTTTCACTGATTATATAACCTTAGGCAAGTCACTTGACTCGTCCAAGCTTCCATTTCTTTAAAATGAAGAAAATATATTTAGGTCTTATCCTAACCTGTATTTATGTATTCTGTTCATGTTCTGTATTTCTAAATTTAAGCCTCACATTTTCACTGTTTCTTTGTGCTTCTCAATTTGTCTCTCTATTCTTGCTGATTTTATCATATGGTTTACCACCAGAATTTCCTCTTATATTTACATATATTTGGTAAACAGATGTACGGTCTTTTGTTAGAAAGTGTTAGGATAGGAAATGTTTCAGAAATCTAAACTATTCTAATTTTAGAAAGATAATATGTTTATCTTAATATCTCTTTCCTAACACCAAAATCGAATCCGCTAGCATTAATATTTCTGTAACAGACTGACTAGTCACATTAAATGGCATATAAAGGCTATAAAGCAGCCTTATGACCTTTCAGGTTATAGTATAGTTAAAGGAACTTTGGTCTCAAGCTTTTTAAAAAACAATTTTTTTTTTCAGTGCTACTTTGATTTTGAAATTGTGAATTATGGGCCAAAATTCTGTTTTTCTACTGCTCCTGGATTTCCTTTCTTATAACATTCCACATTGCCTTTCTGGTTTACCTCTCTGAGCTTATTAAAATATCTAAGTTCTAATAATTCACTTGTCTGTTTTCTTTACTTTTTCTTGGAAGTCAGACCAGTTTTTGTTTTTGTCCAAGGTTGCCTTTGCCTTTAGATCCTTTCCTAACTTTTCCCTGTTTTTAAGGATCAGAAACCAGCATCGGCCAGTTATCCTTAGTACTGTCTCCCTGGAGAATCCCAACCCAGTTTAAGCCTGCCTTGAAGCTGAGTCCAGGACTCTGAATTCAAACTAGCCTTCAGTTGGGACGTTGCCTACCCCCATTTTTTGCCTCTTGTAACTTTGCTGCTATTTTCAGATGGTGCCACAAGAGGGTGCCCATATAGCAGCAGATTTCTCTTTCTCACATTTCCAAGTGCCAGTCAGCGTCCTTATCAAGTTCTTTGCCTTTAAAGTTGAGTCAAATATAAGAATTTTTGTAAGGTATTCTGTTAATTTGGAAAGATAACATCAAAATAGCAAGTATTGATATTAACTCTAAACTCACTTTGATTTCTGTAATTCCCCTTGGTTCATGACTTGCAAAATCTTTTACAGGCATTATCTGAAATAATTGCCCTTGGAAGGAAGCACTTAGGCTTAATTATCTACATTTTATAGTGTCAGGATCAATGACTGACTAGCCATGAAATTAGAACTGGTATTGTGGCACCTAGTAAAGCGCTTGGGTCACCAAACTGTGTATGGTATGTACTGTCTCAGGTCTTGATGAAAGTGTTAAATGGAAACCAAGCTTATGTGTTAAAATTTGAAGATGGTTTGCCCAGATTTGTGCATTTTTTGTTTTTAGAAATAGTTTTTATTTTCCCTTCATTATATGTGGTCTTTTTTCCATGTTGGAATTGACATTCCAGAAGGTTTCTGGCTCCTGAAAGTACTCTGAAAATATTAAAATTTGATTTTCCTGTGAAGTATTTTTTTTTGTAGGATTGTAGTAGAGAGATATTACTAAAGCCCAGTGGCTACTATTTCCATTTGAGCAAGAAGGTAGAAGAAAAATATTAAAACATATTCTTGATCCCTTTTGAAATATTTATAAAGATCAGTCAGTCAGTTCAGTTGCTCAGTCGTGTCCGACTCTTTGCAACCCCATGAACCGCAGCACACCAGGCCTCCCTGTCCACCACCAACTCCCAGAGTTCACCCAAACCCATGTCCATCGAGTCGGTGATGCCATCCAACCATCTCATCCTCTGTCGTTCCCTTCTCCTCCTGCCCTCAATCTTTCCCAGCGTCAGGGTCTTTTCAAATGAGTCAGCTCTTTGCATCAGGTGACCAAAGGATTGGAGTTTCAGCTTCAACATCATTTCTTCCAGTGAACACCCAGGACTGATTTCCTTTAGGATGGACTGGTTGGATCTCCTTGCAGTCCAAGGGACTCTCAAGAGTCTTCTCCAACACCACAGTTCAAAAACATCAGTTCTTCTGCGCTCAGCTTTCTTTATAGTCCAACTCTCACATCCATACATGACCACTGGAAAAACCATAGCCTTGACTAGATGGACCTTTGTTGACAAAGTAATGTCTCTACTTTTTAATATGCTATCTAGGTTGGTTATAACTTTCCTTCTAAGGAGTAAACGTCTTTTAATTTCATGGCTGCAGTCACCATCTGCAGTGATTTTGGAGCCCAGAAAAATAAAGTCTGACACTGTTTCCACTGTTTCCCCATCTATTTGCCATGAAGTGATGGGACCGGATTCCATGAATGTTGAGCTTTAAGCCAACTTTTTCATTCTCCTCTTTCACTTTCATCAAGAGGCTTTTTAGTTTCTCTTCACTTTCTGCCATAAGGGTGGGTGTCATCTGCATACCTGAGGTTATTGATGTTTCTCCCGGCAGTCTTGATTCCAGCTTGTGCTTCTTCCAGCCCAGCGTTTCTCATGATGTACTCTGCATGGAAGTTAAATAAGCAGGGTGACAATATACAGCCTTGATGTACTCCTTTTCCTATTTGGAACCAGTCTGTTGTTCTATGTCCAGTTCTAACTGTTGCTTCCTGACCTATATACAGGTTTCTCAAGAGGCAGGTCAGGTGGTCTGGTATTCCCATCTCCTTCAGAATTTTCCACAGTTTATTAAAGATCAGTAGACTGGGAATAATGGCCAGTTTCACTGAAGCACTAATGCAGTTGAGAAAGAGAACTAAAATAAATACCTTAATAATAAGATAAGAATCTGGATCCTCCTTGGTTCTGACTTTTATTCCATATGCTTTTAATTTCTGTTAGCCCAGCCCTTTCTCTTTTTGTTGTATAGTAATGCTAACACTATTTCAACTTACAAAGCACTTGGAAAGTGAAAAATATTAACTCTTGGAATCAGGTAAGAGAAAACCAGGGAATCCACCCATTTCATGATTAAAATTAGCCGTGTAATTCAGATTAAGGGAAAGCTACTGGTTATGTGAACTTATACTACTATTTTTAACACTGCTTTTATTTACAGAGAGAAAACGATTGGAAGCCAAGCAACGGGAAGCCATCTGGGAAGGCAGAGACCAGTCTGCAGTTTGAACATCACTTGATGAAAGGGATAATTCCAGGAATTCAGAAAGTACTTCCAGTTTTCAGAGGATTTTTCCAGACCTCTGTGTACATGCAGATGTGCGTGTTAATGAAAGAAAGAGATAAAGCGATCAAGACAAGGGCTGACTGGGTACAAGAAGAAGAGCAACTCCTGTTTGTCTTCACTCCTACGTGCAGTTCTTTGGAATCGCCTTACTGTGTTGCATGTGGAAGGAAGCCGTCAGCTTCGGAGAAACTTGGAGGATGTGACTTCCAGGAATCCTCTGGACAGGGCAAGCCATGCTTCCAAGATGTTTTAAGTGAAAGCAAAACAGAGGATTCAAACCTGTGACGATGGGAGATTTAGGCCCTGCAAAGGCAGGGTGTTCTTAGTACCTCACAAAGCTGAGACCAGCAATATTGCGAGGGGCAGATGAGGCAGGTGGGGGACAGAGGGGAGGGAGCCGCTAGTACAAAGAGGTGGACGGGGATCTGGTATAGTTGGTATTCACAGGATCTACACTGCCAGTTCCAGAACCCCAAAGTGGGCGAACTGCAGCAGGTGTGGGCATTTGGACTCCAGATCTTGTACTAAGCCGAGTGCCTGGGGCTGCTCCAGCTGCATGGCAGCCAGGGGCTTGCCAGCTTCATTCCTCATAGGAAGCTAGTCTTGGGAGCTGGGTGCCAGTTCCGGTTTAAACAGCACTATCATGTTATAAGAGGGAGACATTAAAGCCCATTTTGTGGTATACATCACTCAGCTGTTGGTCGGTTTTGTCATTCCCACAAAGAAATGGGAGTACAGTTCTCCCCTTATTTTCACCCCTATAACGCTGTGTAGGGGATTCGGTGGGCCTGTTGGTTTAACTGAACCCTGCTGAGTAGACTGCTGATCATCTGGTGCCCGAGAGTACACTACAGAAATACTCCCCTGGGACTGGTTTATGGCAGCTTCTCTCCCCTTCCTGTCCTCTTCACACATCCCCACCCCACCCTCTTGCCTTCGCCATTTCGTCCAGTCTGACATCCTGCAGAAGCCATCTGGCACACAGTGTGTTTCTGGTATGGTCTACTCTGCCCATGCCAGAGGCATTTGGCAAGCCACACCAGACCATGCATTACAGTGAAGAGCAGCCAGAATCACACACACACCTCTGGGCACTGAGAGATTTCCTAAAAGACACGGACAAGTCAGCTCAGGCGTCATCCTTCTCATATCTGCATCGTCAATGTTTTAGGAAAGTAGTTCTACACTGAAGAGACGTTAGTGCTAGACGGTAAGATGCTGAGGTAGCAAGAAACAGTGCCTCATTGTGCTTTCAACGAGGGCAGCAGCCTCATTTTTGTATGATTCAGTGCCCGTGACAATGATGGATTATTAGCATTGCCTCGAAGATGGTGGCGTGGAGCTCTGTCCAGACGTTCCTCAATGACACTGGCCTTGGGGTCTCGATCCTGCTGCTATTCCGGGCTTAGAGCCCTCTTACAGCTCCTCAGCATTGTTTTTCTCATTCGTGGTCTGTTCTGAAACTGTCCCTTGCTCACATTCAGCACCTCCATTCCAAGTTTGGGGGAGTCATTACGGCCTCCTCCTGACCCTCTGCCCCAGTACTGCTTAGGCCAGGGCCCCTCTCTTTGGTGTGGCCATACAGCTTGTGCTTTCTGTCTTCAGAGAACAGAGGCATGTCTATTTGAACACTGTGGCTGCATTTGAAAGAAGATGCAGGAAACTAGCCAGGTTTCATACTGAGACAGTGTACCTCTAAGGTATGCCTTTGCTCTGTTTTGATCCTTCAAGGCCGAGAGTGACCTTGGATGGTTAAAAAAAAAAAGTGATCATTCCTGCCACTTGCCTTTGAGGTGCTTCCCCTTTCTGGCAGCATTTTGGCTTTTAAGGGCATTGTTAATGGTAACGTATAGTCCCATATTTATTACTCAGTTTTCTTACAGAACTCATAATTTCAAGACGTTACTTTTATCCTCATTCTAATGCTATGTACTTGGTGGCCCATAACTTAAAGTTTTTTTCCAAATAATCAGCCACCTCTAACTTTGATTTATCCTTATAAGTAGATCCAGAGAAAGGATTTTTTTAGCTAATACTGCAAGGTATGGCGGTGCCCTTGTTTCTACCATTAGTAGAAAATGTGTGTTTTAGTTGTAGTTTTTCCAGTAGAGGAAATTAATACACATTGGCTGGAGATAAGAGGTCCTGCCCAGGCCCAGCACAGACTACGGTGAGCTTGTCCAGAGGGGACCAAATCCTTGGCTGTATCCACACCATACCTTCACACACAGAGCTAACTGCAGAGCTCCTTATAACTGCCACTGGCTCTATGAGAGATTCGATAAGGTAGATAGCTAATGCACTCTGCTATGCATGTATATTGCTTCCGATATGTTGAACTTGTGAATCCCAGTACTACCTGGAATTTATAGTAGAAAGATACATTCCCCTTTGATTTCCAGTATACTCCTCGTAGAATAGAAGTCTTTGTGGAATAGGAATAAATTAGGCATCTGCATGGTAAGCTGAGTTCCTAATACTTCAATTTCTGTGAGACTGAAGAATGCCAAGGTGAAAAATCTTCCGACATTTTTGGTTCTGTCTGGAATTTGGTGGTTGGTATTCTGTTAACATTCCTCATTTAGTTACAACTCATGCCAGCCACATCTTCCCATGTCCTTCCCTTTTAACTCAGAGGCGTAACAGCACAACCCTTATATAGCTTTTTCCAAGAATTAGAACTGGCTGCACCAATCACACGTGTGATGTGGGCACTGAGACAGAGCAGAGCCGGTGGCTGGCCACCTGGCCTGCTTTTTCTGACCTTCTTGGAAACCGGATCCAGCCAGAAGCTGTGGGTAACCTCCGTGCTGGAATCTAGTCATCAGTCACCACACGCTCCCCTACCAGCCACACATTCTTTGACAGACCATTAGCTGCATGTGTGACTATAATGTTGTTACTGTTTGGGAGATGTTTGCTGGATCCAACAGGAAATCAGTCCTTCCCTTGTTTATCTGAACTGCCATGCCAAAGTGTAACGCTCCCTCTGCCCAAGGAAGGAGATGAGGAAGTTAAGAAGAGGGGAGGTAAAGGAAAAGAAGGAAGAAAGCTCTTCTTTGTATTCACAGAGGATATCCCAGGGCAGATATCCCTTTCTACTCCCTGAGGAGGGGCAGCTCTTGTGTGGGGTTGGGAGCCCTATGGTAATTCTGCCCCATCTACCACCATTCGCTTCAGCCTTGCAGCCTTGGTTGTAGAAGTTTACCATCTTTGGACTTTTCCTTCTTTCCTCCTCCTGCTCATCCGTTAACCTTTCCAGCCCATGATTTACCATGGAGCCTAGGGAGGGAATTGGGAAGCAGTGTGTGCGTGCGTGCGTGCGTGCATGCTAAATCGCTCAGTCATGTCTGACTCCTTGTGACCCTAGGGACTGTAGCCCTCCAGGCTCCTCTATCCGTGGGACTCTCCAGGCAAGAATGCTGGGGTGGGTTGCCATGCCCTCCTCCAGGGGATGCGTGAGTAGCACGTGCGCCCCACACATCTTAAGAAACCAGGTCACTGGGAGTGAAAAGGGGTAGAGGTATGTGCTGGGAACTGCCAAGAATCACAGCCAGCCTTGCTTTGTAGCAGTCCATAGTGAGCAACCTTTATTGGCATGAGGGCGTCAGACCTGTGAAGATCATCTCTCAAGTGTGTCCAAGTGGAGACAGGATTAAGAATCATGTCCAAGAAGATCATAGATCTTAACCTCACCTGAGCAAGAGCATATCACAGCCACATCGAGCAGAGATGGTGGCCTTCCCTAGGTTTAATCCTTAACTAAATTAAATCTCCCCCCTTCTGACTTCTCCATAGCCTAGTCTTCACTCTACTAGACCTGTCTTCTTTTTCCTGCAGAGATGAGTGGCCTGTTTGACAGATGTTCGTTCCACTTCAAAAATTTATTCAATGGAAAGTTCAGTCCCGAAACCTGGGGGACTCGACATTTAGGCCAGTCCTGAGATGCACAGTGATCTCGCTTGCTGGATTTATGACAAGTATTTTTCCCTGGCAGAGACCCTGGCAGCAGCTGGGGTCTACGTTGCCCCAGTCATCTTTCTTTTGGGCCTTCTCTTGCTGCTCTGCAGGAAGGCTGTATCTGGCCACTTCTGTGAATCCTGCCCTGTCTCAAGCACTCAGGAACTGGTGATTTGGGCCCATCAGGAGATAAGGGGATGCCTAAGGCCTAAGCCTCCAAGGACATTAGAAACAGCCCATATGTGCAGGAGGATAAAGGTAAGGACACTGAAGAACAGACTCTTGAAGAGCATGACAGCTGAGTTGTAAGTGTGGACAGATCAAGCAAGGGACTCAGTTCACCAGATTCTCTGCCAGGTGTGACTTTGACACAAGTTGTGTCACTCAGAGCTCCTAGCAGAGAGCTGACTCCTCCTCTTGTATTTTGGCCCTCCTCTGAGACATCTGCAAAGCACCATTTAGATGGGGAGCCAGGCCACAGTCCATTCCTAAGGAACTGGTACCTCCTGAACCAGGAGCTCAAGAGCAAGATCCTGGGAAGACCAGGTCTCCTTAGACGAGAGGAGCTCAGCTGAACAAAGCCTGGAGGCCATAGTCTAGAGACCAGAGGCCCCCAGGAATCAGACCCAGAGCCATCCTGAGGGAGCGGTGCCATTCTGGTTTGGTGATCTTGCCATCTAAAGGCTTCCTGAGCGGGTTCCTGGTGCCTCTTGGCGCTGGCCCCTTTCCCTTTGCGTCAGGGCTCGGTGAAGGGCATGGCTCCAGTAAGCTGAGGTATCTGGTGTGTGGGCAGCAGCTGGGAGCGTGCGGTGACGGCTTCAGATGAGGTTGTTCCTGAGACGCTGCTCCTGCTCCTGGTTCAGCTCCGTGTTAGCTCGGTATGAGTCCCCTGTGGACCGAAGGATGACAGGTAAGTAGCTGACCTCACCAGAGTCCCATCCCCTCACTGACAACTTCACAAACACCAATACATCCTGTCTGGCTTGGCCTTTCCATTGGGTTAGTCATGGGCACGGACAACGACCCTTTTAGAGAAATAGATGCCGACAGGTGCCTAGCTGCAGGAACATGGGAAAGAAGAGGCTATCGAGTGGGAAGGGTTGTGCTGGTCACTCTCCTTGCTCCCTCCCCACATTCATTCTCTATCCTCCTTTGTTCTCTCGGAGCCCTGGAGACCGGAGCCCTGGTGACTGCCTCACCCTGGCTCCCTCCTCTTCTGGCTTCTGGTTGATTTAGCTCAGTGGGAAGCAACAAGAGACTAGAGGATCGAAGGAGGGAGAGGTTGGGCCATTTCCTCCCCTGCCCTGCAGCAATGGTCTCCTGCGACTCCGGCCCCTCCAGCTCCTCCTTCCTCCTCAGCACAAGGGTTCACCTGGCTCCAGGGCAGCCTTTGCCTGCTCAAGCCCAAAGTGATAGCAACATTTCCGTCTTCCTTATCCCTGGATATCTCAACATCCTCCTCTCCCTAGTCCTGCTCACACCTTTGTATAGTCCTCTCATTAAGTAACCTCATACTTGTACCTGGTGCGCCCTCTGTTTCCCCGCAAGGACCCTAGGGGGTCGGAGCTGCGCTGTTTCCTTCCTTCCTTGCTCCCCTGGACCCTGTGCAGCCTGCCACCAGTGTTACGGAGCCTCTGCCTCCACGTCGGCAGCCTTAGGTCTCTGGGCTCCAACTCCTAATTCCTCTCCTGTTCCTGTCTTGCTTAATGGCAGCAGAATCTATTCTAGCCACAGTTTTCAAATCCTTACTCCTCACTGTCTTCATCCACTGTCAGAGTTATCTTTTGAAAACATAAATCTGATTTTCTTGCATCCTTGACTGAAATTTGTTATTGGTTTCCAGAAGTCCACAGGATAAAGTCCATTCTCTTAGCAGGAACCATCATAACCCTCCCTGCAAAGAACACTAGTGGGCTTGGGTACATAGCCCTATTTTACAATAGAGAGGACTTCTGAGTGGAAATTTCTTCACCGTCTTAAAGCTGGAATGTGGTGGAACTGGATTTGGTGCCCAGTAAAACCTGAGGCCAAATGCTATGCTCTTTCTCCTGCTCCTCCCCTCTGACTTCAGTCTCCTCTCTGATATCAGCACAAATGTCCCTTCCTCTGGGGAACCTTGGGCTTCCCAGGTGGAGCTAGTGGTCAAGAACCTGCCTGCCAATGCAGGAGACGTAAGAGATGTGGGTTCGATCCCTGGGTTGGGAAGATCCCCTGGAGGAGGAGATGACAACTCATTCCAGTATTCTTCCCTGGAGAATCCTATGGACAGAGTAGCCTGGCAGGTTATTGTCCATAGGCTTGCAAAGAGTCAGACACGACTGAAACAACTTAGCAATGGGGAATCCTGACTGGCCCCCAGGCTGCTACTTAGAAAGCACTCTGCTTGCTCAGCCTCAGTTCACAGTGGTTTGGGGTGCTCAGTAGGACTGGGGTATCCATCTGCATGTTTGCTTACCCTACCTGAAACTCAGCTCTGCATTTTACTCCTGCTTAATTTCCCAGAGCCTGGCACAGTGTTCGACCCAGAGATAGGTCATAACCCATGTTTGTCGACTAAATGAATGAGTCTGCTCCTCCCCCTCTGTGCAAAGTGTGGATGTGAATGCACACACCCCACAGCAAATGCAAGCATTTAAAGGTTGAAGACAGAGGAACTGCTACCTTTCTTTATGGGCAAGCGGGGCAACCACCTCCTTGCTCTGGGGTGTATCTGCCCCCACTGGATCATTGCGTCTTTGTCTGAAACTACCAGTTCTGCAAGCATCCAGAGCCCTATTCTCCATGTAAGCAGGGATCACAGCTGGAGGTAGCGGCACAGATCTAGGGGACTTTTACATTTGCCTGTGAGGCAGCAAGCCTGGGATGGAGACAACTAAGATCCTATGAAAGGAAAGGGAAGAGTAACAGACTGGAAAAGGGAAATCCTGACTCGGCTTGAAGTAACGGGAGAGATTCCAGAACAGATGGGAGACTGCATTTTCAATCCGAACAACCTTTAGGATAAAGAGGGTCATGGAAGTAGTTAGTGGGTGAGGTAGGTGAAGTCTGTTCTGGAAATCTACCTTCTATGAAGCTATCAAAGGACATTCATCTCTGTTCCATCCCCAGCCTGTACATGCACACCCTGCTTGCACGCAGGGATGCTGAGGGTCTTCCAGCACCCAGGCTTGCGTGGGGATGGCCGCATACACGCACACTCTGCACGCAGGGATGCTGAGGGTCTTCCAGCACCCAGGCTCACGTGGGGATGGCCGCATACACACACACCCTGCTTGCACGCAGGGATGCGGAGGGTCTTCCAGCACCCAGGCTCGCGTGGGGATGGCCGCATACACACACACCCTGCTTGCACGCAGGGATGCGGAGGGTCTTCCAGCACCCAGGCTCGCGTGGGGATGGCCGCATACACACACACCCTGCTTGCACGCAGGGATGCGGAGGGTCTTCCAGCACCCAGGCTCGCGTGGGGATGGCCGCATAGTGGCCTGCAGGTACCTGTGTGGCAGTTGTGCAGCCAGACCCGTTGCCCGTCGTACTTGCAGCGGCACCGCATCATGTTGTTTGAGAAATCTGACTCTGCCACCTCGAACTTGGGGTTCACGACCACCTGGAGTGAGAGAAGCATGGGCTGAAAACAGGCAATTTGGCTTCTGTGATAACCTTTACATTTCATGCAGTCTTGGTGAGGTGTGTTGGTATTCCTCATTAATCCTTACAATCACCCCAGGAAGTAGGCATTAATGTCTTTTTTTTTTTTTTTTTACAGATGGGGACTGAGTTTTGACTTGCCCGTTGTTCCTTGACTCAGGACTCAAACCTAGGTCCTGGATCCTGATTTTTTTTTTCCCCTACAGTGTAGCCCCTTCACGTGCCAGACATGTCAGCGATCCTATTTATAAAGCTCTTCCTTCATTTGACCTCAGAGAGCTTTCAGAACATCTGAAAGAAATGGAGAAGCGCCCTTACCTGGAAGATGTAATCCCCAGGGCCCACGTCTGTGATATCCACCCACTGGCAATCAATGTCATGTCGGTAGGTGTCCCAGCAGCCAACGGTCACTCCCTGTTCCCCAAAGTTGGCACACGCATAGCGCCTTTGCAGTCCTGTAGGGGAGGGTGCTGGTGGTGACTGAGGCTCTCAATAGGCGCTCGGGACAAAGTACCTGTTAGGTCTTTCACACCCTTCAACGTTTAAGCCTCATACCAGCCTTGCCAATTGACTGCAGTCAGACTAGGGCCCTGAGCTTCCTAAAGATCCTGCCTATCAGAGCCAGGAGTCCTACTAACCACGAATCCAGCGCTGTACCAAAGTCCATCTGTGACAGAGATCATTTATTTGGATGCTCTAGTGAAAATTCCTGTTGGCCTAGGAAATGTGAATGGAAGGTTGCAGCCCTCTATGCTAATTCACTTGTCCATCCAACCTGGTGTTTCACCATGCCCTTTCTAAGGGCTACGAACTATGGATATGCAAATAGGAATCAAAAATCCATCTCCTCAAAGGATCAGCAGAAGTGAAACAGGTGAGCAACTATTATCCAAAAAAAGCGTTAAGTATTTTAAAAGTGGTACACAGTACACTGGGCTTCCCAGGTGGCTCCGTGGTAAAGAATCCTCCTTCCAATACAGGAGATGTGAGTTTGATTCCTGGCTGGAGAAGATACCCTGGAGAAGGAAACAGCAACCCACTCCAGTATTCTTGCCTGGGAAATCCTATGGACAGAGGAGGCTGGTGGGCTACAGTCCATGGAAATAGTCTGACACCACTTCATGACTAAACAATAATATACAATATGCTGGGAATGCAGAGGAAGTAGAGAAGGTAAGAAATTCATCTTTATTTGTTTTTTGGTTGTGCAATGCAGCTTGTAGGATCTTAGTTCCCCAACCAGGGACTGAAGCCAGGAATGAAAGTACAGAGTCCTAACCACTGGACAGCTAGGGAATTCCCGGAAATTTGTCTTTTTGAATCGCCTCGAATGCTGACTGTTGCCAAGCCCCAGCCTCCAGATGCCTAAGGCTGTTGAGCAGGACAGAGGGGTCCTGACCCCAGTGGGGCCGGGGGAGGACATGCAGACAGGGGACCACGTACCTGTGGGGCAATTTGTGTCCTCTAGGCAGAAGCTGGCCTTGTGCCCCTCGGCCACCTTGGAGCCATTGAGAGTGAGGAGGTCGTAGTGGGTGAAGACCTCAATGCTGTGGTAGTGCCTGCGGAAGAGGCAGGGCCGTCAGCCTGGCAGCAGCAGGAGAGGAGCCGGCAGGGAGCAGGGAGGCACCAGGCCCCATCGTTACCCAGAGAGGAGCGTTATAATAGCAGGGCAGTACCCTTCTCCCTCCCAAACCCAAGATTAGTATGACCCTA
Source organism: Bubalus bubalis (assembly GCF_019923935.1). Lineage (NCBI taxonomy): Eukaryota > Metazoa > Chordata > Mammalia > Artiodactyla > Bovidae > Bubalus > Bubalus bubalis. The sequence goes on from NC_059179.1 coordinate 19,552,741, forward strand.
CTCTCCTGGCACTCCTGCCAGGCAACCAGACAAAGCTGCCCGCATCCCGCAGGGTCTCAGCCAGGTGAGGCGAGGTCAAAGCTCCAGGAGATGCTGCCTGACTACAAGGCCAGAGCCCTGCAGGTGGAAGGAAGGGACACGACCAGAGACTAGCCCAGGAGCGGAGCTGTGGAGCGTGGAGGGACGCTAATGCTGCTCCCTGCCAGCCTGGGCCCAGATGGCTACCATTGTTTCCAGTCCAGTTCTAATGACAACTCCGTCCATGCTACAGGGAAAGATGCTTATTATCTCAGCGAAGTCGAGTCCCAAAGTCACTGCCCGCTCCTCTCAGCTTTCCCCACCCACGGCTATATGAAGAAAAAAAAAAAAAAAAAACACCCTTTTCCATTCTGCCTTTGTTGTAGACAACGTCTCTCCTTCTGTCGGGGCTGGAAGCTGCTGATAGGAAAGAATGCTCCTTGTCCCCTTCCAGCACCAGCGGCGTTTCCTTGCTCCTCCTTGGGGGCCTCGCTTTGCTGCTGCAGAAATCAACCAGCTTTTTCTGCAGAGCTAGCATCCTGGATGGGATGGCTATTTTGGGTCTCCAGGTTTCTAGGAGTCCCCATTTCACCTGGCTGTTAAAGACAAGGCTTAAGGTCCCCAGAGAAATATCCTTCTAACAGAGACCAGCTCTGCTGGTGAGGACCACTCCACAGGATACCACAAGGCAGGTGCGAGAGCAATGGAAAGGCCAGGTGATGCTCGGGATTCCTCACTGCCTCCTGGAGGCAGGGCTGGCAGCATGTCTAGGAAGGAAGGCTCTTTCCCTGAGCTCACACCCACCCCTCCCAGGAAGGACCAGACTGGTTGGGTCTCCACACCCTGGTTTTGGCCCCCTAAGGGCTGAGGCCCGAGCAGGCGCTCACCTGTGGCACTGGTGCCAAGTCCAGCTGTGGCGCCCCGTCTTGGGACGGAAGTCGGCCCGGCCCAGGTTGTGGATCTGTGAGGAGAAGCGCAGCAGACGCCGGTGTCCGTAGGGCCAGTCCATGCGGTCCGCGGACTGAGACAGGCAGTTCTCCTCGTGGGCGCAGTACAGCAGGCTGAGCGGGCGGTCCTCCAGGTAGGCCGTCTCCTGCACCAGCTGGGCGTTCATCACGAGGTCCGGGGCACCTGGGCACCGTGGAGACACCAAGGTGAGGGAGGTAGCCGGTTTTGCTCTCCGGCCTAGGGGACAGGCTTGCCTCCAGATTGAGTGCTTTTGGAGGAACCAGGAGAGTAGGGCGGTTTAGGAGTCAGAAGATTTCCCTGGTGACTCAGACGGTAAAGTGTGTGTCTGCAATGCAGAAGACCTGGGTTTGATCCCTGGGTAGATCCCCTGGAGAAGGGAATGGCAACCTATGTTGGTATTCTTGCCTGGGAAATTTCACGGACAGAGAAGCCTGGTGGGCTACAGTTCATGGGGTCGCGAAGAGCTGGGCACAACTGAAGCGACTTAGCACGCAGCACGCATTAGGAGTCGGGAGATGTGAGTTCTCCTAACAGGAGAGATCTATCACCTTAAGCTGGGAGGCTGCTAGCGTCACAGTGGAGCTTGCTGGCTTCGTAGCTAGACTACCTGGGTTCCTGTCTTGGCTAAATTTCTGTCTACACCACTAAGGGGAATTGCTTATCCTTTCGTCTATCATTTTCCGCATGTGTAAGATGCAGATAATGAATAATATGAGTGTGATAGTACCTGTAACGTGCTGAGACCATGGTGTGGCCCGTGGCAAGCATGAGTGACGTAAGCTAGCATTGCTTTTGTGCAGTATACCTTTGCCTATAAGCCTGGCTCATATAACCTCTCGGAAGCTCTGCGGATGCCAGGCTTGTCACCTCAGTTCTTTCTCTAAGCCTCAGTTCTTGTAATGTGAGAGGGAGAGGGCTGGAGATTGCAAGAGTTCATCTCCGAACCTGGTCCTGGGCTCTGGTGTTCTGGACCATTCTGCTACATTTTCTGAGACTGTACTTCCTCCCGGGCTCCTCTTCTACCCTGATGGCCACCATGGGTGTTCACACCGGGATACTGCGTGCCCTGGTGCATGGAGTCCACCGTGCTGGAGCCTGCATCTCCACAGGCTGCTCAGTGCCTCTCCGGTTCCCTTCCTGTCACAGGGGCTCTTACCCTCCTCGGAGCCACCGTGCCGTCACCACGGTCCCTTGTGTGTGAGTGCAGAAATGTGGAGATCCACAGCTTTTGCCTTGTACCATCGAGAGAGAAAACTGCCAATTCTCAATGCTCGTTCATGCAAAAACTGGGTTACAGTTTAAATTTGGGGCGGAGCCATCGCTGACAATGGTGAGACGGGAACACGGGTTTATTTTCAGTGAATGGGCATCAGGGTGGGAGCTGGTTTGCTGGATGATGTCTGCACTATCACTAAATGCTCTTGGAATGCCCGAGGTATATTTTGGAGACGGACAAGGGTATGCCCATGGGCACACCCTAGAATTTCTGAGGAAAAGGACTGCTTTCAGAGAGAAGAAGAGACGGTAAAGGCAAGAAAGAAATAAGAAAAATCACAGGGGAGAGTTGGGGACAACCACAGGGATGGTGCATTGGCTGCTTGTGCTCAGCCGTTGTGAAGTATCAAATGAATTCAGGAGGATTCCTGAAGGAGGACTCCATCAAGGGGCACAGGGTCCCAGGAGGGGAGAGAGTGGGGAGCTGGCCCCTGGTATGCAGGAAACTGTGGCTGGAGTCCCACTTGGAAACCCCATCACCCTGCAGGGGAGGATGTGCTGTAAAGGCTGGCGCTCTTCCAATGAGCGCTGATCAGAGTGAAAGTCCTAAGCTTGCTGATGGAGCTGAAGGATGTCTTGGCATTGCAGCCTGGCTGGGAAGAAGGTCATGCAGCCACTTGGGTTGGTGGCAGCCTGCAGCCTCTGGACTGGATAGAGTTCTTGGCCCAGACCTGGTTGGCATATGTCACACAAAGGCTGCTACCATAAGAATCTGGGGGTGTGGGGTAGATGGATGCTTCAAAACGGTCTTGACCTAAAATAAAGCCTTTTGGGTAAATCCCACAGCTCACTGTAAGGCCCACGTGTCCTCACATTTCTATACCCTCTACAACAGCTTTCAAACTCTTTTCTTACTACAAACTACAGTAAGAAATATGCTAATATTTTATGTTGTGATGTGCATGCATGCTTAGTCGCTCAGTTGTATCTGACTCTTTGAAACCCCTGGACTGTAGCCCTCCAGGCTCCTCTGTCCATGAGATTTCCCAGGCAAAAATACTGGAGTGAGTTGCCATGCCCTTCTCTAGGAAGAAAGATCCTTGCTGGATCTTCCTGACTGAGGGACTGGACTCGAGTCTCCCACATCTACTGTACTGGCAGGTGGATTCTTTACCACTGAGCCACCTGGGAAGCCCTAGGTTGTGATACACAGATATAATATCAAGAGAAAAATACTATCCGTACTAAATGTAACATGTTGTTGCTGTTGTTTGGTCATGACACAAACACTGAAAAACACTGTTGTGTATCCTCACATTGCAGGTACTGTCTTAATTCTTACATTAACCCCATGAGCGGGGCACAGCTTGTTTCCCCATGTGGCAGGTGACCTGGCCACACGTGGCAATAACAGAGCTGGTGCTCCACATCCAGCCCTCCCTCCACTCCCAACCCTGGGGCCTTGGAGCTGGAACCAGCTCTCAGGGCCCTCCCTGAGATGGGATGGGAGTTGCAGGCTTGGCAACCTAGAGGAGCCACGTCCACCCATCCCACTGGCCCCTCCCGTTACTCACTGTCTGTGCAGGAGACTCCGGCTGAGAAGCGCCCCGTGCCGTGGGAGCAGTGCACTGGCCCGTGCCTCTGACACTGCTGCAGGGCCAGCTCTGTGCCTGAGCAACGCACCCCGCTCATGACCACTTCTCTGGCTCCCGGCGTCCCCTGCCAGTACCAGGTGTCCTAAGGAAACAGCCAGCATCCCCCAGTCAGGGCTGAGACATGCTCTTAGAGTCACCTGACTCCATTTGAGGCTTGGACCCCGGCCAACCACGCTCACCTAGCTGTGCTCAGCCTTGGCCTGAAAATCTTTAGTGATGCCACTTTGGACCCCTCTGGTATTAGAAACGCCTTCCATGTATGAGGGCAAAATCCACTGCTGTGGCTTCCACCACTGGCCTTGTTCCCATCACTCTCCCTGATTGCAGCCCTCAGCTGTTTGAAGATGATGGTCCTGGTCCCTTCCTGTCCACTCAGACCTGTCCCATTTCCTTAGCTGTTCTTCATACAACCCTACATGGCCGGTTGTGCTCAGGGTTGAGCCCAGTTCTCCAGGGTGAAGGGTGCCCAGTACTGCCAGGCAGGCCACTGCGGGTGAAGCTGAAGCAGTTTCTCCATAGCAGCCTTGCCCCAGGCCTCTTGATTTCGTTTCCTTGATATCTTTTGAATCTATCCACCTGTCTCCCCCAGGACTGCCACTAGCCCCGTCCAAGCCAGCAACATTCTCAGCTGGGCACCTGCAATAGTGTGCTCCTCTGTATTCACAGTAATCCCCACCCCAACAGTTTGCCAACTAGCAAGGAAGAAATCTTTTAAAAAAAATCTGCCTTGCGGGCTTTGAATGGTCTTGCTCCTGCCTCCTCCTCCACCCTCACACTTCACACAGATCGATCACTCTAGAAGCCGCACTCCACCCCTGATTTCCTCAACCAAGTCAGGTGTCCTCTGGCCACAGGGTCTTCACATGGGCTCTTTATTCCTCCCCCACCTCATCTGGCTTATGTCTGCTCATCTCTCAAGCAGATACAGCTGTGTGCCCGTTGTATGAACGTTTTAGGAAAAACCGCCTCCCCCACGTGACTGTGTGGGGACGGACTGCTCCATGAGGCAGGAACTGTGTCTTGTTCACCACAGGATCGCCAGCACCCAGCATTCACTGGTGCATAGTTCCACTCATAACTAACTGTTGAATGAATGAATGAAGGGTCAGCAGCTTTAGCATGGCAGAGACCTACCTTGATGGCATGGCTGGCAAAACCCAGGCCAAGCTGTCGACAGGCCACCATGGCTTCGCTGAGGCCCCAGTGGTCACTGCACACGGCCCCCCAGCGCTGGACGCCGTTCACCTCCACCTGCACCTCCACCACCCCCTCCTCGGGGCTGCGCCCACCAGCCAGGCGCACCTGCAATGGTCAGGGGTGTGTGAGGAGCAGGGCCAGTTTAGGAGGGGGAGAGCGTGGGGCTGCTGGCTGGGAGACCTGTCCAGGCCAGCTCACCACGCAGCCCTGGACATGACACTCCCCTTCTCTGGGTTGCTCTCCTCTGTAAAGTGAGGACATTTTATTGGATAGTCCCTAAAGTCCCTGCCCGCTTGAGAAAGTTGACTCAGAGTGCCTGCTCCCAGGCCTTGCCTTCCATCTACCTGAAATCCTGCCATTGATGATGACTCCCTAATTGCCAAGTGCTTTCATATCTGTCGTCACATTCACAGTGACCCTCCGGGACAGCTGACCCCATTTTACAGAAGAGAATAAGGTCAGAGACAAGAGAGACTTGCCCGCAATCCACATTAGCATGATGCTTGAACTCTGACCACTCCCTGGTGCTGACACCCTGCAGCCCTCTGCCCATGGGCCGCTTCTCTCTCAACTTCATGGGGGACCTGAGCGGGTAGGGCAGGCGAGCCCATCTGCCTGAAGTCAGTCCCCTTGAGCCTCTGCCATCTCTGAAGGCCAAAGCCTGGCCCTGAGGGGAAGCAGGCCAGGCCAGGGGAGACTCACAGAGGAGAGGGCAGTCCAGGCTGGCTCCAGGCAGGCTCTGGGGCCCAGAGCGCTAGCGGCCTCTCACAAACCCTCCCCACTGGCTGCATGCAGTGTCCGGGGCTATCTCAGGGCTGCCCAGCCCTGGGCTCACCTGGTCCTGGAAGCCCATGTTAGGGATGTTGCATCTCACGGCAGCATCATTGTCATGTTGGCAACCATTCTGGGAGCCTTCCAGGGAAGGGCAATCGCTGAGGGTCTGCTCATATCCCCTGCAGCGAACTTCACTCAGGTGGATGGGCCCCAGAGCTACAGCGCAGAGTGGGCAGAAAGGCCGTGTGAGGCTCCATCTTGGCAGCCTCACCCCTACGGCAGCTGCCCTGGGCCCCAGCACCCTGGGACCACCAGGGCATGGACCAGCGGCACACCCAGGCTCTCCCACCCCACCCCAGGCCTCCTCACTCACCCTGGCCCAGCTGGGCCCCAAAGAGGGCCTCCCGAGCAGAGCCGAAGCCGAGTTGGCGGCACACGACGCTGGCGGAGATGAGGTTCCATCCGTGGTCACAGACGGTGCCCCACTGGCGGTTCATGAGCACCTCCACCCGGCCCTCGCCCACCTGGGCCCCTGAGCGGAGGCGCACCTTCATCTCCTGCTGGGAGAACACCCGGCTTCAGGGAGGGTGAGGAGGAGGCAGGCATAGGGGCTGCGCCCCTTCAATTCAGGCAGGGCCAAGGACTGGCGTTCTAGTCTCATCTCTGACTCCTGCAGCCATTGCCTTGAATAAGTCATTTTCCTCAATCCTCCCCCTTCCTCAGTAACAAAGAAGCACCACAATAATAGTCATACCAAATTCATAAATTGTTACGTAATAACAGTAACAATAAAGGTAATAACAAATTCCAGCCTCAGGAGTTGGGGTTCCTGGGCTTCATAACCTGCCACCTAGTCGCTAGGCGAGTCCCTTCCTCTCACCCAGTCTCACTGCTGCTTTGTCCTTTGGGACTGAACCTACAGCAACGCTTCCCCAGCAGATCTGTGAAATGATTTTAGAGACCTGCGGGCACGTGGTGTTAATGAAACGCACGGTGGGGAAGTCATTTCCGTTAATTCTCTCCCGTCCCTTCCTGCACCGTGAGGAGACCCTCTCACGTGGAGACGTCGGCCTGCAACGCCTCCCGAGCTCTTGGTCTTTGCTTTTATAATGAGGGCCAGGCTCGGGCTCAATACCTTTGGCCCTCAATGGGATGCAGCTACAGTGTAATTACAGTTTTTATAGTTACCTTCTATTCCTGGCCAGTGATGTCAGCTTTCCATTTATGGTAGGGTTATAAATGGGCCCTTTTAAATAAATCCCAAAGTTCAACCATTCTGGGACTTGCTCTCCTCCTGGTCTGAACCAATGTCCCCTTGATGAGGGGTTCGCCCCCCTCCTCCCCTGCCTCTCCTGGAGAGTCCCCTCCCACGAGTCAGTCCCTCCCCACGGAGCAGGGTCTTGTGAGTGGGGCCTGGGCCTCCAGGCCTGCGGGCAGGGCCCTGGGGACCCACCTCTGTCCTGGACTCCTTGCGCCCTGGCTTCGCCTTCGGAGGACGGAAGCGGGGCCCTGCCACACAGCTGACCACAGCATGCATGCCACCCGGGCAGGCCGGCCGCAGCTTGCCCTGGGCTGGTGCCACCTGCACCTGGCAGTTGGCCATGTGGGGCTCTGTGCCCAGGCAGTTGACACGGTGGATCCAGAAGGAATTCTTCTTCGTTAGGCTCTTCAGTCTGGAAGACAAGCTAGACTGAGGGCGGAGAAGGGGTGCTCAGGACTCTGGGAGGCAAGGCACCGGGGAGGGGAGAGGGGCCTGGAGGAGGGGAAGGGGGAGGAAGGAGGCCCTTCATGCCACCTCGTTTGCACCCTCCCGTGAGGGCACTACTCCTTACCTAGAGTTGGGGTCCTTCATCTTTGAATCCCAGGCTTTCCTGGAGGGGAGCAAACAGGTGGGGAGTGGAGTGGGTGCAGAAGTCCCAGCCCTGTCACCCTGGCTCCTCAGAGCTGTGCTTGACTTTGCACTGGACTTCACAGTTGGCACACTTGTTCACAAATCTGATTTCAATGCTGAGCTTCGTCACAGTCTGAGAGGGTGGCTGCTCCACAGATAAAGACGATCTCCACTTCACAGCGAGGGAAAGCAGGGCCCAGCAAGGTCCCTTGACTAAACCCAAAGTTGGGTCCTCTCTGCACCGGGCTGCCCAGGGCAGGAGGTTCCAAGCTTGCCCTTTCCCCAGTCTATTTGAAGGGCAGCCTTTAGGGAGCAACCCCATGATAAGGGGCCCAGGCAAAAGTCCTCTGGGGACAGGTGGAAGTTGAAGGCCTTTCTGCTGGGGGCTGCCCACCCAGAGATACTGAGGCTATAATCAGGGCTGCCTTCCTCATGGGTGGTAGGCAAGTCAGCCAGGCCCAGATGTGCAATTACCAGGCAGCAGGGAGTCAGGGACCCAGACCCCAGTCATGCCCAAGGACAGAGCCACGTGGCTGGTCTTGGAAACTAGGGTCAGCTAAGCCAGAGACACAGAGAAGAACAACTGATTGGGGATGGGTAAGGGTAGATGACTCATGTCCTGTGGGAGATGAGAAACATACGAAGCGCTCACTGATCAGAGCGGGTAGAAGCCTGACTGGTAATCATTTACAGGCTGATGCAATCTTGTGACAGGTCTGTCACATTTCTGACAGAATATTTTTATGTCTCCTCTTAAATGCCTCCCCACCCCATGCCTGGTTTACACGCAACCCAATCAGAACCTGGCTTACATCCCAGTTGAGGAAATTCGCTGGGTCAGGGTTCAGAGAATTCTCTGCGGATTGGATGACTGAAGCCTGGATGCCCTACCAAGGACCTGAAGCCTGTTATCAGCAAAGCTTAGACCGGAACCCACACCATCTGTCCTTGTGGGCAGCACTGTATCTTTACTGCTGCTGAGTCGCTTCAGTCGTGTCTGACTCTGTGCGACCCCATAGACAGCAGCCCACCAGGCTCCCCCGTCCCTGGGATTCTCCATGCAAGAACACTGGAGTGGGTTGCCATTTCCTTCTCCAATGCATGAAAGTGAAAAGTGAAAGTGAAGTCGCTCAGTCGTGTCCGACTCTTCGAGACCCCATGGACTGCAGCCCACTAGGCTCCTCCACCCATGGGATTTTCCAGGCAAGACTACTGGAGTGGGGTGCCATTACTCAGGTCTAATTTTCTAATCAGGACATGGTTTTACATACCCTACTCCAGTACTCTTGCCTGGAGAATCCCATGGACGGAGGAGCCTGATAGGCTGCAGTCCATGGGGTCGCTGAGGGTCGGACACGACTGAGCGACTTCACTTTCACTTTTCACTTTCATGCATTGGAGAAGGAAATGGCAACCCACTCCAGTGTTCTTGCCTGGAGAATCCCAGGGACGGGGGAGCCTGGTGGGCTGCCGTCTATGGGGTCGCACAGAGTCGGACACAACTGATGCGACTTAGCAGCAGCAGCAGCACATTTCATTTTGGGAGTATTCTGTGCTACAGTCAATTCTTTCTATCTGATTCGCAAGTACAATGTTTATTTTCTGACTTTTTCTAGGAGTTTCCCAGGGCCTGAAAATTCATCTTCACTCTTAATTATTGAGAGATCTATAACCCCAGAAATCCAGGGACATTCCTTGGCTGGGCCTCTTTCCCTCCCAATCCCAACACCTACTGAATGTCCTCCTATAGACCCCACTCCTGCCAGTCTCACTGCAGTCTGCAAGGTCCCAAACATATGCACACAGACACAAACACACACACAAATACATGCATGTGCACACACACGCATGTACACACATGTGCACAGACATACACGGGCGCACACACACATGCACGTGCACACACACTCAGCCACTAGCCCGCCTCCTGCACAGCCCTCCTACCTGTAGTGGTGCCTTCCTACCTGTAGTAGTGGCTGTCGACAGGTGCCTCGCTCGGGAAGCCCAGCATGCCGCACACCACCCTGCTGTTGTTCTTGGTCCAGCCCTGGTCACACACCTGCCGCCAGTGGCCCTCGTACTTCACCTCCACGGCTCCCTCGGTCACCGGGCTCTGCCGCTTGGCGCTGGCGAGGATGGCCTTGAGCCGCACCTCCTCCAGCCGCCGGTCCTGCAGGATGTGTAGTCTCCATGGGCCCCAGGAGTCCTGCTCCTGCTGAACCTGCTGCAGGTCTTCACATGGGAAAGCTGGGGCTTGGAGCACTTAGAGATCATGCCACCCAGCACCCTCATTGGACGGGATGGAAACGGAGGCTCAGAGATGGGGAGGCAGGGGCTGAGGGCCACACAGTGAGTATGAGGCAGAAGCTCGGTTTGTTTAGGGTCCTTTCCTGAACCCCAGAGAGGACCAAGCAGATCCACACCCTCCCTGGGCTCAGGATGGGAGCCTTTGGAGTTTGGGAGGCTTCCATCGGGCACAGGGGGACCTTCTTCATAGCACCCTGGGGAGGACAGAGGATGGACACCGACCAGCTGCTTGAGACCACAGCAGGATCCTTTGGCCCTTGAGCCCCCCACCCTAGCCCTGAATGACTTAGACCAGTGTGGAGCCGCCTGCCATGGCCGCCCCAGTCAGTGGGCCTGGGCCAGCTGTCCTCAAGCTGAGTCTACCCAGCAGCAGAGGGTAAGAGTCAGAGACCTGCCCTGCCTGCCCCTGTTGTTTGGTTTGAGCTGTTTTTAGCTCCGGTTTGTTTGTGCCCGGAAGACACAGCAATTGTGGCCGGGCCTTGTGGGTGAGGCAACCCCCTACCCTCTCATGGGGAGCAGCTTCAGTGATTCCCGGCAGGCCCAGCCTCGAGTCCCTGCCCGCCCACCTCAGGCTGGGGCCCTGTCCGTGCACCTGCTCCAAGCCACAAGCAGGTGTCGGGGCCCCAGGGGCACTTCCCAGCCTGTTCTCTGCTCCCTTTCCTCTCCCTCCTCCTCCTGGCTCATCACCTGGAGGCCTTCCATTCCCTGGCCACGCCCTCAGCTCAGGCAAGGGCCTGAACAGCCTCCTCACCTGGGGCCCGAGGGCATTGGAGACCCTCTCAGAACTGTAGCCACGCTGGCGCTGGCGCTGGGGATTGCATACCACTCCGACGTCCTCTGAGTGAGTGCAGTCACTGACACCCCAGCCGTTAGACCCGCACTGGTCCAGGGAGCTCTCTGTGCCCACACAGTGCACATTGTCCAGCCAGATGGGTCCTGTAGGGGGAGGATGAGTGATGCTTGGGGACAGGCACAGAGAGGTAAGTCATGGGCTCTGCCTTCTGGATAGGATCCCACTTTCCTCTCCCAAAATCTGAGTGGGAAATGGGGGTGGGAGAGAGGAGTTAGTTCTCCTGGGAGCTTGGTATCTACAACCCTGCCTACTGCCTCCTCTCAAAATCAGATCCCAATGAATCTGCTTTAGGAAAATGCCAGGTAGGTCTAGCAATCAGGTCTATCTGTTCCCTCATTTATCCATCTAGTCTTCACCCATCAGCATTTGCTGAGCACCTATTGTGTGTGATTGGCTTCCTTGGCGGCTCAGCAGTAAAGAATCTGCTTGTAATGCAAGAGACGCAGGAGACATGGGTTCCATCCCTGGGTCGGGAAGATCCCCTGGAGGAGGGCATAGCAACCCACTTCAGTATCCTTACCTGGAGAATCCCCATGGATAGAGGAGCCTGGGGGGCTACAGTCCATAGGGTCACAGAGAATCGGACACGACTGAAATGACCGCACACATTCTATCATGAGTCTACCACGTGGTAAGTGCTCAATAAACATGGCTGGAATGAATGCATGCACACATGCATTGTATGTAATTGCTATGTTCAGAGAACTTAGAGTTGAGCGGCAGTGATGGTGGCAATGGTGATGGCCTCACCGCAAATGAGAAGGCAAGGGTAGGGCAGGTCGTTTGAGCTGGGTATTAAAGGATAAGTGGGGGTCTCATCTGTTCTGTTGGAGTCTCAGGGAGCCCGCCCCGGAGAGAAGCCCATTGCCATCCCCCTGTCATTCTGCAGGGCAGCACCAGTTACTCACCCTCCCCTGAGCCATACTTGGCGCTGTGGGCCCAGGTCAAGGCACCCTCAAAGCCTAGCTGGCGGCAGGCCACTGTGGCCTCCTGAAGCGCGAAGTCGTCATCACACACGGTGCCCCACTGACCCTGGTGCAGCACCTCCAGGCGGCCCTCCTCCGGCCTGCTGCCGGGACCCACCAGCCGGAGCTTCATGGTGCCCAGTGACTGTGGCCTGCTGGGAGGGGCCTGGCCCAGCAGCAGGAGCAACGGGAGCAGGGGGAGGGCGGCTGGTAGGAACCACATTAGGGTGACTTCAAGGGCAGCTGGAGTCAAGGCACCTGGGGAACAAGTAAACATGACAATGATCACCTCTGACCTCAGGCCTCTTCTGCTGGCAGAGACAAAGGGCAGCCTGGGCTCTTCCAAGTGTGTGTGTGTGTGTGTGTGTGTGTGTGTGTTGGGGTGTTGGGGTGTGTGTGTGTGGTGGCACAGATTGAGTCTGGGCTCTGAGATTAGTCCATCTGGCTCAAACCCAGCATTCCTTGGCTGTAAGTTTAGTTTTCCTGAATCTCAGTCTCCTCATCTGTAAGGTGACGGTAGTAATCCTTACCTCCCAGTGTTGCTGTGAGTGTTGAATAAAACACTGATAAAGGGCTTATCATGAGCCTACCACATGGTAAGTGCTCAATAAAGAGCTGTTTTTGATGTAGTCTCCCATAGAGGAAGGGGCTCCCCAGATGGCACTAGTGATAAAGCATCCGCCTACCAGTGCAGGAGATGTAAGAGATGTGGGTTCAGTCCCTGGGTTGGGAAGATCCCCTGGAGAAAGGAATGGCTACCCACTCCAGTATTCTTGCCTGGAGAATCCCATGGACAGAGGAGCCTGGCAGGCTTCAGTCCACAGAGCCACAAAGACTTGGACACAATTGAGCGACTGAGCATATGCATGTAGAAAGAGGGGTCCCTAAGGGCTAGACTATTCAAGCTGGAGGAGGTATAGGATATTTGGTTCAACCTCCTGACTCCAGAAATAAGGAATTAGGACCTAGAGAGTTTAAGAGACTTGCCCAAACCACACAGCAAGCTCCACCTCTAGGAGGCGCATGATTTGTACATTGAGTCAACAAACATTTCTGGAATATTTGCTTCAGGCCAATGATCAGGCCAGGTGCTGGGACAAGAAGTCGTGTCAAACACTACTCTCTGCCTCATGAAGCTCAGAGATGAGGAGTCAGGGAAGGCTTTCAGAGAAGGGACATTTAAACAGGGCCTTGTTGGATGAATAAGAGTTCTCCTCCATGGGAAAGGGGAAAGAATAGGGAAGAAAGAGGGAAGGAGGTGAGTCTGTGCAAGAGCAGGGAGTGACCTTTCTTAATCCTGTACTGCAGTATCAGCGACTTGGAGGGGACCAAGGTGGAGGGACAGGCTGGGGCCAGAAGATCAAGGGCTGTGTGCACCATGTGGAGCGTCTGCCCTTCATCCAGTAGGAAGTGAGGGGTCATGGGAGCATTTGAGGCAGTGACCAGACATGGGAGAGGGCCCCCATGCCCAGGAGGCTAAGGTCAGATGTTCTTTGGGTCCCCACAGGGGACGAGTTGGGGGCTGGTCCTCCCCGCCTCATATGTTAGCAGCCTCGGTCCTAGTTAGCAAGGTTGGGAGGAGCACAGAGAACAGTTACGCCCAGCTGCAGCTGTCAGAGTGTCTGCAGCCACCGGTGTTGAAGCTCCTGCATGGCCAGCTCTATCGCTGATGGGCAGCCAAGGCCAGCCCAGAGGAGCGGATGGACAAAGTTTGGGTCCTTGGCTACTTCTTTAGTGCTTGAGTCTTAAAGGGGCTCTTTCTGGGGAGAGTCCCCCTTCTTCCATGGCCACTGCTCTTCTTGGGGGCGGGGGGATTCCATAGCTGGGAATTCTCAGTAGGGAGGGTCTTACGGGGCCTCCTGCCCCTTCCTTCCCCACAAGCTAGTTTCTGGCTGAGAATCAGTCCTTATTCCTTCCTGCACCCAGGCCCATCTCCTTTAGCCACCAAGCCTCCTGCTTTGGCCAGCCCAGTGTCGGGGGCAATAGGCACCTAGAAATGCACAAAAGAGCTCAAGAATGAAGCTCCACGGGAACAGGGACTTTGTGTTGCACCCCCAGAGCCCAGAATAGTGCCAGGTATGTAGCTGGCAAGTAAGTATCTGCAGATTTGAGGATGCGAGGCGGCATAGCACAGTGCTTAGGCAGGCAGACTGGGGGTGAGGCGCCTGTGTTCACATCCCACCTCCAATGGCTGTTTTCTGGGTGGTCTTGAGCAAATTATTTAGTTTCTCCACAGAGAGGCCACAACCTCCCCCTCTGTAAAATGGGGATAGGATTCTTGTGAAGATCAAATGCATGAGTACATGTTAAACCCTTAGAAGAGCAACTCTCAATGGTTAGTTAGCTATTATTAACAGCAACTGAAACAGCTATACTATAGAACCCTTGTCTAGGTTGGTCCCAGCCCCTCCCTGGACAAAGAAGGACTGGAGGGGGTGGCCCCAACTCCACAGCAAGTCCCCAGTACCAATACCCTTCTTTTCCATACTTCTTCTGACACAGACTTAAGAGGGGTGGGCCTCTGCTGAAGGACCCTGGGTGCTAGAGCAGCTCCCTTTTTCTTCACTCAGGAGCCGGTGGGGGTCCCCATTGGCTGTCACCACATGCAGAATGCTCTCCGCTGCCTGGGATGCCCCACTCCCTCGTCCGTGCACCCCTAAGGAGGAGGTGGCCAGCTAGGGACTGAGCCAAACCAAAATCACCATGGGAGAATTGAGCTCCGGGCCCTCCAGCTGTGATCTCTTATGTCCCAGAGGTCACACTGGGTCTGGCCTAAAAGATGACCGTGCTCCCCGACAGCAGGAGTCAGGATGTGCCTCATTTTGCCACCAAATCATGTGACACGAATCAGAGGCTCTCTTTTCTCTGAGACGCAGGTGCAGCCCCTCTAAAATGACAGGGGGCACTGGACATGCTGTGGGTCATCGGTGGGCTGGGCAGGCCTGTTGTGTGACTGACATCCCTAGAGTACTGGAGGCCGCATGAAAGGCTGTGGGCAGCCCTGGGCCAACAGGCTCCCTCCCCTCCAAGGAGCCTCTGTGGGGACAGGGGTGGGCCTCTGCTGAAGGACCCTGGGTGCTAGAGCAGCTCCCTTCCATGAAAGCCCCCCAGGAGGTGGATGGGCAGTAGCAGGAACTGGGTCAAAAAAGGGAGAGTCCAGCCTTCCTGCCCACTGTAGTTGTCTCTGCAGCTTTTGCTCACATCACACTTGTCTACTCATGTTCCCCAAAACACATCCTCTGTCTCCCAGTCTCCAAGCCTTTGCTCTCATTGTTGCTTCTCCCTGGAGTACCCTTTCCCTCTAGCTCAAATTGCTAAATTCCTACACATCTTTCCATACCGGGTTCAAAGGCTACCCCTCCATTAAGCGCCCCCCACCCTGCCCAGACCCCAAAACTTCTTAGCACTTGGTGTCTTTGCTTCCTGTCCCCACAACCCAGAGGACTGTCTCCCCACAGCTGTTCCCGCAGCACTGAGCACAGAGAAGAGGACCAGGCTGAGAAGCCTCTTCAGAGAAGGAAGCAGCCTCCAAAGTGGTAGTGCTTTTCCCAAGTGAAGAAGAGAGAGGGTCCGAAGGAGGAGAAGGAAGGCTGAGAAGGAGAGGAGGTTAACAATAAGCTATCATGATGATTATACATTAAAAAATATTTATTGAACACATCTCCACTTGACAGATGGGAAGATGAGACCCTGGGACGCTAAGTAACTTGCTCAGGCAGGATTCAAACCCAGGCATCATGGTTCCAGAACTGGGCTCTCAGAGAAGGATGAACATGGAAGGAGGCAGAGGAGGGAAAGGAGGCAGGGAGATGAATGAAATTCCACCCTGCTGCTGGTTGATTTATGACCCAGCCGTGGTGTGAGGGCACTGGGCTGGGTGCCAGTGCTGAGTGCAACCAAGTGACAGATCCAGGATCCTGCCAGCTTGAAGGAGACAGGCACCTGAACCAGGTACTGCCAGGGGCCCCTGGCACCTGGCTTGACCTGGCCCTGCTAGGGGGACTGAAAGTGCCTGAGGGTATTGAGGAGAGAGCGCTGGGGTGGTATCCTGGTGGGAACCAGCCTTGGGAATCACTAAAAGCTTCTTCTCTAGCTCTCTGTGGAGGGGGTGAGCCCCCCACCCCCACGCCCCAGCCCTGATATCCTCCCTGGGACCACTGGCTGTGGCGGCCTGACACAGTGCAGACGAGTGTCCACGTGTTCTGGCATAGGGCCTGTGAGTTTGAAGCCCTCTGCTACCTTTCACCTCTCCCTTCCAATCTGCAGCCCTGGGCAAACCCCTGGGCCACCCCAGCACACTCAGTTTTGGTCTGTTTCCTCCCAGAGTCCGGCTGCACTCCGCCTCTGTGTCTCCTAAGTCACAGGAGAGACATCTGAGCCCACCTGCCCCTTCTCCTGCCCCGCCCCCAAACCGGGGAGAGAAGGCCAGAGAAATGCTTGGACTACACGCAGCGTGTCCAAAAACAAGACACGCAGGCACCCGAGGCCGCAATGCACCACCCAGGGAGGGCCTTGGGCCAAGCTCCCCAACTTGGACACTTCCACTGGCAACAGGTTGGTGAGCGACTAGGGGGCTAGGCTCACTGTCCAGGGGACCCCCATCCCTCCCATTCCCAGCTTTCAGGAACCCTCAGAGACTTGCAGACCCCCCCCAGAGAGACAGAAGTCAGGCAGACAGGACAGCTAGAGACAGACCTGGCCAGGCACCAGGCAGGGGCTCACCGGCTGGAGCGCGAAGTTGCAGGGCTGGGACCTGGACTCCGCGGCCAAGCAGCGCTAACCGGCCTCCTGGGCGCCTGGGGGCCCTTTTATCCGGCTGCCGCCCGCGGCGCCCCCACCCCGCCCGCCGCGGAGGAGGCCCGCAGGCCCCGCCCCCGGGCGGACCTGGGCTCGGCTGGAGCCCCGCCCGGCCGGTCTGCCCCTCCGAGGGCTCGGCGAGTCCAGACCCCGGACGCGATCCAGTGCGGCCCGGCGCCCGCTGGCCTGGGAAAGCCCGGGGTCGCGAAAGTTGAGGGGGTCGAGGAGCAGCTGTTTTCCGTGGAGGGAACTGGCACGCTGCAGCAGGAGAGATTGTGGGAGGATCGGAGTTCCCGGGGAAGGACAGCGGCGCAGCGCCAGCGGGAGGCCGAATCCCTCTGTGGCCTCGTGAGTCCTCGTCGGAGGACTCACAGCTTCCTTCTCTGCAAACCCGGTGGTACACCCAACCCCAGGGCTGACCTGGGAATTATGTTCAGTGGATCTCAAAGGGGACTGTCCCAGGGCCGAGTCCCACCAGCTTGGTTACTTAGGACAACGCAGATTCCCTTCTGCAGGGACCGGCAAGGGGCCCAGGCAACTCGGTGCTAATTAGGTCCGGGATGGTGTGGTGCAGGTATGCTGTCTTTGGAGTAACAGGCGATCCTCTTCATTGCCCTGCACCCTCTGAGTTTATTGAGTACTACCGGGGCATGAGGCCTCTGTTCTCCCCATTGTACAGTTGGGAATACTGAGCCCCAAGAGATAGGACTTGCCCCCTAGCATAGTAAACTGTAATGGAGAAAACTTCAGTTCTCCATTACAACCCCTTACAGAGTTGAATGAGGATGTTCTGGCCCTTGGGGGATGGGGGGAGAGTGTGTGGAGGGTGGGGTGGGGGGAGTCTGTGAAATAAGACAAAAGTAGGAGAGGTCAACAGAGGGGAGTCCCATAAGCCTCCTTGGGTACCCAGATACCTGACTCATAGCCCCTTTTGTCCCAATTTCTTTCCCCCAGTTCTGGTTCCTCCCCGTGCCTCGTCTGTCCTCCCCTGTCGCCCCGTCTGTAAAACAGGCAGAGTTCCAACCTCCCAGCTTCCTCCCAAGGCCAGATCAGTACAGCCTGATCCTGCAACTCCCCACCCTACAACTTGCCTGACTATCTTCCAAAGGCTCATTCATTCAGCAAATCTTTATTGATTTTCTCCTACTTTCTAGACAGGGGGCCAGAGTGCTAGACATTGCTGGGGGTGGATGGGAGGGGCTTTCCAGTCTGGTCTGGGAGGCAGATGTGTAAACAAACACTACAGTAAGGCAGATTGTGATAAGGGCTAGGTTGGGGAGGTAGACTTATTTGATTTCTGGGTGACATCCAGGTCACACCAACCTGGCCACTGGAGGACTACTGTTCATCCCTGGCTGCCCCAGTCCCAGATGTCCCCCCAATGGCCCTGCCCCACCCCAACTGGACCCAAAGAATTCCCTGTGATGAATCAACAGGAAAGAATGTTCCCAGCCTTGGGTCAGTGGCAGCAGTAGCGGGCCAGCCCCTCCCCCAGGGACAATGAGGCAGCTGTGGGCTGGAGTGCCAGGTATGCCCTGGCCCCCTCCCCATGCCTAGCCACCTCTCATCCGGAGCCAGGAACAACACGGAAAGCTCAGAAAACATGGGCTCCATCTGCTGCCAATCACCCTCCAGACCTGGCTGCCCAGAACTAAAAATACCCTGGAGGCCAGAGGCTGGCCTGGTCTGGAGCCCAGAGAATGAATGGATGTTTCCCGGAAGTCCCTTAACCTACAAGTCTCTGGGCAGAGGCTGAGGTTGGGGAGCAGGGGAAGGAAGGACTTCCCAGGGATCACTGTGAGCCCCCTCCTTGAGAAGCAAGGGACTTGGGTCCCTGGCCCAGCTCCATTCCTTACTAGTGGTGAGATTGTCTCAGCTGAGTGGCCGTCTCCTTGTCCTTAAATGCTATTGCTCTGGGGGTCAAATGGGACAGTTCAGTTCATCTCAGTAAGCTTTGACTTGATGGAGACAGCCCGCTCCCTCCTTCGCACCTAACTGTGCTCACAGCCTCAGCCGAGACCCTCTACTGCACTCTTGATGTACAGGTCTGTGTCCCCCTCGACTCTGGGGCTCCCTCGAGTCTCTTATTTATCTCTAAATCCAGTTTCTATCACAGGGCTTGGCATCCATAGCAAGGGCTCAATAAGTCCTGGTGGACTGGATAAATAGGCTGGTTTTGGGCTGGTTCTTGAGCCAGAGCTGGGGAGAGGCAGACAAGCTGGATGTGAGGTCCCTGTCCTCAAGGAATTTGCAAAGTGATGGTGAAGACAGACACACCATCAACAGATGAGGCATCATCACCGTCATCATAACAGCCAGCAGGTGTGGAGCGGTTTTTCCGTGTATCATCTTATTTAATCTTAAAATTCCTATGGACAGGGCTTCCCTGGTGGTCCAGGGGTTGAGAATCTTCTGCCTTGCACTGCAGGGGGCACTGGTTTAATCCCTTGTCTGGGAAGATCCCACATGCTGCGAAGCAGCTAAGCCTGTGTACCTCAACTACGGAGTCCATGTGCCATAAATACTGAAGCCTGCATGCCTAGAGCCTGTAATCTGCAACAAGAGAAGCCATGGCAATGAGAAACCCATGCACCACAACTAGAGAAAGCCCGTGTGTAACAACAAAGAACTCCACCACAGCCAATACATGAATGAATAAATCTTAAAAAAAAATCCCTATGGACAGTTCTTTCATCACCCTCCTTTTACAAATGACGAACTTGGGGCACAGAGAATTTAAGTGAGTTGGTCGAAGTCACACAGCTGTTATTGGCCGAGGTTAAGCAAGTGGAGCCTAATCACAGGGCTGTAAGGTTACAGAGGAGGGAAATCTGAGGATTGAAGTCTTCATGGAAGAAGAGCCCTGAAGGATGGATATGATTCACTATGTAGAGAGGGGGGAAAGGGAGGTGGTCATGAATAAAGCTTTGGAAGTCATGGAGAACTGTACAGATGTCAGGAGTTTCCTGTCTCCCTTCAGCCCCCACCCAGTCCTCCAGGGGGCCGGGTGTAAGCATCACCGTCTGCCCACCCCCTTAGAGCGAGGCACTGCGAGGTTAATCAGTAGCTAACAGGAATCCCTTCCGCATGGGGTATTCCTCATCCTTGCCTGAGTCAGGGCCTGTGCCTCCCTCCCAAGTGGGAAGGCCCATATCTCCTGCACAAATCTGTGACCTTGGACATTGCCAGCAGCCCTGGGGAGCGCCTGGCTAGAGTACCTCGTGCCATGCCCGCTGGGCAAACCTTCCCTCTCAGTGGCCTTTGGGACTTGGCCCCATCTTCTCTGAGACTCAGTATGGAGGAAATTGTACAGTTTGGAAATAGGGTCCTGAATTCTAGTTCTGGCTGAGCTGTGTGGCCTCCGTGAGCTGTTTTGCTGAGCCCAGTGTATGGCTTCCTGCATCCCCTTGTCCTGCCTTCGCACTCCTGCCCTCTGGCATCCCAGAGCCAAAATTTTCTCTTCCCTGAATCTCTGCAGATCCTGGCTTCAGTAAATCCTGTGTAGATGGATCCTCCTAACATGTTGTCATGCTCTCGTTCAAGAATCTCCAGTGGCTTACCATTGCCCAGAGGATATGAAGAATCCACTGCTCCTCCTGTTCCCTCTACTCCTTTCCTCTCCTGACTTCATTTTTCACCTTCTATCTGCCCTTCAGGCCTCACCCTGATTCTAAACTCCTCTGTAAATTCATCTATGAAAGCTTGAATAAATGCTCTCAAAATATAAGGTGCTGATCAAGTCATGGTGCTGGACCAGACACGATCTCTGGCCTCGAGTTGCTCACCGTCTAGTGGGAGAGATGACTCAAAGACACAGCTGTGGTGGAGAGTAGATTGTGATAACAAAGTGGACAAATGGGGGAGATGAGACTGTTTCAACAGAGGAAAGATTTTCTCTTTCCTGAAAACTATTTGTCAGGCACAGGGATTTTGATCAGAGCTGGGGGAGTGGGAGGTGAGGGGACCTTGAGAAATCTAGGTGATGGGCAGTGAGGAGGTGGATCTGGTCAGGCTGGAGAGGCTAGCCAAGGAAATGGGCCCTAGGGAGAAAGGAGAGATGAGCTGGCTGAGTAAGGGGAGGACATGTGCGGGAAGAGCTGTGTGTGTTAGTCGCTCAGTCATGTCCGACTCTTTGCAACACTATTGTCTCCCGCCAGGCTCCTCTGTCCATGGAATTTTTCAGGCAAGAATACTGGAGTGGGTTGCCATTCCCTTCTTCAGGGGATCTTTCCAACCCAAGGATCGAACCCAGGTCTCCTGCATTACAGGCAGATTCTTTACCACCTGAGCTACCAGGGAAGCCCCTGATTCAATGGAAATGTCAGCAAGTTGTGCTTTGTGGTATGTAATGTCATATTACCCCCTGTTCCTCTGAAAGCTTCAGAAAAATCTCTCTGACAAAAAACGTTTGGAGTTGGACAGGCCTGCCCAGCATTTGCAGGGCTTGGGCAGGAGTCAAAGGGGGCCTTATATCGTATGCTTACATATTCAAGAGTTAAACATCAACTAACTCACTGTCATACAAAACATAGTCTGTCCTCCTGCCTTGACAAAGAAACCTTCAGAAAGCCCTGGAAGGCCAGGTGTGAATCCGGAACTTTTCTACTTCTTGAAGTTCTGCGTCAAACGTGTTATTACAGGGAGTATCTACCGTGGGCCCTGGGCCCCAGTGTGGCCCCCCTCGCCCACCCTCTCCTCCATCCCACACAGCGAGGGGCCTTCTGTGTCTGGAACACCAGCTCAGCGGGCTTTGTCCAGACTTCTGCAACAATGGCCCTTTTGTGCCCTGAGCCTGGGTGCGCAGCTTGGGGGTACAGTCTGCCCTCAGGAGTAAGGGCTGGGAACTGGCTCGGACCTCATGGGCAAGAATACCAATGGAGCACGGGTTTAGAAGTGGGATGGGAGTTCCAGTGGGCACATTCCCTTGACTCTGTGAAAACCATGCCCTATGGAGAAGGCATGACTGGATGAGGCTGGAGTGCTGGCCCCTGAAGCAGGGAGTCCTTGCCTAGTCTAAGGACAGTCTTGGGGAGGAAGAGCCATGGGGAGGTGGGAATGTGGCTTAGAGGTGGGCCCTGGGGCTGGGTGGGGAATAAAATCAGTCAAGTTTAGAAGTTCATGGGCCGTGCAGCCCCCAGAGTCAGGTGGGGGCCCTCACACTACCTCGGCAGACAGGGGAGCCACGGAAGCTTTTGGAGGAGGGTAGGGTGTGGGTTTTTGGAGAAGGCGATGGCACCCGACTCCAGTACTCTTGCCTGGAAAATCCCATGGACGGAGGAGCCTGGTGGGGTGCAGTCTGTGGCGTCATGAAGAGTCGGACACGACTGAGCGACTTCACTTTCATGCATTGGAGAAGGAAATGGCAACCCACTCCAGTGTTCTTGCCTGGAGAATCCCAGGGACGGGGGAGCCTGGTGGGCTGCCGTCTATGGGGTTGCACAGAGTCGGACATGACTGAAGCGACTTAGCAGCAGCAGCAGCAGGGTGTGGGTTTGGTTAGAACTGGGCCGTAGGAGCCTTACTTCTTCCCGGTACTGTCTTGAGCTGGAATTGAATTCCACAGATTTATACCTTTTGGTGGGAGGGTGCAGAGTCTGGGAAAGGGGGTTATCTGCGGGGAGGACAGGGAGGATCTTAGTAACCTGTGAGCTGCTAAAGGCAGAAAATCCAACTGAGACCCCCCTGTTTCTACTTCCACCTCTGGACCTCCAGCACAGAGGCGCTGAGTTTCCACAGCTGTTTGGATGTGCAGTGTGATTTGATCCCAGTGGTTTTACCTCATCTTTGCCCCATAGTCTTTTTTCTGTGCAGCCCCCTGAAGAAGGTACACGCTCTTAGTGCATTACCCCATTTCTCAGGTGTAAGTCCTGGGTGAGGAAGGTTGTCATCATCCTCCCCATTATCATTCCCTCCCTCTCCCTCTAGACCCCTTCCCAGGCTCTGCTCCCCACTTTCCTTTTCTCTTTCTGCCTCTTTCTTTCAGCCACACACCACTCCAAGTGTTAAGTGTTGAGTCGCTCAGTCATGTCTGACTCCATGGACTGTAGCCCACCAGGCTCCTCTGTCCATGGGATTCTCCAGGCAAGAATCTTGGAGGGGGTAGCCATGCCCTCCTCCAGGGGATCTTCTGACCTAGTGATCAAACCTGGGTCTCCTGCATTGGCAAGTGGCTTCTTCACCATCTGAGTCACTAGAGAAGACCACGCCCCTCTCTAATCTCTCCCCCAGCTCTTCTTCAGGTCCCCCTCCCACTCTCCCTCATGCCCCACCCAGGTCCACCTGCAAATGCCAGATGTCCTGTCTCAGCAGCTGAATGTAGGCACAGTGCCTGGACACGCTCCTGCTCAGGTAAATACAAGTTGTAACTCCTGGAGGAAAAGAGACACACTGAAGACTCAGTGCCACAGCCCCGAAGCCCCCGAGATCCCTTCAGAATCTCACACAAGTCTGTGCTGACCGTCTCACCCGTCAGGAATGGAACTCTTTTTCCTCAAGCAACACCAGACAAGTTAAATTAAAAAACATTTCTTATTCCATGCTGTTTTCCTGGATCTCTTAAAATGACTAATAGAATAACCGCATTGCTTCTGCAGGTTTCCTGTGGCAGATGAGGTCAGTCTGCCTTAGTGGGCTAGCCTGGGGACCGCGCAGTTTGCACAACACTCCCTTACCCAGGTCGCACCTTGGCTTGGCCCGTTTGGGAAAATCGCTGACTGCTTGGGAGCAGAGCCAAACTGAATACTAAAGTATTAGGAGCCATTCACAGCTCCAGATCGGCCGTTTGTGAATTGTCTCTAGAATTAATTGACTAATTTGAGTCTGTTGATCTAGAGCTTTGCAAAAAAAATTTTTTAAGGCTTTTTGTGAAGAATTGGTTTTATCTCCCCAGCTAGAATGTAAGATTAAGGGTGGGACTGACAGACTACAAAGGGTTAATTTTCCACGCAACCCGTCAATGTCCTGAGAACCAGGAGGGGGCAGCAAGGAGCTGTCCCATGGGGAATTCCCTACCAGGCCTGCCACAGGCAGAGGGCAGGACCTGCCAGGATAGAGGTCAAGGGAAATCCCTGGATGAAGCAGGAGCCGAGCCAAGACAGAGGCCGAGAGCCAGAGGTGAGATGGGGAGCCATTGACATCAGGCCAATCAAAGGCCAAACCAGGAGGGAGTCTGGGGTGCCGGGGTGGGAGACGAGCCCCACCAGAAGGTAGGACTAATGGGTGGGACTTGTGGGGCTAATGATGGGCCTGTTCAGACCACAGCAGACGGGGCAAGAGGCAGGCAGGCAGTCGCACATGGTGGCCCAGCAGTTCTCCCAGTGTGGCCCAGACGAGCAGCGTCAGCATCACCTGGGTACCTGTTAGAAATGCCAGTTTCAGTCCCCACCCCAGAGCCACTCAATGAGGTATTCCCTGGAAGGGGCCCAACATCTCTGTTTTAACAAGTCCTTCAGGGAATTTTAATGCCGGCTCACATGTGAGAACCACCTCTCAAGTCCACCCCCTCAGAAAATGTTTGCCCTGACAGAGTCAGGAGCCCTGTGGATGCCATTTTCCTAGGAGTCTCAGACCTGTCTGGTGGGCTCAACCCCTCTCAGAGGCTGTCTTGCATCATGAAGGACCCCCTCTATGGATGATGGGCTGATCTTCTGGGATCACAGTCTTCTATATGGCAGTTAGTCACAAAGGGGTGTTAGTCCTTTCATGTGGGGCGGTAGGGCCATATCGTCTATGTAGAGTTCTACAGAGAGCTCATGTCCCCAAGGAGTTCATCACTGGGGTGGTGGTCGTGGGGATTCCTCATTACTGTCCTCAGAAGGCCCTACCTGTGCTGGGCCAGGAGTAGGAGGTCAGGCCAGCGTCTAGATTCTGGCAGAATCTTCTTCCATGACCGGAAGTTTGACATCTATCCAACACCACAAAAATCTATGCTGTGGTGAACATAACTGAGTGTCTGAGGTTGGGCGACAGGTGTCATTGATGCCTACCAGCTCTGGGCAGGCAGAAGGGACCTGGCACCTGTTCCAAATGCCCTCTCCTTCCACTCACAGCTGGTCCTGCCTTTCATAACCTGCAGTGAGTCCTGAGTTGCAGGAACAATTCTTAGCCCTGGACCCTTCTGGATATACTGGTGGCCAAAGAAGAGTTAAACAGTTACAGGGTTGTTGATTTGTTCACAAAGGAAACTGCCCAGAAAAGACAAGAAAAACTTCATTTCCTAGCCATTAAACTGAAAACCACTTTTCTTAGGACAGCTTGACCCCTAAAGTGTTGACTGAACTATCCAGAAAAAATATAGATAAATGATGTCTCCTTTTATCATCGAGTACTAGTGAACAAGGCAGGAGAGAAGGACTTCCACCAAGATATCAGCAGAAACTTCACTTCTTAGGGGAAATAATTTCCTCTCCTCACTACGAATTAATGAACATAAGCCTCTGCCCACCAGCAGAATTACTGGTGAGGTAGGGTGATGGGAACTTCGTGTTAATGCCTTATGCTTTTGGCAAGGCTCTGTAAACCGGAGCTAATAGGCGAATGTTCCTTGTTCAAATTGGGGCATCACCCTCTACTAAATATTGGGCGTTGATCTGCCATATTTATAACAGAGAACACTTTGCAAGGTATAGGCAGGCACAAAGCAGACTCAGAGACATAAAGACCCAGTTCCTGTCCTCAGTATTAACCACAGAAGTCATGAATTGTTTATATCATATGAATTATGTGAATTACATCAGCCAGTGCAATCTGCCTGTATGTATGGATGAGATTGTTCATTTACTTATTTGCTCAATGATAGTTACTGAGCAACTAGTATTTATGGAACTGCTTTGGGAAATCTAGAAAAGTAAATTTAACCCAAATTTCCCAGACTCCAGGGTACTACTGGGGTCATACTCACGGTAAAGGCCATATTTTCTAGGTTCTTCTCTCTAGTGTTCTGGTAGCATATTCAGGACCCCCTCCCCCAATCAAGCCTCACTCAGTTTACATCTAGGAGTTTTCAGGGAGTGGTCAACATGCACTCATAAAACAGACTGTAAGCTGCAGTTAGATTGCAGCATCTTCCATAATCTTCCACCCAGTTTGCAACCCTCTGCTGCCCCCCCACCACTGATGTCTGTTACTTGAGAAGCTTCTTGAAAAGCTTTTCAAGTATTTGTGGCTCACGCTCACAAGCTGAAAATGCTGATATCCAAGCCAGTGGGACTAGTTATCGTCGCTTCTAAAGATTCTCAAGGCACAAAGTGAGGAAAATGCCTCTCCCAGATGGTGCTATTCTGTGGCCTCTTACTCTAGCCTGTTCCCCTGGCTTATGGCTTTTTTTAAAACCAACGCCTCACTCTGTTGATCATTGTCACTGTACAGTAAGTCTTACATCACATAGTGAGTCTTTCAACTTTGTTTTTTCCAAATTGTTTTAGTTATTCTAGATCCTTTACCTTTCCATATACATTTTAACATCAGCTTGTCAATTTCTACCAAAAAAGCCTGCCAGAATTTTGACTGGGATTGTGCTGAATTTATAAATCAGTGAGGAGAAGTAATATTTTAAGGAAATTGGGCCTTCTGATCCATGAACATGGGTTAAGTCTCGATATATATTTTTCTCTTTTTATTTATTTAATCAGTGATTTGTAGTTTTTAGCATAAAGATCCCACACATAACATACACATGTTAGATTTATGTTTTGGTATTCCACATTTTGGTACTATTGTACACAGCACTTAATTTTTTAAAAAGTTTCTACTTGATCCTCACTGGCATATAAAAGTATAATCAGCTTTTGCACATTAACTTTTTATCCTATGAACTTGGCCCCAAATATGATATATCCAAGTCCTAACTTCCTGAATCTATGAAAGTGACTTTATTTGGGAAGAAGATCTTTGAAGATGCAATTAAGTTAAAGATCTAGAGATTGAGATTATTCTGGATTTAGGGTGAGTCCTAAATCCAGTGACTAATGTCTACAAGAGAAAAGAAAGGGAGATTTGAGACACAGAAAGGGAAGAAAGTCATGTGAAAACCAAGTCAAAGACTGGAGTTATGCTCCCAAGTCAGAGAAGTAGAGTGGTCAGAAACTGGAAGAGTCAAGAAGGACCCTCCCCTGGAGCCTTCAGAGGGGGCGTAGCCCAGCTGACACATTGATTTCAGACACCTGGCCTCTAGACGGGGAGAGAATACATATCTGTTGTTATAATCACCTGGTTTGTAGTCATTTGTCACGGCAGCCATAGGAAGCTCACACACTGACCACAAACTAAAACTTCTGCTGTGAGAGGACCAAGTACTTCAAAGACGGAGCAGCTGCCCCGTTGCTCTGTCTCCTCTGGATGCCGGGAAATGTCCTCTCAGTAGTCTGCTGGCCTCCGGAACCTCGTCTCTAATGTGACTGAACTTCGGCACATCTGTGGTCTTTGTACCTACTCAATATGGCCTTGATTCTGCATGGCGAGTCCTCTTGTATAACCCTGAAGCTTAGTCACCCAGGCCCTATTCTGATATAGACTTGAGAAACAACCTCTTATCTGTCATCCCTCTGACCTTTCCTAGTAGGGATTGGAAAATCTAGGCACCGATTTCAGCTAATTTAAATAAAGAAGGGATTTATTGAAAAGAAACTGGAAAAGCTAAATAGTGTAGGCTGGCATAAGACAGGATAACGGCTCCAGGGAACTTGATTATGAGCAAGAATTAAAGGGCAGTTGATTCAGGTTGCTGCCTGTGGAATGTCCTCTGGCCATCTCGTGTGTTCATACTCAGCTGATCAGTCATGTCCGATTCTTTCGACTCTGTGAACTCTGGCCTGCCAGGCTCCTCTGTCCATGGGATTTCCCAGGCAAGAATACTGTAGTGGGTTGCCATTTCCTTCTCCAGGGGATCTTCCTGACCCAGGGATTGAACCTGCATCTCCTGCATTGGCAGGCGGATTCTTTCCCACTGAGACGCCTAGAACGCCAGGTCATCTCACTCAAGTTCTAATTCGACTGGAAAAGCTCTTGTTGGGGCTGATGGTCAGAGCTTGCTCAGGGACAAGGGAGTGGGGTGGGAAGGGGGTGCTTTGACAGTGCTACCAAGGCATCTTGGAATGGGGGAGGGTAGTTCCTCAAAAGGAAACTGCAGTGATGATACCACAAAGGGGAAGGGACACTGGGTAGACAGGACCCCCAGCTGTCTGCACAAGGGGCAACAGCCGGCTTCCTGTTCCTCTTCCCACCATGATTCCCCACCCCCGATCT
The DNA here is from genome assembly GCF_019923935.1 of Bubalus bubalis. Classification (NCBI taxonomy): domain Eukaryota; kingdom Metazoa; phylum Chordata; class Mammalia; order Artiodactyla; family Bovidae; genus Bubalus; species Bubalus bubalis. The sequence goes on from NC_059179.1 coordinate 19,580,623, forward strand.
CTACTCCTTCCTGCTCAGTTCCTCGGAAGGAGTAAGGAGAAGCCACGGATTGTTTTTTATAACTTCACAGGATGCCTTGAGTCAGCGATGAGTGATAATTAGACTGTGATTGGTCTATTTAAGCACCTCACTTAATCAATGACAGTGGCCTATGCTGTCTCCAGGTATTGATTATAGGGTCCTACCTTCTGGAAATCTTAGCGCATTCTCCCATGATGCTGTCACTGACACTAGGGGTCTCATAGGCATGTGAGCACCCGGTGCTGGAGCTGACCTTTCCATGTGGTTGCTTGGGATAGTTTCTCATCTGAATTGTATCTGATGACAGGACAGAATCGCAGCTCCTTCTCTTGCTAATCTGAATCTAAGTGGGAAGGATCGGCCAGGTTAATGGTGCATACAGCTGTTCCCAGGTGGGAAGGATGGGATTGGCTGTTCCAAAGGCCCTTGCAGAAACATTACAGGATGCAGCCTGGAGACTGGCCGTGAACCCTGGTGAGGATGATAATTGAGAAGAGGTGACCTTGGACAGAGTCACCAAGTGACCAAGTCACGCCATCCATTTGTAATCATCATGGCAGCAACAGGGGCTCAGAACTATCCAGTGACTGCACTGATCGGAGGACCTAGAGATGCCTCAGGTGCAGGAGCGTGGAAAGGGGAGGAAGGGCTAGGTCAGAGCAAGAAGGCAAGTGCAGCATTTCAACCTGCACCTAAAGGACCCATGGGTCCTAAAGAGGACCCATGCCCAGCAACTTGTGTCTCAACAAATCCCCTGGATCAACCTCTGCCGTGGTCCCACCCCACACTCATGGCAGAGGGGGTTGCGAGATGGGGGTTGGTTTTCGGAGCATCTGTATTTTTGAAGTTCCCAGGTGACACTCTATTGCATGGTGACGGTTAAGGATCACTGAGTTAGTATGGCCCTCAACCTGAGATCTGTGATGGGCCTTGCGGGTATCTTTGATGTCTCCTGAAAATGTGTGCAAAATGATCTGCATGTAAACTTTTCTAGGCAGAGGAGTCCATTGCGTTCATCAGATTCTCGCAGTGACTTGTGACCTTCCAGAGGACACAAAGCATGGACATAAAGGAGACAGAAGGTCTGAGCCAGGGAAGTGGGGGTAGGGATTCAAGCTATGGTGATTCTGATACCAGAAGTCTCTTGTAGCATTTCTGTTACAACCCCACAGAACTGCCCTTCCATCCTTAGCTCAGCAGCTGGGTAGCCTGGCCACCAGCCCTGCCGGGTATCCTCTGTCAGCTGCTTGAAACCCACTGAGAGAAGAGAAGAACAAGATTTGGAGGCAGGTGTGAAGTAACTAGGGCTTCCCAGGTGGCTCAGTGGTAAAGTATCTGCCTACAATGCAGGAGCCACAGGAGACACAGGTTCCATCCCTGGGTCAGGAAGATTCTCTGGAGGAGGGCATGGCACCCTCCTCCAGTATTCTAGCCTGAAGAATCCCATGGACAGAAGAGCCTGGTGGGCTACAGTTCATAAGGTCACAAAGAGTCAGACACAACTGAAGTGACTTAGCACACACGGGAAATACCTAGGCATCTGCCTCAGACTTTCCTGACCCAAAATTAGGGCAGCAGGAACCAGTTCCAAACCCTTTAAAGTGGTTGTTCTCAAAAAGCAGTTTCCAGATCAGCAGTCTCAGCATCACCTGAGCACTTAGTGGAAATGCCAGTGGTCAAGCCCCACCCTAGACATTCTGAATCAGAAACTCTGGCAAGGCCCAGCAATCTGTGTCTTTTTTTGGCTGTGCTGGATCCTCATTGCTGTGTGCGGGCTTTCTCTAGTTGTGGTGAATGGGGGCTGCTCATCTCTGTGGTGCACGGGCTTCTTATTGTGATGACTTCTGTCGTGGGGCACAGGCTATAGGTGCCAGGCTTCAGTAGTTGTAGCACATTGGCTTAGTTGTTCTGAGGCATGTGGAATCTTCCCCAGACTAGGGATCGAACCTGCATCCCCTGCACTGTCAGGCGGATTCTTGTCCACTGTATCACTAGGGAAGTCCCAGCAATCTGTGTCTTAATGAATCCTCTGGATGAACCTCGTGCACGTGACAGCTGAGAACTACTGCCATGGAGAATGAGCATCTCCTCCTCACTTGTTGATAGATTTGTTTAGGGGGAGCTAAGCGCCAGAGGTAAGCCTGATTCAGCAGGTTGAGAGCCCTGCTTACCCTCGCTGAGACAGGCACAGTGGAGGCTGAGAGTGAAAATGCTTCGGAGGCCTGTCCTGGGTGGGAGGAGGGCTGGGTGGCCGTGCTCTTTTGCTGCATCAGAGACCACAGAGGCTGGGGAGGTGGTAGGTTCCCTATTTTGTTCCAGGCACACAGAGACCCCTGTGTAGGTAGTCATAGTGGCCAGCTACAACATGCATTTGGATGTCTTGACATCATGACTTTGGGAGATACAGGGCTGGGGCTGCAGTTACTCCTCAGCAGGTAGGTTTAGATCCTGAGTAGGAAATGAGAAGGGGTGAAGGAGATGAGTGCAGAATCTGAGCCCTTCAGAACCCATTCACCGGGTCCAGAGTGTCTGCACTGCACTGAATTAGCCCTGATTTGTGCAGGGCAAGGGCCCTCCCAGCCCTCGAGGGCTGCCCCTGGCTGGAAGAGGAGACCTGCACCTAGGGAACAGCCCTGCTTGGAGGGGAGACCTTCATTAGAGGAGGGGACATGAGTGTCTGGGGAGCAAGAAGGATGGAGGGGAAGTTTGCACTGCGAGCAGTCCCGTGGGGGAGTGTGCTGTGCATGGGGCCTGAGGAGTGGGCTGGTACCAACAGGGGTACACGCTGGGTGGGTAGGCATGCCCACAGCCTCATACACGGGCCTGAGAGCATGGAGACTCTCAGCCTGATGGAGAATCAGATCAGTGCAGGGGACCAAAAGGAGCTAAGTCTAGAAAGGGGGTCCAGGGCTGGGCTGAGCGAGAACAGCCTGGTGTGAAGTCAGGGCCCTATCTCTCGCTGCAGAGGAAGCAGGTGATGAGACAGTCATGGGCGGGGTTAGGAAGAGCAATTCGGCAGCACAGGCTGGAGACCGCTGTGTGGAGAAATAGCTGGGAGGTGACCCCAGGGTGAAATGATAAGGACTCTCAGTTATCGAGGTGGCAAGTTGGTAAGAGAAGCTAATCTTTGAGCTAAGGGCCTGGTGACTGTTTAAAGGCTTTTCTTTGAGGTGTGGAGCATCAACAACCCAGGCCATTGCTCCCTCCTCTTGTTCCCAGCCCAGGGCTCAGGCCTGGTAAGTGACAGATTGTGAATGATCCCAAAGGTCTGCACAGAGAAATATGGTCGGTAACCAGGAGAAGGCGGGCAGGGAGATGGTACAGCTCTGGAGTAGGATATGGTGCAAGAGAGAAAGAATGAGGCAATCTCCACACACTGGCAGAGTGGTTTTCCCACACTTTATATAGAGTGAAAAAGAGAAAGTTCCAGAACAATGCCTGTGGAATGATGCCACTGGTGTACCTGGTAAGAACCTCATTATATGTGGTTCATATGTGACTATGCAGATGCATTTTTTGGTTGTTTAATTGTATTTATTTACGTATTTGTCTATTGGTCTTCAGCTGTGCTGGATCTTTGGTGCTGTGTGCAGGCTGTAGTTGTGTTGAGTGGGGGCTCTCTCTAGTTGCAATGCACAGGCTTCTCATCGCAGTGGCGTCTCTCTTGTTGTGGAGCATGGGCTCTAGGGCATGTGGAGCATGGGCTCTAGGGCATGTGAAGCATGGGCATGCTCCATGGCATGTGGGATCATCCCCAACCAGGGGTCAAACTCCTATCTCCTGCGCTGGCAGGCAGATTTCAGTGTTTACTGGACCACCAGGGAAATCCATACATTTTTAATAGGTCCGGAAAGATGCACAACAGTTGACAGGGTTACCTGTAGGGAAGGGAGAGTAGCTGCAGCATGGTGGAGCAGGGCCCATGTGCCCCAATTTTTTGTGCTGTCCCAAAACTCAACATTCAAAAAACAAAGATCATGGCATCCGGTCCCATCACTTCATGGCAAATAGACAGGGAAACAATGGAAACAGTGACAGACTTTATTTTCTTGGGCTCCAAAATCACTGTAGATGGTGACTACAGGCACCAAATTAAAAGACAGTTGCTCCTTGGAAGAAAAGCTATGACCAACCTAGACAGCATATTAAAAAGCAGAGACATTATTTGCGGATAAGGGTCCATCTAGTCGAAGCTATGGTTTTTCCAGTTTTCATGTATGGATGTGAGAGTTGGAGCATAAAGAAAGCAAAGCACCAAAGAATTAATGCTTTTGAACTGTGGTGTTGGAGAAGACTCTTGAGAGTCCCTTGGACTGCAAGGAGATCAAACCAGTCAATCCTTAAGGAAATCAGTCCTGAATATTCATTGGAAGGACTGATGCTGAAGCTGAAGCTCCAATTCTTTGGCCACCTGATGCGAAGAACTGACTCATTTGAAGAGACCCTGATGCTGGGAAAGATTGAAGGCGGGAGGAGAAGGGGACATCAGAGGATGAGATGGTTGGATGGCATCACCGACTTGATGGACATGAGTTTGAGCAAACTCTGGGAGTTGGTGATGGACAGGAAAGCCTGGCGTGCTGCAGTCCATGGGGTCACAAAGAGTCGGACATGACTGAGCGACTGAACTGATTTTTTTGTAGAGCTGGGAAATAGTGGTGGCCTGTAATGCCTGGCCAGGAGAGGGTAAGATGGGAATGACCCCAATTTCAGGGATTCTCAAACCCTGCTGTGCACCAGAGTTACCAAGGGGCTGGTTTAATGCAGGTTCCTAGGCCCCATCCCAGCCATACAGAGTAGGATGTCGGGGGAGGCCTAGACATCTGCATTTTAACCAGCTTCCCATGATTCTCATGTCAGTGGTCCCTAGCAACACCCCTGGGGCAAACGCCCTCCCTCCCTCCTATAACTCAGGTGCTCAACTGCCAGCCTCATTAGGGAAGGCAGCTTCCCCTTCAGAGATGGAGAGGCCAGGGGAGTATTGTGTGGGGCACGTCCTCTTCTGTGGGATAAATGCCATTCTTAACAACCAAATCACTTAGCTCAGAGTCCAATGCATTGAGCTCCATCTGCTGCCACCTCTGGGACCTTCATACATATTAAGAAGCAAAAGTAACCACTCAAACTTCCCTGGGCAGTTTTTAAAAGAGATCTGAGCTACCCAAATTCATTTGGAATTCAAAGCAAGTGGTTAGAAACTGGCATTAATTAAATATTTAATTGATGCCTGTTAAGGCTGGAATATTGGCTTTAGTTCAAATTTATGACATGGCTGTATTTTTTATAGCTGCACATATATTGCATATAGGCCATTGGTTCCTCTCATGTAATAAAGTGTTGGGTATATTTATGCCCATTTTATAGGACTCAGAGCATAACTGAAGTATTGCAAGCGATTATGGAGACATACAGTATTTGCTTTTATGACATTGGTGGTGGTATAAATTTGCTGTTAAGTCACCGCTGATCAGACCAGTAACCACCAATTACAACTCTGGACCTCTGGAAAAGTTTGGGCTGCTTTACTACAATCCCTTTTATTATGCAGTTTTTGGGCACCTGTTGAAACAAAATGAAGTCTGTTTGCATATTTACAAGGTCAGGGTGGTTAAATGTTCCCTCATCTCATGTGGCTGAAACAAAGTCCAGAAGCAAACTTCCATGACTTAAAACATAAGTTTGGAGATCCACTGAAGAACAGGGTGGGTTGTGGGTGATAGATGCATGTGGGGGATGGGGTATGGCGATAGGAGCACACAGGTCCCCTCTTGCTCTTTCATTCAGCCTTCAGAAATGCTTGACCTGGGCCTCTGACCTCTCAACAGTGACTCTTTCCACCTGCAGGAGGAAGGTGGAGGAGCTGGAGAATTCCTGGTCTTTCAATAGTCAACAAAACTGTTGCTGAGTCAGTTTGGGTTCAGTAGTTAAAACCGGGCCAGAGCTAACCCTTCTTCCGGAGCAGCTCCTGGGGTCAGTAAATCAATTTGGCATAACTTTAAATTTCTACAATGGCTGAAGTAGGTCCCAGTCTTTTCTAATGAACTCAAGAACCAGAAGACAGAGATCTGAGGTCCAACATGCTTCTTTGAAGTTTAAAAAACAACAGTAACAACAACCAGGCAACAAACAGAACTGACCTTTTCTGCAAACATGCTGTATGCCAGGCCCACCCCGAGGGCTGCCCAGGCATGGCCTCGTTTGACCCTTGGAACAGCCCTATGTTGGAGGCACTGTTATTTCCCCATTTACAGCCAAGAAAACTGAAGCCAGAGAAGGTGAGTGATTTGTCCATGGTCACCCAGCCAGAGAGGGGCTCAGCACTGAGTGAGGTCCCCCTGGTTCCGAGCCCGAGCTCTCAGCCCTCTGCTTTGGGGGCTTATTGTTGAGGGGTGAGGCATGTGAAGGCTTTGATTCTCGAGATCCAGACCTAGGGAGACGAGGAAGGGAAGAGGTACTGGGTGGTCCAGAAGAAAGTCCAGACACAACCACAGATGTCTTTGCCGCCTGTGCCAGAATGGGTCCCCTCCTCTGCATCACATGTGTCTCCGGCCCCTAGGTCTGAGAACAGTTCCCACAGCACCTGAATTGGCCAACTGAGCTGGGAGCTTAGAGCACTGTGGGCACAGATGACCCATGAGGGAAGAGCCCCTAGGGCAGTGACACTGATGTTGGCAGTGAGTGCCCTCCGGCCCTGTGTGAGCTGGAGCTCTGTGGGTGACCCACATACCACAGGGCCATATCGGGAGGCAGCAGGAGAAAAGGCCTAGCTGGTGGTTTTAACCAGCGGTGATTCCCAGAAGGGGGCTCTCTGAGTGGCAGCTTGTGTCATGAGTGACAGGCCAGGCCTCGGCACTGAGGGGGGTGACCCCAGGGGGGCCAGGGCTGCCGGCATCGGCTACCAGTACTTTCCCCCGCTTACTCATCAGACTCAAAAAACAACTCCACCCACTTGTGGTGAACACTGCCCTGCATTTTTCACCTTTGGGCTACCATTCTGTGGAAGAAACCTCAGTCTGGGAGGAAAGTTTTGGCCAAGTTCAAAGGGAAAAGCTTGAGGGATGGAAAGTCCTTTGAAACCTCGCTTGGATGGTGATTGCATGACCCAGATTTTCCCTTTTCAAAAGTATGCTCAGAGCTCAAAGACCCGGCTGTCATGTAGATACATGGGCAGGACGGAGTCTTGGGGTAAACACACTATCCAAGCACAGCAGCAGCCTCGCTCAGAGAAACCTCAAGCCCGGCGGGCTGGGCCAGACTCCAGAGGGCAGCCTGGCTGCAGGCACTTCCTGTGGGCCTCTGGGGCCCCTGTGGAGGGTGAGGCTTCAGCCCACCCCACCGTCCATGGCTAGGTCCTCTCCTGGGCCTGGCTTCTATCTGGACACAGAGCCTCTCTCCCTTTTTCCCATTTTCATTCCCCCAGACCTGGATGCTGAGACCCTTGGAGGTGATCCTAGGAAACACTCCTGCTGGAGCTGGAAGGCAGCATGGGAGGAAGGAGAAGATGACTGAGTGAGTTACTACTGTGGGCATCAGGGGTTGAATTCTGCTGGGAAATAGCCCAGACCAGCAACTCAGAGTTAGCCCACCTGGGAGAAAGGGAACTGGGGTATTTATACTCTGTTGGGCATTGATTAGGGGCTGCCAGTTCCATCATTCCACAGCAGAGCAGGCTTCAGTGCTAATGGGGGTTGGGGAAGCAGGGAGAGAGAAGGAAGTTGGGCCACCAGCTCCGAGGTGGTACAGGCTGAGGAACAGTGGCTGCACTTCTGGGTCTGGCCCATGCAGGGGGCTGCTTCCTAGACTCAACACTCCTAGGCGCTGCAGCTAGTGAAGATGGCCAACACCCCTGGACATGTCCCAGGCTTCTCTAACAGGAAAGAGAGTACCTGTCCTCTCTCCTTCCAGCTGGGCGAGAGGGATTGGCCCAGCAAGGAGAATGGCTGATGGAGGCAGAGGCAGTGCCCCACCCTCCACCCGGGGGCAGGCAGTTCAGGGGGTGATTTTCCTAGAGTAGGATCACTCCTTTCTTCTGCATCCACATCAAGGAGTTAGGTCCTCAGTTCATTCCTGTCTCCCATAGGGAAGACGACTTTCCCAATGGTTCAGCAGGTAAAGAATCCGCTTGCCAATGCAGGAGACACAGGAGGCGCAAGTTAGATCCTTGGGTTGGGAAGATCCCCTGGAAGAGGAAATAGAAACCCTCTCCAGTATGCTTGCCTGGAGAATCCTGTGGACAGAGGAGCCTGGTGGGCTACAGTCCATGGAGTTGCAAAGAGTCAGACATGAATGAGCGCCTACACAGGAAGGAAGAAGAGGACATGCTGAGGGTGAAAGTAAGGAGCCTGCAAGCCAGTCGCTCTTCAGTTTCCTCTCTCCAAAGTAGGATTGTCCAGCCCTGAGTTCTGGGAGCACCAGCCAGCAGCCCACGGCTATGCCGAGCCTGGATCTCACTACATAAACCATCTACCAGGGCCTTGCTGTTCCACGGGCCTCCAGCATCCCATCAAAGCAGACTTTAGCTTCATTGTCACATTGTACCCCAGGTCTTCTTAATCCTCCCCACCAGGCCCCCACGGCTGCCGCTATTCTAGAAGGGGCTTTGGGGTGCCCTATTTGGGCCCCTGCAAACCAGGTGGCCCTGGTAGGTTCTGCTGATGAGGAGGCCAGAAGAGATAAGAGGCAGGAGGTGGAGGGAGCTGGGACTTGCTCCCCCTGGACAGGATTTGCTTCTCATTCCTGTCATCCTCACCCTGACAGTGGTTCCTCATTCTGGCAGCAGAGTCAGATCCAGTCTCTAGCTCTTCTGGCTCACTTCTAGAATCAGCCTCCTGTGCCCACTCAGATGCCCAGCCAGCCAGCAGCACCCATCCTCAGAAGCCCAGGGCCCAGTGCCTCCCCCTGAGCCCTTCTTTTATGCTTCTACATCCTGACATCTCCAACCCTTCCTTGTTCCTGTCCTGGGGTGGTGGCGGCTCTTGCCTGTGTTCATTCTGTTTTCTCCATGTGTCTCCCCTCCTTTTTTCTCCTCTTTTGGAGTCATCCAATATCTGTTTAAGCAATTCTCTAGATCAAATTCTCTCTGTTAAAATAACTGCTGTGGTTTCTGTTTACTGGATCAGACACTGACCCCATGGCTGCCAACAGACTACATGAGGAAGTTGTAATTCACCATCTGTTTTTCATCCATCAAAGGCTGCCAGCTTACCCAGTTACCACACTGCCATGAGGCTGTTCCAGCCCAAAGCAAAAAAAACCCTGATGCCTTGGTCAGCCTTTGTAACCTGATCATGAGCAGAAGAGGTGTTCCCTTCTGTCTTTAGAAGTAGTGAGGCTTCTTGGGTCCCTCGAGATCCTTGAGGTGGGGTTGGGTGGAGATCATGATGGGAGCATTGATTTGGTCTCAGGTCTCCTAATTCTTGCAGACCTCTCTGCTCCCCAGATGGCTCACACCCGTTCAGGCTCGAGACTCCCATGGCTCCCTCCCAGGTTACCACCTTCCCTCCTCCTAGTCAGTCATTAGGGAAGGTCCTCTTGGTGTGGTGGAAGGGTGGGCCCAGGGGCCCAGACTGGGGCATCCAAAATCTTGGGGCTGGAAGAGAACCTAGAGATCAATGGCTCCCACCCATGGAGGAAACCATGACACAGAGAGGTTAGGCAGCTTGCCCAAGGTCACACAGCTTGTTAGAGGCAAGCCCTAACAAGGGCTAGGGCCAAATTCTCTGTCTCAGTGGGGGGAGTTCCAAGGTCTTTCCATGAGCTACACTGAAATTACCCTTCCTGAAAGCCTCTGCAGGCCAGCTGAGGTCAGCCTGTTTCTGTGCAGTACCCTTCTCTCCTAGACTTCCTTACAAGTTAGCATTTTCTATCTAGTTCTCTGCTTCCTCTGATTTAGTCCTGAGCTTCCTCTGAGCTTCTTATTCTGTATTTCTGGTCCACCCTGCTCCCCCTACTGCCCGATTCTCTGCTGGTCCTAACTGCCCTCTCCCACCCAGCCCTAGGTCTCTCTATCCCTCTTATGGGGGTAGGGGCTTTCACTTCCCCATTTGCAGGTAACCCTTAGCAATTAGTCTTGGCTCTTGGGTTATGTAAACAGTGGCTCAGCCCAGTGTATAACCCTGTAATCATAGCAAGTCCCTGCCTCACTGCTCCATGGGCATTGATTAAGCTGTCTTTCCCTAAAAGACTGTTCCCCCCACCCCCATAATTGCAGGCTTGTGGCCATCATTCTTCTGAGGATTCTTGGGAAGATGGGGTGCCACCCTCAAAAGTACACAAGTCATCATCCTGTGGCTCAGCCTGGGGTGCTCCTCACGGCATTGCTTTCTGGCAAGCTTGCCAGTGCAGAAAAAGGAAAGCTGTCATCTCCTTTGAGGAGTGAAGCAGAGGCAGTTCTTAGAAATCACATCTAACGCTTTTACCCCCGGCATCGCACAGTTAGGCTCAACTGATGTTGGCAGAGTGAGACTGCTTACCCTAGTTCAGGACTTTTGAGTCTGATGTAAATCCAAATCACCAGGGAAGCTGTTTAAAAGTAAATTTCTCTTCCCCGCCCCCCAGCACTACTGAGCTTTCAAAACAGTCCCTGGGAAGCAGGAGGTTGTCTTAGGATCTCTGTTCTTTTAAAGACTCTCTAAATGATTCTGATGTTCATACAAATTGGGAAGAACTGCCTAGACAGATGGAATACATTGGTAGGAAAAAAGGATGCAGGGAAGGGTTTGAAGAACCTGGAGGATGAGACTGTGCAGTTAGGCCCTTTCAGGCTGAATATTTCTCCCAAAGCATGCTGTGTGGGGACAGATGCTAGATTCAGGTCTCTCTCGGTATGGTCAGCCCTTCTTGGTCAGGAGCGCCTCTTTTGGGGTCACACTGCACCTGGTCCACAGACAGAGGCCCAGCCACTCTGACATCCTCCCTGCCAGGGAGACAGGGAGCTCTGTGAAAGTACAAGGAACTTCTGTGAAAGTATTCAATACAAGGTTGCAATGTTTTCCACCACAGCCCCTACACAGTGAAAATTATCAGGTGGCATTGGTAAGTCTCACTTTGACAAGACCATTAGCTTTTTATTTTGCATGAATCTGATGACAAGAAAAACACATGTAAAATGTATGTGACTAAAGTACTTTTGATTCTATCACTCCTAAAATCCTATCTGTCATTTATTATCTATCTACCTATGGGACAACAGCTTTTATGCATCAACCGGCATCTGAAAGTAGTTTGTATTGGAAATCCAAGGATGCTACTGTCTGTGGGAATGGGAATGGTTATCTCCCCTGGGGATGGCTCTCCCTGCCCAGTGGTCATTTTCCTGTTGGGTGAGCTACCCCTAGTTTGGCTTGTTTGGATCAGTGGTCCTTCCAAACTGGCCCAGTCAGATTTTTTCCCCCTCTAGTAAACTGCAGTTGGGACTGAGAAAGTGGAGCCGGTCTTACGCAGTCTTTATTTTCAACCAAAAAAGTGAATACACATGAACAATGGATGACATATTCTGCCAAATGGTTGGAAGAACAGAGACAGCCACTTGCAGATTGAGTAAGGAGATGTCAGAGAGGAGCAGAGATGGGAGATGGTGGCGGGTCCTGGGGAGGTTAGTGCATTGGGCTCTTGGCTTCCATCAGACACTCCCATGTCCTTGTAATGCGATGCCCATTAAAAAAAAAAAAAACATAAGCCAATACCCATTTTCTTTTCCTTGTCACCACTGAATCCTAACTCATGAGCAGGGAAAGGAGTCACCAGTCCAGGGACTGACAGGTTGCTAAAGCAGCCTAGGCATAGCATTGAAGCTAACTGGATAATAATATTAGGCATTTGTTACTGAGCACCTACTGTATGCCAGACACAAGATGAGTGTTTCATAGTCACCAACTATTAGAATCTTTTCAATGACCTTAAACAATGAATGTTATTATTTCATTTTCTAGAAATGAGAGCTGAGGCGCAAAGGGAAGGGACAACATGCCCAATTCACACAATGAGTATAGAATTGAGATTCAAACCCAGGTCTATCTGACTTGAAAGTCCAGCTTCTTTCAACTACACTTCACTGCTTTTCCATGTGGTGTAAAACTGAGGAGGATGCAGACACTGGAAAGCTGTTTATATTTGGTGTAGCTGGTATCCAGAGGGCAAAGCCTGGAAGACAGAGGTGGTGGGCCCAGCTCCAGGCCTGAGGGTCCGCTAGGTCAGAAAGAGTTTTAGCAGAAGCTGTTCAGGACCCTGGAGAGCTCCCAAGGACCAACAAAGCCTAAACCCTCCAGCTGGGTAGCTCGGCCTCTGTCATGAACCTCAGGAGGCTGAAGGCTGTTCACTGGCATATATGGGAGTGGGAAGGGGAGAGGGTTATTCCTCTGGACCCCAGAAATTATCCGGGTCATCCCATGCACTCCCATACCCTACCTAGGTGTTTCTCTGCATCAGCTTTTGGGAATGAATGCTGACTTAGGCTGTCCATGTCTCCATGTTCAAATCGTTGAAAATAACAAATAATTTCTTTCAAGCTAACCCACCTTTTCATAGATGAAGTGATTGGCAAATGTGATCTGTTAATCATGCCAAGCCTCCTTCGGCAGTGTAAAGCCAAACTGGCTGCTTTGCATAATAAAAGGTTAAAATTATGAGCTGTATAGGGAACAAATAAAGCTGATCATTCAGGCTCAAAATCTGTGACTGAGCATCTTTACACTTGCTTTTCACATTTGCTCCATCATCACATGTCTGCCCTCAGCTCAGTCTGTTTATTTTTAATCCATGTTTTCCCCAAATAGATATTAGCAATATTCCCTCGGTTTTCTGGCAGCACCCTCTGCATAAAACAAGAGCAACAGCATTTCTTTGACCCTATGCATTGGGAGTTTTCCTTGACACCATAAATGCAGCCTTTGCTTGGTATTTAAGTTGGCTCTTTGTGGGAAGTGTTGGCTAGTTCAAACTTCCTTAATAAGTTCTCCATGACCGCATCTGCGATGTAATGAAATCCTTCTGAATATCAGTGGGCAGATAATGAGCCCACAGGCAGTGACCAGGGCGAGGGCCCAGATGGAGGGAAGGGGGTGGGGTGAGTGAGGGGAAATGGGAGCAAAGCTGTCTTCCTCGCTCCTAAAGGAAACAGAAAATTAACTAACCCACTGCCTGACTTTTCTCTTCTCCCCCCATTTGGAGAGATGCTGGTGGAGTGTATCCAGGAGTTTAATGTTCTTTCCCAGCCTCTGTAGGAGCCTGAGGCCCAGGAGTCAGCTTTCCTGGCCCTCTCCTCTCATGTTCCCCTCTGGGGAGGAAGTTAGCTAGAATTTTCCTTTCCCGGCTTAGAGTGAGACCTTGGAAAGAGAGTCTCAGTGCTTTTTGGATGCATTTGGCTTTGCGTCTCTATTTCTCTCCCATGCTGTCCTGACTCCCTGTACCTATGGCCTCCATCAGCATCCTTTATTTACATGGCCAGAGGCAGCTTCCAGCCTCCTGCCCTCTTCCTGTTCCAAGCAGATGTTGGCTTGGGCTCCTCCCTCTACCCGGGGGCCTCTGGTTGGGGAGAGCAGAGGAGGCACATAGGGACCCATCAATCTGCTCTCTGAATTTATGGGGAACCACAGGCTGACCATCCCAGGCTGAGCCAACTGTTCAGGCAATGGAAGGAGACAATCAGAGGTCTCGAGGGGGCCGTTTTGGAAGAATCTGAGATAAGAGAAAGAGCGGAGCTGTCAGCTCAGGTCACCCCATAGCGCTGTGCAGGGGACAGATCCACAGTCACGGGGGCCTTGTCCATGTCGTATACATTGTGGACTTGTGAATGAATTGTGACAGTTTCCTGGCAATCAGGTGTCTTGTACTAACAAAATCAGTATATTACAACAATTTCTCAGCAGAATTGTGGAAGGGGAACCATTTTCTATTTCATCCAAGGATGCAGTGTAGAAAGGGCCAATACCTGTTTGGAAACCCCATAAATTTTGAGGGACTTGCTGCACCATGCATAGAGTACATCTCATGCCACCAATTGTGCCTGGCCCTGGGAATGTGGCACTAAACTGGTTTCCAACCTCTCAATTCAGTGTAGGAAGTATGGGAGCCATGGACTGGGCTGCTCACTCGACTAAGCAAAACTCAGATGCTGCTCTACAGACTGTGGTTGCTGTAAAGCCCCTGACCTTACCCTCCCAGGGATGTTGGGAGGTGCGAGTGTGAAAATGATGCCCACAGGCTTTGGAATCTGGGGTTTGGCATTGTTTAAACACTGTGACTCTAAACACGCAGAGCTGAAGCAGGGACCGGGGCACTCCCCACCTCTGCACACAGCAGTCCCATTTCATCCTTCTAGACATTCCAGAGCTGCTGGAGTAACAGTCTGCTTTTCAGAAGAGCCATTCAGTAGCTGTGGCCCTGTCTGGCCCCTTTGGCTCTTCCCGTAAGGGAAAAAAAACAGAGAGGCGATGCTGGCAGTAAACAGAGAGGGGACCAAGGGCCAACCATATGTCTGGAAAGGGGTGCTGCTCGAGCCAGGTATGGAGCTGTTACTCTAGTCAACAGATTACCTGGCCGAGCAGCACAGCCAGCGAGTCTCCAGGGAGGTCACTGTGAGGCCAGGAGCTGTGGCTTTGCCTCAGTGAGGATGCAGATCCCCAGAAGTCAATGGAGGGATTGGAAGGGATGATCTCTGAGGTCCTTGCCAACTCTAATAGGTGTGGTTCCAGGCAGCTCACTTCCTGACACAGCCTATAGGTGCCAGGTAAGGAGATGGCTCACATGTGGGTTTGTGTCCATGTTGGCTCTGGCCCTGGAGTGTTCAGGCCACCCTCAGGCAGTTGGGTTGGAAGGAAATGCATTCCTCTCCCATCTGGGGCTGGGCATGCCTCAGCCCATCTTGGCAGCCCCCACTCCTAGACAGCTGGTCCCCCAGCTGGAGCACACGGAGGTGCCAGGGCAGCAGAACTGCTCATGCAATTGATTTTAGAGAGAGGCTTGGAGGTTATGAGTTTTTTTTTTCCCCCTGGAGAAGCTGTTCCCTGCAGCCAAACATCTCAGCTTAGGGGAGTACAAAGCTGATAAAAATAGATTTTAGCCACAGCAGCAGAAGTGGGAGGAGGGGACAGGGAACTCAGACCCTTTCCTTCCTGAAAATTTAGCACCAGGCATATGCTACCCCCACCCTAGGGGAGGGGACAACTGGTTCCTGGAGCAATAACTTCCTGCCATCTCCCGTTTCCTGAACCGGCTGTGACGGTGCGAGGACCAGTTTCCTCACTCAGGGAGGGAGGGCTCCTGTCACTATTCATGAGAATGGTTGTCAAGCACATCTCCCCTGGTCAGAAGTAATAATAGTAATCGTGGTAATAGTAGCAATAGTTGCTAACTTTTAGTGAGCACTGGCTATTTGCTGGAAACTGCTAAATGTATTATTTCATTTAATCTTCAGAGCAAAAGCTCTATTAGCTCCATTCCCCAGACAAGAGATGGAAGCTCAGAGAGAGTAACTTGTCTGGAGCTACCCAGCTGGTCAGTAACAACGCCAGGATTCCAAGTTAGGGTTGTGCAGCCACAAAGCCCACATGCTCAGACATGCAGTATGAGGGAGCAGGCCTGCCTGTGGGGCTTGTGGAGCCCACGCTGCAGGGAGGGGAAGTTTGAGCAGCCAGAACCCATGGGGAGGAGGACAGAGTGACGACAGGGGTTGGTGGCTCAGATGTCCAGCACGTGGGTGGTGGTGGTGGTGGTGGGTGTCGTGCAGGAAATACCCGGGGGTGTGGGGCTGGCAGACAGGCTTGGCTACCTGGAATCTGGAGAGGTGGGGGTGCTCTGGGAAGGTTATTCATGTGTGCACGCCCAGCAAGAGGGCAAACAGGTGAGCCAGCATGTAGGGGTCGGCCCTGGGGAGGGAGGCCAGGAAACGAGCCCTACCTCACATTCGGAGATTCCTCTGAAGCCTTCAGAAGCTTCAACAAACTAAGAAGACCAGGCCTGCCCAACCAGCCTCTCTGGAGAGGGGCTTCTGGAGTGGGTTTTACACAAGGTCTTTGGGAGATTCTGATTCAGATGCTTGTGTGTGTATGTGTATGTGTGTGTGTGTGTGTGTGGTGGCGGGGGGGTAGGTGGGGCGTGATACTTCTGGAAACTCCAGTCCAGGAGAAGTGATGAGAGCTGGGAAGGCCCAAATCTCAGAGAAAACAGACTTCAGGACAAGTAAGGCTGGAGCTTGAGCAACAGACACGAGACGAGTGCTGGCCATCAGGACAGAGGCACTGGGCTCCCAGAGGTGCCTCCTCCCAGGTGAGTGGCATTGGGCTTCCCATCAGGTCTCTCCATGTGGGGCTGATGGGGCAAAATTTAGGATTCGGGCTTGAAGCAATGGGGGTGGGAGAGATCTTGTCATCTCCTCACTTCAAACTTTATAGGGGCTTCCCTGGTTTTGTTCAGTCACTCAGTCATGTCCAACTCTTTGAAACCCCATGGACTGCAGCATCTAGGCTTCCCTGTCCTTCACTATCTCCTGGAGTTTGCTCAAACTATGTCCATTGAGTCGGTGATGCCATCCAATCATTTCATCCTCTGTCGCCCCCTTTGCCTCCTGTCCTCAGTCTCTCCCAGCATCAGCGTCCTTTCCAATGAGTCGGTTCTTCACATCAGGTGGCCAAAGTATTGGAGCTTCAGCTTCAGCATCAGTCCTTCCAATGAATATTCAGGGTTGATTTTCTCTTGGATTGACTTATTTGATCTCCTTGCAGTTCAAGGGGCTTCCAAGAGTCTTCTCCAACACCACAGTTTAAACGCATCAATTCTTTGGTGCTCAGCCTTCTTTATGATCCAGCTCTCACATCCATACATGACTACTGGACAAACCATAGCTTTGACAAGACAGACCTTTGTCAGCAAAGAGATGTCTGTGCTTTAATACACTGTCTAGGTTTGTCATAGATTTTTTTCCAAGGAGCAAGCGTCTTTTAATTTTATGTCTGCCGTCACCGTGTGCAGTGATTTTGGATCCCAAGAAAACAGGGGCTTCCTATTCCTACAAAATAAACCCAGACTCCTTCCGTGGCCGTCATGACTCTGTGTGATTGAGCCCTTGGCTGTCTCTCAGGCCTCATCCCCTTCCAACCTCCTTGCCCTTGTCCTGTTGTATCCGTATTTCTCTTTCAATTCCCCTAATAGACACTCCTCCCCACCTCTGAGCCTCTGAACACGCTGTCCTTTGCCCTGATGAGCCAGTGATGGTCTCCTTCTCTCTATCCAGTCCTGAACGAAGCATTGGCCCACCTATCTGAGATGGCTCCCTGCATGCTCCACCCTACAGCTACTCTCCGCCTCTCTTCTCATTGCTTTCTTTCACGGCTCTCCCCAGTGATGTGATGTGATGCCCTCAGCCACTCCCAGGGGGCTGTCCGTCCATGAGGCTGGTGGGTGAGTCAGTCTGGTTTCTCTGCATATCCTTCACACTCCCACTTTGTTGGCGCCTAATTAGTATTTAGGGTTGGGGGGGATGTGGGGAAGCTGCAAAGCTCAGGAAAAATCTCTCTGGGAACTTTTCTGAAACATTTTCTTTAACACTAATCTTTAGTTGTGGTGAAATAGAAGAAGGTCACATCACCTTCTGGTTTTATTGTGCGGGTCTGAAAGCAATGAGGTTGGGGAAAGGAAGTACGCTTTCACTGGCCCTTAAAACATAAAATAATAAATACAACATCCATTCATTGCTTACTCTTCTTCAAGGCTTTGCTGGAAATGCCTTCTCCCTAGGGAAGCCCTTCCTGATTGCCACCTACCTGAGCCAGTCAGATGTGACTGCTCCATTTCCTGTATTTTTGCTCGCCTTTGGTATGTCTTCTATGGTGCTTACCATTCTGCCTGGATTGTGCTACATTTGTGTGCACGTCTTATGTGTTACATGTGCGTGTCTGAATTCATCAGGATGCTTTTGATGGTAACCGACAGAAACTTGGCACAAACCAGCATAACACAAATGGAATGTATTGACTCATGTAACTAGGAATAAAGAGAGGGTACTAGCATCGGACATGGCTGGGTAGATGCAGGGTAACTGTGATGGGAGGTCCTCTCTCTCCTGTCTCTCTGTCTCTCTCACTCTCCTTTCCTACATCTCTCGTTTCCTCCCCACCCCCCTCTCATTATTCCATCTCTTTGCTCTTCTCTCTATACAGAGACCTCATTCTTTTCCACTGAAGAATCTTCTCTATGTGGTAGAGAATCTGACCACTGTCAACTCCAGCTTATTGCATCACTGATCACTGTCCATGGAGGATGAATCTCTCTCCCATTGGCCTTATATCCAATCCCACCAGAGTGTTCCGATTGGGCCCTCTTGAGTCACATTCTTAGCCCTTTGACCAATCACTGTGATTGGGGAGGAGGATTGATGTGGCCTTGGTTACACACACATCCTTTGAGCCAGGCACAGGCCAGGGATATTGGCAGCCTCACTAGGATCACATGATTAGACAGAGGAAGGAGTAGTTTGCCAAAGAAAGATACATGGAAAAGGGGTGCTAGGCAGATAAAAGAAGCTTACTAAAATATCTTATAATGTCTTCTACTTCTATCACGTCTCTGTTAGACTTGATGCAAGATCTTTTCCACATGCTGTTTCTAATCCTTTTAATAACCAATAAAAGGTACATCTTATTTGTTGGGTATGGTACATCTTATTTTAAAAGATGCGGAAACAAAGTTCAGAGAAGTGAAGTGACTTACCAAAGCCATGTAGCTAGTAAGTAGCTAGGCCAGGCCTCAGACATAGGTGTGTTTTCCCCCAAGGCCCAAGCTTGACCCACTGCATTATTATTCCTAGTGGTAGAGATTATCTAGAAATAAAGAGATAGGTAATCTCATATATTCCCACTTGGAACAACACTAATGAATATTTTTAAATTATTTTGTAATTTTTCTTTGGTATATAAGACAGGAATTTAAAATATAATAATGTAATTTTAGTTCAGTGTATTATTAAAGGTTATATTATAAAGTTTATTTACTCTTTACTTACTCTTTAAAGAGTAAACATATCCATTATGTTTAAAGCTGAATTTGGGCATTTTCCCCATTGAATAAGAGATAAATGCTGTTTAATTATATAAAAAGGTGATTTGTTGACAAATTTTAATTTGATACATTATGTTTCATTTGGGGAGCAAATATATTTTGAAATTCAGGTTGTAATTATAGTTGTACCATAAAAACTATTCTTGGGATCTCTTGTTTGGAGTTATTGAAATTTTTGTGTTTTGAAAAATCAGTTTTTTTTTTTAAATGTAGAGTTTTGTTCCATTCGATATTGAGATGAAAGAGAAAGTTTGAAAGTGCTATTTGTAAACACTTTTCAAAAACATATTACAGAAGTGGAGCATCTTCATTCTTAATAAATAAAAAAGCCAAGTTGACTATAATTGCCACTGTATGTTTTCTCTTTTTAGCATGGGTTTATGGAGTTCTAGGGAAAATTTCAAAATTATTCTGTTTTTTATGTTCCTCATTAACTTGATATTGTATTTCCATCTCAGAGTTCCTTATGCTTCTTGTCTTAAATCAATGGTCCATACTGAGTGTAAATTAAATGGAGTATGACTAAACATAAAGAGAATTTAATACTGCATGATAGAGAAAGCCACCAGGATGGTTCTCGACCATCGGCTGAGTGATGAGCCCACGTTAGCAGGCTGATCTGACCTCAGTGGACTCAAGGTAGGTACCCTTTCATGGGCATGCCTTCTGAGCACTCATATCATCCCATTTAAAAAAGTAATTATTTTACTAATTTAGAAAAGAAAGGGGAACATGGTATCATTGCCTTTAAGCATATGAATTCCTTGCATTAACTTCAGGAGCCCTTGGGATCACAACCAACCATTGGGAAGTGCTTTGCAGCAACTTCCATCAAACTGTGGGGCTGGTGGCACATCCCGGAACTCAATCATCTTTGCATGTGGCATCCTTCATGGCACCAGCCCAGCACGTTTCCTGTAGGTTGAGAGGCTGCGTCGTTGTGGATTGGGGCAAGCAAGGATAAAAAGGAGAGAAAGATCAATGACCCCTCTTTGAGAATATTCTGTTTCCCAGTTTTCAAGGGGGTTGACTGCATAGAGCAGATCTGGAGCATGTCCACACCACCAAGGAATGAGAAGTGGCAGAGAGATGCTGGCGGGGCTGGAAAGAGAGGCAGACACTCCCCAGCAACCAGTGTGTGTACTCCCAGGTCCTGTCCTCCCCGCACGAAGAGCCGAGATAATGAAGATAGAACTAGTTCAGAGAAGGGCAGCAGAAGCGATCCAGGAGACATGACTTACGGGAGGAGAGTTTAATTGGTTTAGCCTAAAAAGCCCATTACGCTCTCTGGTGGACACGGTGATGCTATAAATATCTGCAAGTTGACAACAAGGGAGAGAGGCTGGAATCCTTCTTTGCTGGGCACTGATGTTAAGGTTGGAGGCTTGGAGGGAGGGCAGAAGCTGCTCAGGGTTGGAGCTGGCTTTAGAGGCTTGAAGGCTTTTTCTCACAGTCAGAAGAAATCCTTTGTTCAAACAAAAGCATACGTGGAATTCTGTTCCACGAACAGCTCCAGCAGGGAGCCTCTTGAATGACGTGGAGGAGGGTCTGGGCCCTTTTCTGCCACTCCACCCCCACCGCAGGCACCTCCCCAGGCTCCCTGGGCTTAGCTGGAAAACCTGAATCCCATGCGAGGGAGTGACAGTGTCCAGGCAGGAGCCAGGGAGGGGTATACAAAACGGGGGATGGGATGCAGCTCCAAACAGGGCTGCTGGGCCAAAAGGGGTTTGGGATGAGATCCTGGCAGCTGTGATGCAGTCACCATCAAGCCTCCTAAGAACTGAGCTCCGTATATGGCCAGTTAGGGGCAGGAACCCAGGGTAACATGCATGACCTCACGCGCATATGCTTGCTGGTCCGGAGAGGAGTTCAGCTTTCCGGGAGCACCTCAGGGTGTTCAGGTAATAGTCCATTAGAAGGAAATGGGTGGCAACCTCTGGACCTGGGGGCTCAGAGCAGGCAGGGTGGCGAGGGTGAGAGTCCTAGACCCAGAGTGTGGTCCGGATCTCTGTGAATCTGCTGTATGGCCTTGGTGGGGCTAGTTCTCAGTTGGGTAAGAACAAGGAGTGAAGGGAGGGATAAATACTGGGCCCTCAGATGAGACAGCTAGGCTGTGAGAGCCCACTGGGGGCTCCTGGAAAACCCCTTACCTTCTCCATGCCTTGGTTTCTTAATCTGTGAAATGGGACAGCAGCCTCATACAGCTTTTGTTGAGGATTAAATAGAGTGCCCCCTGTAGAGAGCTCAGCACAATGCCCAGGGCGGCTAAATGTTGGCTCTGGTTATTTTTATTCCATCAGTTAATTGGATTCCAAGCTTCTTTGCAGTTTACTGCTGGGATAGGGGTTTTCTATAGGACAAGGAATGTGTCACAGAGGACAGCAGAGGAGACGGGGAACTGTACTGTCCCTGAGCATGCCAGGACGAAGGTAGTCCTCCAAGGCCGTGGCTTGGGTTTCATGTGCCTCCTCTCACCCCACATGTACGTTTGATCATCCGTTTATTCAGCTCACTCTTCTGGAACATCCTTCGACCACAGGCTAGGCACTGCTAGGGGTTGAGGCTGCCATAGTTCTGGCTTAGTCCCCACCCTTGTGGAGCTTGTGTCTGAACAGGATGATGGTTGACCTAAACCAGAGAGGTTGGTGCTTTGGCAGAGGGGCACAGGGCAGGGGCTGCTAATCCAGACCTGGGGAAAAGGGACAGGAGGGCTTCCCAGGGCCTGTGAGGTGTAAGTGGAGAGATGATGGACACCTAGCAGCTGGCTGGAGAAGGTGGGAGGAGATGGGGAAGAGAAGGAAGGCTAGGGATGAGTGTGCTAGAAAGGGCAATGGCATGTGCAAAGGTCCAGGGGCCAGAGAGAGCAGCAAACACTCATGAGCCTCAAGTCCTTAGGGACCACGGGGAGATGGGGTCAGCAGGGCCTCATGAATCAGGGGCCATGAGTAAGCTGTGTGTGATTTTTCTTCAGGGGGGCAGGTGGGGAGCCACTGAGGAGTGCTAAGAAAGGAACTGATGTACTCATATTGGTGTTTTAGGGACACCTTCTGATATTCTTCTGAGAATCAATTTGAGGAGGCAGGTCTGTGGACAAGGGACTGTTGGAGTCATCCAGATAAGAGAATGAGAGGGAGAGAGCAGGACAGAATTAAGAGATATCTAAGATAGCAACCCACTCCAGTATTCTTGCCTGGGAAATCCCATGGACAGAGGAGCCTGGTGGCCTATAGCCCATGGTGACACAAAAAGAATTGGACATGACTGAGTGATTAAACAGCAAAAACAAAGGGATAAAACGCACACATCTGTAAAGGAGAGGCTGCAGGGCACTGGGGAGAAAAAGAGCCTAAGCTTCTAGCCTGGGCACTGCTAGAGACAGAAAACTGGAGGGACAGGGGGATTGGGGCCAAGGATTCAGTCCTTCCTTTTATGTCCTAGATATGAAGCTTGGACTTCTAACAATAGCTCTCCAAGGATAGGGGCTATGCACCCTCCTCAGAGCCTGGAAGGGAGGCTGCCCTCCAGATAAGCCAGTGCGCTTCTGCACATGAGCACGTCTGCTCCTTAAATGACTTTGTAAAGCCAGCTCTGTGTTTATCCTCACTACCAGTTACAGATGCGGAAACTGAGGCCCACAGAGGCAAACTAAATTGCTTCTGGTTGCAGAGTCGGTTCTAGTCCTGATCTGATGCTCAGGGTGAGGAGAGCTATGCTAGGAACTGGTGCAGGGCCTCTTGCCCAAGAGGGCTCAGGAGTGGCCTTGGCAGGGGTGGGGGGTAGGGGCATCCATTAGGTTCTCTAAAAACGTGTGTAGAAAAGAATGCACAGGTGACTTTTTCTGGGAAGAAGTTCTATTGCTTTTGTCAGGTTCTCAAAGGTTTCTGTGACCGCCTGATTATAAGGACCTAGAGAGGACCTGGGGCTGCCTGCTCCTGTCTGCACAATCTGGGGTGAGGGCTGGGGAGGAGGACAGAGCAGCTGGCGCATCTGTGTGAGATGCAAGGAAGTTAGTGGGCCCTGGTTGTCCCAGGTGATAGGAACATAATCCAGTGACCTCTGGCCCACAAACATATATCAAGTGTGAACCAATAAACAGGCCCTCTGTTAGGGGCTAGGAACCCAAAGGAGAGAGAGACACAGGGTGATCCTCATCTCCATGCCCTGGGGGAGTCAGTGAAGGGGGATCCATTGCACATATCCCTAACCTGTAGTTTTGGGGAGCAAAGTCCTAAAAGGGACAAAGTGAGGAAGGGTAGGGTGCAGAAGAGGAAGGGACTGGGACCTTGATTGTCTCAGGCCACTCACTGGAGAGGCCTCCTTCTGGTGTGTGCACTCAGAGAGCCTGTGTGTGTTTGTGTGTGCACTCTGGTCTCACTCATTCTGGGGAAGTGAACCATGCAGATGGGGCCCTAGATCTGGAGGGAACCCTGGGAACCCTGGGAACACCCCACACCTGGGAGCACATTCCAGCAGGTTGGAGGTTGGGTTCCTAGCAGTCAGGGCATTGGGTGGGTAAGTTGTTTCCTGGTGTTGACTGAGAAAGTGATGGGGGTGGAGTGAGAGGAAGTGGGTGAGAGGAGTGTGTGTGGTCCAGCAGAGAAAGGCTCTGGGGAGGCTGCCCGTGGGCCCCCAGGGGACTTTCTTCCAGTAAAGGTGAGAGAAGCTCTGGCCCTGACCACACACAGCCCTCAGTCTATGCCCGTGTATATAGGACTGGCATTGGCCAGTACATTAAGACTAACACCTCCATAACTTTGCTACTAGCATCTCCCAACTTGCCAAAGAGGACATGAGGCACAGAGAAGACAGTTAACTCATCTAATCTCACATGGCCAGGAAGTGGTTCAGTTGGGAATCCAGCCCAAGTCTGGCTGACGTTGTCCCGTTCTTGTCCCAGCCTTTGTCCTCAAAGAGTAGTGTTAGTCTTGTTCCTCCTCCCTTCTCTCTCTCCTCCCTACACCCCACCTACACCCAGACTCCGGGCCAGAGCAGGCTGCCAGGGTCTCCGGCTGCAGGCCTGGCCGGGACACCAGCTGGGGCTGCCTGCCGACCCATTCCCAGCCCTCTCCTGCCCTCTTATGGCCGCCCCTGAGCCAGCCTCTGCTACAGGGCTCCCTGGGGTTCGCCAGTGACCTTGGCAAGGATGTCCAGGGCCCTGGCTCCTAGGAGAGACAGAGAGGGAAGCTGGGGAGCTCTTTCCCCCAGGGACCATGTCAGAAAGCACCCTTGGACCCTCTTTCCACAAGAGA
Organism: Bubalus bubalis; assembly: GCF_019923935.1. Taxonomy (NCBI): domain Eukaryota; kingdom Metazoa; phylum Chordata; class Mammalia; order Artiodactyla; family Bovidae; genus Bubalus; species Bubalus bubalis. The sequence goes on from NC_059179.1 coordinate 19,604,943, forward strand.
ACAGAGACAGCTCCATGTCCCCACCCTACCCTGCAATACAGCTCTCTGCTGCCTGGAAGTCAAAGAAAAACACCAACGACAGGTTCCTCTGCCTCATTCCTCCCAATTTCTCTCCTCTGACTTTGCGCTCCATTTAACCTCCAGACTTCGCAGTCCCCAGATCTCTGCTCAGTTAGTCCCTTTATCTACAAATGCAGGTTCCTGCCCTGAAGCACCTTCAATCCCACCTGGAAAATCCTACTTCCTCCTCCAGTGCATGCCCCCAGCGGACGCACGCTCCCTGTCTTCCCCTGGCAAGACACAGTTACTTTTAAAATCAACCTGAAACCCCACGACTCACACCTCGATGTGCAGCCCCTCAGTAGGAGCCAAGGTGCACCTGGCATTTTGTTCTTGATTTTTTATCATTATATGATCATTTTCTTCTGCTGGTACCTGTTCCTCAGAACAATAATTTTTAGTGGCTCTGTGATTTTTTGTCAGGTAGACTGGGAGTTCTCAATCTGGGCTTAGGGGTGTCCAAGGGGTGACATCCGACTGCTCATTCAACCCCAGGAGCTCTGCTTGTATGTTTCCCACAGCCTCTTTGTCTTTCTTGTTGTCATTGCGATACATTGGAGCTCTGGGAGAGATTTTATTTGGAAGAAAATTTGTGCTTTAAAGCAATTAAAAATTACAGAGGTAAATTAACAACTATGTATCTATCCAAATGTGTCATTTTAAAGGATGGTTTTGTGCATGTAGACTGTTCTTCTTTTAAAATTGTTTCCTCGGCGTTATTTTTTCTGCCTGGCATTGTGGTCCTCCAGAGAGGGATGTGCCTTGGCTCTGCGCATGAAACAGTCTCCTGAGAGCCAAGGGCTGGGTCCTGGTTCATCCTCAAGTCTGGCCAGGCACCCAGCACACAGTAGGTGCTCATGTAGCTCTGGTGGAATTGAACGTGAAAGGGAAGGTTGCTCCATGTGCCAGGTTGGATGGGCGAGAAGATGACGTCCAGAATCGCCCAGCGGATCAGGGAACAGCAAAGGTGCTGAGTTAGTCTGTCGTCAGGGCAGGGCCAAGACCGCCTCTCTTTGAACACTATGCAGTGTACAACGTCCTTTCATGCACCTTTGTGATGACTTTCTCATAGATATTAGGATTCTCATTTTATAGGTGAGGAAACTGAGGCTTAAAGACATTTGTTGTTGTTCAGTCTCTAAATAGTGTCCGACTGTTTGCAACCCCATGGACTGCAGCATGCCAGCCTTCCCTGTCCTTCACTGTCTCCAGGAGTTTGCTCAAACTCATGTCCATTCAGTTGGTAGCTTGTCTCAAATCACACAGTTACTCAGTGGCTAGGTGGGGACCCTGGGCCAGGTGTGGGCCCCCACCCCAGTTTTGCTGGCCAGGAGCTGCTGACTGCACAGCATAAACGGAAGTGCTCTGAATGGGAAGCCAAGTTTGGTGATGAGGGTTATGAACTATTTGCTAAAACCTCAGGCTCAGTACTAGGCATTCTGTGGTTTTGACAAAGTGCAAACGTCTTCCCTTGAGGAGAGGGCCTCTGTAAGCTGGGCTTTCTTGGCTGGAAATCCAGGTCTGGGTTCTAAGATGTGCATAACTTTGCTGTTGGCGGAGTTCATGTTCCCGAGCTCTTCCATGGCGTCGGTCATAACTGTCAGGTAAAGGTTTGCATTTTCCCCTCCACCAGGGACCTTCCAGCCATCAGGCTGAGCCTGTCTCTGTGATTCAGGCCTTTGGAAGTGTGACAGGGAAGGGTCTGATATTGAGGAAGGGCCTGCCACTTGCCAGGTATGTCACTTCCACTCTCTTATTAAATCCTCCGCATGAGCCTGAGAAGTAATCAAGCCCAGGTTCCAGATGAGAAGCAGAGACTCGCCTGGGCCCCGCACCAGGGAAGAGAGGAGCTCAGTCTTGAACTTGTGTTGGGCTGGTTGCCTTTCTCTTGTTTCTAAGGATAAGGGCCCAGTATCCTAGTGGGGAGTTCTTAGAAATCAGTAACATCCTGGGCAGGAACCTAAGCTGTATTTAATCAAGGCAAAAGTAGAAACTATTCCAAGAAATCAGAGACACTTGAGAGCATTTAAAATCTGTTTCGAGAATTCCAAGGACAGAGTCCCTGGAAAGCTGCTGACAAACAGCTTTAGAATTAAGGGGCTTTAGAATTCTGCTCAATTCAACAAGCTTTTATTATAGGCCCAGGTGCTTTGGGGAAGCAGAGATGGATGAGGCAGGTCTCTATCTTTACAGAGTTCTCCGGAGTGGGGCAGAGGGGCTTCTGGCATCACCGTACTGAATGGCATCCTCGAGTGAGGGTCTTCAAACAAGTTTGCCAGCATCACATGCTGGGCCCTTCTCCAGTAGCTCATCCACACCAGCCTTTGCAAAAGCTTGAGAAGGAAGGACATTGGCATAATTTTCTCTAGTCCCCCCAAATTTAATTGGCAATGAGTGCCCCCCTCCACCCCGCCACTGCCCTTTTATTCCCCAGTGAATTATTTATTAACATTCTCAGAGTATTCCATGGAACGTATTTTGGACATGGTGTGTGGCCTGGGGCAGCTCCATGATGGGACTACAAGGCTGAAGAATGAATACATTCTCATTTTTTAAAGTAAATTAGAAGGTTCTACCTTTGGGGGCTATTCATCTCTCCCACTCTTTCCTCTCTTGGGCAGAAGATGTGTCTGCTGCTTGGGCTTAGCCTTAGCTGCTTTCTTAAAAGGGTGTCTTGTGAACTTGAGGGATTACTCAGGCCTTGAGCCTTTTAGCTAAAGGGATCTCTTGGGTAGACAGCCAAGTGTTTGAGGGATGTGAATATGGTCACGGCTTTCATGATGTATGCAAGAACACAATTTCCAATAAGAAATTGACAGCCTGCATATTAATAGGGAGAACATACTGGAAACCAGCCAAGCAGGGGCCATCATCTCAGCCTGGAGGGGTTCGTCAACAGGGCTTGGCTCTCATCTATACTGAGGTCACCCTGCCCCTGGATAGAACCATGGTGTTTATTTGCAGGATGAAAATAGGTGGCAATTGTTTCCAGTATGTCAACACCCTTTGGCTTGTAACAGTGGCTTCTTCTTGGAGTGACACGTAGCAGAGCTGTTTACCCAGCAGAGCCAGCGCAGAGAAGTGACCTAGATGCGTAGGGCTGTAACAAAATTAAATGCCTTCACGGGTGTGGTGACATTTTTCCTTGGTGGGGAAATACTCTGGCACAGTGATTAAAAGGATGCTCTCTGGAGTCACGCAGGCTTGGCTCAGGACTGTCATGTGATCTTTCTGAGCCCGGGATTTTTCTGTCAAATGGGGATAATTCCTGCCTTGGTATATGTCTAGCACTTGATGAATTTGATGGGTCCCCGCTGCTGGGTCTGCTGTTATGACTGGATTGTCAAGAAGAGAGAATGCATGTGAAAATGTTTTATATGGTGTAAAGGGCTGTACAGTAGAAAGGGTTATAGCTAAACTTTATTGAATGCTCATTATTTGCCAAGGTCTGTTCTAAATGAATTACTTCCATTATCTCATTTAAGCCTCACCACAACCCCATGAGATAGGATCCTATGATTCTCCCCACTTAACAGATGAGGAAATTGAGACCCAGACAGGTTATGTCCCTAGCTTCAGGTCACATGTAAAGGAGCTGGGATTCCTACCCAGGTGGGTCTGTGCACAACCCCAGACCTCAGCTCTGAATCGTTGCTGGGACATCTCTGGGGGTTGGGGGCAGGGATCTGAACGTTCTAGGTGTGCACAGGCTTCTGAGGGCTCTGGTGGTTTCCTGGGGCTTTTTGATCAGGTGCCCCAGTGGGGGGACTGAGGAGGGAGGAGGAGTCGTCTCGCTCTGGCCTTCCAGGTGACAGTACTCCCCTATTTCCTGGTGATGAGGAGAGGTTTGTAATGAACGCACTGCCATGAACTCTGCTGGGAGGTACTGGTTACAGGAACATTGATCGAGACTTTTGTCTCATTTAATCCTCACAACAACTGCCAGGAAGGGCAGCTGATTCCTTATTTATTGCTGGGGACACTGAGGCACTGAGGAAAACTGCCGCCATGCAGCTAGTGAGCTTCAGAGCCGAGACCTGCCCCAGGATGCCCACTCTAGGGCGTGGGCATCTAACCAGCGTTCCACACAATGCTGTGGTTTCAGACTCACTGCAGGGCCAAAGTGGGAAACACAGCCCATCCCTCACCAGGCCTCTAGAGAACTAGGGGGGCCCTTTACGTATTGATGTTTTATTAATCTGCACGACTAAGACAGGCCTTACTGTCATGCTTTGCAGATGAGGGTTTAAAGACTTGTCCAAGGCCACCCAGCTAGGAGGGAGCACTGGACCTGCCTGCCTCCAAAGCCCACCCTTGTCCCTGTACTCCTTGGCACCCTTAGGAGCCCTCTGCTCTCTGAGGTTCTGAGTCCATGAAAGCCCCAGGAGCATCGTGTCCATCTCAGTGGGACACTCAGGGGACCAGGCTGCTGCTCACACCTACTTTCTGCCTCTTTCCTTGGCAGCCCAGACCCAAGGCTAAATAGTTTAAAAAAAAAACGAAGCATACTCATGAAAGGGAGACATGTGATGATGGAGTGAACTGAGTCACCTGCCTTCCACCTGTGATGCCAGACTCACTAGAGTGTCAGCGGGAATTTAGATTTCTTTTTATTGGATCCTCTGTGCATTTCACTGTGCAGTCGTGATAAGTTCCTCTCCCTTAGAATCACCCACTCGTTCTGGTACCTCATGGCAATGCAGAAGGCACCAGGCTCAGGTCTTTGCAGCAGAGTTCAGGGTGCAGACCTTGGACACAGTTGGAAGGGCTAGGCTGCAGAGTTGCCCTGCAGGGCAGGGCTGATGGAACAGGATGGAGTGGGGTGGGGAGATTCTTGTACAGGCTGAGCCTGGGAAGAGCAGGGGAAGCTGGGAGCACATTCATTCATTCACCTACTTGCTCCTTTCATCACACTGCATGAAACCCCTGCTGTGTGGCAGGCGCTGTGGTTGGTGCTGGGGTTAAGAGGCAGAGGCTCTGGGGCACACTGGACTGAATTCAAATTCCAGCTCCATCCCCAGGCCAGTCATTTAACCTCTCAGCAATCAGCATCCTCATCCCCAAACTGAAGACAGTGGCAGCACCCAGCTCTCCGAGCTGCAGTGGAGGATTAGATGAGATTAGGTACATTACATTGTTTAGAAGACTGCATGGCACACAGGTAAGAGCTGAATAAGTGGTGGCTATTAGAGCTATTATTATCTCTGTCCTTGGGAGTTCACAGTCTGGTGAGACACAGACATTAAAAGAAACAGATAATTTCCTAATGACTCGGCTAGGAAGTGATGCTGAGTTTTACCAAGTAGCGGTGTCTGAATTTCCTGCCTCCCTGCACCCTACAAAATGCACTGAGGTCATATTTGCTCCGGAGGTAGGACCGTCTGCAAATGCTCTGACCATCCTGATCCCATGGGATGAACAGTTTCACCTTCTGAAAGGAGAGAAGAACCGTGTTGGGACTGGAAAGAGTTGCAGAGGATCCTTTTTGATTCTGCAATGCAGACAGGAGACAATGAGATGGAAAATCCAAATGGCTGAAATGAATACATAAGAGCAAGAAGTTTAACAGCCTGATGACAAGCAGCACAAGAAAGGATAATTCTCTGGCAATGATGAGCAGTTTGGAAGCGATAAAGCAGAAGAGGATTAGGGGGGTGAAGTTGGGGACCCTCATTCCTGGGCCTAGCAGAATTCCTCTGGCAGTGGGCTGGAGATCTGGTCAGCCGGCTGGGCTTGGTAGGGGCTCACCTTTCCATTTTGCTGTACCTGAAGGAATCACCCAGAGGTGGAACTCTGTTCTTAAGTATCACCTGCTTTATTATTGTCACGATCTTAAGGACAGTATTTCTCCAGCAGCAGAGGAGACAAGACTTTCCAATGACCCCCAGAAATTCTCAGCTTTGATTAACCTTGTGAGAATTTCAGTCTCTGATCCTAATGGTAGAAAAGAAACAATAATACTCTTTTTCTTTAGTATTATCAACCTTGTACCCAAAAGATCATCCTTAGGAGCTAGGTTTAAAATTTTAATTAAAAAATTATCATTTGGGGGTGCATCACAGTCTGTATGGGAAATCTATGTCCTTCTAGGCGGTCAGGATGAAGTGCTGGCCTTAGGGTGAGATGGGAATGAAGGTAAATGTAACTGTTAGGTTTGCCTGCTGGACGGTTGGTTCACCGAGGTGGCTGCTGCCCTGTCCATGTGTGATCTAGACCCTACAATATGGTTAAGCTGAGACCCCGTGGGCAAGAGGAGGATGAAGAGCAGATTGAGGGAAAGGGAATCCAGCAGCGATGTTGGGTGAACTATCATCATACCTGGTTTGAGATTTCCTGCTGGGGTGACCTTGTCTTGGGGGGGTGTGGGTTGAATAGTGCCCCTCCCCCTAAAGAGGGGGGATGTGGACATGAAGATGTACACATCTTCATTCCCAGAATCCATGTGGTGATGGTTTAGTCACTAAGTCACGTCTGACTCTTGTGACCCATGGATTGTAGCCTGCCAGGCTCCTCTGTCCATGGGATTTCCCAGGCAAGAATACTGGAGTGGGTTGCCATTTCTTTCTCCACAGAACCCAAGAATGTGGCCTTATTTGGAAAAAGTCTTGGCTGATGTGATCAAACTAAAGATCATCCTGGATTATCTGAGTGGGTCCTAAATCCTTACAAGAACCAAAAGGCCATGTGAAGACAGAGGCAGAGATTAGAATCATGAAACCTGGGAATACTGGGAACCAGAAACTGGAAGAGGCAAGGATTCTCCCCCAGAAACTTTGGAGGGAGTACAGCCCTGCCGATACCTTGATTTTGAGCCAGGATACTGATTTTTGGAATTCTGGCCTCTAGAACTGTGAGAGAATAAATTTCTGCTGTTTTAAGGCCTCAAGTGCATGGTAATTTGTTGTGGGACCCTTAGGAAACCAACACAGTGGGTACAGAAAGAAGTGGTGGAAACATTGGTTGAAGACTGGAACCTGTGAAGACTGTGGGTTCAAATAGGTAGGATCTTTTGAGGTAGTAGGCCCAGGCGGGGTTGTTATAGGAAACAAGGGACTAGAGATGAAGAACCTCTTGTCCTCTTCCTCGGGCAGCACAAGCTCAGGCCAAAGGTGAGAGCTCCTGCATTACGTGGGTAGGGCCTCTCCAGGGCAACATGGGTGGTTAGATGGTGACTTACATTTGACTCCTGCTTTCTCCATCCTTCTACCTATATCTACCTGCCTTGTTGGGCTCATGAGGAAGAGATTTGCCCAACAGATTTAAGGATGCTGGAGAATATAGAGTAGCAGTGATGTTATCTCCGTGGGAGCTGACTCACGCCAGAATCTAGTGCTTCAACCAGATATGTCAGTACCTGTAGGGCTTCTGGACAGTGCTGGGGGCTGCCTGAGTTCCTGGAGACTGCTGAGATCAGAGCCCCATGTCTGGGCAGCTGGAAGGGGCTTTCTGACCTTCATGGCCCAGATTGCTGTTCACAAATGCTCGGTATTCTCATCCAGATTCTTGTTTTTTTTTTCCTTAAAGCTTTGGTACCTACTGCTCCTTGACTGCTGGGCAGCTTCAGGAGACAACAGCATGAATGAACAAGCAGCAAACAAATACAAAAGATAAATCACACACACAGCCAATCTCAGCTTGACAGCCTTTTTCTTCTTCTTCTAGGACACGTGTGTTTGTGGTTGCATATTATACTGCACAAATTAATATAGTCATATTTTCTGCTAGTAAAATTGCTGCTGGCTCATATAATGGGATTAAATATGTCAGTATTTCATGGTGTTCCGCAAAGAGCCCCATAACTTCCAGGTGCTCAGCCACAGGGACAAGTTTGAGAACCACTGATCTATAATAAAGGGTAAAATCATTGAACACACAAGCAAGCGGGTGGTTCGAAAGAAGCCATTTGTCACTAACCCATCAGCATTCTGGGAGGTGGAAACTGAATATGGGTACAGGAAAACTAATAAATTTAAATTATTTAAATATTTCAAAGAGTATTTGATTACACTTCTTGTCTAATAGAATTGATGTGAAACCCTCTCAAAGCCCTCTTTTGGCCTTCAGAGCTAAGCCAGAAATCAGTCTCATTATTTCACGAGCCAAGCATAGCCTCATGACTTCCTAGCCACACTCTGATGTGTCCTTGTCAGCCTGTCCATGCAAATATGCTGCATGTGTAAAATCCACACACAGATGCTGATCCCCAGCCCCACAGTCCATACACACGCCACTTCTCATCCTTGATTCAGGAAGCACCATCCAGAGAAGTGACTCTCCTGGGATTAGGGCTGTTGTCTCCTGGACCTGAGTTGTTTTCTACTGAGCTATTATGACCAACCTAGACAGCATATTAAAAAGCAGAGACATTACTTTGTCAACAAAGGTCCATCTAGTCAAGGCTATGGTTTTTCCAGTGGTCATGTATGGATGGGAGAGTTGGACTATAAAGAAAGCTGAGTGCTGAAGAATTGATGCTTTTGAACTGTGGTGTTGGAGAAGACTCTTGTGAGTCCCTTGGACTGCAAGGAGATCCAACCAGTCCATCCTAAAGGAATCAGTCCTGGGTGTTCATTGGAAGGACTGATGTTGAAGCTGAAACTCCAATACTTTGGCCACCTGATGTGAAGCGCTGACTCCTTGGAAAAGACCCTGATGCTGGGAAAGATTGAAGGCAGGAGGAGAAGGGGATGACAGAGGATGAGATGGTTGGATGGCATCACCAACTCAATGGACATGGATTTGGGTGGACTCTGGGAGTTGGTGATGGACAGGGAGGCCTGGCGTGCTGCAGTTCACGGGGTCGCAAAGAGTTGGACACGATTGAGAGACTGAACTGAACTGAGTTATCAGATGAAACCCTGGAAAAGGGCATAGAGGCCTTTCAGTTATTGTTAAGAAGACATTCTGTAAAGGCCAAGAAACCTGAACATTGATTGACCGTCTGCCAGAAAAACATTATTCTCCTTCTGAACCTAGCAGTGGACCAGCCACAGGGGAGTATGGCATGCAACTCGGTCATGGGACATCCCCACATCAGAGTCAGTTCAAACAGGAAGTTTCCAGAGGACAAATGGGGTGGTGATTTGGGATGCAAACGGCAGAAAAATCAATAGAATAATTAGACCATACAAAGAATTAAATTCTTATTTGATTAATATCAGATGATGATGAGAAAGAAGAAGATGGTTTAGAAAAAGCAAGTAAGAGATCCACTTTTGACCTGGAAAGGATGACTTGAAATCAAACAAACAAAAAAGTACTCTTGCAACTTGGAGTAGATTACAAGAAAGCCTACACAGCAAACAGCTAAAGGAAAAAAAAGATTCAGCAAAACCCATCTTCAACGGATCCACAATCAGCTCTTAAAGAAAATTATGAGTTTGGGGCCTGTTGTTCATTCAGTAATGGTGTCGTCCATCCCTACCATGTGTCAGACTGTGTGCTGGGTCCTGGGAAAGACAGACACGATCTGCCCTTTAAGAAACGAGCTCCTTGGTGGGCAGCCAGGAAGGAGGTGGTGATTACAGCATCAGGTGCATGGATGGGAAGGGTCCTGATGGGAAACCCAGCATCTGCACAAGGGAGGGGCCTCTCCCAGGCGGGGGGATAAGGTTAGAGGGGCACATCTTCATGGTCACGTGGTGGCATACCTTGTACAGGGCCACGCCATGCCTCTCGGAGAGGAGCTACCAAGCACATATGGTTTTGAAAGCATTTTAATGACCGAGCCCATCATGCTGTAGCTTCCACAGCCCCAGAGGCTGAGACAACGGGTAGTCACAATGGAGTCTACTCTATTATAAATATTTGATCTTCTAAAATGGTATTACCGTAAATATTCTTGGCTGCCCTGAAAAGCTTCAAGTTCACAGTTTTAATTTCCCACATTAGGAGTCTAATGAAGAGGATTTCAAAGTGCGCTCTTCAGGGATGAGGGTTTCCTGGCAGGTCCAGTCTAGTCCCTGGCAGGGAGGTTAAATTCAGATTGGATGGTGACTTCTTTAGGTGAGGGAGTGTGAAACCAGGGGACTGAGGAGACAGAGACCTGTCCTGGGGTCCTGGGAAGATGGGGGAGGCTGTATTTCATCCAGGCTCCCAGAGAGGCAGTAAATAAAGCATCTTGGCAGAGTCAGCACTGAGCTGACTGAGTGGCCTCAGGCAAAATACAAGGTCGCTTCATGGGCAAAACCCAGTTAATCACTACCCTCCCTTCCAGGTGAGTTTGCAGGGGAAGGTGAGCCTGTGGCACAGCATTGTGCAGAGTAAGTGCTCAGGAGGGAGCGCTGCAGCTCCCTCCTGGTGAGCACAAGATAGACTCCACAAGAACAGCTGCTGCAGCTGCTAATGGACACCTGTGACCTTCAGGTTAGACTCCAGCCCCCTCAGCGTGGCCCGCAAGGCCCTCTATGAGCTCGCCTTCTCCTCTCCCACCCTGACCTCCTCACTGCTGATGAGGTCCCAGCCACACAGCTTTCAGTTGCCCATCACGTCCCCATCAGCCATGCTGTCACCTCCCCTCTTTGTCCTTCCCCACTGCTCTCTCTGGGGGAATACTCGCCTCTGGGCTGACTTTCTCCTTTGGGTCATCACACTTGAACTGCTCTTGCCTCCCCTGTGAAGCCTCTCTGACACCCAGGCTCATCAGCTACCTCTCCTCCAGCTCCCCTAGACCCTGTGCCTGTGAGGAGCCTGGGGACTGCCTGTTTCCCCACATGGCTGTGAGCATCTGCTGGGAGGGAGGCTTACTCATCTTTCTATCCCTGGGGCCTGCCAGAGTGCTTGGTGCATAGTGTTCAGTAAGTTTGTTGACCAAATGAATAAATTACACAGAGATTTACAAGTGCTGAAGGGTTTTCATCCCTGATGCACTGTTTGGTCCACCAAAGCCCTAGGGAGCATTATGATACCTCTTAGAGGCTCAGAGAGGTTAAGCAATTAACCAGAGTTACCCAGCAATTCTGAGTGACAATATTCCAGAATTGGGGTCATCTAAATTTGGAGGAGAGCATCTCTTTCTGACTCTGGCTGATTAAGAGTTGACGGTTCCTATGGAAACATGAGTTCCAGGCCTCTCATAGCTCCAAGTCATTGCAGGGTGAGCTGGGAGTGGAGGGGCTCTTCCTGAAGCTGGGAGCCACCAAGAGCCCCCAGAGTCATTGGATTCTGAAGTAGCATACTTGAACTTCAAGAAGCATTCTCTTTCAAGTGCTTACAGCCCCACTTATAGAAGAGGATATTGAGGCACAGAGATGTTCTGTCATTTGCTCAATATCACACAGCTGGTAAGCGGCAGAACTTGGCCAGGAACCCAAGCTCTTATCCACTGCTCCTTCCTCTTGGTCCTGGACACAGAGATCATGCCAGGGCCTAAAGCAAATCTAGCCCCCAGGATGGCTGGTGCTGATGATTTAAAGGGCCCAGCCGTGCTTAATCTTCCTGCCTGGCTCCCTCATTTTAGTAAATGTTGAGATTTAAGAGCTCATAAAACTGAGCTATAACAGTACGCTGCCAACAGCTCTGCACGGGGCTCTCCATCCTGTGCTGCACCCGACCTGGCGGTCCCAGCCTTGTCCCCAGTCACTCGGGGGGAGTTCTGTGGCCGATGAAAGCTGCCAAGCTTCTTGAGTCCTCAAGAGGCCCATCAGGTTGTTTATATCCTCACTGGGGCTGGATTGACACGTGGCGTGGCAGGGTGCATAGTGACTGGCTGATTTCATAAGTTGTTCAGGATTCTGGCAGGAGCAGCAGCAGCAATGCTGGGCGGGTGTCGGAGTTCAGCCTGGTCACAGATGCAAATGCACACGGACTAGTCAGGTGCCCAGGGACCATCTTGCTGTGACCCCAACAGTATGGAGGCTACTCATGCCTGTTGGAAGCAATTCTGTGGCTACCAGTTGTCCTCCTCTTAATCTGAGACAGCGGTGGTTTTCTTCCAAAGTCTAGAGTTTGGAAGAAACATTCTCCAGTCATGCTTCCAAAACACGCATGGTCCTGTCCTGTAGTAGGTGTCCAGTCAGTGTGTATTTGATGGATGGAGAGAGGGAGGGAGGGGAAGAATGGATTGAAGCAGGGAAAGAAGTGAGGATGAGATTAACTGATGATTTAAATGCCCCCAGTTCTTCATACTCGTCTACATTCACTCTTTTTGCTGTGTGACTTTCAGCTCCTCATATGAGAGGTGGAGGCTTTTCTTCCTCCTTCCCTCAAACCTGGGCTGGTTTTGTTACTGGCTTTGGTCAATGGAATGCAGTGGAAGTAACAAGTCAAGACCTCAAGACATCTGGTGCATTTCTGCTTTTTCTCTTGGAACTCGGTTGAAACGCTGAGTGAATAAGCATGATATGGCTTTCTGGGTGATGCGAGACACATGGTCCAGTCACCCCATCACAGCCTACAGCCAACCACCCACCAGTATGTGTGTCAGGGGCCTCCAGCTGACCCACCAGCTGGTCACAGATGCAAGATTGAGCCCAGTCAAGGTCAGCCAAGCCTGGTTTAGATCTGCCCAGCTGACCCAAGGTCTCACAATCAGTTATAAATACTTGTTGTTTTTAAGCCATTTGCCATGGAGTGGCTAGTTACGGAGGCATAGCTGATGTAGTGTAGATACCCAGGGAAATGATGCCCTTTAGGTTCAGCATAGCCCTCACTTCCCATCTTTCTTTCTCCTTTTGTGCCATGAAGTCATCTCTGGTTGCAGCCTAGCCAGAGCCTTCTATTCCACGCTTGGTTTTTCTAAGTCTGTGTCTGAGATGCTGGGCCAACTCCTTCAATTCAGTTCAGCCAACAGCTTTTGTGGAGCACACACTGTATAAAAGAAATCGTCCCAGCTACTACGGAAATGGTGAAAAACAATCCATACCTCTTGCCTTCAATAAACTTCTAACAGCCATATGAATTAGAGTAGGAAATGGCAACCCACTCCAGTATTCCTGCGTGGAAAATTCCATGGACAGAGGAGCCTGGTGGGCTACAGTCCATTGGGTCCCAAAGAGTTGGACATGACAGCCACCGAGCACACAGACATATGAATAGCAATATTTACGATAACTGACATCTGCATAGTATCTGAGGATATTCAAAGCACTTTCACAGGCAGCACGTACGTGAGCTTATGCTGTGAGGCGTGACACAGCAGGATGGATGCTGATTCAACTGTTACTGAGTGCCTACTGTGTACATAGCACCACGAGAGACACTGGTGAAAGAGAAACAAATGGCCCAGGGTCACTGTAAAGATTCAAGCATCTTGAAGTGCTGGAGTGGTTGAGTCCACTCGCTTTTTGCATGCAGTCCTGGTTGCTTGAAGAAATGGAGATGCTGAGCTAAAGATCACAAGGAAAAAATGTAAAGTTCCACTTTTACCGTCAGAAAAAAAATCAGTGTTGCAAGCACAGGTTAGGGGAGTCATGACTGGGTATCAGGTACCAGCAAGGAAGCTCTGAAGAGGCTTTAGTTGTCAAGGCTACAACTGAAAAGCCAATTCAAATATTGGATTACAGAAGGATTCTAAATTCATGATGGTATCACGGGGGAGGGGAGCACCACTGGGCTGGTCAGACCACAGGTAGAAGAAGGCATCCCAGGCTGGTCTCTCCACTCTAAGGAGCATATTAATACACCAGGGTGTGGCCCGAGGAAAATGACCACGATGGAGAAGAGGCAGGAAGCCACACCTGGAATGTGTGAGGGACTGTGGGCTAAAGCCTGGAGAAAAGAAGGCTAAGGAAAGATGGGATGGCAGAGTCAAATGGTTGAAATGCCTGTTGTGCTTAAAAGGTCAGATATTTTCCATCGTTGTCCAAGAGGTGCAGGGTGAGGAATGGTGAAGGGACATTTCGGTTCAACTTGAAAAATAACTAACATCTTGACCTGCCCTCCCATCGATGGAACAGGCTCTTCCTCTGTAGATTTATAATATCACTTGACTAATGGTTGACTTGACTAACTGGAAAAGCGTTTCTAGGTGTAGTAGGAGTTTGGATTCAATGCCCACTCAGGTTTCTTTCACCTCTGAATGTCCATGAAGGGCTCTGCAAAAGTAGAGACTTCTAAGGCCCTCAAGGTTCTGCAAAGTGTTGAAAGTGAAAGTGTTAGTCAGTCAGTCGTGTCCGACTCTTCATGACCGCATGGACCCTCCAGGCTCCTCTGTACATGGAATTCTCCAGGCAAGAATACTGGGGTGGGTAACCATTTCCTCCCTAGGGGAACTTCCAGACCCAGGGGTTGAACCAGGGTCTCCTGCATTGCAGGCAAATTCTTTACCCACTGCGCCACCAGGGAAGCCCAGCTTCTAAAAGCTCTTTGATAAAGAGGTAAGAGAAAGGTCAATGGGGAACAATGCTTTCATCTGTGCATTGGCCACTGGTGACTGCTGAGAACATTTGAGAAATGGTCTATGTCAGGAGAAGGTATATTAACCTTTCTATAGGGACGCACATAAATATTTTATCTATATAAAGGTTCATATGTGTATGTTTTAAGAGCATTGCCTATAATTTATATAACTATATGGCGTCTATAGAAATGTGATGTGTAATTTACAGTCCTGCTCTAAAGAGGTGGGAGTAAAAGCCTGGGCCCCTCTTTTTGTTATGATGAGTGACTTGCCTCTCCCAATTAAAGGGTGCAAAGAAATATGAAGAAACTGTGTTAACCAGAGAGAGGGGGAGAGAAAGACGGACAAGGGAGAGAAGTAACAAGCAACACCAAGCCAAAGGAGCAGTCAGAATAATAGTGCTGACACAGGGAGATGGATCAGCTGGGTGAAGGGCTGCAGAGGGTGCGGTGTTCACTGGCTTCACGCATGCTACTTTGGGATGATGATGTTGACGATGATCATTGTAAAAATAGTTAACATTTACTGAGCACGTAGTTTATGCCCGATCTCATTTAACCCTCACAACAATCCAGGTGCTCTTGTTACTTCTATTTTGTAGAATAGCAACTGAAGCACAGAGAGCTTAGGTAACTTCTCCAAGATCACACAGCCAGGAAGTGGGAGAGTTTGCATTTGAACCGAGATCGTCTGACTAGAACTTGCACTTTTCACCTCTTCTTTTTCACAATTTGCATCTTCCCTATCTGTCTTTGTAGTGCAAGAGGAGAACCATCTATCTGTCTTTCAGTTACCTGCAGTCCCCAGGGTGTGATGGGGTGGTGTCAAGAAACATTTCGAGTGCACTGAGTGATTCCACTACCTCAATATATTGATTCCTCCTCCAGAATGAGACAGGCAAGAAAGATGAGTTCTGCCTGGTGGCATAAATTAGCTCTGTGCCCTTGGGGCTTTGTCCACCGTGCAGACTCTGTGCTGTGCAGGTGGGGGACCTGCCGGCAGCAGAGCCGTTGCTTTAGAGCGATTCATGGCCAGCACACGGCAAATGCCAGGACCACGGCTTCCACGTCGAGTCTGGACGAATGGCAGCGCAGAGCAGAGGGCAACGCAATTTACAAGGAATCTTAGCAACCAGGCAATGGGCAATAAACCAGAAAATCGCCGAGGAAACTCAGTGGAGCATGAGCTAAAAGAATTGCAGGATTTGTGAACAAATTTACACCCATCAGAGGAGACTGAGAAAGGCAAGGGGCGACTCTGAAAGACAGAGGACCTCTGGGAGGCTGTCACCTCCTGAGACCTGTCAAAAGGCAATGAGGACACAGATTCCTGCTGAGGGACAGCTGGGCAGTGACCTCTGGGGACTTTCCTGAGCAGATTTCAGCCTTCCTCTCTGAGAGACCTGGAACTTTCTCAACCAGAAACAGAGCTTACCTTTGGTCTCCACTGTGGGAAGGAAGTCTCTTAGGCAGCGAACACCATCTCTCAGGTGAGACACCTCATCACCAGGTAGGCGGCAGACTTGTGAGGATGAGGGAAATGAAGAAAGAGGAGGAGCTCCTTCTCTTCGGGATGACATTGGCCCGTGTCTGCTAAGAAACACAGTCCCTGGGAGGAGCAGTCATCTGGGCCCCTGGTTTTCACAAAACACCAGCTCCATCAGAGCCTCTAAAGGAACACGTGCCGCCTTCAGTGGCCAGAGAGGGACTGACACACTCAGTCTCAGTTGGATGAATTAGTGCATTGACAGTAATGAGTGCTTCCTGGTGGCTCAGATGGTAAAGAATCTGTCTGCAATGAAGAAGACCTGGGTTCCATCCCTGGGTCGAGAAGATCCCCTGGAAAAGGGATTTGCTATCCACTCCAGTGTTTCTTGCCTGGAGAATTCCATGGACAGAGGAGCCTGGCAGGTCCATGGGGCTGCAAATAGTCAGATACGAACGAGCGACTAACACTTTCATTTTCAGTAAGGAGTACACAAGATGCGGCATTAGGATTAAGGAATATAATCTCAAGTTAAAGACAAAGGCTGGTAAAAGCCTCAGTAAGGGGACCAGTGTGCTGCCTCAGCAGTGTAATTCTTCCTGACCTTGCTGAGAAGTGAAGCATGGGACCCTGCATGTAGAGAAACGGGCTTCGGTTTCCCCATCTGCCACTGAAGTTCTCGAGGGCCATATCCAGTGGTGCCTTGCTGTTTTTCCGTGGGTTTTGGCAGTAGCGGGGGGCTCAGGCATTGCCCTGGAAGAGGAAGTATGATACAAACTTTCCATAAGCCACACGAAACTCCTCCCCGAAGCTTCTGGAAGGCCTTCCTGACTATCTATCATTCTTCACCTCCGATTCTTCAGTCTCCACTGGCCACAGGGTGGCTCCCCAAGGCCTCACTACTACTCAGCAGGATGCGGCACAGGGGGTGGGAGGGGGCTAGATGAGACCTATACAGGCTCCTGTCACAATCTGTGTCTAGGAGGCTGCCTGCAATTGGGGGGGTGGGGGGAGGGAAGGGGGATTGGAGTGGGGGAAGGAGCCACACAGGGACGGCCACTTATCAGACCCAGGACCTGGGCCCTCACCAGGCTTTCTGGCCCAGGGCACAGAGATGGGTAGAGAGCCCAGCATGATGGGGATTGCTTTGTCTGCCAATCTAGTTGCTGGGGCACAGAGTGAGACACACAGTCTAGGTAAATAAAAGGGCGGCAGCGTGGTGTTGGTGTGGACTCTGGAGCTAGACATCAGTGAGTTCAAGTCCTCCCTCCATATGACTGTGAGTCATGG
This sequence comes from Bubalus bubalis, assembly GCF_019923935.1. Lineage (NCBI taxonomy): Eukaryota > Metazoa > Chordata > Mammalia > Artiodactyla > Bovidae > Bubalus > Bubalus bubalis. The sequence continues at coordinate 19,622,116 of NC_059179.1, forward strand.
GCCATTACTTACTTTTAAGTGCATCAGTCTCCTTGTGAGTACAGCAAAGATGTAATAAACCACAAAACTCTAGGGGAGTAACTGGAATAATATACCCAGGCCCTTAGTGCAGGGCTGGCATGTTACGGTATGTAATTGTATGTTCAGTAAGTGTTAACTGTCTGGTGGCAGGAACCCAAATTCCAGAGATGAAGATGCACGCATTCTACTCCTGCTTGTAATTAGGATGTCTGAGAGGTTCCAGCCCCCAGGGGACAAGCAGAAGGCCCAGGACTCTGATCTGAGCTGGGGTCCTAGGGATAGGCTGGGACACTGCGCATAGGAGTGCTACAACATCTCAGTGGCATACAACAATAAGCATTTAATTTGCTCATGGATCTACAAGTCATCTGGGGAAGCTCTGCCCATGCTCGTCTCATGGCACAGGGAGCTAGTGGAAACTCACCAGGCCTCTTAAGGCCTAGGCTTAAAACTGGTCCGCTGTTACTTCTGCCCCATTCTGCTGACTAAAGCAAATCATGGAGCCAAGCTTAAAGTCAAGGAGAGGGAAAAATCCACTCTGTTCTATGTTGAGACCATGGCAGGGGTTGCAGAGAGGGGTGAGGAACTGTGGTCTCTAATTTAATCTACCATGTAAACAGTGGGCCCTGATGGGGCTAGGGGAGTGGATATGAGAGCCAGAGAGATCATCGAAGTAGAGAGACACACACCAAAGAAAGTCCAGGCTTTACGAGAGAGGAAATATAAATGACAGATCAGGCTCAGGGAGAGACAATAGTGGTCCCTCTCATGGTCCCTGGGTACTGCCAAGACGCCCCTCTCTCCATTCCACTTCATCAGTTGTCAAGTGGGCTGGCATGGAAGTCGTGTGGCTATCATCCTTGCAGGGAAGTAATCTACTGTTACATCAGTAAGAAGGGGCTTCCCTGGTGGCTCAGTGATAAAGAATCCAACTGCCAAGCAGGAGACACAGGTTTATCCCTAGGTCTGGAAGATCTCTTGAAGGAGGAAATGGCAACCTACTCCAGTACTCTTGCCTGGGAAATCCCATAGACAGAGGAGTCTGGGGTCTGTAGTTCATGACACAAAGAGTCGGACATGACTTAGCAATTAAACAACAACAGTATCAGTAAGAGGTGTTTTCCACCAGAGGGATTTACTAGGACTTTAGTTATATAGGAAAAAGACTAAGTGACACAAACATAGAGTAATTCATTCCTAAAAAATTCCACTCTTCTCATTCAGGCTTAACATGCTCAATTGCATCTTATAATAGCTCTCTGGGCACAGTTGCCTGGAAATGCCAGGAAGGAACTTGGCAATTATTAGTTACTAATGAAGGCAATTATTAGTTACTAAGGCAGCTATGACTCTAAAGAGATGGCCTAGGGGTCAAGATTGCTGTTTATTTATTTCTAATTTGCATTGTCGCTAACTTCCAAACAAATTTGAGATGATTGACACCTAAAAATCGAGGCCCTAGGACAGTGAGATTAAAGATGAAATCTCCAAAGTCATCTGGATGAAGGGAGGAAATGATTAAACCAGAAACCCGGCAGAGGATAGTTACTGCAATTGTGCATTAAATTGAGCTAAAGCGAAAGGGGAAATGTGATGAGTTATTGGATAAAAGGAAGCATAGCCATTCATCAGGAGAGGCAAACTTTTCCCTGACATTCAACGTGAGCACAAATTTATCGTGAGAATCTCAATATAAGGACGGTGAGGCGCATAATAGACGTTCCCTCCAGAGACTTCTGCAGAAGATGCAAAAATGTTCTTCGGCTGGTCGTTTATTATATCGGCCCTGGATAAAAGCTGAGGTCTTAGGGATGAACCCTTCTGGATTTAATATAGCCCCAGCTAATGGCTTATAGATTGTTGTAGAGGCAGGATCAGTTAGGAGTGTTTCAAAGGCTGGAGCCAGAGGTCAGAGGCTTGGAGAGAAGTGTGGCTTTCCTCTTGGAGGCCAGGCTAAGAATGCATTCCTCTTGCCCAGGGCCCCATCTTGCCCATGTCCCCCAAAGGCATTGGAGATAAGCAAGGCAGGGGAAGATCAAGAAAGCCCTTGGACAAAGCGATACAAATCAGTACAGAATGGAATGTATTAGTCATTTATACAAACAAAACATGTATGTAAAGAAAAAAATGACTGAAAGGAAATCTGCCAAGATGTTCATAGTGCTAACCTTTGGGTTGTGGACCTTTGGAGGATGTTTAGTGGTTTTCTTTACTTTTCAAATCTTCTAGATTGACCTTGTGTAACTTAAAAAAAAAAAAAAGATTTCTAAATGCTGGTTTTTGATATTTCTAAGTGGTGGAGAGCTATCACCAGCAACAGCCCATGTTTTCTTGTACAGATGCTTAAAGCACTCTCTCCTTTCTTTTTCTGCTTCTCCACAAGCGACGAAACCTAACCCACTTTTCCAAATTGTGTAAATAAGTCACATGTGTTAGTTTCACAGTGGGATAAAGAAAATAACGGAAGAACTTGGCAGCTGTGATCTCCTGAAAATAAGAACGTGTTATTTCATTGGGACAACTTCTCTGGCAGGAGAGCTGGCAGTATGTGGCAGGAGTCTCAAAAATGTGCATACTGTTGTTTACCTGTGGGTACTTAATTCTCAGCTTCCCTGGTGGCTCAGTGGTAAAGAATTCTCCTGCTAATGCAGGAGACATGGGTTCGATCTTTGGGTCAGGAAGATCTCCTGGAAAAGGAATGGCAACCCACCCCAGTATTCTTGTCTGGGAAATCTCATGGACAGAGAAAACAGGTGGGCTACAGCCCCTGGGGTTGCAGTGTCAGACACAACTTAACAACTAAACAACAAACAACTTAATTCTCAGGAAATAATCATGACCACATGTGAAGATTGTGCTGTAAAAATAACCCTTACAACATTATCACAATAGTAAAATATGGGGAACAACCTAAATCCTCACCATTAGAGATTTAATTAATTCAACTCTGGTCCTAAGGAACACAAAGAATAGCTTGGAAGGATTCTTAATGACAAGGAACAATACTCTGCAGTTCTTTGTTAAATGAAAACTAGTATGACTATGCATTTCTTTGGTAAGAAGAAAGAAGTGGAAGAAAGCTTCTTTTTTTCCCAAAGCAGCACTATTTCATAGTTCTGTCTTCTGAAAACCTAAGGAACATCTCTCGTGTTGAGATGCTCTGTAAGAAGCATATTTGGAACAGGCTTGCAGGCTTCAGGACAGGAAGTTGGAGCTGAATAGAATCAGAGGATCTTGGCCATTTATCTCCTCTGCTGTTTCCTTTTTGTCCTCCCTGGGCTTGAAGCAATTCATATGAGAGCCTGAAAGCCCAGCAAATCCATCCTTCTCTCCTCCCTTCTCATTCCAATGGACATGATGGTAAAGGATTCGGTAGGAGTTGATTCTGAAGCTTGTCCTGAAACAGCAGCTTCTGGGTGACTGTGCATGAGAAATGATGGGAAGAAAGACCAAGAACAATTTCTGACCCTGACATCAGGCTGGCTTTTAAAAGATGACATGTTCTTCTCAGGATCAACCGGCTTCTAAGAGACGAGGACCCAAAGCAGTGCTCTGGTGTCTTGTGTATACACTCCTTGAGATTTACTTGACTTTTTGCTATTAAGTTCAGCCTTTCGAAAATTCGTCTCAGTCCAATTTCTTGCCGTGTGGCTCCTCTTTGCAGACCAGCTGAGACAGACAAACATTTTTCCTTTTGGTTTCCCTAGCTTATAAGCCATGAGGAGTGAAAGGAAATGTTGTCAAGGGAAAATAATAAATTTGGCCATGTCAAAAGTGTTGTCTGGAGTTGGGGCCATGAGATGAAGGGATGGGTTGGTTGAAATAAAGACAGGCAAGAAAAATGTCATTGGGGGAAAAGCAAGAAATCACAGACTACAGGAGTTTTGGGCTTGGCAAGACACAAATGAAGCCGGCCAAGTGCCTCATTGCTGAGATGGTTCTTAAAGTATGATCCAGGGATCCGTCTGGGCCTTAAAGCTTTCTCATGAAACAAGGAAACAGGTATTATTGAGAGTCTCCCAAATGCAGGATGTTTTGCATATGATATTTCATCAAGCCTCACCCCCAACCAGAGGAAGGAACTGTTATTACCCACACCTGATAGATGCAGCGATTAAAGTTCAGAATAGTTAAGTAACTTGCCTAAAGACACACAGCTAGAAAGCAGAGGAGTCAGAATTTTAACCCACATGTGTCTGACTCCCAAGCATGAGTCTTTATGCTCTGCCATGAAATCTCCTTCGGTGCCAGTATTTATAATATGACAAAAGTAGATGAAAATATTTAGGGCAATGCCTTTGTCTTGGCACTGATCAGCTCCAATTGTTTGCTAGAAGCACTTGTTTTTAAAACTTTAAAGGCTTTCTATTTCTGGCATGAATCAGTTGTTTGCTTTTGATATTGTAAACAAAGGGTCATTTCAGAGTATCTTACCAAAGCAGGATGAGTTTCTGATTCCTATTTAGTCTCGTGAGAGATTTAAAATTTATTCTATTTTGCTTTGGCATTTTGCACTGGTCAGCAGAAGAGAGGGCTGGACTTGCTTCACTGGAGTGGATAATGGCTAGACCTTTTTAAGAGGCTCTGCTTCATCATGGTGAAGCCCTCCCTTCCCTTTATCAAAGGTTTGGGAGTGTGGATGGCAATCGCAGCTCTTGGTAATTTAATAAACAGATTTTTATAATTGATTTTGAAGTACATTCAGACAGACAGGGATATTGCAAGAACAGTACCAAGAATTCCCATCACCCTCTCACGCCAATTCCCCATTTGTTAACACGTTATTTCACTTGCTCCATTATTTTCTCTCTCTGTGTGTGTATCTACCCATTATCATTATTCTTTTTTTGAGGTATTTGAGAACAAGTTACAGATGTGATCCCCCACACACTCAAATACTTCAGTGTGTGACTTCCCAAGTCAAGGCCACTCTCCTACATAACAGCCACAAGTCCTCCAAACCAGGAGATGATGTCGCTACGACAGGACCTTCCAATTCACATATCTCACTCAGAATTTGCCAAATGTCCCAACAATGTTTCTTCTTCTTTTCTGGTTCAAGACCAGTCCAGAAGCACATGTTCCTTCTGGCTATCACGTGTCTTCATTTCCTTTCCATATGAATCAGTTCCTCCATCTTTCCCTATTTTTCTTGACCATGGCAATTTATAAGGAGTACAGATCTCTCATTGGGTTTTTCCAGCATTTCCTCATGTGTAGACTCAGGCCATGCATTTTGACAGGAAAGACACAAAAATGAGGCTGAGCTCTTCTCGGTGCATTTCCTCAGGGGCTCATAATGTTGACCCTTTGCTCCACTGGGATGGGCTCTCCACCGTCTGGTCAAGGTGGTGTCTGCCAGACTCCTCTGCTGTAAGCTCACCAATCCCCATTTGTGGTTGACATGTTTTTTGTAGGGAGACAGTCTAAGCCTATGCCATATCTTATTCCTCATCAAATGTCTACTCAGCCTTAGCACCTGCGGATGCCTGTACCAACGACCTCTAAGACGGTTGCCAAACCATTATCAAACCAAACCATTATCACTATCATTATAGTGATCATCAATTTCCATCATTCCTTCCACATTTGCTTGTTGACATCTTATGGTAAAGAAGAATTAACTTTTCTGGTTTATTTGTCTATGCATGTCTATCATCTATCTATCTATCATCTATTGATTTATCTATCCATCCATCATCTATCTAATTATCTATCTATATCTATGTATCTATAGCATAGCGTTAGTTGCTCAGTTGTGTCCAACTCTTTGCGACCCTGTAGGCTATAGCCTTGCCAGGCTCCTCTGTCCATGGGATTTCCAAGGCAAGAATACTGGAGTGCATTGCTGTTCTCTTCTCTGGGGGATCTTTCTGACTCAGGGATCAAACCAGTGTCTTCTGCATTGCAGGCAGATTCTTTACTGTCTGAGCCACTGGGGAAGCCCAATCTATCAATTCACTCATCTAATCACCTATCTATCCATCTGTCTAATCATCTATCTGTCTATATCTACTACTATCCACCCATCTAGTCATCTATCCATCCAGTTGTTTATCTGACCACAAGTTTACATCATCACCTCCACTATAGCCTATCACCTTTTTCCTATCCTTCCCTTTGTCCATGTTTGTAAATCTCTTCTTCCACAGTGAAAAACTTGGTCCCAATTAGCCTCAAGATATTTGCTTCTTTACTCCCTCCCCCTTCTGTACCCTGCAGTCTCTGAGTTTCCATCCCAGCCACAACCATCTCAGCCCATGGCAGCTCCTTGGGTCTAGGGCCTTACATCACCTCCTTGGCCCTGCTGCCTCTCAGCCCTCAGCTAGACTGCCACCTCCAAGGGAAGGAAAGAGAAAGGCAGATGAAGAAGAGGAGAAACAGGACTTTAAGAACTTGGTCATTTTCTTCAGGATCATTCTATCTTGCTTCCCTCTGTAGTTATCCAAATCTGAGGCCATGCTCTTTGGATATCACCCTCACTCCTAGACTGTGCTAAAGGGATGGGCTTATTTTTATACTAAAGGACTCCCACCCCCTCCACTTTTCCAAGTGATAGGTGGGTGGGGGGGGTGGGGGGAGTCAAGGCACTGGTTGGCCATCAACTGGTGGACATTGTTGAGTTCTTTCTATCAAAGAATTGAGCTGAAGGTGGTAGACTCTAGGCGACAAACCTGGGGCTTGTGCTGAATGACGTGGCAGCCACTACACATGGGTGGGTGGGCCAGCAGAGGAGGGCAGTCTGCAGAGAGAGCTGAAGAGCACAGGAATGGCTTGTGTGGAGCCTGAGGCTCTTGCAACTTGGGAGTCCTCTTTAAGAAAAAGGATATGGATGTGAGTATATAAACTTGTGGCCTTTAGATATTCCTTGCTCTTTCCATTACTGTTTAAATTAAATTACCCAAATGGCTTTCTGCTTCTCGCACCCAGAAGCCGGAACGCTGAGTATGAAAGCATTGACAACGAGCAGACACAGTTTTTTTTTTTTTCTTTCAATTTTGAAGGCCAACTCAGCTCACCACTTTTGTCCCTGAAAAATGTTCCTCTTCACTAGACCACTGAATTACCAGATAAGGTTTGGGATTTTGCGGCAGTAAATAAAGAAGAATCAGAAGTTATAGTTCTGGCATTACTACTCTCGATTTGTACTCTGCTTCATGAAGATGCCTTCTAAATCAAGGGTCTGAGTGTCCTTCGGGATTACTGTTGATTCAAGATTACCAGGGGTGCCTTACATCCAGTTCCAAATAACTTCAGAGTTCACATGAGAAAAAGTTTGCAAACTCACTAGCAGAAGATAATGTCAGAGGTAAAAATTAATCCCCTTTACAGGAAGCAGTGGACTCCAAGCAAGCAGAAGCCGACTGCTAACTAAGGAAACTCCTCAGGGTTAGCTGACTTGCCAACAGATGCCAGTGGGCCCCTGCTCACTCTCCTCTTCCTCCATCCCACCCTCTCCCATACCATCCAAGAACCGTTAGTTACTTGGGATACCACTTAGGAAGGATATTGCAAAGTTAACATCACTGATGTCAAAAAAAGAAGAAAAACCACCCAGCGCTAGAGCAGGAGGGAACTTTCTCACTATCTAGGCAATTCCTGGCTCAAATTCTAACTGTACTCACTCACTAACTTTCCTGACCATTAGGGTCCCTTTTCTATAAAGTGGGTGTAAAATCAAGACTGAAAGCTCTCTGCAAAAGGCAAAGTAAACAGCATTTCAACCACGATGAACAGTTACGTGTTCTGCTCTGTTCTGAGCACTTCCATTATTTAATTTAATCTTTACAACAATCACATGTCTAACCGTATGAGGGCAAATATTTTTATTCCCATTTACAGATGAGGAAAATAAGACACAAAGAGGTTAGAAGATTTTCCTAAGGTCATTTCCTTAGTTAGTTCTTATTTTTATTATATCTGAAGACACTGGTCAAGCATTAGTCTGAGGAAGGGATAGTTTTTTAGTTTTGAAGGAAAATTATCAGTAGGCTCTTTTCCCAATAAACGGAGAAAGCAGTGACTTGGAGAGCACTGGAGATTTATAAGTGTGGGCAAAACAAGTGTGAGACCCAATAGGAGAGAAAGAAAAGTTTTGAATCCCTTCTCCAACAGGTTGGAGCACTAGGGTGTAGAGAAGGGCCAAAGGGCTCTGAGATTCTTGTTCTTCCTCCTCTAGTGAGGAGGGGAGCAGCCCTTCCGTCTGTGGGGCTCCCCCAGAAACACGGCCCTCATGGACTCCCACTGGATGGCTGGGCGGCCCAGGCATGAGGAACCCACCATGCTTTAAAAGGATCGAACTGCATGTAAGATGCACTTTTACATTTCAAACGTATAGTGTCTCCTACATTCAGACGGCCACATTATAGTAAAATGGCATCAGCTAGTTTTTTACTTAAGACCTACAGGCTTTGACTAACTTGGAGGACAAGTGGGGACCCCACCAAGAAAGGAAAATCTTTATTATAAAGAGATATCTCTTGGAGGATGTTCAGGCCCCCCAAAGGATACTTGCCAGGGACCCTCTCAGCTCAGTCCCATGGCTGTTTATTGGCAGAGCCAGGACTAAGTACTTCTTTGGACTTTGGGGTTTGGGCTGTGGAATTGTTGGATGTGGGTCCAATCCCAACTCTATCACTCACTCACTGGGGGAGTTTGAGCAAACAACTCATTGTTTCTACACCTCCCTTTCCTCTTGGGTCTGTTATGAGGATTAAATGAGATAATGCATGTGAAGGCTTAGCACTGGTCTGGAGTGGTATTAGAGATGAAATGTTACTGTAGTCTAATGCACTTCCTATGGCTCAGGAAAAGCACTCCCAATCTCATTCTTTTGAAGCAGTCTTTTATTTTTCCTTCAATTTTTTGAAGTATAATTGCACATACTTGAACGTGTACAATTTGACAAGTTTTGACATATGTGTATGTCCATGGAACCATCAACACAATCAAGACAATGAACATACCCGTCACCCCAAAAGTTTCCTTGTGCCCTTTTATAATCCACCCCTCCTCCTCCTTCCTTGTTGCCCAGCAAACGCTGATCACTGTCACTAGAGATGAGCTTGCATTTTCTAGAATTCTTATAAATGGAATCCTGTCATATGCACTTGCTTTTTTCGGTCTGGCTTCTTTTACTCAGCATAATTATTTTGAGATTCATCCATCCTGTTTATTATTGACTTGTTTGGGGTGTTTCATCCCTTTCTCCACACACGATGGACAAAGTATTTCCAGGTGAGAGATGTGGGCCAGTGGAGTGCCTCCTTGATGTCTGGGCTGGGTTTCTAAGTGTACACTCACAACTGCTGGGGTTTCTAACGCTTGCATTCTGAGCACTCAGATGCTCCCTGTGTCACAGTAGTGTACAAGTACAGATGGCTCAAAAGCAGCAGGATTTCAAGGGCACAAACCAGGCAGGCTTTTCACATGACAAGTACCTAGACCTCATTCCCAGGGGCTCATAGGTCTGAGGTGTGGTGTGGTTGAAGATCACTGTTCTCAAGGAATGCCATGATTTTCCAAAAGTCACCTGGGCAGTGAACACTAAAGCAAAATGGAAGGAATTCAGCAGAACTTGGTGGTGAGAATCATATTTCATACAAAAAAATGAGATGCTCTGCAGTGTCTGAACCATATTGTAAGACATCCATGGAGCATCACAAATGTGGTACCTACGTTATGACCACCCATGGAAATAAGTCTGCTCCCTGGGTTTATTTCAGCATTCTAAACATTCAAACCAGAGAGCCCCGGAGTGTTGTGTGGACCAGGAAATAAACAAGGGTGGTGCCATCACCTGCCTTCACATGCGATTCCAAAAAACCACACTGGAGAGGGCACGGAAATCAGTATCGAAAATGAGACACTCAAGTGACCACAAAGAGCTATTTTTGCTCATTCCAAATTGCTCTGTTTCTCTAAGCAGCTATTTTCATGGCTAAGCCAGCCTCTTCCTTAGCTATGTATAGGGACGACTCAGCAACTTGAAAACAAGTGGGAAGACAAAAAGAAATCTGCAAATAGGCTCATACGCCAGGGATAACCCTGGGGTGGGGGGGGGTGGGCGGGCAATTCGAAAGGTGGCGTGAGTTGGTTATTTCCCCAAATATCTGACCTCTTCAAATTCCGCTCTTGGGTCAGAAACTGTCATGAACCAAATATATGTGCACATTGGAGGGTCGCTTTCTAGTAAGCATTCAGTGTTTATAAAAATAGAGATTTAGACGGAAAGTTTCCTCCATGTCCAGCGGTGACAGTTCCCTGTGCTGTGTTTACCCCGCTATCCAGGGATCTGGTTTAGATGGCAGGTGAGGGGAAACTCAGGTCTATTTTTAAAGATCTCTGGTTTTTTGACTGTTGCCAGGGAGAAGGTGGACAAAAGAGGAGCACAGCAAAAGAAGGTCACCTCAAACATTTGTTCAGTGAGTCACTCAACAATTATTTACTGGTTCTAAAATACGTTGCATCTGCCCACTTGACTCCATCTCCTTTGCTGCCATATTTGTTTAGGAAGTCATTATTTTTCACCTCCTCTACGTGGACTTCCTGTTTCACTGGAGGCTCCTCCAGTTATCCGTTTTCCATCCTGCAGCCAGAGAGAGCTTTTCAAAAGTAGAAACTGGACCAAGTCACACTCTTGGTGAATAGAAACGCTAACAAAAGTCTGGAAGCATACCTATCAAACTGCTTATAGTGGGTATTTCTGGGGAAGGGGTACGGGGAGACCTGAATGTTTTTTACTGTGTGGTTGGAATTTTCTACAATGAGCTGTATTTCTTTCATGATTTTGAAAGGATCTCAAATGTTTAATTTGGTACCTACACACTAGGGGCCCTTCATCTTGTGTTAGAGTCCTAGACACTGAAAAGTTGAGCAATTATGCTTGTTCGTTATGGCCTTGAGTGGCAGAAGCTGTGATCACAGAGTGGAAGTGATTGAGGAAGTGAGTTGCAAGAGGGAGTTTGCATAAGCAGAGCTGACGGAGGATTGTCTGGTGGGCCAGCAAGGGTGTTGTTGGCCAGGGCAGGTGTTTGGATTGAGGCTGGGGGCCCTCTTCTGGAAGTGATGTCAGGGACTTGAGTCACATGCCCTCGATGTCCCTGCAGTTCTGTGATTCCACGTGGTGCATCAGAAGGCAGGATTTTGTGGGGTTTTTTTGGTTGTTTTTTTTTTTTTTAAGGCTGACTGCTAAGAGGATATTCTCCAGGGGTCTTAGTCACCGTCTGCTTTCTTTTATTTCTACTTCCAATTTCTATTAGTCAAACACATTCCTAGAAGCCTTGAATTAATCTCTTAGTTTCATGTGCCAAGAAGTTTATGGATGATGATCCCTCTGCAAGGAAAAAAAGGATGTATAAGATGCACATAGAGCCAAATTGAGTACTAAATTGGAAAGAAGGGAAGATTCTGGAAAAGTGGCTAAAAAAAAAAAGTGGAAGTCGCTCAGCTGTGTCCAGCTCTTTGCAACACCATGGACTATAGTCTGCCAGGCTCCTCCATCCATGGAATTCTCCAGGCAAGAATTCTGAAGTGGGTAGCCATTCCCTTCTCCAGGGGATCTTCCCAACCCAGGGATCAAACCTGGGTCTCCTGTGCTGCAGGCAGATTCTTTACTCTCTGAGGCACCAGGAATGCTGGGAAAGTGGGTAAGGAGATGCAAACAGTACAACATTCCCTGTTAATATTTAATATTGCCTTCAACACTAGAAGCCACTTGGTTATAACTCCACTCCCTTTGCCTTCGGGCCCCTCGTGTTTTGAACCCCCACTCATCTCAGGCACAGAACACTCCCTGATGTAGCTCCTTGTTTGGTGTCTGGAACAGAAGTCATACTGCCAGCCAAAGGAATGACATATCCTTCAAGATGTCATTATTCGTATTCTGGAACAAATCGAGATATCAGCCTGATTGGACAAGCACTTTATAGAGCCACCCTTGCTCCCTGTATTGTCCCAGACATTTACAAATTAGTTGAACCCTGTTTTTATTTTTCCCACCACCTCAAGGCCATACCATTTTTCTTTTTAATATACAGACTGTGCCTTGCACAGAGTAAGTGCTCAATAAATATTTGTTGAATTGATTTTCTTGTTCAGAGATGTGGCAGAAAGACCCTCTTGCTTTATGCAGGTAACCAGGGTAAGCCTCAGGGTCTGAACTGAGGATTGCCTGGATCGACAACAACAAATGCACCCCAAGGACGGGAATGGACGGCAGGGAGCGGGCAGGAATATGAGCTGTAGGCAGGAGTCAGGGTAAGAATCTGAGAGTGTATAAGATGAAGAACAGATGACGGCATGGAGAGCAAAGTAGGATCATTTGATGGGTTCACTGAACAAGGGCGACCAAGTCAGACTCCCTGGGTTTGTGTGTGCACTGGTCTGTGACGCACGCTCCTTTGGGTAACTGAGTTACTTCCACCCACTGAGCGATCATCATCAGTGAAACAAGGAGGCCTCCAGTCAATGTGAGGATTTAATGAGGGAGTTAATATATGTGAAAACACTGTACACGGTGAAATGCGACGATGCAGAGAGAAGGCAAATTAGCAAGATTTGAATGCATCTGGTGTCCTTGAAGAATTCTTTATGAGTTTTCTTCTGCCCCCCTCATTTATCCTGCAGTTTTATTCCCAAGAATCCAGTATCTCTGAGATGGAGGGATCTTGGAGTTCCTCTGACTCCCTCCTGTACTGTTCTAGGCTAAGAAGTGGGCTCAAGAGACTCCCGCAGCTAATTAAACAACTTATCAAATGGCATCAAACTGATCAAAGGTTGTCAGCGCTAGACTCTCCTAAATTAACGGTTTGCTTTGTTCTTTACTCCCTTAGTTTACATTTTACTTTCATGCCACGTGTCAGTTTCGGGACATCCTGATTGCTTTAGAAAAGCAGGGTCTAACCATTTGCTGAATGCATGGCTGAAAGCTCACTCAGCAGCTTCCTAGCTCAATCCTATCTTCCTGCTGCTGCTGTGCATGCTCAGGTGTATCCAACTTTTTTGTGATCCCACGGACTGTAGCCTGCTACTCCTCTGTCCATGGGATTCCCCAGATGAGACTACTGAAGTGGGCAGCCATGCCCTTCTCCAGGTGATCTTCCCAATCCATGCTTTGCAGGCAGAGTCTTTACCACTAAGACACCAGGAGAGCCCTGCTGCTGCTGCTGCTAAGTCGCTTCAGTTGTGTCCGACTCTGTGCGACCCCATAGAGCTCTGCGGCAGCCCACCAGCCTCCCCCATCCCTGGGATTCTCCAGGCAAGAACACTGGAGTGGGTTGCCATTTCCTTCTCCAATGCATGAAAGTAAAAAGTGAAAGTGAAGTCGCTCAGTCGTGTCTGACTCTTAGTGACCCCATGGACTACAGCCTTCCAGGCTCCTCCGTCCATGGGATTTTCCAGGCAAGAGTACTGGAGTGGGGTGCCATTGCCTTAGTATAATGCTAATTACTGTAGCTCAGACCCCTTGACTCTCTGATGCTCTGACCTGGCTACTTTGGCAAAGATGATCTTCTGCAGGGTCTGCATCCAACTGGCCAAGTCAGCAGAGAAAAAATGAAAAGTCTCTGCTCCCCCATTTCTGCAGCATCGCCTTGCTCTCCCTTGCCCAAGGGCAAGTCTCTTTCCATTCTGTCTGGTTTCCTTCGTGGAGCATGCTTCCTGTCTTTGACAGAGCTTGGCCCCATCTTAATGGCAAATCTACCTAAGTTTCCCCATTGGGTACTGGCTCAGCTAACTGATCTGTACCTGCAAATATGAGGGACTGATAAATAGCTCTGTGTGTGTGTATGTCATGGAGAGGCTACAAGGCAAAATGATTACAGAACCAATCTGAGAATGAATAAAACATGTCCTGTGTGTTGTTTTTTTTTTTTTCCAAATGAGAAAACCAAATAAAGATGGGCACATTGTTTTGGGTTGTCCTTTTTTGAGCAAGCAAAAGGAAGGAGGAAATGCTAGGTCCCAGAAAAGCTGAGCACTTAGAATGGGAGCCAGAGTGCTTTTTGCCACCTCATTTAACAGACTTCCAAAGGCAGCCACCTCCTCAGTGTTGGGAGACGCTTGTCCCCATGGCCCCAGCAATCTGCAGACCCAGTTCGGCTATTCCCCTGCAGCTGTGACCTGCCTGCCTGGGGCTCTCCACCTGCCCCAGAGTCCTGGCTATTGAAGGAGTGGCTGCTTGACCTCCCCACATGTCTCAGGCTGCACTTCCTGACTCAGAAACCAGCCTCCTTGCTCTGCGGTGGTGTCTCTTGATCCTGGCAAGTCTGTTTCCAGCTCTCTACATCAGGGTCCTCCCTACAAAGGCTGATTATGACAGGGAGATGCAAGATACATTTTCAAACCATGAAAGGCACTACACAAGTATATGAATGCATACGTTTGTCAAGAACTGGCACACAATACTGCTAATGACTGAATCAAAGCTGGCTGGGGAAATCCAGGGAAGCTACCAGCAAACTTGTTACTTTGTGGCAGACAGACACCATGCAGAGAGGGCTAGTGTTGTTGCAGTGACAAGTAAAAGAGAGGAATGAGTTTTTCTTTCCTTTTTCCTGAGAACAAAGAAGATAAAGAGAACAGTGAGCAGGCCTGAACATTTCTAGTTTTTTTTTTTTTTTTTTTTTTTTCCACTTTAACTGCTCCTAACTCTTGAGAGTCCATTGGACTGTAAGGAGATCCAATCAGTCCATTTTAAAGGAGATCAGTCCTGGGTGTTCTTTGGAAGGAATGATGCTAAAGCTGAAACTCCAGTACTTTGGCCACCTCATGCGAAGAGTTGACTCATTGGAAAAGACTCCGATGCTGGGGGAATTGGGGGCAGGAGGAGAAGGAGAGGATGAGATGGCTGGATGGCATCACTGACTCGATGGACGTGAGTTTGAGTGAACTCTGGGAGTTGGTGATGGACAGGGAGGCCTGACGTGCTGTGATTCATGGGGTCGCAAAGAGTTGGACACGACTGACCGACTGAACTGAACTCTGCATGTCTGTTACTAAGTTTGCTTTTCTGCCCCCTAACTCTCCAGGAGCTACAGTTCACAATTTCTCCTTTGACTCTATGCTAAATATGACCCCATCTGGTGTTTTCCCTTACAACACCCTTCTGCTTGTAGTTACATATCTAACTAGGCTGCAGAGCCACCGCCACCGAACTGCCAGACTCAATTACTGGGTTACTGATGCCAGTTTATGATGATCTGAAACAATGCAAGAGGAAGAAATCAAGATCCTATCACCTTTGTTCCTCATCACCAACTCCTGACTTGGAGCCCTTGTGCATGTAAGTCCCTAGACTACTCATGGGAGAAGGCAATGGCACCCCAGTCCAGTACTCTTGCCTGGAGAATCCCATGGACAGAGGAGCCTGGTGGGCTGCAGTCCATGGGGCTGCTAAGAGTCGGACACGACTGAGCGACTTCACTTTCACTTTTCACTTTCATGCATTGGAGAAGGAAATGGCAACCCACTCCAGTGTTCTTGCTTGGAGAATCCCAGGGACAGGGGAGCCTGGTGGGCTGCTGTCTATGGGGTCGCACAGAGTCAGACACGACTGAAGCAACTTAGCAGCATCAGCAGCAACAGCAGACTACTCATGGAGGCGGGGAACAGTTCTTGAGGCATAAGCCTCCTGTGTTCCCCTCTCTGCCAGCTGAGAATTAAAGCCACCTTTCTATTTCCTCCAAACTCTGCTTCCATATTTTTTTTTTTTTGCTTCTGTGGGCAGATAAGGCCAAGATTTTGGCCAGCAACAGTGTCAAGGCCTTCGAGTTTTCATGTACCCACTGACTGAGTTGTTGCTGGAATAAGTCTGTTTCCTTGTCTGCAAAATTGCTTAATAATAAAAAACAATACCCATTCTACTTACCTTATGAGATTCTTGTGAGGATCGAAGAGTGTAAAATTCTATGAAGCTTATTTTTAAAAAATCCTTGCATACAAGATTATTAGCTCTATAATGAGCAAAGTACCTTGCTTAAAATAAGTGCTCACTAGACTTTAGAACTGCAGTTTGATTGCAAAAGGAAATGCTATTATTTCATGGCATTTTGCACCTGACATTCTTGTTTGCCTGTTTATTACCTCTTTCCTCCATTAGCCTCAGAGCTCAATGAAAGCAGGAATTCTGACCATTGTATCTCAGAGCTGTAGCTCTCACGCCTTGGGTGGTCTTGGTACATCGATAATGTCATTAAGTAGTCTTGGAGTGGCAGAATGACAGCTTTCTGGCTCAAGGGGACGCAGTGCAGGGAGTAGTTAAAATGGGCTTAATTCCTGTGAATGCATGCTGATCTAACTAGAGACTGCTGCTGGTGTAGAAGCAAAAATATATCTTAGAAAGTGACCAGATCATCTTAGAGACGGAAAAATGGGTGGACACACTGAGCCTGAGGAAAAGGTGAATTTTGAGACGGGAAAGATTTGTACTAAATGTCTCCTAGAGGACTGACCCTTTCTGGGGCGCTCCAGAATGTAGATGGGGACCTGCAGAGAGATGGAGCATGTTTTAGTTAAGGTATTTGAAAATGGGCTGGCCCAGGAGGCATGAGTTTCTCGCCAGAGGAGATATTTAAGAAGCAGCTGGATGAATCTGTGGCACTAATGTTGTAGGTGGATTACTATGATACTGGATAGGATATAAAATGGCATCCATGGCCCTATTTAATTCTGCCTATAAGGCTCCAGAGGCAAAGCCCAATATAAATAATATAAAATCATAGGGAAAGGAAAGGGACTCAGGGGAAGAAGGGGAAGATATGGGGACCTCTGTGATTTTGCTTTATTGAGAATCATTTTTTATCCACAATCCTTGGTCCCCCTTGGGGAACCTCAGACACCACCCACACCCAACTCATAACTCCTTCTCCAGGCAGATCTGTGCCTCTTGCTGGGTCACACAGCCTAAGTCTAGTCTTCCACTCTGGTCATCCCAATCCTCAGTCACTCCCTCCCATCAGACCTTTCTAGGTGCAGCTCCCCACTTGGTCTCCTTTAGTATAAGCAAGAAAGCTGTTTACTTCATAAGAAGGCTTTTCGTGCATTTAACTTCAAAATATTCATACCAAGTGGGATATGGTATTCCTCATGGATTACATGTTTGTACTCCACCAAAATTCATGTGTTGAAACCTTAACTTCCAGTGTGGCTATATTTGGAGATGGGACCTCTTAAAAAACAGTGGTTAAGGTTAAATGAGGTCATTAGTGTGGAGCCCTGATCCAAGAGTATTAGTGTCCTTATGAGAAGAGACACTTAAGTTTGCTCTTTCTCTCTTCCATGTGAAGACACAGTAGCAAGAAGGCAGGTATCTGCAAGCCAGGAAGATAGCCCTCACTAGCAACTGAATCAGATAAGCACCTTGATCTTGCACTTCCCACCTTCTAGAATTCTGAGAAAGTTTGTGTTGTTTAAGCCACTGTGGTATTTTGCTACAGCAGACCAAGCAGATGAATACACCCTCTTAGAGGTAAAGTAACTTCAAGAATAAAGCATTGTTTGAACCTCAGTTCTGCCACTTGCTACTGGGAGGACCTTGGGCGCATTGTTTTTTTTCTCTCTGACTCTCAGTGATCTCAACACCTACCATGGAAATCTCTTGTGAGGAGGGAGAAGTCATACATAGGGTATGTGGGACACAGTAAAACTTTACCTTAGAAAATGTTAGATTTAAAGGAAAATACCTTCATCTTGAGGCAAGAGCATCTCTTGGTGAGATTACTTAGAAGAAAAAACAACAGCCGTGATATAAACCACCTGCCCCTATCAAGACCACTCCCTCTGGACATTGAACTTGAAGTTCCCACTTGTTTATCAGCTACCCTTTGGGTTGGAGGAAGAGTGTGCATTGTCTCCCAATGCCAGCCTCTCCTGACATCCACGTCCAAGAAGCCTTTGTGTGCACCTCTCCGTAGAATTTTGGAATCACAGCTAAGTCAATCAACCTGTCTGCCGAGAACGTTCACATTCTCCGGCCCTCCTGAGACCTGCAGACATAGGTCATGATTCCATGTGCACAATTTCCAGGTAATGCTCATGGCCCGGGGGCTATAATTCATTCCCTGAGGCCACCCCCTGAAGGACAGCTGGAGGTCCCCCACTGTGGAGCCAACCTACCCGCTCGACCCATAAGCATCAGCAGCTTGTTAGATCAAATCAGAGGCAGGGAGAGATTTACTGTTTATTTCAAAACATAATGAACGGCAATGTCAATTCCAGACAAACGGCAGGAGAGTGTGCCTGGTGCCAAATTGTAGACCTCGCTTCTGAAGAGCAGCTGCCTGGAGTGCTGGCCTTGAGCATTTCTCAGCAGGCTGTCTCATCAGAGTGTGCACATCTGGACGTGCTAGTAAGAGCGAGAGCTGTACATTTTTCTTGCTGTTGAAGTATGGCTCCCCAGGGACCCAGCAGGTCTGGCCAACACAGACACTTCCCGCATCCTGACCTCAAACAAGCCCACATTCTCCAAGATAACAGAGGGAAAGCGTCCAAGTCTACAAACTGCTGTCAACCAAGAATTCAGGCATCCTTGCTTCATGCTGAGAGGAAGCTTTTAAACAGATCACTGCCTGGGCTGAGCTTAGTGGAGAAGGAAGTAGAAAATGTGATTAACATGTAACTATAAAATGTTGCAGCCATAAAAAGAGAAGGGAAAAAAATTATGTGGAAGTAATGGCTGTGTGAACGGCCACATCGAGCCACTTCCACAAGCTCTGTCTCACCAAACAGCATCATCCTGTTTGTGCTGTTTAGTCGCTCAGTCATGTCCAACTCTTTGCTACCCCGTGGGCTGTAGCCTGCCAGACTCCTCTGTCCATGGGGATTCTCCAGGCAAGAATACTGAAGTGGGTTGCCATGCCCTCCTCCAGGGGATCTTCCTAACCCAGGAATTGAATCCATGTCCCCCACATTGCAGGCAGATTCTTTACCATCTGAGCCACCAGGGAAGCGTAAGGTAGAAACTGCCTTAAAGGCACCTCAAAATTAGTGATGTTCTGCCAGCAGCCACGCTAACTACACAGAGATTCTGATCATGGTCAGCGTAGTAGAGTCTCTGATACCCTTACATTTGATGTTAGAAAATAGTGACTCATACTGCAGGAAAAATAATGGAGGTTGGTTTGTTCTCAAACTGCATTGTCATAATTAGGTGTGACATGTTACAACTCATTTGTTTCAAAAGTAAAGAATTCATGCTGGGAAGAAAAAGAGAAAATATATCTGAGATTTCTCATCATTTCACTTATGTTTTGTACTGATTTCCTGGAGGGAGAGAGAAAGAAGTTATTAAAGGGGGAATGAAGGCCACAACAGGGATCAACTGAAATGAGAGAAAATCTGCTTGCCTTGTGAGGGAACTCACACAAGGGAGGAAGTTCATCAAATGGGTCTAGGATGGCTAATGGCCTGGGGATTTTATGTTCTAGAAAAAGGAGTTGCATTCTGGTTGTGCTAATTAAGGACTAAATCTTATAACTTGGGTTGTGGTTATTGTTTTAGTTGCTAAGTCATGTCTGACTCTTTCCCAACCCCTGGACTGTAGCCCACCAAGCTCCTCTGTCCATGGGATTTCCCAGGCAAGAATACTGGAGTGGATTGCCATTTCCCTTTTCTAGGGGATCTTCCTGAGCCAGGATTGAACCCATGTCTCCTGCATTGCAGATGGATTCTTCACCCTGAGACACCTGGGAAGCCCTGCAGCTTGGGTAGGGTGGAATAAATCCATAAGTCCATATGAGTGAATCCATATCCATGTTATTATATGAACCCACGAGTATATACTATGAAATATATGATGAATCCATAAATCCATACAGGATGACTTAAATCCCACTTTTTACCATTCAGGAGAGTCTTCCTTTAGGCCGAGCACACTGGAATTGCTCACAGCTCCTGGTCCTTTGTCTGTTTCGCCTGGCTAGACCCAGTAGTGGTGAAATGTGGCATCAAGTGTTGATACCTCCAAGTCAGTTGATGATGCAAGTGGAAAAGTCCTTCTTTTACAAAATAAAGTTGTTGAGGCAGAAACTGGGGCAAGTACTCCAAGAGTCTGCTCTGAGCAGGACCACTGCTGCCATGGTAGGAAAGAGATTGAGATTTGCAGGAACTTGTGTGTCAATGGCTCCTGCCTGAACAAGCGTTATAGGAGCTCCAGCTCTCCTGTCCCGCCCCTAGAGACTTCTGGCAATGCCCCCTCCCAACCTCAATGCTGCTAGGCCCATCCTTCTCTCATTACAGCCTCTGGCTCACACCTCTTCCAATGCTTGCCCTTCCTTATTCTCCAGGAGAAATTCAGTCCCTTACAAATTCATTCTCTGATTTAGAGTTGATAGTACAGACTTCTTAAATTGTATAGTTCTTCCACTATCTTCCACCAGTCACGTTCCTCACTGAAGTTTTGTTAACGTGAACCAGAAGAACGTCAAGTTCTGGGGATGAATCGTAGACAAGGCAGACCCAGATGATGTTCTGCTTCGTCTCTGAGTTCCAAGTCAAGTCCAAGCTCACTCGACTCCCAGCTGACTTAGACTAAAGGGGCCTCGTGACCTGTGCCCAGAGATACGACCACATGGTTGGCCACGTGATGGGGACACAGAGACCCCACTCGAGTTCTCTGTCTTTGCTGCTTGCTCCTGGGTGAGCAACCTGACCATCTTGAACCTCAGTCTTCTGATGTGAGAAATGGAGATAATTATTGTCCCTGTCTGGTAGGGTGGGTGTTATAGAAAGTAAAGGAGATGATACTTAGCACAGCATTTGGAACAAAAGAGAAGCTACATTCTTTGTAATGATGGGATAGTTTTGTATCTTGATTGCAGTGGTGGTTACATAAATCTACACATGTGAGAAAATGGCACAGACTGTAGACACTAATTGTCTCAGTGTCAGTTTCCTGATTTCAATATTGTCCTATAGTTGCACAGCCACTGGGGGAAACTGGGTGACATTTTGCACTATCTTTTGGTATGTAATCTACAAAATGAAGCTTGATACATCTTTGTACTATCTTTGAAACTTCCTCTGCATCTGTAGTTAATTCAAGATAAACAGCGCCAGACCAGAAAGGAAAAAAAAGGGGATAGGTGGGAAAAGCTATGAATAGGATGGCCATTGTTTGGAGATTTCATTTCCTTAACTGCCCTGCTTTTAAATCCAAAGCTGTCTGCTGACCCTTCTGGCAGTTCCCCTTTGCCCTTCACCACAGCCCTTTAAGACAGGTCACTACCTCTCAGACCCACAGCTTCAGCCTCCACCCCGGCTCTGTTGGAGACTGTCTTGGAGCCACATTCCCCTGGGCTACTTCCTGGGTGTGTCGCACTCTCCCAGTCCTGCCCTTCCCCCAACAAGACACATACTTCGTGTGTTCCAACTGCTCAGGCAAGTTCGAGGACAAGAGGACAGACTGTGCTGGGGGAATCTCGCTCCAGGGAGGGATAACTGGCTGTGGGAACTGGGCTCTCCCAGGTCTTACTAGTTTGACCCTGAAGGGTCGCCTCTTCCTACAGCTGTGCAACCTTCCATGGTCACTGAAGCTCAGTTTCCCTTCTGTGAAACAGTCATGGGGTTACAGGGAGGATTACCTGGGACAATGGCAGGTGGCATTGCTATTAGGACACATGAAGAAGCCGCGGTTTTGGAGTTTGGGGCCATTTTCCAGGGAGAAGGACCAGGTACAGAGGCTAGAAAGGTGGGCTCTGCTCCAGATGTTGGAATTGCTATAGAAGAGTTAAAATTGCAACAAAGGAAATCATAGAAAATACACACAGGACGAGCTCTGGGCGGAACAGGCTCAGGAGACTTGGGAAGTGACCATGAAAGTCTTCAAAGAGAAAAGAAAAAAAAAAAGGTAAGTATGCATGTCAAGCTACGGAGATCTATGATTAAAGAAAAAATGTGAGAATGAATAACGAGAATTAAAGTTCTGCAGACAAGAACAGGAGGGCAGGAAACGACCCCAGCCCTCCTCCTGAGTACATTCTTCATTACATCTTTTCTTGCGCCCTGGGAAGGAGGGCGGGGCGGTGCACAGCTTTGAAGGACAAAATGGGGCAAGTTGAGACCACATGGCTGATGAGATAATGAGAGATTAATAAGAGCAATTTCCAGATCTGTCAGAGAATGTGAGTGTGACTAAGACTGGAACACAATTTGGGTGTCCCTCCTAAGACGCTAGTGACAGAAGGGGAAGGGAGGGATTTGGGGATCAGAAACCTTACCTAGGGACTGAGAGGCCCTGGAGGGGAAGATCCACTTCTGGAACAGATATCAAAGAACTGCCTCCTAGCAATTCTCGCCTCATTGCTCAGAGAGAGCAAACCCTGGCCAAGCCTGTAGTGGTAAGCGTGACCCCACTCAGCTCCTGGGGTCAGCTTCCCTGTTGGCTCCTCTTTAGCTTGGATGGACAGTTCCCTATCCGTACTAAGCTACATTTGTGAGAATTGGTATTTAATACCAGCTGGTGTTTGAGCTACATTACTGTGGTGAGAGCTGAGGGAGTGATTCTCAAGGCATAGAAAGTTCCCTGAAGAAGGTTGGAGTCGCGTTGCCTGAAAGGCAACAACCACATTTAGAAAATGATGGTGTGACTGGCCCTGGGTGTCTAAGCATGTCAGACCTGACTTCTGATCCTGGTGCCTCTACCTGCTAACCTTGTCTCCTTGGAAAGGGACTTAACTACTTAGTTTACTCGCTGAGATTCAGTATTCTCAGCCATAAAGGGAGAATGACATTGTGTCCCCCAGAGGATGATCAAGAAGATTTCCAAAGATAATAGGTGCAGCTCCCAGGGCTACGCCTCAGTACTGTGCTCAAGAAAACAGCTCCCTTTCCAGTGCATTCAGGGAAACCAAGGTTAAGGGAATCTTTGTTTGCAGTAGCCCAGACTGTACCTAACACTGTGAGTTAGCCATTGAGACAAGCTCAGAGAAGTCACCGTATTTTCCTTTGGCCCACTCCCATCTTTTTCAAGCCTAGATGTACCTTTGAAAATCAGAAAAGGTAAACTGTTTAAAAGAAATACCAAGTGCCAGGCAAATGCCATAATGGGTGGGTGGGGGATCTGAGCCCCTGAGATCCACCTTTAGGCCCTGTCATCGGCCGGGTCTCTTTCTGATGGAGCCCTGTGCTCACTTCCCTGGAGCCTGGTGGCTTCTTTCTGAGTTTCAGCCACTCTGTCTGCCCTAGATGAAACCTTCCTCAGTTCTCTGAACTCTTCTTTGACATCCTGCTTCTGCAGTCCCAGAAGCCTTGGGTCTCAAGCTGTCTCCTGAATGTGCATCATTCAGTCCTCCATCTCACCTCAGCCCAGTAAATTGCACTGATTTACACGGAGGGGCAAATGAGGCTGAGCTCATGCATGTATTTGTAGCTCAGGAGGACGGGAGGGGTGAGAGCTGTGGGAGTGGGTGTGCACGACTTGGTGTGTGCTCGCCAGGTTTGCAGGCCAGCACACACCTTAAGGAGCAGCGTGACTGCCCCCTGCCCAAGGACCCCTTCCTCATCCACAGACACATTCTCCCTGGACTCAAGGGGGAGAATGAAGCACCGGCCATGGGACTTGAATTGGCTCCCAGACTTAGACAGCCATCACCTTTTGGCTGGGTTGGGAAGATCCCCTGGAGAAGAGAATGGCAACCCACTCCAGTATTCTTGCCTGGAGAAATCCACGGACAGAGGAACCTGGCAGGCTATAGTCTGTGGAGTCACAAAGAGTTGTCCATGACTGAGTAAATCTCTTTCTGTCTTCACCTTTTGGCTGAGGTCAAGAGCAGAATCCCTGTAGGCTGAGGCCTTGCCGGTCCCCACCTCCACCCCTGCTACCCTGGGACACAGACTTCGCACTTGACAAATGCCACTGAGACTGGCTCACCAGCTCTCAGTGGGCTCAGCGTTTTATTCTCCTTCTCTGACAAGTAGTATTTGAGCTGTGAGATCTCATTAGCTCTCCCCTGACCCTGGGGCTTTACATTTTCCACTGAATTCATTTTAACCAACATTTATTGGCTCTGTGCAAAGCTCTGGGCTCAGCACAGAAAAGCAAACAGTGAATTGGCCCTGGGAGAGCTCGTGGGATAACAGGAACAAACCTGCTAGCCCAGGCTTCTAGTCCAGGGCTGGTGGGAAATAGGGAATGAGCCACCCACGGGAGGGCAGGGTGCTGGAGAATTCTGGGCACGTAGTGGGTGGCTGCTGGTGAAAGAGAACCACAGAAAGGAGGGCGATTTGACGAGGGCCTTCTTAGGAGAGTTTTCAGACAGAGGAAGTGTGCAGGAGCAGGTGTGGGTAGCCTGCGGCAGGTGGTGAAGAGAAGCTGGAGAAGTAGTTAGGACCACCGCAAAGAGCAGTGGTTAATACTCAAACTTGACATCCAGAGTAGGGGAAACAAGAATCTGATCTCCCAGATTGTATGGAAATAGCTGATTGTACACACATTGTTTTAAAGGGAGACTCCCTATATTTTAATCAGAGTCTCAGTGAGATCCCTCACTGCTGATCTAGACCAAAAGGGACACATCATGTCATTAAAAAATTTATTTATTATAGAGATTTTCCAAATATACCAAAAATAATGGACACAATGTAACAGACTCAAAATGCCGTCCTTCAGTGATGACCAACTCATGGCCAGTCTTATTTCAGCTCTTCCTCTATCCCTTCCCACTCTCCTGAATTAATTTGACACAAATTCCAGACATTAAATTGTTTCAATTGTAAACATTCAGTATGTGTCTCTAAAAGATAAGGATTCTTGGGAAAAAAAAACAAACTCACAAACTTAAGTCCTCTAAAATGTTTAACAATATTTCCTTAATATCAACTATACAGTTAAGTGCTCACATTTGCCTACATTTATTAACAGTTTGCTTCTTTGATTAGGGGTCTATATACAGTTCATAAATTGGTCTTTATAGTCTCTTTTAAATCATAGGCTCCCCTTTCATTTCTTTCTCTTTTTTCATTCTCTCCCAATTTTTGTTGAAGAAACCTGGTGTCAACTAAAAAATTAGCCACAATCTAAAATTAGAGAGTTATTTCATTTGGTGGGAATGTTAAGGACTCCAGGCCTGGGAGACAGCATCTCAGTAGCCCTGAGATACTGTTCCAAGGAGGTGGGAAAGGGAGTCAGGCTATAAACAAGGGAGCAGGCAGTCTGAACATCAAAGATTATTGCTAATTAAGGAAAACCAGATATCAAGTTAAAGAATTTAGTGTTCTTTTATGCACAGGAACATACAAGAGTCTGGGATTATTGAAGTTTTCCCTTTCATATGTATCTCAGCTCTTTGGGGCTAGCATCTTGCATATTTAAAGAGATAGTTTTCTCTTTCTTGAATTTCCTTAGAGCCTTCTGGCTCACACTGAAGGGCTGTAATTGCTGATGATTGTGACATCCTTAAGTTCCTCATGCAGGAAGCGGCCCTGCTTGCTGGCATGGCTCAGAAATTCACATTTGAAGGGCTAGAATCATGGTTAGCTGTGACATATTTTTGCCCACCAACATGGCAGGAAGTATTTCATTTCACACTGGTCATTTTCCCTATAGAGTGTCTACGGTCTGAATTTTGCGTGTCCCCGTGTCATTTAACACGTGCTTCTATTTGTGTCTCCTGTAAACTAGGAGCTGGAGCCAGAATTGTCATCAGATTCGGGCTTGATTCCCCCCTGACCCGAAGACTACTTCAGGAGGGCCATAATGATAGGGACAGAATAAAGAGACTAAATAGGTGATTAAATAGTTAATCCCACTAGGGGATTTAAAGTAGAAATATATGAAAGACCCTTGTAAGTTAATAATTACTTGAGAAAGCAGGTTTGCTTAACCACAAAACCAAACAGGCTTTGCTTAACAACAAAACCATGCAACAGAAACACAGGCCATGCCCCAAAACAATAAAACAATGGTAACATGAGATAGACTGGTTCCAAATAGGAAAAGGAGTATGTCAAGGCTGTATATTGTCACCTTGCTTATTTAACTTATATGCAGAGTACATCATGAGAAATGCTGGGATGGATGAAGCACAAGCTGGAATCAAGATTGCGGGAGAAATAGCAATAACCTCAGATATGCAGATGACACCACCCTTATGGCAGAAAGTGAAGAAGAACTAAAGAGCCTCTTGATGAAAGTGAAAGAAGAGAGTGTAAAAGTTGGCTTAAAGCTCAACATTCAGAAAACTAAGATCATGGCATCCAGCCCCATCACTTCATAGTAAATAGATGGGGAAACAATGGAAACAGTGGCTGACTTTATTTTTGGGCTTCAAAATCACTGCAGATGGTGACTGTAGCCATGAAATTTAAAGACGCTTACTCCTTGGAAGGAAAGTTATGACCAACCTAGACAGATTAAAAAGCAGAGACATTACTTTGCCAACAAATGTCTGTCTAGTCAAGGCTATGGTTTTTCCAGTGGTCATGTATGGATGTGAGAGTGGACTATAAAAAAAGCTGAGCACCAAAGAATTGATGCTTTTGAACTGTAGTGTTGGAGAAGACTCTTGCGAGTCCCCTGGACTGTAAGGAGATCCAACCAGTCCATCCTAAAGGAGATCAGTCCTGGGTGTTTGTTGGAAGGACTGATATTGAAGCTGAAACTCCAATACTTTGGCCTCCTGATGCAAAGAGGTGACTCATTTGAAAAGACCCTGATTCTGAGAAAGATTTAGGGTAGGAGGAGAAGGGGATAACAGGATGAGATGGTTGGATGGATTCACCAACTCAATGGACATGAGTTTGGGTAAACTCTGGGAATTGGTGATGGACAGGAGGCCTGGCGTGCTGCAGTCTATGGGGTTGCAAAGAGTTGGACATGACTGAGTGACTGAACTGAACTGAACATGAGACCTACATCCCGCCCAGTGAGTTCAGTGAGTTAGTAACCCCCAAAACATGTTGTTTATCCCCTAAGACATGTTCTTTGCACAATGCCCCCAAACAATAAAACAGTTGGAGAAAAGAATACAACCTGCCCAATGATGTCATCAGGGTAATGACCATCAAAACAGGCTCTGTGCACACAAAAAACAATCATTTATGGGAAGGTAACTTTTCAGAATTAAAGACTCTCATTGTACTGAGACTTAAAAATATTTTTCCAAAGTGTTACGACAGCCCTGGCCTGACCATATAGGGAGGGACAAATAAACTTCCCTGCTCTATATGGGGGGGGAACTGGTGATGGAAACGTGACGTCTTCTCAAGAAAGACAAAGAAGGTCTTCTCCCCTTCCCCATTTTTCCTTTGATTATAAAAGTGTAGCCACTAAGTTCTTGGGGGTGCAACATTTCTCACTCGCTTGCTTGTAAACCTCCCAAGTGTCTTATTCTAATAAATCACTTCTTATCTACCACTTTGCTCTTGCTGAATTCTTCTCTGCATAAAGAACTATGGTGCCAGAGCTCTTCAGAGCCCTGGAAATGACACCAATCAGTTTCAGTAATGCCCGATTGTCTCCCTTCTTGGCATCAGTATGATTTTGTGCAGGGAAGAGAAACACTGGGGTTTTCCCAAAGGGCTCTCTGTAAAGTGGAATCTGGGCAGAGTTAGGGAGATTGGGAAGCAGGAAGGCCAGCTGGGAGGCTTCTGCAGTGATCTCAGCAAGCTGCTGCCCTCCAGCCTCATCGAGGATCTCTTGTAAAGGGGGCAGCAGAGGATGAGATGGTTGGATGGCATCACCGACTCAACGGACATGAGTCTGAGCAAACTCTAGGAGATGGTGAAGGACAGGGAAGCCTGGCGTGCTGCAGTCCATGGGGTCACAAAGAGCAGGACACAACTGAGTGACTGAACAACAACAACAGGACAAACGAGGGGTGCCTTCGTTCAGAACGCCCTCTGCAGCTGCAGGCATCCCTCTGAAACCACAAGCTTGTTTTTGTGACCCGGAGGGACTTGACAGTCACCTGAGGGCCATGAAGCAACTAAATACAGCAAAATGAATGAGCCATTTTATGGCTATTAAAAAACCCACTTTTGTTTTTTTTCTGAAGTTTGTTGGGTGAATCAGATCTGCAATATGCTGCCCCTCCCTGGAAACATAAAATCCCCAGGGGTTAGAAGGTAAGCTGGGAAGGACTGGAGCACAACGACTGTGTGATTTGCTGTGTGTGTTTTAGAGGAGAGAAACATCAGCTGGTTTTTTGTTGTTGTTGTTTGTTTGTTTTTTATTGGCAAATACTTACAGTGAAAAAGATCCAGATTGCGATGTCTCATCTTTTCAAAAAGGTACAAGGAATTTGATGTTTGAAAATGGCTTTCAGTTTCTTTGGGAGTCAAAAATAGTCCTGTAGTCTGTATGTCCATCGGCTAGTCTCTGACCCTCCCAGAAATGAAGGAGAGAAAGCGGGGAGCATATCACACCCACTACACACAGAAGTATCCAGTAATGTAATTTTTGAATGTGTAACTCAGCTTATTTTCCCATAGTCTTGAGTCATAAAATCAGACATTAGTTTTAGAAAACACTTTGATTCTAAGATGTAATAAAATTGTATTTGATGCTGTGAAACATTTTAAAGTGTGCTTTTAAAGGAAAATAATACACTTTGGATAACTATTAAGGAGCTTGGCTATTCAAACTATAAAATGCAAATAAAAATGTACTTGGATTCTGTTTGAGCTTTGGCACACACCTTAGAAATCTGCTGTGCCAACAAGAATGGCAGCTGAACTGAGCAGGCCCCCCGGGACCCAGCACCGGCACTGCACCCACTCTCCAGGCCTTGCAGCTTGATCTAATGCAAACTAATGCCGAGGACCTCAGCATCTACGTCTGAGCATTTTGAGGATGCTGATTGTAAGAATGAGCAGCTTGAAGTGGCATGGAGGGAGCAGAGAAGCAGACAGAAGCAGACCTGATATGCCCTCAGAGGAACATTTTGGGCAGCAGCTGGGGAAGGTGGAAGGAAGGACTCTGAAGCCTCTTAAATCAAGGTTTTAGAACTTGACTACTACTTCCTGAATGGGTGGGTGATCTTGGACAAGTCATTTAATTCCTTCTTCATTTCCTTTCTCAATTAATGGATATAAAAGACATTCCTGGTGGTACAGTGGATAAGAATTCACCTGCTAATGCAGGGGACATGGGTTTGATCCCTGGTCTTGGAAGTTTCCACCTGCCACAGGGCAACGAAGCCTGTGCCACCACTCCTGAAGCCTGCACTCTGCAATAAGAGAATTCACCACAATGAGAAGCCCGCACAACACAATTAGAGAGTAGCTCTTTTCTCTACAACTAGAGCAACCTGCATGCAGCAATGAAGACCCAGCACAGCCAAAAATAAGATTATTTTAAAAGTCTGTTTTAAAAAATTCTTTGCTTGTAGTAACCTGTAATAGGTGGGGACTAGAAATAATGATTAGGAATATTGATTGGAACTAAATAGTTGACCAAGAAATGATAAATGTTAATATTACCAGGATACACAAGAAAGTAAATCAATAATAAAGGAAGAGGTTAGCTATCATTTATAGCTGAGGGCTTCCCTGGTGGCTCAGACGGTAACGTGTCTGCCTGCAATGTGGGAGACCCGGGTTCGATTCCTGGGTCGGGAAGATCCCCTGGAGAAGGAAATGGCAATCCACTCCAGCACTCTTGCCTGGAAAATCCCATGGACGGAGGAGCCTAATAGTCTACAGTCCATGGGATCGCAAAGAGTTGGACACAACTGAGCGACCTCACTTTCACTTTTCATAGCTGAGGAAGTATTCTGTAATCTCGTTTTTGTTATTCAGTAAAGGTAATATCAGTGGAGAAGGCAATGGTACCCCAATCCAGTACTCTTGCTTAGAAAATCCCGTGGTCGGAGGAGGCTGGTAGGCTGCAGTCCATAGGGTCAGGAAGAGTCGGATACGACTGAGTGACTTCACTTTCACTTTCATGCATTGGAGAAGGAAATGGCAACCCACTCCAGTGTTCTTGCCTGGAGAATCCCAGGGACGGGGAGCCTGGTGGGCTGCCGTCTATGGAGTCACACAGAGTCAGACACGACTGAAGTGACTTAGCAGCAGCAGCAGCAGCAGCAACAAAAGTAATATCAAGGGATTTCTCTAGTTTATGAATATTGAAAGTCTGTGGTATGGTAACCAGCTTCCAAGATTATGTCCTGTGACTCATAGTCTTCATGACTAGAGGGAGATGTGTAGTCTCTCCATATTGTAAGAGGACAGGCCTGTGTGGTTTATAGAACATGGCAGAAATAATGGAAGTCACTTTTGAGATTAGGTCATAAATACATTGTATTCATATGCAAATGAATGAGGTTGGATCTTTATCTCATACCATATGCAAAGAATTTAGTAAAAAATGGATCAAATACCTGAGTGTAAGAACTAGAACTACAAAACTCTCAGGAAAAACACAGGAAAATCTTTATGAACTTGGATTAGGCAATGGTTTCTTAAAAACACACACACACACAAAGAAAAAAGTGGATAAAGTGGATGCCATCAAAACCAAAAATTTTTGTGTTTCAAGACCAAAGTCTTGGGATTTCCCTGGTGGTCCAGTGGCTAAGACTCCAAGATTCCAATGCAGGGTGCCCAGGTTCAACCCCTGGTCAGGGAACTAGGTCCCGTATGCCACAACTTAAAAAAGAAAAAAGATCCCTCATGCCACAATGAAGGTTGACAATCCCGTGTGCCTCAACTAAGACTCAGTGTATCCAAATAAATAAATAAATACATTTTTTTTTTAAAAAAAGACCAAAGTCTTGATCAAGAAATGGAAAAGAAAAAAATTTTCTCCCACAAAATGGGAGAAAAATTTTGCAAATTGTATTTGAAAAGGGTCTTGTATCTAGAATATATAAAGAACACATATAGCTCAATAATAAAAAGACAAATAAATGTACAAAGGATCTGAACAGGCCTTTCTCCAAAGAAGATACACACACAGCCAGTAAACACATACAAAGATGATAAGTATCACTGGCCATGAGGGAAATGCAAATCAAAAACACAATGAAATACCACTCTATCCTGACTAGCATGGCTGTATTAAAAAAGACAATAACAAGTGTTGCCATGGATGTGAAGAAATACAACCCTTTATCCGTTGTTGTATACATTGAGAATGTAAAACAGTACAGTTACTTTGAGAAGCAGTTTAGCAGTTTCTCAAAATGTTAAACACTGACTTATCATATAATAGCAATTCCATTCCTAGGTATATGCCCAAGAGAAGTAAAAACACATGTGGACACAAATACCTGTACATGAATATTCATAGTGGTATTATTCATAACAGCCAGAAAGTGGAAACAACCCAAATGTCTATCAATTGATAAACAGATAAATAAAATGTGGTCTGTCCACATAATGGAATATTATTCAGCACTAGAAAGAAGTGAAGTACTAATATATGCTACCAAAAGGAGGATCTTTGAAAACGTGCTAAGAGAAAGAAGCCAACCATGAAATATCACACTGTATGACCACAGTTATATGAAAAGTTCAGAATAGGTAAATTCCTACAGAGAGAAAGTAGATTACTTGTTGTTTAGAGCTGGGAGGCTTAGAGAGAAATGGTTACGGGGTTTCTTCTGGGGGTGACGGAAATTTTCTAAAATTGATCGTGGTGATGGTTGCACAACTTTGTGAATATCCCCAAAATATGCACATACTACACACCCAAGTACTTAATAGCCAGCTTAAAAAAATAGAATATTACCAAGAATATTACTCACCCCAGTGGAATTGCCTTCTCTCCTCCCAAAGGAAACTGAATTTTATGTTAATCCTTCGTCCACTTTTCTTTCCATCTATTGTTTTCTAAGGTTTCTGGTTGTTTGCTTGTTTGGGCCATAGTGGCCAACATGTTTGCAGTGGGCAGGACTTTAGACCAGACTAACCAATTTTCAGTTTTCTGGGTGAAAAACCCAGACAAGAAAAATTTAATACCCATCTTCCTTCTCCCATGACCACCCTAAGTAACTTGGACTCTGGGTGGCATGGCTGTGTCTTAAAACAAATGCCGTTAGTCATGGACCATTAAAAACCAAAGAGACTTTGTTATCTAGCCTGAAGATGGTGGGCTTCCTCTATGGCACAGTGGTAAAGAATCCACCTGTCATGCAGGAGTCACAGGAGATGTGGGTTCGATTTCTGGGTTGGAAAGATTGCCTGGAGGAAGAAATGTCAACCCACTCCACTCTTCTTGCCTGGAAAAAATGGACAGAGGAGCCTGGCAGGCTGCAGTCCTTGGGGTCACTAAGAGTCGGACATGATTAAACACAGCACAGCAGCAGTAGCAGCCCAGAGATGATAAATACCTGCAGGAGGCTGCCACTCCAATGCTCATGCAGACCTCACTAATCAATCAGGGTGTTCTTTCATACTGACCTGTCTTGACCCCAGGGAACAGATGGTGACCATTACTACCATCAAGCAACCACAGAAAGGGAACTAACATTTACAGACCCTTACGATATGGCAGGGACTGTGCCAAATGCTTCCCACTTTATCTTATTTAATCACCACCGTTCTCTAAGCACTAGTATCTCCATTTAGGGATGAGGAAGCCTAGTTCCCATAGCCCTCATCTGATAGGAACCCCCAGGAGGTCCATGGCGGGTGGGGGGGGGCCCACCCTGGAGCGCTTACTTGGGCATGATCGTCCAACAGGCACACACATCACTTGAGGGAACTGAACTGAATTCTGGCTCCGAACAAAGGAGGGGCCAGTGGGCAGCCCAGAGGGACTTTTGCTGTTCCTGCAGGAAATGCTTCAGCCTCCAGGGCTGGTGGAACCAAATTTAAACAAACAAACACCCAAAAATGCTGCTTTTAAGTTGGACAGAAAGAGACTCAGAGTGATGAGTACAGAGCAGGAACAGCTCATGGCAACTAAAACGGGACGGACAGAAGCACAGTAGCCCTGGACTTTGCTCCACATTTCAAAGTCGTGAGTCAGACCCTGATGTTTTAGCTGTCTGTTGACTTCCTGAAGCCTAATTACAGCCTGGGGACCCACATGTTCCTCTGGGTAATGCACGCAGCCTCAGTGACACCCCCTCCCCACCCCACCTTGCCACATGTGGAGTGAAACAGGAGACCAGGCACAACAGGAAAGGGTTGTCCAGGCCCCCAGACACGCCTCCTGAGCCGGTGCCAGCCTGACGTCACCACACACAATTTCCGACTCTCACTGGCGCCATCCCCGGCTCAGTGCCCTCTTTATCCCAAGTGAAAGGGACAGTTGTGTCGCTTGGTGCCCTGGCTCCCCGGCATATTTACTCTTCTTTGTAGAGGATATTTCAAGCCTGTCCTCTTTCCCACAGTATCTAGGACAAAGCTCCCCTCACAGATGGAGAGAGACCTGTGGATACTGTTCTGGTTCCGTGCCTTGTCCCAGGATAAACAGTTCTCCCCTCAGCTTTATGAATTACTTCCTTAGTCTTACTTATCTTAGAAACTGTTTTGAATTGACCTGATGTCTCATGATCTATTGATAAAAGCACCACTAAAAGTGTCCCAGGCGCAAGTAAATCACTTATATCTAGGCCTTGGCAGAGATTAGATTCAAACTCAGATTTTTACTTAGATTCTATGGCTCTTTCCTTTATGCTATTCTGCTTCCCCTAAGAGGGAGATAGAGGAGAAGAAGGATGTGGGGAAGGGAAGGGAGGTAGAGGTGGTCTCTGGTTGCAAGTGACAGAAACTGACATCCAAGGGAATTTTTTAGAGGGGCACCAGGTGGCTTTCAGAATCCAGTGACATGTCCAAGAACAGGGCTTTGAAAGGGACATGAACTAGAGTCTGTCTGGGGTCTGTGCAGGAGAAACTAATTAATAACTGCCTTGGGGCACTGCCCTGGGATAAATTTGCTCTATCAATTTCTGTCTCACTTTGAGGAATTGTCAAAGTCCCAGGATACAGCCTGACTGGTTGTATCAGGACCATTTGTGTGTCCTAAGCCAGGATTGAAGCAGAGGAACCAGAGATCAAATTGCCAACTTCCCCTGGATCATGGAAAAAGCAAGAGAGTTCCAAAAAAACCATCTATTTCTGCTTCATTGACTATGCCAAAGCCTTTGACTGTGTGGATCACAATAAACTGTGGAAAATTCTTTAAGAGATGGGCATACCAGACCACCTGACCTGCCTCTTGAGAAATCTGTATGCAGGTCAGGAAGCAACAGTTAGAACTGGACATGGAACAACAGACTGGTTCCAAATAGGAAAAGGAGTACATCAAGGCTGTATATTGTCACCCTGCTTATTTAACTTACATGCAGAGTACATCATGAGAAACGCTGGACTGGAAGAAACACAAGCTGGAATCAAGATTGCCGGGAGAAATCTCAATAACCTCAGATATGCAGATGACACCACCCTTATGGCAGAAAGTGAAGAGGAACTCAAAAGCCTCTTGATGAAAGTGAAAGTGGAGAGTGAAAAAGTTGGCTTAAAGCTCAACATTCAGAAAACGAAGATCACGGCATCCAGTCCCATCACTTCATGGGAAATAGATGGGGAAACAGTGGAAACAGTGTCAGACTTCATCTTTCTGGGCTCCAAAATCACTGCAGATGGTGATTGCAGCCATGAAATTAAAAGACGCTTACTCCTTGGAAGGAAAGTTATGACCAACCTAGATAGCATATTCAAAAGCAGAGACATTACTTTGCCAACAAAGGTTCGTCTAATCAAAGCTATGGTTTTTCCTGTGGTCATGTATGGATGTGAGAGTTGGACTGTGAAGAAGGCTGAGCGCCGAAGAATTGATGCTTTTGAACTGTGGTGTTGGAGAAGACTCTTGAGAGTCCCTTGGACTGCAAGGAGATCCAACCAGTCCATTCTGAAGGAGATCAGCCCTGGGATTTCTTTGGAAGGAATGATGCTAAAGCTGAAACTCCAGTCCTTTGGCCACCTCATGTGAAGAGTTGACTCATTGGAAAAGACTCTGATGCTGGGAGGGATTGGGGGCAGGAGGAGAAGGGGACGACAGAGGATGAGATGGCTGGATGGCATCACTGACTCGATGGACATGAGTCTGGGTGAACTCTGGGAGTTGGTGATGGACAGGGAGGCCTGGCGTGCTGGGATTCATGGGGTCGCAAAGAGTCAGACACAACTGAGCGACTGAACTGAACTGAACTGAAGCCAGGATTGAGAAGAGCCCCAAGATGGTATGAGTGGCGGGGCAGGGCACAGATAAACATCTAGCTCTCTATGTGCTGTTAGCAAATGAAGGCAAATGGATGCTGAGTGCCCAAACAACAAATAAACTACTATGCCAAAATTTCCAGGTGTTGGGGACTAAGATCCTGGCCACTCCAAACTGGATTAGGGCTGGGGCAGGGCCCTGCCCATTTAGTCTTACTCTTGCCATTGGGGTGGCCACCGTCATTACCACCATCTCCTTTCTATCCTCCAAACCTGGCTGCTGGGAGGGAGTGTTTCTTCTCTCAGGAACTAGTCCTCATTCGAAAACTTAAGATCCAGAGCTAAGACTGAAGACCAATCAGCTGCTCACAGTCGACGGTGTAGACACAACTGTCTTATAAATACCACTCAGTCACAATGCAGTGGTCTTTATCGTCAAACAACTTGAGTTGGACGTCTAACACCACTTACCAGCTATGATACTCTGAGAAAATACCCATCTACTCTCTGAGCCTCAGTTTGTTCAGCTGTAAAATGGGGAGATATAACATGTACTCTGCTTCAGTCTACATGTTGTTCTAGCAAATGAAGTAAAAACTGTCGGAATTTGTAAGCTGTGAGCTATATACAGATACAAAGAGGCATTTCTATAATTTTCATTATTATCAAGAGAAGCCAGGCCATTCGGATAAGTGGACAGAGGCAGGAAATGCAGCTAGAAACCACAATAACTGAGGGGAGGTTTTGAGGAGTGGAGGGTGGGAGCCTGGAAAGCAGTCCTCTAGACTGCCAGATTCTTCTCAAGGTCAAGTGCTGCAAATAGGTGAGGTTTCGCTAGACTCCATCACGCATCCCAAGGCCAAATGGCCTGAGGGCAGACTTACAAATTCCAACAGTCATTTTAGAAGCTCTGATTTAAGCTCTCTCTCCTTTGTTGAGAACCCAAGTGCTAAAGCCTTCACAGCAATTAAACTTCTTGAGGTTGAGCATTAACAAAGCTGGGTTGCCTCCAGACTCCCTTCCTTGCCTCTCATCATCCCTTCCTCCCCTTGGCATTGGGCAAGGCTGGAACCTGATAAAATGCTCCCTTTCCCATCGCCTGCCTGGATCTCGCTGGCCAGGCTTCCTGCAGCTGTGCTCCAAGATCAGCATTTCAGTCATCGCTCCCTAATCGCTTCAGCTCTCCCTACTCCAGGGGCACGTGAATTCCTCCCCTCGCTCACATGCCCCACTTCAAGCCATCTGCACACACTACAGGATACTTGCCACCTGACATCTTGATGTTCAAAGCTCTCCAAATCCTTCAAAATCTCACTGCTTGTGCTGTGTATGCCCTCAGAGCATGAGACAGAAAGCAGCCCTCTCATCTCATCTTAAATGTTCCATACAGATTCTAGGGACCTGGTCTGTCACAAGATTGGCTTGGTCAAACATCAGACTTTTTTTTTTTTTTTTTTACTATTTTCTCATTGATTTCCAAATCCTTGTCCCTTAGTGAGTATTCCAGATCCCTTCTTAAAATCCTATTCTCATTCATGTCTTTATTGCTTACTTAATTCCCAGAGGCTTCCTGAGGTTTACGGACTGTTTTATTTTTGGCTGTATCCCTAATACCCAGCGCAGTACCTGCCCCATCAGAAGTGCTCAAAACATGCTTGTGAAGTGAGGGCCCGCCTGCATGGATAAGCCCTCTGACACTGCTGTGACAAGCAGTATCTCCGGTAGAAACTAAGCATCGTGAAAGCAGAATTCTGATAAGGGTTCTCTTGTTTGGACGTCACTGTTGCAGCTGCTGCTAAGTCACTTCAGTCGTGTCCGACTCTGTGCAACCCCATAGATGGCAGCCCACCAGGCTCCCCCGTCCCTGGGATTCTCCAGGCAAGAACACTGGAGTGGGTTGCCATTTCCTTCTCCAGTGCAGGAAAGTGAAAAGTGAAGTCGCTCAGTCGCTCAGTCGTGTCCGACTCGCAGTGACCCCATGGACTGCAGCCCACCAGGCTCCTCTGTCCATGGGATTTTCCAGGCAAGAGTATTGGAGTGGGGTGCCATTGCCTTCTCCCTTGGATGTCACTAGGGGACCCTCTATTACAGATTTATAATTATAATGACATCCAATAGCATTTTTACTGTAGAACTTGTAAAGAGGGCAAAGGAATTGAGACCATCTGAAACCTCACTCTGAAATGAGAATCACTGACAGGTCACTAAAGTAAACTTAAGCCTAATTACATATTGTGAGCCATACAGCGATACTGTGGGGTTCTGACGTTAATTTCCAATCACTCCTCACCAAGGACTGGGGGAAAACCGTTAAGGAAATGTCCCTGTTTTCAGCTGGTCTGGGTTTATTGTCTGTGTACCATTCACAGAGCCTCTCCCTTCAGCTTCCAGGCTGCTTCTGCCCCTCACTGTGTGGTCTAGGGAAGTTCCACTCCCTGCAGCAGGATCAGGACTTGTGTCACTGCAGAGACTTCTTATATTCTGCTTGAAATCCTACACAATCCAGATTTTAAATGAAAAAGGGGAAAGTGGAAAGATTTGGATAGAGGTTCACAGAATACCATCACTGAAAGAGACACGCAGCACCACTGAGTCCAAGGATCATACGGTTTTCTTCCTCAGGTGTCCTGCCAACTAGTGCTGTGTCCAGGCTTTGCCAGAAAGAACGCAGTGACCATTTGGTGATCTGACCACAGGCACAGGATGACAGTGACATTGTCACATATCTGGCTCCTTGCAGAAAGTGAGGGGAGTCATGTGGGTGAAGGGAGGGTGGGATTCAAAAATAGCCCTGGTGTTTCAGGAAAGTGGAGACACGGTGGCAGAAATAGTATCCTTTTATTCAGTATCAATTGACATTCAAATCACTCTCATTCCAGCAAGACTAGTAGCACAGTGAAAAATAGTGGCATGAATGCCACCTGGCTGGTATGGAGCAAAACAGTCTCAAATCCAAACTTCCGTCAAACAGCTACAGCAGCAGCTCGGCTGGTTTTCAGCTCATGAGTGTTGGCGGGAGCATGAGGCAATGGCGGAGCAGCAAAGACCTTCGTCCCTTGGACCAGGTGCATCCAACTTCATGGAGCAGACATGTCAGGAGAATCTCAGCTCTAAACTGACTTCTGCAGGCCTTCTCTCAGCTTAAGGAGAAGGCAAGTTGCCATCCCATGAGGGAGAGCAAGTCAACTTGCATCTGGGGACACAAAATGCTGTGAAGTTGAAAAAAAAAGTTGTAATTTAAAGAAAAGGGGATAACACTTTGATGAGATAGTAACAAACACATGCATATGAGCCACAGAGAGTTATAAATGAGCCTGGTGGGCTGCAGTCCATGGGGTCGCTAGGAGTCGGACACGACTGAGCGACTTCACTTTCACTTTTCACTTTCCTGCATTGGAGAAGGAAATGGCAACCCACTCCAGTACTCTTGCCTGGAAAATCCCATGGACGGAGGAGCCTGGTGGGCTGCAGTCCATGGGGTTGCTAAGAGTCAGGCACGACTGAGCAACTTCATTTTCACTTTTCACTTTCACACATTGGGGAAGGAAATGGCAACCCACTCCAGTGTTCTTGCCTGGAGAATCCCAGGGACGGGGAGCCTGGTGGGCTGCCATCTATGGGGTCGCACAGAGTCAGACACGACTGATGTGACTTAGCAGCAGCAGCAGCAGCAGCAGCAGTAAAAATAAACCAATGGGATTACAAAGGGGATACAAATGGGATTACAAATTGTCTGGTGGTCTGAATTTTTGATGCTAGAAGTGAAACACAAAATTCATAAGTTTAAAATTCCAAACCTAAAATTAGAATGTTCAACTATAGAGACTGGGTAAATGAAGGATTGTGTACTTAATGACTGTTAGGCACCTGTTAAATATCATGATTATTAAGAATGAAGAACCACAGGAAATGCTTGTGATGACTTCAAGTGAAACTACAAATTTTTAAACTTGGGAAATGTGTTTACAACTAGGAAGAAAAGTGCTTCACTGGAAAAAGTCCTCTTTATTCCTTTACAGAGTAGAAAGGGTTAATGTTACATATTATGTGTAGATGTATACATTATTATAGCTCTCTCCTGTTTTCATCTGTCCATCAAGCATCAAAATAATTACAATATTTGTGCTCAAGAGCTGTAACCATGGGAGGTTTTCCTTTTGTTAGTTTTATTACATCATTCCTCCTAGTTTATTGCAGCAATATTAGAAAAGTGATAAAAGTAAAATAAAAACATTTATAATTTTACCCTGGAGAGAGAACACTTTGGTGTTTCCTTTCTAGGCATTTTCATATACAGATAGATTCAAAAGTACATTTATTGTATAAAATTAGAGTCACACTCTACATCTGGTGAACATCTATAACCACTGACCTCACACTGGCTGGTACCCTTGTCGCAGTGGGGAAGCCTCCTCCCTCCTCTGGGTGGAAGTTCATGGGCAGTCAGATCACAGAGTAGTTTGTAACCCAATCAAGTCGTGCATGGTGCTTTGCAAAATGTTAAACCTGAAATTGAAATAATGTGTAATCTTCTCATTTTCCACAGATGTAGCCCCTCCCCTGATAATCTGATGTGCAATTTGCTTTTGTCCTAGAAAAAAACAGCAAAGGGCAGAATGGCTCATCGAATCCCATGCCCTTGCCAAATGGTGTGTGGACAAGAAAATGTCAAGTGGTCCTGCTAGAGGCACCCGACCAAGAACGGCACCCCCGGGGAGGAGGAGAGGGTGCCTGCCAGGTCCCCCAACCTCCTGGTGCCCAGACATCATCCACCCTCTCCATGTCTGGGCTGTGCCCCTGCAGAGGGGAGGGAGGCTCCAAAGCTCTTGGATGCTGCTATCACAGAAACGGGAAAGACGCAGAGAAGACACTGGTGAGGAGCTGCCGCTCCCCCTGTGTTTGCAAGGCATCCAGTCTCTGGGGCTGTGAGCTACTAGAGGCCTCTTCCTGTTCATGTTGTTTACTTGCTAAATCAGGTCCTACTCTTTCGCGACACCATGAACTATAGCTCACCAGGCTCCTCTCTGTTCATGGGATTTCCCAGGCAAGACTACTGGAGTGGGTTGCCATTTCCTTCTCCAGAGGATCTTCCTGACTCAGGGATCGAACCCCTGTCTCTTGCATTGTAGGCAGATTCTTTTCCACTGAGCCACCTGGGAAGCCATTAGTTTCCTGGAGCAGCCGCAAGTTAAGTACCACAAACCAACAAAAACGGGAATTTCTTGTCTCACTCTTCTGGAGACTAGAAGTTGGAAATCCAGGTGTGAAGCTTCTAGGGGAGGATCCTTCCTTGCCTCCTGCTTCTGGAAGCCCCAGCTGTCCCTTGGCTTATGGCAGCATAACTCAGAGCTCTGCCTCTGTCTTCACGTGGCTGTCTTTCCTCTGTCTATGTCTTCACAGGATGTTCTCCAGAGTGTGCCTCTCAGTCTCTCTCTTGCTGTAAGGACATCTGTCATACTGCATCAGGACCCACCCTAATGACTGCATCTTAACCTATTTATGTCTGCACAGACCCTATTTCCCAATGTTAGAGTCCAAGCTCGCTCTGCTCGCCGCAAGACACCGAGGGACGAGGCGCTGGTGCAAAGAATACGACCAAGGGCAGTCTAATGTCTCAAAATAACCGTATGATCAGGGTCTGGGTGCCAGGTTCTTTTATAGATCAGAGATGGGGGGAGGTGAGGAAACAATGTAAAAAGGCCATCAGTCTTGAATATATCTCCTAGAATGGTCAGTCTAAGGCAGGGGATGTTTTAACTTCTTCCTGTCAGCTA
Source organism: Bubalus bubalis (assembly GCF_019923935.1). Taxonomy (NCBI): domain Eukaryota; kingdom Metazoa; phylum Chordata; class Mammalia; order Artiodactyla; family Bovidae; genus Bubalus; species Bubalus bubalis. The sequence goes on from NC_059179.1 coordinate 19,663,017, forward strand.
CAGGTGGACAGGGTTCTGAACAAAGTCTCTTTAGTTTAACAGTCAGGCAGAGGGGCAAGATTCTCTGAGGCAGGCCATTATGTGCTGACAAAGGTCGTATTGTCAAAGGTATTGTTTTTTCGGTAGTTATGTACGGACGTAAAGAAGGCTGAGCGCCAAAGAATTGATGCTTTCAAACTGTGGTGCTGGAGAAGACTCTTGAGGGTCCCTTGGACTGCAAGGAGATCAAACCAGTCAATCCTAAAGGTAACCAAAACTGAATATTCATTAGAAGGTCTGATGCTGAAGCTGAAGTTCCAATACTTTGGCTACCTGATGTGAAGAGTTGATTCACTGGAAAAGACCCTGATGCTGGGAAAGATTGCAGGCAGAAGGAGAAGGAGGTGACAGGATGAGATGGTTGAATGGCATCGTTGACTCAATGGACATGAGTTTGAGCAAACTCCCAGAGATAGTGAAGGATAGGGAAGCCTGGTGT